>NW_024870822.1:18895000-19505000 GCF_019054845.1 Dipodomys spectabilis
AAAGTACACTCTTAAAAGAAGTGTATTTGGCCAGACGCCAGTGGCTCATGCCACATATAATCCTAGCTACTCAAGAGGCTGAGATCTGAGGATTTCGGTTCAAAGCCAGCCCAGGCAGGAAAGTCCATGAGGCTCTTATCGCCAATAAACCACCAGAAAACCAGAAGTGATGCTGTGGCTCAAGTGGCAGAGCACTTACCTTGAGCTGAAGAGCTGAGGGACAGAGCCCAGGCCCAGGGTTCAAGCCCCACAACTGACTAAAAAAAAAAAAAAGGAGTGCATTTTATTGCAAACAATAAATTTTTATTTTCATTGCAAACACAGAAAGGTCATGTCTCAAAAATTCACTAATGAAGAGAATAGAATAGAATAAAAAATAGAATATGGTAGCCAAGTGAATACAATACAGAGCTCCTGTAACAGAAAACATCTCATATTATCCTGGGAAGGGCCAAAATGAATGCAGTTTGATGAGGAAAAAGTAGAGGTTACCTCCATCCCAAACTTAGACTTCATTCTAAGAGTGATGAATAGTAACCATCTTTGATTTGCTATCAAAAGTCCCAGGCTCTGGTCTGACCTTCCTAGCGATGTTGTTATTTGGACTTTGCCAGAAAACCACGCAGACATCCAGGTGCAGAGAACAAAGAAAGGTTTATTGCCAGGAAAGGGGCTGGCAAGAGTCCCTCTCACAAGGGAGAAGTGAGAAGAAGCACCAACTATTGTCTGAAGTGACCTATATAACCCAGGAGGTTTAGATAGGGCTAGGAGGTGGAAACTCTGGTAGACCGGGGGCTTCATCATGGTAGACTAGGATTTATGGCTGCTATCCAAATAGTAGATAAGGGGTCCTGCAGCTGCCCAGACCTGAAGGTCACTTTAAGGGGCTCTTGTTGCCGTATATGGGGGTAGCTGCCCCAGAGAAGTGCCATGCCAAAGTAGAGGGTGTTGGAGACAGGTTATTTACTGCCTTTCCTAAATGGGCCTAGTGTTGCCTAGGAAGGGACCATGCTAAGCCGCGGAAGGGGGAAGGAGGGTGCTAAGCTCATTTGGCTAACAGCTGTCACTTGGACAATTGTCTTGCTGGGAACTTTGTTATTGTTTTTTAATTTGTGAGAGGTAATAATAATCATAAACAGGATCCCACAGAAGAGGGCTGCGGTCCAAGCAGATGAAGAAGCTCCTGGCACAGGGAATATACCTGTATTGATTACCAGACCATGAAATAGCTCTTCACTGTAGGAGAAGCGTATATCCTTTTCTATTGTAGTGGGTAAGTGGTGGGGGGGGGAGGAGGAGGGAAAGGACCCCCCTCAATACTGGTTTTCTCTTTCTTTGTGTCCTAGCACATCTCACAGTTTATAATTACATACTTTAACCCCGAGATTATTTACTCAGTGTCTGACGTTGTGAGGGCCAGGCCTATGTCCCCTAAGCCACTGCACCCTAGTGTCTAGCATTTGACTGACACCAAGGAGTCACTCTGCTGAGGTACTGAATGAATAAATGATGACAGATAAGCATCTGTTTACCAAGAAATACAATCAACTATCCCCCAGGTCCTTTCTGGTTTTTCTCAAATAATCCACCTCTTCCTTCACCCCTGGAGAGCTCCTTTCCCAAGCCTTCCTCTCACATTCTCTCCAACATCCTCACCCCAAACCCTCCCACAGAGGTTGTTTCTTCCTTTTTAAATAAATACCTACACAAAATCAAGCAGCGGTGGACTAAGGGCTGTGTTTGTTGGTCCTTGGTTTGGGGCCCTTGAAGTTTCACTCGCTTTCATCCTCCGAACAGGCAGGGTAGAACTGACTACAGACCTGTGTTCCCGATGAGGAGCCAGGCAGTTCAAAGATGACCTGACTCATCCTTTTGCCACAGCTGGGGAGTGGCAGGCACTCATGACTTTAAACCCTTCGGTTCTGCGGGGCCTCACCTCTCTCCCGCCTCCCCTTAGGCACTGATGGTCCATGAAAACCCTTGTGAGGATGCTTTGCAGAGAACATCCCAGGGGGAAAGAGAGACAGGCCCCTGGAAACCACTGGACTTGTGGGGATCTACTCTATGTCTCTCAAGGCAAAGGGAGGATATTTGAACACATGTCCAAGTAAGGTCTGTAGAGACAGATCTTTACGCTGGCCTCGCCACCTCCTGGTGCTCTGATCTTGGGTAAGTTATTTGAGTTATGGCCAAAGTGACTGCCTGGTAGGGCTTCTTGGGTGAAGTAAAGGAATGTGCAAAATGCTAACCCATGCTTGTCCAATACCAAGTACAGGACTGATGCTTTTCTTTCTCTCCTTCTCTCTTCTTAACTCTCTTTTCCCTTTCTGACTTCTTTTCTCCCTCTCTTCCTCCTTCATGACTTCTTTCCCTGTCTCTTTCCACGTTTCCCCCTCTTTTTCTTCTGTTACTTTTTTCTTTTCTCTTGTTCTTTCTATTTTGCCCTTCCTAAATTCCTGTCTCTTCCCTGAGTGTAACTTCACTCTAGAGTACCAATAAATGTTTGCCCGCCAAATAAATAAATGAATAGAGAAAAGGTCAGCTGATATTTGAGATGGGCTATAAAGAAGTATAGATAGAACAAAACCCAATAATCTGATGTTTGTCATGGCGTTTTTTAGAAATCTTACTATATAAGCTATATTGTAAGAGCCAAGAAACTTAACATATAGCTCAAGGCTTCCACTCAAACTCTTCTAAGTTCTTTGGACCTGTTTCTGCATCTATGAGAGAATATATTAGCTGGGCACTGGTGGCTCATGCCTATAATCCTAGCTATTCAGGAAAGCTGAGATCTGAGGTTCGAGGTTTGAAGCCAGCCAGGGCAGGAAAGTCCATATGACTCTTTTTTCCAATAAACTAATCAGAAAAATCCAGCAGTGGCACTGTGGCCTAAAAGGTAGAGTGCTAGCCTTGAGCATGAAGAGGCTCAGGCATAGTGTCCAGGGCCTGAGTTCAAACCCCAGGACCAGTCAGAAAGAGAGAGGGGGAAAGGAAGGAGGGAGGGAGAGAGAGAATTTCATTAAACTAGCTCATCCTAGGTTTTCTCCTTCCTGGCATTGTCTACTTTACCTGTGGCATATATATTAATTTTTGTGATTGATCACATTCTTTGGCCTCACTCTGGTGCTAGGTTCTATGTCTTTCTTGCCTCCTAATAGTGATGGAACTTTGAGCAAAACTCAACATCTTTGGCCTTCCTTTTCTCATCTGTCTGGTAAGATTAAATGAGCTTAGGGACTGACAGCTAGTAAGCATCTATTAAACTATTATTCTTTTTTTAAAAAAACTATTATTCTTTGAATGTCATGAATGTGTGCCTGTGATCACAGTGCTGATAAAAATCCACTCTAAGGCCAAATAATGGCTTTCCCATTAACTGGTATTTTGGCTTTATTTTCCATTAAGCATTCACTGAAAATGTAGTCCATATTGGAATTTGGACCAGGTGGTGATATGGTGAATTGTCTTAACCATGAGATAGGAAGTTCATACAGTCCTGGTACTTGACTACATACTATAATTATCTGAGTCCCCTTTGCAGCCTTCCAGAGGTATTGTTTGGGGCAGAGGAAGCAGCAGAGGTAGAGTTGCTGGAGAGAAGAGCAGAAACTTAACCACAAGAAAACCAAAAGTAGTGCTGTGGTTCAAAGTGGTAGAGTGCTAGCCTTGGGCGAAAAACTCAGGGATAGAGCCCAAGCCCTGAGTTCAAGCCCCAAGACTGACAAAATAAACAACGATAACAAAACCAACAAAAATATGCTCCTCCTGCAGACAAAAGTGGATCCAGGCATGGCAGAGTCTAAATTCCTTTCACAGAGAAAGTTTACTTATCTATTTATTTTTTGAAATGCCAACTGTGGGGTGTAACTCAGTGGTAGAGCACTTGCTTAGCACAAGGCCCTAGATTTGATTTCTTGCATAGTTAAAAAATGAACAAGCAAAATCACCAGAGCTCCCCACAGGTTGTTAGAGGGGGCTACTGCAAGTGAGGTATATGCCTTACTGGCTTCATACTATATCCATCTTATCCTAGGGCCTACATATTAGCAACTCTCAGGAGGTTGGAGCTATGTACATGTTATTATTTTCAGAGTTTCTCCAAGTAACTTCTGGCAAACAATCCCAGATCAAAACACCTCTGTAAACTGCTGTCTAGAGCATGTAATCTGCTGCCTGTGACTTACTGTCTACTCCTCCTCCTGAACCAAGGCTTCTACTTGAATCAAGCACTGGGTTGGGCCCCAGGGACACCTGCATCTATGGAGGGCAGGTATCTGTCCTAAAGGAGCTGCTAGTCACACCCCTGCCACAGGGATACTGCCTCAGCTACTTATCCAGGACTTCAGCCAGAGCAAGAGCAAAACCAGGAAGTCTCTTAGTGGGGAGACAGCAGGCCAGCTTTTGCCCAGTCACTGGCTGCTCCAAAAAGTCAGACAGCCTGAGAGACCATGATCTTTACAAGAACAATCCTGTCAATTCCATATGTGGCTGAAGAGAAGAGAAGATGGTCAGGGGCAGAGCTATGAGGATGGGTCTAGAGAGGTGGCCGAGGTCCCAAAAGTGGGCTCATTCTGATGGATGGTGGGTAGTAGAAAGTTTTTGAATGAGACATGGTTAGTATAAAGCAGGTCCCATTTCCATTTTGTTGTTTCCTTTGTTGTTTTCTGCATGTGCATACATGCATACTTTCAACCTCCAATCAGTAGGTCTTTCTGTGAACTATGCCATTACTAGCTCTAGAGATGTTTAGTTCTCTTTCTAAAAAATGTTTTTGGCAGTATTTGGGGCTTCTCCTTCTGCTTCTCCTTCTCCTTCTGCTTCTCCTTCTCATTCTCCTTCTTCTGCTTCTCCTTCTGCTTCTCCTTCTGCAGGCATTCCACCACTGGGGTTCTGTCCCCAGATCTTTTTGCGTTAGTCTGTTTTTGAGTAGGGCCTTGTGCTTTTGCGAGCACCAGCCTTAGACTGGAATCCTCTTCCTGCCGAGTCCTGAGTGTGTGTGTACCACCACCCTCAGTCCCTACTTTTTATTTCCAAGCACATTCTTTAACTCATTAGCTATCATTTCTTTTCATCCCTCTATGTCAAGTAGTATGCTAAGTGTTTTAATCTCATTTGGTCCTCTCTCCAATTTTGAAAGGCATGTGAAATAATATCTGTTTTTCAGGTACAGAAACAGAAGACCAGAAAATTTTAGTTACTTGCCAAGGTAAGAGGAATAGAAAATTAGAAAAACCTGCAGACTCAGGGAGAAGCATGTTATCAGACACACAGCAGGAGGGACTAAAGATATGCAGGAAGTTAATAGATGGTTACTGAGATAAGAGACCATCACTTATTAAGGTGATTTTGGCAAGTATCTGTGAGAGGATTTGAGGGATGTGGGGCTGTTTTGTTGTCCTGGCAACCCCAGGTCCTTTCATCTCTAGTGACCAAGGGTCTACTTCTCTATTATTCTCCTCCCACAGCCAGGCGCTGTCCTCACCTTCTCCTTCCCATTTAGAGAAAGCTACAGGGGGAGCCCAGACTTCAGAGATTTGTTCAGGTAATTTTATTTTATATGTGAGGGAAAGGGGTAGAAGAGGATTGCAAGAGGATGTTGAGGTCTATTCATCCAGCTCCACTCACTCATTGCTGTGGAGACAAATGAACTTGATCTTTAAAATAGTTAGTAAGAGAGTAATGTTGCCACCAGGAGGCAAGTGGCAAGAATAGGCATCCATCCCCAGATAATCTAGGCTGGAAACAGGATTTGAACTTGACAAAGTCTTGAGTTGAATTGCCTTCTTGGAATACTTTCTAATACACAGCAAAGTGGGCTCCTCCATGGTTACACATTGAGCAATGTCTCCTGGGGAATGAGTCACCCCATTTGAATTGTCAGACACAGAGGTGGTAAGAACATTTCATGCATTTTGGGATGGAACTTTCTGGACATGAGGGCTCATTACAGGACTGGGAGAAAAGCAGAATGACATCATGATGATTCTTCTCAGATGGAGACGTTCAGGGAGGTCCACACAGCTCGGAAATTATGGTACTAAGATCAGAACTGAACGTCTACTGCTTGGTGGGGATGAGTCCAGTATGACGGCAGCGATGGGCCACCAGTTTATAGCTAATTAACATCTCTTCCATGACACATTCACTCGGGTTGTTTTCCTCTCTCCTCCCGCTAGTGTCTTCCTCCAAAGTTAGCCTCTCCTTGAAGCCAAGCAATGATGAGAGAGGTATTATGATGGGAGATATGGGGAATGCAACTATGAATAAAATAAACGTATTTCTCATCCTCTGAGGGCATAGAATAGGAATAGGATTTTACCATTTTTTTGAAGTTTTGCTGCATCTCAAGTTTTGTATTTTCCATTTCAGATGGCTGCACAGAGATAAAGTAACCAAGTGTTTTTTTTTTTTTTTTTCAGGATGAGAGAGCAATGAAGTCAACAGATTCCCTCGAAGGAGCTGGGGTGGGCTTGAGCCAATGTGGCCCGATAGAATAAGATCAGGGTCCTGCAAGCCAGGCATTCAAACCTCCACTCAGCCCATTACTTGGGTGGTCTTGGGGCAGGCTAGTTACCTTTGGGACTCAGTTTCTGCATCTGTGAATTAGGGGTAATATTGACTGCTTCCAGTCTTGAATCAATTGCTATCACTAATGTAAAACTCTTAGGTAAATAGCTGAGTCAGGGCTCAGTTATTCAATAATGGTAGCTGTTTGCACTGTGAGGAAGAATTGGCAGACAAGGAAGATGGTGTGTGTGGCTATGTACATTATATTTTTGTGGACTCTTCTTCCTTTTAAATTCCAGAGAGTTTAAGCTCTATGTCATTTTACTGAGCAATCCTCACTGTTAGGAACAGAGACCATTTAAGGGGGTAGCCACTAGTCATCCCTGTCTGGCCAGTGGATGCCAACTTCCCTCACTGGAAATGAAGGCAAGCAAAGGCTCAGGACTCAGAAGCCACCAGCAGGTTTCTGGACCCTGCCACGCTCTCATGCCCACTCGAGCTCCAGCAGAGAGTGGGAGCTGGGGGGCGCTGGGGGCGGGGAGGGGACTATGGCATAAACACACGTTTGCTTTCATTTGGCTTAGCTGACTGTGTGTTTTGTTAAACAAATTTAGGTTTGGAAAAGATTATTTTTGGTACACTGCTGCATAATTAGATGAATTTTCATGAGTTTATTCTTGAAATAAACTTTGAAATTGTCCGTGTTTTACTGTTTTTTAATCATCTGCAGATACTGTTTTTTGAGACTTCGCAGGGGGAGAGAAAAAAAACCTTGTTACATATCAGTTTAATTTAGATTCAAATAAAATAATTTTTTGAATTTGCAGCAACAACAAGTCTGTGAAAGTGGATATAACTGGTGCTGAGTTGTTTGAGGATCAAGATAATTACAGTATAAAGGATAAGAGAGAATATAATATCCTGGCATCCAGTGCCTATTCAGCTAATCCCCAGCCCCTGACAGATGTTCAAACACAGTATTTTTAAAAGCTGACTTAAAAAAAAAACAGGGCGATTCACTTATTAGATATAAACAACATGATAAGAAATTCGAAGTCTGACATCCATTACACATCGTCCGTACTAAGAAGCAAGAGAGACAGGGAAAGAGTCAGATGCATCACACTCATTACTCTAATGGGCGCCCAAGGCAGGGCTGGGAAACTGCAGGCACATGGGGGGCCCCCCACTTGTCAGAACACAGGTTCCATTTGTACCAGCCCCTGAGAAGCAGAGCCCCAAGGCAGCTTGGATGAGAATGCTGTCGGCCTGCACTGCAGCCTCAGGCAGCTGCTTGAAGCTGAGGATGCTGGGAGGCAGCACCAGGAAGAGTAGTTAGCTTCATATAATAGATACTTATTGTTAGGTGACCAAACACTGGCTAGGTAAATGGAAGGGAAATGAACAATGCATGTATTGGCTTAGTGATTGCTTTTGTCACTGGTCCTTGCCACTGCGGGACCCGTTCATCAGACATTCTCCTGAGCCTGGATAGCTCTGGATTCTGAAACTGTTTACCAACCTCTAGGGCTGCATCTCTGCCTGTTTTGGAGATGGCACTGCATGGGGAAGGAGTAATCACATCCACTGACAACAGCATAGATTCTTCTCACTGAGCCCCTCTTGTGTTAAGCTCTGTTCTGCTGAATTCTAACAACCCATAGAATGGCTCCTATAGTGTGTCCATTTTACAGATAAGAACTGATGACACCACATAAAGAGATGTATGACAAAATTACTCCCAATGAGGGCCACGGTGGTGCAGCAGCTTGGATCAGGAAAGAAATCACAGAAAGAGTGATATTGGGGTTGGGTCTATATGAGTATAAAGACACAGAGAGCTTCAAGGAAGGGAGGAACTCACAGGAAGACTAGCAAAAGGATATTCTGGTAAATTAATGTACCAAGTTGCACTAGGGATGAGATGAAATCATCTTTTTTTCCCTTCCTATGTAAATGAAATCCTGGGGCTGGTATCACCCAGCTACATGAGACAGTAGGAGAATCACAGTCTAAGTCCTGCTTGTGACAAAAATGAGAGCCCCGACCTGGAAAGCAAGCTAACAGCTTGGAGAAATAGCTCAAGTAAGTTAGTAAAGCATTTGCCAAACAAGCATAATGCCCAGAATTCAACCCCCTCCTCCAGTATTGCTAGCAAATAAATAAGAAATATTCTATGTGAAAAGCTCTTGGTGCACAGTAAGTGCAAACTTGACTTGTGCAGACCCTTTGCCCTATGGCCTATCTGGGATTCTCGAAACTGCTCTCTAGAATAGCCATGGGTCATTGTAGACGCATCTTCCATGTGGCTCCTGGTTTTCATGGAGGCCTCAGATTTGTTTAAATACATGTCTTCTGATCTCTTCTTAGGCTTGGTGGAAGGATGGCCTCATAAGGACATTGCTTTAAAATAATTGCAGAAGAGATGCTCTCTCTGAGAATACCCTACTCTATCCTAAAGCCCTTCTTTACTCTAGGATCTTCGCCAAGGATCAAATCTGTGACAAGGGACAAGGTCTGCCCAGGGCTATGCAAAAGTCTTCTGTATCCCCTGCTGTAAGTGGCCAGGTCTGACATGTTTGAGAATTTGCTTTGGGACCACACTAGATCTGGCTTCATGTTGTGGCTTCAGAGCCAAGGACAAGGCAGTGAGCTGCTGGGTGTGACCCACACTGCCAAAGTTTGCCAGGCAAGAATTAGTTGAGTATTTCCTGGAGACCAGATGTCGGCCACTTGTGAGTGACAGCCTGTGGGAGGTTGTCTTAGGTCTTGCCCAAGAGGGACCTCAGGAGAGGCTGCAGGAGCACAGGGCAGGAAAGGGATTAGCTCCTCTATCTCGTGCTTATCCTGGCACTACCTCAATGGGAACCCGGGCCCCACTCTGGCCTCAGCTGTGTGCTCTTCTGGAAATCTCCTAACATGCATGATACTTCCATATAGAAGCAACTTCAAAGACCTTGTCAGTTCTGACTTGAGGTGGGGGAGGAGATGAGTTTGGGTTTGAGTGGTTCTTCAGGGCCTCCAAATTGTTCTCTGTGCAGGATGTCTCCATTCACCTCAGGGTCCCAGAACAACCCCAGAGTCCACATTGATTTGGCAGCCTCAGATTCATCAGCTAAATAAAGGCTGGTTGTGCTAAGCCCCTAGGGTTGGAGGTAGCTCCTTCTGCAGGCCTTTCCTCATTCAATGCATAAATCATTCTTAACCAGCATGCCAGTTCAGAGCAGCCTTAAAACGGACCAGAACACTGGTTACAAAGTTAAACTCATAAGCATCTCTATTGTTTCTTTCTTTCTTTTTTCTTTTATACTAGGAATTGAACCTGGGGTCTTTCCATGCTAGGCAAATACTCTATCTATTGAGCTACACCCCAGCCCAAGGAGAAGTTCTTTTACCTGCACTTTTACTCTGCAGTCAGCAAGCTTCTCTGGCACACACAGACACTTTCCGAGGTCCTAACTCTCGCCAAAGTTCATAGTGTATACTAGTCATTAGAAAAATTAGGATTTAGACCCAGATGGGCCTGCCTCCCAAATTTCAGTCCTAATCATTTGCTGGAAGCCTACCAAGCCTATTTTCAGGGCCTTCCTTAGGGTCTGTCTCTATGCTGAGCTTTTTTTAGGAAGCCTCTTTTGCCACTCACTACCACACAAGAAGGGTGTGCCATCATGATGAGGCCAGTGCAGAAAAAAAGGGAGAAGCATTCATGTCAGCTCCTGCATGAACACTTCTAATCACTAGCGTTGACACACTGACCGTGTGCTGGCTGTACTTCTGGCCCTTTACATGGCTTATCTGATTGAACTCTCAGCACCATCAGTTATAGACTTGAAGGCTAACTCCACAGTGCAGATATTTATGTATTGGGACTAAGTAAGCAAAGAGCAAGGATGTAAGCCTAGAGCAACTAGTGTTGCTGTCAAAATGCCCCTGCTGTACTGTGCTGCCTTCTATGACCCAGGGGTGAGTTAGGGGATTTTCTCAGGCGGGGATGGGATGGTGGTGCGTTTCCTGATAACTTAGCAGCCTGGAAACCAAGTTGAAAGATAATCTGCAGATACATAGTAGGCCCAGTGTTCCCTGTTCTCTACCTGGGCTAGTTAGAGCAACAGAGGATGTATTGCTCCTTTTATTACTCTGTTATTATACCAGGTAAGGTATTTTCTTATGACATGTCCATGCGTGTATGTAATGTACTTTGTTCATATTTTTTCCCAAATATATTGCCTTTATTTGTTCGTTATTTTTTAATAGTCCCTGTTATCTGCATACTACTAGCCAGAGTCTGTAAGAAAGCAAAGTGGTTAGTCCTAGATCCTAGAGCCCTCTAAAAGAATCCATTCCTGCCTCATAGTGCATTACCTCTGTGGTCAATGTGCTAGATCCCCTCTACATGGAACAGATCTCATATATGCCTCTTATCACCTGGAGATGTCACTGTGATTGTTCCCATTATACAGATTCAACAATAAAATAGCAAGCCCCAATTGGCAGAACTCTAGACATACCATATTTTACCACCATTGGTACTTTTCCAAGGCTGACAAATAATTCATTCTCTTTAGCTCAGTAAACATTTTCTCCTCCAATTTTGTTTGTTTCATACATTGGCTTAGCCAACTCATTTGCTGCAGAGGTAAAATCCTGTTACGTTAAGACACCAAGGATATTCAAACTGTATCAGCAGATGTTCCTGAAATCATGAGTAAGTAATTGTAACTCTTGTTCTCAGACTATGGGATCCTGCAATACAGAAGGGTGAAAGGCCTCAACTCTGGTGGGGTGAGCAAGCCCTGAAAGAGCTGTGATTTACTCTATGGCTTCTCCAACCCCACCCGCTGAGTGTCTTCAAATTCTTGTTACCCTTCAAGTGCTGTTGGTTTTGTTCAGATGTTTTTAATGAGTTTGTCCTGTGGCAGCCAGGGAATGGCTAACAAGTCTTCTGGGCCCTTAAAAACCCATTAGAATGTTATTTCTTACAAAGTGAAAAACTAACCTCATGCCAGATGCAAATAGGGCTCAAGCCATCAGAAATAAAGTTGGATTCCGAAGAAAAATTCCACTGAGACATGAAAGTTCTTCAGCTTGGGAAAATAGTCTTTGATGTCGAGTCCGACTCGGCAGTCTAATAATATGATTAAGAACACGAGTGTTGCAGAAGTTGGATGGAGTTCAAATCTACTCTGTTACATGCTAGCTCTGTGATCTGGGGCTTAACCACTCTGTTTCAATGGCCACACCTGAAAACCCCAGGAAGAGGAGTAAAACTCAACTCATAGAACCACTGGAGGAGTCAATGAGAAGTTGTTGGTGTAGCAAGATCACATTCAGCTGCAATCACAGCAACAATCAATTTACTGAAATGAGTAAAGGCTCATTTGATTCTCTTTCAAAAAAATTAAGCCCGGTGCTGACCACAGTTGTCAGGGGCCCCCAGACTTCTCTCTAACCCTGTTATAGCTTCTTTAAACTTATTTTCAGTCTTAAAGTCATCTCATGAACTTCATAGCTTAGAATAGCCATCAGATACCAACTCTCAGTCCATGTGCTTGTAAAGAAGCACCTAGAAAGGTACAGAGACAGTGGACATAAGTTCCGGTCTTTGAAAACAATCAATACCTTTTCAGAAAATTTCCTGTCTGAACCAATAGCTGCAACTGGAGTGTGGCTCAAGTAGCAGAATGCCAGTCTTGAGTGAAAAACCTAAGGGACATTGCCTAGGCCTTGAATTCAAACCCCCAAATTGGCAAGAAAGCAAAGTGTCAGTCCTAGATCCTAGAGCCCCATAAAAGAAGCCAATCCTGACACATGGTGCATTACCTCTGTAGTAACACACACACACACACACACACACACACACACACACACACACACATGCACGCACACACACAACATGCACAAATGCCTGGTTACATACTTAACTGTAAATTTGGTGTCTAAAATAAAAGGTAGCCTTCAGTGGACTTGAATTAGCTACCACTTCCATCCCTTCCAGGAACTGAAATTTTAAGCTTCAGGGGTCTTGTCAAGTGCAATGACAAGTAGTATACTGAGATTTTGGGGGCAGTGGGGAGAGATTTCTGAGAGAATCATGTTAGAATGAGTGTGTGAAGGCCTGGAACATAACAGGTGTTCAGTAAATGCAGGTTTCACCCTGTGTATCCCATTCCAAAGGGGAAATTGGGGATCAGAGAAATGACCATCGTGTTTGTCCTGGGAAGTGGTCGGAGACCTCTCAGAAAGTAAAGCCACATTTAACCTCTGGGCTGCCTGCTCTTTCCCACAAAGTGCTAAAGGGAGTAAAGCCAACCCTGTAATCAAACAATACCAGATACTTTAATTATAGTTTTTTCCCCCATGCTCTGAATCACTGTTTTCATGTGCATCACTGTGAATTAATCTCATAACAGTGATGTTAATTCCTTGATGCAGGAAGAGTGTTTAAGCTTCGGAGGTGTTCCACCGAGAAGAGAATGTTCACATTTAATTAGCTGCTACTCTCTGCCAGGCTTTAGAAAACTTCACTCAGTTTTCTCTCACAATGACTGCTTAGTAGCATTTGTTACCCTTTTGTATAACTCAAGTATACAGAGATCCAGAGATGCTAGGTATCATGCCTTATGATGCAGGTTGCACAAGTCCCAGAACTGTGATTTGAACCCACATCTGTTTGAGTCCAAGGCGATTTGCTGCTACTACCCTGCTTTTCTTTTCCAGGCCAAAGAACCAATCTACCTTTATAATTGGACTATTGAGGGGGGAAAAAGAAGCCCGTGCTGCAAGTTAACAGGCTTCTCTGATATACGCTAGTCTGCTTGCCCCTCCCCCCCCCCCCAACTTGCATAGTTCCCTTGGTAAAATGAAAGCTCTATCTTAACCACACTCACCCTTCTCAGAATGAAGGTTTATAGCACAGGTCCTTGTAATAACAAGCTTATCAGATATGCCTTTATTTGAAACAATTTTAAGGTATATGGCCCAGTGTGGCTGATGCTCACTGCCGATTGCTGTTCAGTAGAATAGCTTTCTAGAATATAGTACCATTACCAGTACATTGCCAAAGAGAGAGGGCAGCTTCAGAAGCCTGAGATCAGCTAGAATAACCTTCAGATTTGGCTAATGTGGACTCTCTCTATATTTATATAGCATGCACCAATGTCTGTTTGTGGCAGAAGCCTAACAAAATGGACAGAGGGTGGTTCTTACCTCCAGCTTAGAGACCTGGTTCATAAACTTTCCCTGTGGGGTTCTAGGCCTTTACTCTGACCATCTATGTGGAAGTCAGACCCAATGGAGAAACTTCCTAGGATAAGACCATTTATTTCTCTTAACTCTGGAAAAACACAGAAGGATTGCAGAAGGAGAGTACATTAGCATTTAAGATTTGGGGAAGTGGAGCTTGTCAGTTTTCAGGATCAAAGCTGTTGACATCTTGCTTGCCAGGCCTCTGATATTCTCTACACAGCCTGGTGCTAGCCTAACAGAACTATGGGTGAGAAGGGTTTTTTTTTAATGCTATCTCCTTTATCATTGTCCAATTCCTAGGTTTTTGTTTGCTTTTTTTTTTTTTTTTTTTTTGAGGTAGTTTTGCTACATAGTCCAGATTAGCCTGGAACTGAAGATCCTTCCACATCACCTCCCAAATGCTGGGATTATAAGCCCGTGACTACATCTGCAGTTTTCCTTTTCTTGAATCCTTTTAGCATCTCCTTGTGGGGTCCTTTGGAGATGAGCATCGTGGGCAACATTTTGCTGCTCTATTCTCCATTGTTTAAAGTGGGACCTTCAGGGCCTCTGAAGCCAAAAAGTTCACCCTCTCAGCCCCCGTCTGAAGGCTCAAAAAGAACCGGGGTAGCAGGAAAAATCCTGAAGACCTTAATATCAACCATTGTGTTTTATTCTCCTCATAACCCAGGTTAGTAAGGAGAAATTCCAGACAGAAGGCTTGATATGTTCAGTGCTGGGTGCCAAATGTGTAGTGCAGTCTCATCACAAATCTGTTCCCTTTATTAAGAGTAAGTGATCTAATACTTTTCATTTGGCTGTGGAAATGCTTAACTGTGACACTTTGTAAACAGGCTAACATCGGCTGAAATAAGAGAAGTGAAGGATTATTTCTAGTTCAGCAATAGGCTATATTTAGAATTATGGATTTACAGATAAAGGCATTGCCTTAATATTCTGTCTTCTGGATTCGATTTAAACTGTCTTCTTTGGACCCACAATTATTTGCTTTGATGATGTATTGGTCAGGATTCTTTTAGTTCTAAGTGACAGAAACCTTCCAGCTTGAGAAGGAAAGAGAATTTGAATGGGGTGAGACTCTGAGACTTCAGGGGCTCCCATAACAGCATCAGTGCTTTTCTTACCCTTTCCTGCCATACCCTCTTTCCCTCTTGTACTGGCTCAGCTTTTCTGTGAGTCCATCCTGCAATCTTCTCCTCTAGCTGGAGATAATCTGTGTAGCCAGTGGCGGTGAAAAAGTGGCAGCATACATGGCTATTGATGGCTCCCACCAAACACAACAGAGAAAGAAAATTAGGACTCTCTAGAATTGGAATACAAAATCTCAGGGAAGTTTCCCACCTTTCCTTGTTTAAGATGAGTTTCTGCTCTTCAAGTGGATGATTCATAGCTCTAGTTGCATATGAACCTAGGATACCCATCTGAGAGTTCCTTATGTCCATAGTCAGCAGGTCCAGGCAGGGCCTTGCTTCCAGCAACTGATTCTAAGTGAGCTGTCAAGATTATGAACCACCACACTAGGCACATTTGTTTTCACTTTCTTCTTCCTCAAACACCTTTAAGTAACCCTGTCTGCCCCCAGCAGCACACTAGGCAGACTAACAGGGCAGTGAAATTAAAGCAGTGAATAGCATTGTCCTGAAGCTCACATACTACAGAGTAATATAGGTGACAGACCTATATATAGGTAAATAAATGAACAGTGCCAAAAAGTAAGTAAGTTCAATCCAGAGAATCTAAATGGGCCTGATATATAGGTTAGAGGAAGAAGCCAGCCTTGATTGAGCATCTCAGAAGAAAGTTCAGTCTAAACATATCAAACAGCTGCTATGATGGTTGAGAGGCAGGAACAGGTTTGGCCTGTGTCTGTGATGGGGAAAGGAGACTGAAATATGGTATGTGAAGGAAATGATGGCATGGAACAAAATCAGAGAGGAAGGCAGCATCCAGCCACCATGGGTGCTTTGGAAACTAGGCTAAGGGGCATGGATTTTGTTCTATCGGCAGAGAATGTCAACAGGTAATAAAATGAATGAGATATAATTCCTATTTTTTTAATGTTTATTCTGGCTGCTGTGTGAAGAAAGGGCTAAATGCAAAAAAAAAAGAAAAAAGAAGAAGCAGAAACTGGGCCAAGAAAGGTGCCAAATGCATTTGTTGGGGGAAAACTGCTGTTGGGTTTGGTGAGACCAATTTGGTATAGAACATCTCAAGCTAAGAATCCAAGCTAAGCTTTTGCAGTTTAGTTGACAGGACTCCAGAAGGTAGGCTCCTTGATTATTTATTTACTCTTCCAATATCTGGGGTGGAGACAAGAGGGTAATGTACTTGAGCCAATTTGTGTTCAAGAAGTATTTGTTCAATCAATAGAGTCCATAAATGGAAGGGTGGAGGAAATGGGACAGAAATACAGCTCTGAGTTTGGACTCAGAAGCTGGCTTAAGGAAAGCTGATTGAGTAACCCTGAAGCCTGTGGCAGAAACAGAAACAAACAGGGAGAATTACAGAGAAGACCTTCAACTTTGATGCAAGACAAGGATTTGGCAACAGAAGACACTGCCAATATCATGGTAAAGACAGAATCAAAAACTTTAGGACTGCAGAGAGAATGAATGCAGTCATTGTGGAGAGCAATCCATTCTTAGAGATGGAATTAAGGGGAGATATATGTTATGATCCAGAAATCCTCACCTTAGTCCATTTTTTTTTCCAGAGCAATTCTTGTGGTGGACCCACAAGGACGTGGGCCATGTTGGCCACTGTGATATATTTAGGGGAAGTAAAGTTGATGTAAGTTGAGAAGTGGGCAAGTGAAATGAGGTAGCAAACCAAGGAACTAAGGTAACTGCTTAGGGACATCAAACTCAGTGTGTACAGAGCAACATGGAAAACCATTAAAAAAAAAAAAGCAAGTGAAAACTTAAGAACAGTGCTAGCGACAGAGCACAGAACCATGCCATGGATGCCAACCAAAACATATAACCAGAGGCAGGTCTCAAGTACACATCCATGTCTCAGGGCCCATGTCAACTACAGTTGAGAAAGGACAGGCAGTGTGTGTAAGAGTGGGGATTGTGGTTGTCATAATAACACCCCTTGTCCTCAAGGATGCTCTCATTCTAATCCGCAGAACCTTCAAGAATCTCTTTTTCTTAACCTTAGGGGATTCAGCTTGCAGACAGAGTTACGGTTGCTTATCAACCCAGGGAGATTATCCTGGATTATCCACTAGAAGATGAGGTAATCACAAAGACAAGAGCGAAATAGAGAAGCAGTTAAAAGAAGATGTGACTATTTAAGCTAGAAAGTAGGGTACAAGGGACTAGACCTGAAGTCTCTGACTTTGAATTTGGAGGAAATGAGCCAAGAGTTCAAGGAGATTAGGGCAAATGAACACACCTGGCTAACACCTCCATCTTCTCCCAGTGAGATACGAGCCAACTTTGGCTTTACAGAATTGCCAAAGAACACTTTCATGGTGACTTAAGCTGCTAAGTTTGGGGTCATTGCAGCAGCAATGGGAAGTCAATACTGGGGTACTGGTGGTGGTGCTGTGATCTGAAGAGCCTTAAAGACTGCTTGCTCTCATCCAGGTCCAAAACAATAGCAGCAATAGCAGGAAAGACAGCAATGCTAAAATTACAGAGAGAGAAAAAGGAAAAAAGTCACCCTCTTAGATTCTACAGAAAAACAGCAGGTCTGAGAAAGAGCCCTCATTGAATCCCCAAAGCAAACTAGAAAGTTCGTAGGCAGGAGGCCATCTCTGCTTCCTGGAGGCTGGGGCACTGTTAACTAGCCAATCAGGTTCACTGATGGTGACTTGACTGTTCCATGCAGCCAGTCCATCCCTTCTCCTTCAAGGAATGCCACTGTCTGACCCTTTAATCCCACAAAGAGCCCTTGCCCACTCTTCTCCCCACCTCTGCCCTCCTCTACCCCTGCCCAGTGAGTAGCACTGAGCAACTGTTCAAAGCAGGGGATCCCTGGGCCTCCTGTGGAGGTGAATTCTTCTGGATGCTTTGGGAGACTCCTGACTTTCATGTTGCTTGCCTCACTCCAGAGGTTTTGCATGAACAGGTCCATTCATAAAAGAGCCCTGGGACCTCCATGATGTATTTATTCTAAACAACTTAGAGCAACCCTCAGGGCCCCAGTGTGATGTTTGCCTGTCTAATTTCCGTGAGCTATTGATAAGAGCCCACTCCAGCCAGCTCGACTCCAAGGGCCTGGAAAAATGTACTATTTGCAATTACTTGAAAAGAAACTAATTAGCTTTAAGGAGGAAACCATAGGTAGAAATGACTGAAATCAGCTGTTCAACTGTGCTTGGCAAAAATAAAAATAAAAAGAGCAGGCAGTTGTACCTCCCATTTGTTTCATTTGAAAGAAGAGGAGGAAGAAGAGTGAGCCACACAGAGAGGGGGTTTGGTGGCATTTTCTCTGTAGGGAGAGGCGTTTGGGCAAAAGCAGTGTCAGCAGACCTGTTGGGAGCTGAGAGTTTTGATGAGGGTCTTGGAAGCCACATATGGGACTTTGTTCAGAGACAGTTATGGAAAGTATTGGAGAGGGGGTATTGGAGGGTGATCAACTCTAGACTTTACAAATGTGTGTTTATCTTCAGTGTAAGTCTTACCTATCTGCAGTAGGGTGGTAAATAACTTATGTGTTATCCAGCAATGGCTCTTCTGAATTTGTCTAAAGCAAATTTAATACGCTATGATTTTTTAGAGCCTAACACATGCCTGGTATACAGCTACAGTGGTAGCAATGAAATAGTGAGTTGGCAACTGACTACAGTAGGAAGGTTATCTTGGGTGTGAGATGGCAGAAAAATGGGAGATGGCACTGAACCCTGGGATATGCTACTGCAACCACTCAGAGGAGAGATGAAGAGGCCAAGAAGCAAAGCAGCAGAGAAAGAGCTCCCCTGAGTTAAAGCAATGGTCATGCTACTGTTCAAATAGCAATAACTATTAATGACAAAAGTACTATTCACACTAGTAATAACTTAATAATAGCATTATATTATTTTTGAGCCCTTGCTATAGGCTGTGCTTCATGTATTTTCTCTACTGTTATTTCCAATCAACTCTGAAGAACACTGATATTTCAGTACTTGCCCACCATCATGCATCTCATGCATGGCAAAGTGACTGTTGAATGTTCAGTAGACCCCAGGGGAGGTTCTGGATGTAGTATAAGCAATCCATCTGGGAGGTGATTCCAGGAAATCATCAGTGATGATATGAAACATAAACTAGAGAAAGGAAAGAAGAAAATACAAATCGAGTCACCAAGTTATTTATCTCACTGGGCTTATGGGATTTAATCCTGCTGGGAGCCACTAGGAGATGGAACAGACAATCTTTTAGCTATTATTTTACTTTAGCAACAAAAGCCTGGAGGTCACTTTGCTACAGATTCCATCTCTGTCCTGGGTGATGCTGCTTTGAAAACATGACCCCTCCATCTTCCCTGCTGGTCCTCTGCTCAGGCTGTTCAGGCTCTGCGGGTGTTTGCTGCAAGCAGACCTCAGCAGTAGATGGGACATACCCCAAAGGGTATGTGTGGGTACCAGCCATGTCTGCTACAATGACCCAGACTCAGTCTGCCCAGCAGAGTTACAGGAATAGCTTTCAATTCCCCCTTTATTAGCAAGAGTGTCCTGCTTCAGGTGATGGCTCAGATTGCCACTGCTATAAGGGAACAGGCCAAGCTTCAAATTCTGATATACGTAGACCAGTCACTGCCTCTCCCCATCTCACCTCTTCCGGTCCTCTGTCAGCACACTGATAGCAGGTACTGGGCACCAGCCAGCCCTGCATGAGGCAGTGGAGGAAAGGAAATTGCAAGCCCTCCATAGCCACACCTGTGCTATCTAGAACCTATCAAATTTCCCTAGCAAGGTCCTGAGCCTCAACCACAGCTCTGCCCCAACATGCCAGTCCCTGGGCCCTGTTCCTCACCTGCACCTCAGGCCTGGTGATCTTCATGTACATTACTGTCTCTGGCTCATTATTCTGTACAATAAAGCTCAGAAAATCACAAACCAGCAAAGACAGAGTGTTATTATTTTCTAGGAAGTGGGGGGTAGGGACGGACCTCAGAGTTGGCTTGCCGGTTTCAGATCCCTGCTCTAATACCCTCAGCTAAATGATTCTGTGCAAGTTACTGAACTTTGGTGTTCCTCATTGGAAAAGTGAGTACAATAATAACATGTACTTTTTCAGGGTTGTTTTGAGGATTAGACAAGTTAATCCATATAAAGCCCTTACAACAGTGCTGGGCACGTAGCAAACACTTGAAAACATTAGTCTTACTATTCATTTTCAGCATTACATGAAGGGTCTTACCTAGGCTGTGTTATTAATCCTTAGAACAACCACACAAGAAAGATATTATGAAGGATGTGGTACAAATAATTGATCTTAGGCTCAGAGGTTAAACCACAAACCTAGGTTTGATTTGGTTCCGGATCTGGTACATCTATATCCTCAAGTCCCTCCTTCTAACATCAAGCCGCCCTTGGCGGACTCATTCCCTCTACCCATTGTGTTTTGTTTTGCTTTGTTTCTTGTTTTTGTTTTTTCTTTTTCCCAAGCCTTAGGGTCCACTCAGGGACTTCTGGGTATGAGGAGGAGGGAGGCAGCAATATTGGTAGCATTGACCTGCTGCATCTTGTCCGCCTTGGCTGGGCTGGGGCTGCTCTCTGGGATCTGGTTAGCAGCTAATGATCAGTGGGCTCTGGCTATAATGATCGGATTAGCTTCGCCTTAATCACCGTCTATTGTTTCAGCCGGGAGAGAATTTCACAGCTCATTGACTGCTCTGACTCCTAATCTACACGGAGGAAACAATGTTGCAGCTCATCAAATGCAATCAGCTGCTAATTGAAAGGAAATGGAATTTTACAATTACAGGCCACCTTTCACTGCTCAGGATTTCTAAGCACTTCTCCCCACCCTCCTTTGCCAGCTCAGCACTGGCAGGAGCACTTGACAACCTGCTAGAGACTTCCCTGAGAGCTACATTGAGACCTGGACCATTTCTCCCTAGCTCCAGAGCAGCAGCAAAGGAAAGCAGCGTCCTCCCCAATTCTTAGGCTGTCCTTCAAGGCTCGGTGCAAGGAAAAACTGCCCAAGTCAAACATCCAGAGAGTGGAGTGCTGCTCCTGCTTCACCACCTGCTTCACCTCCCTGACTCATAGATTTGGGCCCTGTGACCTTGGACATGGTCTTTTTCCTCTCTGAGCACCACCCACACCTTGAAGCCAAGAGATAGAATTGATGACCTCCAAGGCTCTAATTTGTTCTTGCTTTTTCCCCCTATGTGGGGCAAGATATCAAAAGAGAAATGCTCTTTCTTGCCCAAACATCTACTTTTCCAAATACTTCCAGGGTAACGGACTTAGGTCTCCCAGAAGACTCATCCTAATGAGATTTTAATGGGACAAAAAGCAAACTTGGGAAGCATCCTATTCAGCCTTCTCATCAGACATCTTTCTATCCTTCCTGGATCCGTCCGCTCCCTTGGATGAATATCAATCACAATTAATTATAAAGACAGCCACATAGATTTCTCTGGGTTCTGTCTTTTTCTCAGCGAGAGTCTGTGGAGACAGGACTGGGACAAGGCTACCAGCCAGAAAGAGCATTGCTGCTTTGACCTCATCTCCAAGCTCCATTTGCAGCCAGCTTTTCCTCTGAGAACGGGACAAACGAGCATCTGCTTGGAGCTCTGGTCTGTGTCATCCCAATAACACTTGTTCTGTCCCAGAACCCATCAAGACTCTTGTAACCCCTCAGCGCCATTCCTCCTTGGTTCCCATGGTCTGCGGGCTTGTCTGACCGCACTGGTCAAACCAACATTGGAGTCTGGGCAGACAAGTCATGGATTGTCTCAATGAATGCAAAATCAAAAAGCAATTTTCATTTGGCCAAGGTTCAGTCTCAGTCCCATTTCCCTCCCTGGATGGGAAGGGCACTGCGGCAAGGATTCTCATTTGACCTGTGGCCTAGAGCAATGGACTGTGAATAAAGCAAAGAGAAGCAGCCACTAGCTAGCTGGGCTTCTGCCTGAGCTGGGAAAAGGTTGGTGCCAGAGCCCTCCTAATCTTATTTCTGAATGTAACAGAAGCTGAAAATAACTCTAGGGGGAGGCAGGTTCTACCTATAGGATCATTGGCCAAAGGATCAAGGTCCAAAGAGCAATATGAAAGGGAGAGTGAATGCCAAGAACAAGAGAAAAGTGGAACAAAAGGGAGTTTTTAGAGTTATGTCAGAGGACAGTGAGAATTTGCTGCTGGTGATGAAGGGCTGGCCAGCACTGCCCTGCATTGACATCAGCCACCACTCACATGCTAGGATCCTAGTAGAAAGAAGCAAAGAGTTGTTAGGAGCACTGTGATATGTCTGCTTGCTGGAGGTGGAAGGGCACCAGGAGAAATGCTGGTTGAATATGGCTGTTCTATGTTCATTTAGAGATGGAGTAGGATGTTAGGTTCTAACCCAGATCCTGCAAAGTTTCTAACTTGTGGGTGAGGCAGAATGACAAAGCAGAGATCTTGATCAGACAGGCAGCCATGGGGTATTTCAGGATGTCTTTATCTATATAGGTCTTTATTTATATAATTTTAATTAAACAAGATACATTTCCTCCTCCTCCTCCTCTTTGTCCTCCTCCTCTTATTCCTCCTCCTTTTCTTCCTCCTCCTCCTTCTCCTCCTCCTCCTCCTCCTCCTAACATTTTGTTGGTTATGTTGGAGATAGAGTTTCATAAACTATTCTGCCTGGGCAGGCTTTGAACTGTGATCCTTCTGAGTCTCGGGCTCTTAGGTAGCTAGGATTATAGGAGAAGCCACCAGGTTCTGCATTATATTTTGTAGTTGCTTTTCCTTTCCTGTCTCAAATATAGTACTAAGTGTAAAACTTAGCATTAAGATTATGGTGCATTTTGACCAACATTGGAATATACTAGATTTAGAGTAGTCTAAGCAGACTAATTATTATATATATATATATATATATATATTATATATATATGTATATATACATGTATCTATGCGAAATATTTTGTGGGATTTTTTCGAGATACAATAGATAAGTGCCATAGTGTTTTGTGTGTCTGCTTTCAGATTTGATGTACCTTCATTCATTCAGCAAACATTGAATAAGCACCTACTATTTGTCAGATACACAAAAATAAATCAAACAGGCAGATTTTTTTACCCTTGGAACGAAGCTTAATGAAGTACTTACTTTGACTAGTTCATTCTCATTTTACAATGAATTGCTGAACATTTTCTATCTTCTACCAAGAGATAAATATATTTAGATAAATGATCTGAATTTCAGATGTCAAATCTCAGAAACAGCCAAACATAATTGTCAAAATAGTTTGGGAAATACATAAACAAAAAAGTTGGAAATAGACTGTGGTAGTCTACCCACTATGCAGAACAGAAATTCCTGAAGCATCAAATTTCTTTCCACATGCTCAGAACAGGCAGAAAATGCTTTAGTTAGAACTCATGTCTTTTACCTTCTTCTTGTAGGCTCCTATTCTGCCTCTGGGATTATGTGCAAGGAGGGGAATGCCAGGTCCTGAGGCAGTGTCAGGCACAAGAAACAATTTGGTATGAGACAGAAAGACACATGGTACCTCGCATTGGCTGCCTGAAGCCATCTGTGTGTATGGATAATTTTGTCTGGCCCAAAATATCTGAATGGCTCCTGGGAGAAAAAAAAATATCTCCAGACCCCTGAGAGAAGCTTGCCATTCAAAGTGTAGTGCTCAGACAGCACCATTAGCACCACCTGTGGGCTAGGAAGAGATGAGGCTGCCCAGACCCTATCACCTTCCTCCCGAATTAGAAATTGAGTTTCAACAAGAGTTACAGATGATTTGTGTGGCCATTTAAGTCAGATAGATGCTCACATAGTGTATGTATGTCTATCTCATAAAGAATAGCTTTTAAGCTCTTCAAATAGCTACACCAATGGGTGAATAAAAAGAGTTCTGGTCTTTGAATCCTACTTGCAGTATTTATTAAATCATATATTTTACATTTTTAAATAGACCCTCCCAAATAGACCTTCCAGATTTTTTTAAATATGGCTAGGATATGTAAGCAAACTATAACTTAATCAGAAACTATAAAAATATCACAAGCTGTACATAATATCCATATATAATATAGAATCTGCCTCTAATATGTAAATAAACACATTAGAACTTCCAGATTTAGCAAACACATTCAGTTGTCTAGTTAATGAACACTGAAATGGGAAAGAAAAGAAATATGGAAAATAGAAAGTTGTTCAGGACCCAACATGGTTCCAGAAACCATGCTTCAGGCACCACAGTTAACTGCACCTACCCTGGTAGCTACCAATTGCTTTACCTAATCGCTGTTCCTTGTGTCAACTCTGATGGGGCTGCATCTGACTTCCTAGGTTGACCAAGTTGGGCTTTTCCTATATCTTTCACTTTCTTCTACTATGGACTGCCTTTCTCAAGTTCAGATTTTTAAAAGCAAAATAGTTCATGACTAGCATAGAGCTTAGCACTACTTATCAGCGTACTTCTCCTGAAGTGCCACCCAATGTACACAATGACTACTTTAAATCGGCACTCTCTCTAAATATAATCAGATCCAAGGACAGTGGTTGTAAAGCAGAATCCTTATGGAAGGGCTGCATGTGTGGTAGGCTGATTCAGTATATTCTCATTTATTTCTTCTTCAAATATTTATTGAGCACATATTCACATAAGACACAGTTCTGGGGATGAATACAAAGATGTACACACATGACATAGTCTCCTGTATTACCAAGTTCACCTTCTATTGAGGGAGGCAAACAAACAAATAAATACTTTTTATGCAGGATAGAGGCCATAATAGATATCTGTACGGTATGCTGTGAGGAGGAAAGAAGCCATCAATTCTACCTGAGGAGGATGAAGGAAGACTTCACAGAGGTGAAAATAAATGCGTTAGGGGCTATGTATGAACAGCTAGAAGGTTTTTGGCTGGTAAATTGCTGGGGACATGTTTGGGGATGAGGCTGGCTCTGGTGCACTCTAGTGTGACTAAAGGAGGGTTAGGGTGGGGGTAGCAGGGTGGAAATCTGATCACAAAGAGCTTTGCAGGCCTTGCTGAGTGGTTTGGTTACATTTTCTGAAAGAGGGAGAAAATCCTTAAATGACTTACGGGGAGACAATCATGGTCAGATTTATGTCTGGGAAAGAGACAACACTGGCGGCAGATGTTAAGAATGGATGGGAGTTGGATAACAATGGACAATGGAGACCAATTAGGAAGTTGTCCCACTGAGTGGGAAAATGAGGGCACAGGCAATGAATGGCAAAATAAATGCACACATGCTACTATTCCAAGTCTGAGAAGACATCATCAATTGATCATGGCATTCTCCCATTGAGTCCAGATGAAATTTTGTAATCCTACTCAGCTTAGTAAACAAGGCAGACAGGAACACAAGATCAGTAAACAAAAGCTCTTGGCAGCCTGGTTTTAGTCCAAGTCTCTCATAATAGAGATAGGGAACAGGAGAAAGAGGCTGGTAATATTCATGAACCCACAAATCATCAAGAGGTCCTGTGTGAGCTGTCCCTGATATTGCTGGTCAGAGGTGTGACCCTCTCCTCCATCACCAGTCACTTACAACTAGAGACTGCCTAGATAATAACATTCTCACATTTTAACTCTAACTATAACCCTGCAAGAAATGACAGGGAAAGGAAATCACATTTTTCTTTCTTTACACTCTAAGAAATTGAGGTTGAGAGCCCCTGATCTCCCTCAGCACTTTGGTTCTTTCAATCTTTCAGCTCTTAGTGCCATGCATGCACTG
Organism: Dipodomys spectabilis; assembly: GCF_019054845.1. Classification (NCBI taxonomy): domain Eukaryota; kingdom Metazoa; phylum Chordata; class Mammalia; order Rodentia; family Heteromyidae; genus Dipodomys; species Dipodomys spectabilis. The sequence goes on from NW_024870822.1 coordinate 18,920,629, forward strand.
AGGATAGAGCTATATAGGACTAGGTCTTAGTTGTTTCTTTTTATTGTCCCATAGCAGATTTATCTCAGCATATTTGTTTTATACATACTTCCGGATTGTCAGGTCCCTGAGGGTGAAGTCTCTGGAAAGTATTACTGTTCCTAATCGCAGCCTGGTTACCACACACAAGAGACCAGGCATGCAGCCTAGATTTACCTAACCATGGCAGAAACATCAGAGCTCAAAGATCCAGATGCAGATCAGCCCAGAGGTCTGTTTCTGATCATCCTTGCAGCCATCTTCAATGCCTGCTTGTCATTTAACCTAGCAAAGAGGAAAGGCCTAGCCTCCAAATAGAGTGTAAAACCACACCGCATCCCACAAAACCGCAAGACGTGCAATTCTAGTGATCACTCAATGGCGAATATGGTTTGCAGGGAGGCCTTTCTTACACCCCCTTTAAGCCCATGTCTTTTAGCACACACTGTTCTGGCAGAAGAGGTCTATGGGGTAATTCACCTTCCAGCTTCACACACCCTGAGATTTTCACAGTCTCATGGATGATTATGAAACTAAATGCTTCTTAGATCCCAAAGGAATCACTGGAGGATTTGGTAAGAAAGAGGAGCCATGGGTTGGCTAATGGTGATGCCATGGAAGTGACAGCTCCTCCTTCTAAGTGTCTGTCTGTCTCCTAGACCAGCCTCCATCCCTTTTGATTTATACATAATATTTTATCCTACACAAGTCAATGCTCAAAGAAATGTCCCCAGTCTCAGCCATTCACCACTACCCCAGACATGCAATAATGTTCCAGAAATACATGGCCTGTCAACTATTATTACTTAAATATAGGCCTGAGATGAATCTGTATATGACAATACAATGTGAGTATGTCACAAGCATAGCCCTAGGGAAGAGGGAGACAGACTACCATTGCCCTATCTTTGTTAAGCAGAGTTATTATCGTTCCTTATTATTCCAATTATAGCTGGAGAATACAACTCATGGTGCTCAATTCTCTCTCTCTCTCTCTCTCTCTCTCTCTCTCTCTCTCTTTCTCTGACATGTTGGGGATAAGGATACAAAAAAGGTATGAAGCCAGAAGTCCTGCTCTCTGTGCTAGGCCCACACTCACTGCCTGAGTGGCTTGGGAGAGACACGCTTGCTGAGTTCCAGTTTTCTCCTCTGTGGAAGAAGAGGTCATAACTTACTAGGCAAGTTTTGAAAGGCTCAAGTGAAACTATTATATCAACTAGAGCTAAGCCAATCATTTTTTAAGTAATAATTATAAAAATAAAGATAATGACAACAAATTGGCATTCCTGTTAGTCTGGGTGAAACATCTATTTTCTATGAAGCGGTATTATCAACCTTAAGTATGTGATACTTTACAGTTTTGCAGAGAATGTCAATATTCACTCATGAATGTTTTATTATTTCCCATCCATAAAGGAGAGAAGCGGTTAGGGGAAAATGCTGGTGAATTGTCCAAGTCACACAGGCAACAGAGAAGCAGAGATCCTCTGAAGCCAAACCCCACACCTCCTTGTATGCTCCACAAGTATGAGTGGAAACCATGGTTGGTGTCACATCCAGGAGCAGGTGATAGGAATAAGACTGGCACATCCTACCTTAGACACCTGGGCTTCTATTCCTCCATTCTAGGCCTTGATCTATTTACATGGAGGCAACTGCTGCCTAGAACTGAAGCTTCTGATAACATGGTGTTCATTGGTCTTGCTGTGTTCAGCTCCCTCATCCTCTGTGCTGTGTGGTTAGTGTGCCATCTACATTCACTTTGCCGAGGTAATCCTTTAGCATTGAAAACAAATGTGTCAAGCAGACTCTTTGTGCTAAGATAGCTCTTCCCTCTGGTCATTCTGTGCTCAGGCAACTAGGTCACCTTGTCCTTCTATGTGAAGGTGTCCTGGCTTCATTCCCTTTGTTCTCTGGAATCTATGGGCTCTGGTCTTTCCAAGTCAATTTATGGGGCCTGGGATATTTTTTTAAAAGCTAATCCTCTAGCATGTAACCAATTCCCAAGTTCCCTTGGAAACAGATTTTACCTAAAGACAGGTGTGTGTGTGCAGGTAGCTTACTTAAGAAGGGAGAAGAGTTGAATGAGGGTCGAAAAATCAAAATAGCATGGGAAGGTGAGCTAAAAATATAAGTTAAGGAACTGGCCCTGGGCACTGCTGTGAGGAACAGATGCTGGTCCTTTTAGGCCAAGCTTTGTGAAACAAGAAGCCTCATAAAGTGTGTTGGAACTGAAAACCTTCTCTCTCCTATTGATGAAGGGCTGTCCTCTGGTTGCTTCCTTCCTGCATTTCCAGATGCACACACAAATGTGTCTCACCTGCAAGTTGGAGAAGCCGCAGAGCAGGAGGAGAAACATACACTTTAGCGAAGAAAGCATGGTTGAGTAGCCCTTGTGAGAATCAAAGCAAAGTTGGTAGAGGTGGGAGAAGCTGTGCTAAAGCCCACGTAGCCAAGAGGGTAAAAAAGCATCACGTGGTCCTCTGGAGACTCTGATTTCAGGGCAGGTGGGGCCTTATTGTTAGCCATCCGAATTGGCTGATGGGAGACCATCAGAGAACACTGTCCCTTTGGCTGCACATTCTCACAGCTATGGCTTGGGGAGAAGCCAGTGTGAATTGATGCAGATGTAGAAGGAGCTCTTGATTCCAGGTGACCAGTTCTCTCTAAGACTCAAGCCTAACTCTGGGAACAGCACGAACCATTAAGGATTTAATAACGTAATTATAACAAGGCGACACAGTGTGGGGAACAGAGAGGCACTCGGCTGCCTCAACAGCGTGCTCCAGGCCTCACCGAGGGCCACTCTTTCAAATGAAGCGGGGTGTTGAAAATGCAGAGCAGAAAGATTGATAATTATTTGAAACAAGCTTAAACACTTGGATTGCTCCAACTGCCTTAAATCACTCTGCCATATTTATACTTGACTAGTGTTCTACATAACAACTTCCAAATCAAAGACTTTTGAAAAATTTCAATCACTGTGTTTTGAAGTGATTGAGAGCTTAGGGCGTGAGCAGTGTAGAAATAAGGCATATTAACATTATTAGCACGACAAATTTCCTGAAGTAGTTACATTAAGAAATGATCAAGGCCTTAGCCTGGATAAAGGAGAGAGAGCAGCATGTGGCACAAGCATTAGGTTTTGAAAGGATCTTAACTGTTTGGATGCTGAGAGGAGATCAGTGGTCTGGGAATGGATGACTCCAAATGGATTGTGTTGTTAGGAAGAGATCTGTCTTATCACGATTGTGGCTGAGAAGAAGCTACAGTGAGGGAAGAGAAAGGAAAATGCAAATGTTTCTCACTCTTTTATAGAATTCTTGCCTGCTGGATGCTATCCTAAGTGCCTTACATATACCAGTAATGCACTATTATTTATCCCAAGGTTAACCAACTCCACAAGAAAAACACTATTGTGACCACATTTTATAAAGAGGAGGCAGCGAAGGTTCTATATTCAGAAAGTGAAGAAGTCAAAATGTAACCAGACCTACTCCAGAACACCTGCTTTTGCAAGAGGCAAGGAAGTCTTATTTCTAGTATTATAGCTGAAATAAGAACACTGGGTCTAACAGGCACCCTCTTGGTCATGTGGTGGATGACAGGGAATTGATTGGGTTTAAATGGAGCCATCTTGTCTTCATGATGGAGGAAGGTAAAGTCTCACCCCAGGTGACGGGCATGCCTAATTAGAGGCAGGGGCAGGAACTAGGACAGTAGGTTACTGGACCTGCCAATCCTGTGCCATGAATTTGCAAGATTCTTGAGCTCCCTGTGACCCTCCAGGACCCTATTTAGCCCTCCACCTCCACCAGCTCAGGCGCCATTTTGCACCATGCCTCTTGTCTGCTGACTCTCCTCAGCTCTCCCTCTGTCCCACTTCAGCTCTGCATTGGAGTTGATCTGGCTTGTTGGCATGGTTTTTCTGCTTTTTCTTTCCTCTTCTACTCTCAGGGCTAGTTTTCTGGGGACACATGTCTGCCTGCAGTTGCTGGCTTTCTAATAAAGACTCCCAATTCGGCCTCTTAAAATGTGGCTCTTCTGTTTATGCCAGAGACAATATCTCTTTCTCATTCAAACGTTTGAAGATCCTTCTGAGATTTTGCTTTCTATTTAATAGATAAGAAAACAGAAACCCAAACAAATTGGCCAATGTCATGTGGATTGTGAGTGACAGCTAGCAGATTCTGATTCTGCTCTTTCTTTCCCTGTGATTCCTATCCCTATTTTGGATCTTTGTTAAGGGATCCCTATTTTGGATCTTTGTTGTTTGGATCTTTTGTAACACTGGATGTGTTACAAAATAATCATAACATATACCGGTTGAAGTTAAAGATTTCTCTGTCTCTCTTCTGAGAGCAGGAACTATGAATCCAGAAAGAATCAGTTATAGGAGCAAACTCAAGGCTGGGGATTCAGGTGGAAACAGACCTGGGCCAGATTGTTTTGGTATCACAGATCTAACTCTTCCTGGGAAATATGGCTATAAGTAAGGAGATTATTTGATTTTCATTTGGGAAATGGGAAAACAAGAGCTCTTTTGCAGATAGATGGCAGCATTAAAACTATGAGTGTGTATATGGATATATAACATGCTTCTCAAAGTTCCTATATACACTAGGAGCTTAGTGAAGAACGGATGTCTTGCTGTCATGAAATGATCAACCCTGCCAATAATATTAATGGTCATAACTTGAGGCTACCCTACAGGAATCCTGTACTTACAGTTTTCCTTCTCAGAAGGAAGTTAAAAATTAAATGTGAGCTGTTAACAACCTCAAGAGGCTCCTGCCATGAGACTCAGAGACTAAGTTCCAGTTTAACCTTAATTCGTCAGGTAAAGATTCTACAAACTGAATGTTCTGGCCCTTCCCCATAGTTCCATCTCCCTCTGAGAACACCCGCAGAGTCACCTTCTCTTTAATTGGGTGGCCATGGGGAAAAGGACAAAGCTTGTCAGCCTCCACCCTATTTGGGAGAAAGCTTTTATTTACCAGGAGTGAAAAGAAAGGATTCCTGTTCCTAACTTCTTTTCCTATTCCAAAAAGGTTATGATGAGTCCTCTAAACCTTTAAAGGACAAATTACTGAATAATCTATACTTAAAAAAACTAGCTAGGAGAAAGAAAGCATGAGCAAATAGTCATAATTTTCAATGTACATATGTGAAAATGGAACTAGGAAAATTGAGGGGAGGGGTAAGGTTGGGAGAGATAGAGAACGATGAAAGGGGGGACATTGATCAAGATGCATTGTACTCACAAACTGATGTGTTTAACTGAAACTATTTTGTGCAACTACTTAAGGATAATTTATTTTTAATAAAAATACTAGCTAGAGCAAACTAGAGCAAAGACAAGTTCCTACATCTGTCAGGCTCAAGGTAAGCTCTGACCTTTAAACCTATTAAGGCTTAATAGGAATACTGACACTCTACTATATTATCTAATTCAAACCTCACAGAAGGTAGAGTTAGGGTTTTTGTAAGGTTAGGATAATTATCCTTGTTTCATGAGTGAGAAAGCTGTTGAATGAGTGAACCTCATTCACATTTCTCCAGTGATTTAATCAAAGCAGATAATAAAGCTTGCTCAATATTAGTTTTGGAATGGTTCAAAGGTTAATAATCAGATTTATTCCCACTGTGTTTCAGCTTCCAGATATGTAAAATGACAAAAGGTGAGTTAGATGATCTCAATTTCTTTTCCAATTTTTGCCTTCTGGAGTCTCCAAGTTCTGCAAACTGGAGTCCAAATAAAGAGAAGAAAGAAAAGGGAAAAAGAATCACTTTCTTTCAGTTGTGCTGAAAGAACTAAAGGCTCATTTGTATACCAGGCAGTGTTTCCACTTCATCTCCACCAAAAACCTGTGAGAAGTTATCAGCATACCCACTGACCCAAAGAGGCCATGAAGATCAAAAAGTTGGAGCTGCTTGCAGGTGGTGATTCACACCTGTAATCATAGCTACTCAAGATGCTGAGATCTAAGGATTGCAGTTTGAAGCCAACCTGGGCAGGGAAGTCTATGATGAGACTCTTACCTCCAATTTACCACAAAAAGCCAGAAGTGGAACTGTAGCTCAAGAGGCAGAGTGCTAGCCTTGAGCACAAAAGCCCAGAGACAATGCCCAGGCCCAACGTTCAAGCCCCAGGATGGACAACAAAAAAGAGACTATGAGGCTTGTAGTCAGCAGATCTTGAGTTCAAATCTTGTTTTAGGACACCACAGAACCCATACTTTATCTTAAAGCCAGACTGCCCATTCAATAGTTCCTGTACTCAAAGTATCCATCTTGTTTATCCACTATGCTCCTGGTGGCCATACTGTGTTGAGTGACTTGGGTGCCCTCAGTGAGCTAAGAAACATCATTGAAGGATAATATCTTGACCTTTGTCAGAGGCAATCATATGTTGCAGACTCACATGGAGTGGTCAGGTTCTGCAGAACTAATGCCAGGGACTTCTCCAGACCAGAGGACTTTGTGAACTTCCTGTAATGTTCAAGTGTACTACAGCTATCTGCTACATTCTCCAAGGTTACACTCACAAAAACTACCCCAGGAACACAACTTCCTGTTGGATATTATCTCCCCTGATGGAGTCAGTCTAAACCTCTTGAAGGAAGTAGCAATGTGTTGTTATCCATAATCATTAGTTGTATCAACTGAATTGATGATGATAGACTGCCTAATTGGCTGGGTTCTGCTAATTTCTTCTCTCCAGGTTGTGGGGGCTCTTTACTGGGTAGCTCTGCAGAGGATTATAACAAGCTGTGCATTTAGATAGCTCAGAATGTTGTTTCTTCCTCCCCTCCCCTCCCACACCCCAGATGGACAAACCCATTCTTTGGTGCATGATGTTCTTTAGGCCAGGATAACAGAGAAAAAAATGATGCTAAAGGAGCAGAGTGTCTAGGCCTCGGATGATCATGGTTGATACAGATAGGATATGCATATCACAAAGGTACATTTTGACAGAGGGAAGGGATGAGTTTTAGGAAGAGAAAAGAGAGGGAGAATTAGTGTGGCATCAGGTAGCTAGAGTGTTTGAGAACTCATAAGCTATAGATGTGGATCAGAACTAAGCATATGAGTAGAAAATATGCACCAAGGTACTGCTTTTATTTAGTATCTGTTCTATGCAATGAGTTAGACCCAAATAAGTTGGTTTCAGTTGAAACCTTCAGACAGTGTCATATGAGAGGTGCTACTCTGCCTATCTGCTTGCCCCCTTGTAAGTATCAGTGTGGTTAGCAATATTCTAGGGACTATCATGAGATTTTATATCTTTAGTGGCTGTAAGTGACCACACTGTAGGATTTTCTGGACTTTGATCAAATTATCCTGGGTATCACTTAGGATCAGGAATTTTGGGTGTGCACACAGAAAGAGGAGACAGGGAGTGATCAATCCTGAATCCCTAAGCACAAAGACCCTACCTCAGAACACATGAAATAGTGAATAGAAAAGTGCAGGTTACCTAATAAGATAAGGTTCTTATGGTGATTATCTCATCATCTGAGCAGAAGTACTAGACTAACCTATTTTATCCAGTGTTGTTTAGACAGTAACTCTACTCACTGGGCGGGAATTATGTGAATCCTTAACACAGCAAAAGCAAGGCCAGGGCCTTGAACTTTTAGCTGAATCTAGACACGCAGATTCACCCAGACATTGAGTTTCATCTTTGTTTCTTCTGGGTTTGGTAAGAAAGGCTGGCTTAGGAGAAAGGTTATTCACAGGAGGAGGATTCCAACACAGACAACCCAAGGACATTTACAGTCCTCTCTTCCCCTCTCCCATTTGTCACCGCTTCAGCCCTCTTAGTCCAACCTTTTCCTTGGCAAACTTCCTGGGTTGACTTCTGTCAAAGTTGGATGATTATTGCAGTATTGGATTCCGATAGCCCTGGATGGAGCCCAGAGCCCACACTGCTGTTTACGTTTGATCTCTCGTTCAACCTTCCGGAAGAAGTTGGCTGAACTGAGGATCAAAGATTTCTTCACTTGCTTCCTCTTCTCCCCTATGACAGCCTCAGTGCTAGCAGTTTAACACTGCAGCAAATTAACTCCTCAGCTGATCATCTGCTCAGAATTTCTCATATTTTTGCAGGAAGTATGCGGCCGAAGTAGATTCAAGATTTCCTAGGAGGAGACTTTTATTTCAGTGTGAATGTACCTGCAGGCAAAGACAGAGCTCAGTTTTCATCCATACCAAGGGCATCTCCTGGTGGAGCCTGCTGATTTTGTTTGCTGGACCAAATTCCTTGTAGGGAGTTGTCCATAAACCCAAAGAACATGGGGGCTTCCACTGGAACACCTTGGCTTCTGCAGTGACTGGATCAGAGTCATTTCAGAAATGACAAGTTCTTGTGTTCCTCTACAAACAACATGTACCTGATCAGAAAGCCTTATTTTCTATTCATGAATTAATCCTCTACTAATTAATTGCTCTGGGCCTGTTTCCTAAGATAGAACATCATTCAGGAAAAGAAAATTGGTAACTTCCTACTATGTGTCTGGCACTAGGACAGTGTGTCCTTCAGACACTCAAGACCTAAATCTCTACTCTTCAGTCCTAAAATAATGTTTATAAGTCATCTGTGGACCTTGGTTAAAACAAAGTACAAGCTAATTAAGTTAGTCTCAGAGGGGCCTGAGATTATGTACTTCTAATCAGGAATGTGGTACTGATGCTACTGGCCCTGAGAATGGTGTACTTTGACTCAGAAGCTCTGGGGGACTAAGAAAATTCTCTTGCATAGACCAAAAGAATGTCCAGTAGAGTTCAGTATTCATTGAAATGCAGGTTTCCAGCAAGGTAGGTGGAAATGGAATGATTCTAGTTGAAGAAGGAGAGGCTTAAAAGCCTTGAATATAGTCAGGACACTCTTCTTTTGCTCCCTCTCGTTCCTCATTCACTGATGAGAAAATCACACGCCACCACAATGGTGCCACTAAAACCACAGCAGGTATGGCTTGCAGCAATGTGTGATCTCTGGGCATGCCTCTCACATTCTTGTTTCATAGATATTAGCGAAGTATATGCAGGTAGATATCACCTATGTTTTAAGGGAAAGAAGGAATATGACCCCTGGAATGGTTAGTTTTGTGTATCTATTTGGCTAAGCCATGAAACTCAGATAGTTGACTGAGCAGCAGTCTTGATGTTCCTGTGAAAACAATTTTTTAAGATGAGATTAACATTTACATTTACAATAACATTTACATTTACAATGTGTTAAGCATGAAGATTTTATTCCTTTTGCAGGTGAGCCTCACACTCAATCAATTGAAGCCTCTAAGAGAAAACACACTGAAGACCCCTAAGAAAGAATTGTGTCACAGGGGCTGCAATTCCAAACTTGAACATCAACTCTCCCTTAGAAGTTTGACCTATGGGCCTATCCTTTCCCCACAATGACATGAGTCAGTTCTTTAACATCTAGTAAATCTAGCAGAGGCACACTTTGGGAAATGTAATATAGGATAGTTGTTGTGGTCCAGTAATATAAGATAGTTGTTATGGTCCAGTTTCAATACTGAGAATATTTATTCTTTGGATACAATATAAAGAATTAAAAACTGAAAGTTCCATCCAAATCTTTTTCATGATACTTGAAGGCTATTCTGCCTTTATACTTTTTTTTTCTGCCAGTAATTAGGCTTGACCTCATGACCTGGATACTGTCCTTTTGCTTCTTCACTCCAGTCTGATACTCTGCCACTTGAATCACAGTTCCATTTCTGGCCTTTTAGTAGTTAATTGGAAATAAGAGTCTCCGAGACTTTCCTTCACAGGCTTCAGTGAAGGAACTGTATTCCTCAGATCTCAGTCTTCTGAGTAGCTAGGATTACAACATAAGCCACCAGTGCTTGGCTACATTTTCTTAAAATAAGACATTAATAGAACTTACCACATTGGATTGTTATCAGCATTAAGTTAAATGACACATACAAAGCACTTAGCATAGGGCCTAGCACCTAGTAGACAGCCAATAACATTTTAAAAAAAAGATTGAGCCAAAACAGCCATTTTGAAGAGGTCAATACTAAGAAGATCTCAGGAATTCAATCTTCCAGAACAAACCTAAAAGATTATTTCACCCTTGGTGAAGAGCTACTTCCAGGCATTTGCGCGCTCTGACATTGCCCTGGCAACTCCAGAGTATTCTGGAGCCAATACACTAATGATTAAAGCATTAATAAATCCAGAGATAGGTCATTCAATTTTACTTTAAAAGCAGATCATAAAAGAGGGAGAAATATTTGGGTCAAGATGTACTGAAGATTTTACAAATCTAAAGGCTTTGGAACATTTTTTTTTGTAACAACAGACTAGGTCTAGTACCAAACTGCATTATTTTTCCCACACCAGTGCTTGGAGGACTCATATTTACACCTGGGGCAAAATCTTATCTTCTTTCTGAAAAGACTCCAAAGCTATGCTATGTTTAGATAGCACTTTCAGCCGGTCCAAGGATTTCCACATACACATTCTCTCTTCAGTCTCTCAAAACACATTGGTTTAATAAAGGCAGACAGAATTGCCTATCCCTCAGATGAGCAAACTGAGGCCTAGCAAATTAGGTGATTTGTTCCGATTCCCAAAGTGAATGAACCAGAAAGCCTAGACTAGAAATTCTAACTTCTGACCCTCATGCCTGGACTCTGACTACTAGACCTCATGCCTACACAGGTGAACACAGCCCCATGATCAGAGCAGTCCCCCCCTGCCCCTCCCCGCATGTATGTGTGTGTGTGAGTGTGTGTGTGTGTGTGTGTGTGTGTGTGTGTGTGTGTGTGTGTGTGTGTGTGAGTGATATAGATTGGTATGCAAGCGTGGTGGGCTCTGGCTAATCTTGCAGGGAACCCTTCAATCTGAATAACAATCAACAAGATTTTAAAGAAATTTGGGCCAATTTCCTGGAAGTCTATGATTAATCTAATTGCTGGGTTTTCCTCTGTTTTTGTCTCCCACTGTTAATTTCATTTATTTTTCTCTTTCTTCTCAGACACAGACTGCCTTGTCTCTGTGCGCCGTTTTGTCACTGTTGTTATTTGTCCATACATAGTTTATCATTGGCAATGTATTCAATGGGATTGTTGTACTCTGTGTTTGGGGAAGGAGAATCGTTCAATAGAGACAACATATTGTGGCAGGAAAAAATGAGCACTGGGCTGCATTTCAGAGACCCTCTATCAAAGTCTGGCTCTGTGGATACTTGCTAGACCTCTTTGGTTCCTCAAATTTCCCATGATTAAAAAGACCCCCTTGCTTTTCTTGGCCCCTCCTTCCATTAAAGGATATATGAGATTATGCAAGAAAGGTTAGGTCCAGAAAATCATGTGATTTCTGTGCTATTCTGCCAGCTGTTGTGAATAAAGAAAATAATTCAAAAACCTGCCAGAAAGCTGGAGAGACAGTGAGTACACAGTAGGTAACCCAGGACACAATAATAAGTTCTCTTAATACAGGCTCTTAAGGCAGCTATAGACCTGCCTTATCTCACTGTTCTTCACCTTGAGTATGTACTCTTATAATCAATACTATTCTTTTAAAATAAAGATCAGTGACATCATTTGCAAAGGTCAGTGCAAAATGAGAATATAGGACTGCTTGTTATGAATAATCACTGAGAATTTAGAGACAGTAAGAGGAGAGTGGTAAACCAAGCACAGGGGCCTCTAACCATGAAGCTATGCCAGCTGCATGGGTCTGAAAACCTGGCCTGCTTATAACAATAATGGAGACGTGGAGATGCTGAGTAATTTTCCCAAGATGACAAAGTTGATAAGCTGAGCCTCTCCAGCTGACTGCAGAACTGGAGCTCAACCCTTGTGTTAAACTGACACACGCTAGGTGGATGGATGGGGATAGATCTTCTAGCCCTGGGAGCATGTCTCTGTGACAGAAGCATGCCCCAGGAGTTGTTGGCTGATCCTCCTTTCAGGACAGCAACCTAGCTGTACTATGAGTGCTGCTGGGGAGGTGCACTGTCTTCAAAGTCATTGAGATGTGGAAGCAGGGAAGGCTGTAAGCCACCTTCCCCTCCAGATCCCACCTCCAGATTCCATCACCTTCAGAACTCCAAAGGGAACAGCTGTCACCAAAATCTCCATTAGCTGGCTTCAGTGATACTTGTAAGGTGACAGGACATAATTACAAATTGGATCAGTGTGTGAAGTCAGGAGGTTACATATTTGGGATTTTGTCTGGAAGGAGTGAAATTTGGGGATTTTGTCTGGAAGGTGTGAGATATACATAGTTGAAGCTGCTGGATCAATCCTGTGCCATGCTGAGCATGAAAGATACAGCGATGATAGAGACAGATGTGACTCCTCCTTTCTAAGCTTATAGTCTAGTAGGAAACATGGAGACTGAATGGACAATTTTACCAACAATGGATCATAAATGTGAGAAGTATGGGAAAGCAGAGGATGATTTGAACCCACATAGATAGATGGTTTGACCTGGCCAGAGGGCTAGGCAAACTCTGAAGAGACATTTGCAACTCTGAGAAAGAGTTAGCCAGAGAAAGCAGTGAAGGAAGAGGTTGCAAAAGGGTCTAGTAGAAGAAACAGTTACAGAAAGAAAGAGAAAGAAAGAAAGAAAGAAAGAAAGAAAGAAAGAAAGAAAGAAAGAAAGAAAGAAAGAAAGAAAGAAAGAAAGAAAGAAAGAAAGAAAGAAAGAAAGAAGGAAAGAAAGAAAGAAAGAAAGAAAGATGGAAAGTAGGAAAGAAAGAAAGGGAGGAGGAAGGAAAGAAGGAAGGAGAAAGCTAGAGACTATAGAAGGATGATGCCAGGGTTACAAATGCATAAGAGTCAAGTGAAAGAAAAATGAAGTGTGGTTCCTTGACATGATCTTTCAGTACTTTCCGTAGGGATCCCTTTGAGGTAGCTGTGGATTGGTTGGGGCAACAGGAAGAGGGCTGGGGCAAGGGAAGCTTGCAAGGTAGGAGTTCAACACATGCAGGAAAAACTGGGTACAGAAAGAGCAGGTTAGCAGCAGGCTGAGCTGGGATTTTTCTGCCACCAGGAGTAATTGCAGGCCTCTGACAATCCTCCTGGCTCCTCCCTTTCCACTAGTAGAGCCTTCCTTCCTGCTGGCCCCCTGAGGCTCCCAGTCCCTCCCACCTGGGCTCCATCCAGTCCAGCTCTGCTCTTGCCAGGGGCTGGAGTGCTGGTGGCCGGCTCCTCCAGCTCGCCTCCATTGGCCTGAGTGCGTCCTACCCACTCTGGATATTAGAGCATTCTCTCCTTTGAAAGGCTCCTTTATTTTTAGTGCTAAATCAACAAAGCTGTTACTGTCATTTCCCATCAGACCGTCATCTTCCACGGATTCAAAATTACACTCAGCTGCAAACTATTGACACTCCTCTTAACAAAAAAATGGTTTTAATAAATCTTTACATTAGCCTATGAGATAAAAAAAATCTTTACCATGAAATATACAAGTGTATAAGTGTTTTATGAAAGTTTTATTAACTTTACAAAAGAAAAATTGGCAGTGGACCACGAACATCCTGTACGCCTAACACGTGGTTATAAATTACATGTTCTTTCCAATAACATCTGAAAAAGAGACTGTAATTTAAATTTCAAAACCACTTGGCATACCTACTATATAGTGCTGACATGAAGTAAAAGGAGGAACTAGAGAGGCCCAGACAAAGGAGGGAAATATAAAGACGTCCTTAGCTAAAAAGCTGCTGATGGGTACAATCCCCCCTCCAGCTGGACAGGGATCAAGTACTTGCTTGTCATATCATTCAATGCACTGTTCAATCTGGGATTCTTCCTTTCAACAAAAAGAGAACTTAAGTGCTAGTAATCATCGCTTGCAGAACTTTATCTCGCAGATACCTTCTTTATGTCAGGATTTCTCAATGACCGCTGCTGCTGGCAGAGAGATCAAAGTTGTTATTAAATACAAATGCAAACCCCAGGCCAGCCAGGAGGTGTGCATCATGATTCTCTCTCTCTCTCTCTCTCTCTCTCTCTCTCTTTCTCTCTTTCTCTCTCTCTCTCTCTCTCTCTCAGATGTAAGCCTCCTATTATCTTAGTGACTTCCCTTTTCATCCCTGCTTACTAGACTTTTGAGTGAACTTCCTGAAGAGTCTGTCTAGTATGGGAATTGGTGGGGGGGGGGGCTAGAAATATATATATATATATATTAGATAATATATTTAATATACTATCTATAATATTATATATTATATAAATAAATTTATTTATTTAAGTGCAAGTGAGATCAGGAATACTTTGAGATCTGAGGCCACCTGGTGGGATGCTTGGCATCTGGAGAAGTGCTTTGTGAGCAGATGGCAGGGATTTGGCAGTAGCCTGCAGTGTTCTCTACTTTGGGGAAAGCAGATACTTTAGTCCCCACTGAGTTTGTCTTCCAGGCAATAATATTGCAGAAAGGCAGAGTAGAAAGTCATAGATTCCCATCCAGGTTTTCTTGTCAATAACTGGTGTGACTCTGAGCAACCTCTTTTCTTTGAGTTCTATCAACAATGCCTGAACATCTGAAGCAGCCTTTTGTGGGGGCCCAGGACCACCGTGTATACAGCCTGGTGATGTAATCAGACGGTCACCCAAGAATTTAGCATCTATTACAGATGGTCACTGAGAAGTGGAAGGCAGCTGGAACATTTTAGGTAGCCCTGGAGACAACAGCACCCAGGACCTGAGATTCTGCACTTCCACTCAAGTGGTAACATTTCTAGTTTACCCTCGATCCTATCTCAACCTCTATGAGGGATTCTTGAGTTGGGGAATCCCAGGCCTTGGCAGCCCAACTAGAACACAATGCTGTAAAACCCTCCCAGTGGGATAGCAGATGGCAATGCCAACTCCAGCAGAGCTTCTGCATAGAGCACCAGAACTCAGAAGGAGCTTCTGAGACATGTCTCTTCAGAGGAGGAAGATTACAAACGGATTTCTGCTCAGTCAAGGCACATTCTATGGTTCTGACAGAAACACCAAGATGGGAAACGCCTGTTAATCCACCTTCTTCAGCCTCAAACAATAGTGTGGCTAGTTTTTTTTGTATTGAGCTTGATATTCTGATCTCTTGTAATGAGAAGATGGCTAAAAATATGGAACCTTTTGTGCATTTTCAAAACATCCTTGCAATGATGCCCTGCTAATCTTCTCTGTATAGTTAATGTAAATACACTGCAGAAGCAAACACAGCGTTGTGGCCTTTGGAACCCAGTGTTTTAGTTGCTGAATTTACTCATTGAAACAAACTGATGAAGGAAGCTCTCTACTGGCATGACCTTGGAGACTGGGCTGTGTGGAGATCCCATTATGAAAGAGAAATATGTGCCCTTAATGGAAACACACAACAACTTGGAACCAAATAAATTATTTTCTTCCAGTTCAAAATAAGTGACGGTCCTTACAAAGTAGAACTTGCCCTACTTCCAAATGTGTTGAAGGAAAATGACATGTGTCTTGGAGACAGAATTACAAGGGCATCATGTTAATCTGCTGGGCTGTATGCCCCTGGATGAGAAGGCCGCTAGATGCGGCGGGGGGAGGGTAATCGCACACAGTGCCTGAGAAGAGCTGTGACTGTGCAGAGGTCACACCCGGGGACCAGGCAGGAGTCGGCAGCAGTGGCCAGCCAGTGCTATCCAAACTTCATTATGTGGGAAAAATACATCCAGAGGAAGATGCAGAAGATCTGAGAATCAGTGAGAAAAGTTCATTTGGACTGACAGGAAACTTGATTAATTTTAAGCCTGGTGTGTTGCCACAGCCTCCCTGAGTTGGTCTTCAGAATATTAATGGGGAGTTGGAGAATAAGAAGCAAAACAGGAGAGGTACCTGGGATACAATCCACCTCTTCTTCATGGCAATCGCATTCATGGCAGCATTAGTGACCACAGTCACAGCGTTGCGGAAAAGGGTTCGTGTTTATGGAGGGTATCACCAGGTCCCAGGAATTGTACGGGATATACCTGATGTAATCTTTAATTTTCCATGGTCTGGTCCCCCTGGGACTCCCACAATTTGTGTTTGCCTATGGGACCTCAAGTCCTGCTCCTTTCTGCTTTCTTACGTCAGAAGTTGCCTAGGGGTGACCAGATTCTCACTGATAGGCAGAAGGGATGACACTAGTCTGGGACTGCCCTGAGTGCTGGGTATGTGATAGTGTGTCTGCTCTGAGGTTGGAGCTGACAGTAGGGGATCCTGATGTCAGGTGAAGCCAGGTGTGAGAGGATGCAGCTTTGACAGCAGCGGGGTAGGATGCAGAGATGGGAAGCTGAGTTGGTAATTCCAATGTGAGAGGCCCATCAATGGGCAGCAAGCAACCCAGACATCAGCTAGGACAGAAGTGGGAGGAGGAGGAGGAGGCCAGGAGTTGGGGAAAGGAGTAAAATCTGTTACCCTGGAGAAGGATGGCAAAGCAATAAAGGTCCCATGTCGGCAGAGATTGAGACCAAATCCCAAGGCTAAATCCCAGGGTGAGGTGAGGCTCACATGGGGGTATGGATGGAATCCTTTAAATATGGGCCCTATTATAGCTTGCATATGAAATGTCCTACACTTGCTCATGAACTAAATGCATGATCTTTAGCTGGTGGTGTTATTTGGGGGGAAGTTCTGGAAACATGGAGCCTAGTTGAAGGAAGTTGGCCACTGGGGGTATGACGTTGAAGGTTGTATTTGGTTCCCTGTCCATCCTCTCCTTGATGTCTGCTTCCTATCTGTCATAAGGTAAGCAGCCACCATTGCCTCCTCCTCCTCTTCTTTCACATTCTTTGCCACTGTCATGTTCTCCATCACAAATGGGCCCAGAAACATGGAACCAAGTGATCATGAATTGAACCCTCTAAAACTGAGCCAAAATAAATCTTTCCTCCCTTCAATTGTTTTCTCAAGCATTTGGGTCATAGCCAGAAAAACTAAATTAATGCACACAGGGCCAGTGATCCTCATGGAAGAATAAAGTCAGCAATGGAAGCTACGTGAGGATGGCTTGGACCTACGTCATAGACTGTGAAGTTGGAACCTCAGGAAACTCTGAACTCATTCACTAATGATCTTACTTACTCCCTCCTCCCTTCCCCAGCTGTCTCTCTTTTCAGTCAATCACTAATGCATTTATTCCATAAATATTACCTGAGCAACTCTTGTGATCATCCAGAATACATGAAGCAGATGAGAGCTACCCCCCTGTCTCCTAGAAGACAGTCCTATAACCAAATGCACCCCACAGAAGGAGAATATAGGTAGTACAGTTTTTGTACAGTGTGATGGAAGCTAGGAAGTGTTAATCCTGCCTGGGATCATCTAGGAAGGCTTTCTGAAGTATTTGTGTGATCAGTGAATAGACTCTTAGAACTCTTTTTTTTTTTAACAAAGAAGATAGGAAGAATAAGGAAGGAGGTTGAGGTAAAGGTTGCAACTTGGGCCAAGGTTGAGAGGACTCTTAGAGCATTTGGCCCACTTGGGACTTGCCCTGAATCCTAGGTGCTGCTATGTGGGAGAGTTTGGGAAGGGACTCCTTTCATTTTCAAAGGAGAAAGCAGGCTTATATGCTATGAATATTGACTCATCACTGGATGAGCTGCAGTTAGAATCCAGGGCACTTGGTGACTTGTCTGACCACTCCAAGAAGCAAGGTGATGCTGGGGAAGATTCTTTGAATGAAGATAGGCTTGATACATTCTCGAACTTCTGTTGCCATATGAGAAGGCTGAGGGGTCTTCGGGAACTAGCTGCTTGTTACTCCAAGCCTTGAGATCATCATTATAAGGGGAAAGAGGATAATTAATATGGACCTCATGGGTTGGTGTGGAAAATTAAGTCAGACCATGTTGGAACTGGGTAACTTTTTGTTAGTTTTACTTTTCCATGTTGTCTTGTTCTGTTCATTTAGATTATGGGTAGAGAAAAGGCTTGTGCCTAGAGATACTTAGGGGTCTGAGACAGGTCACTGCACTATGGAAGCTGACTCAGTAACCCAGGCACAAAACAATCAGGATAGCAACGGATACAAACGTGATATGCAGAAAGGAGGGAAATGTGTGCCAAAAATGGCATTTATTAAAAACCTACTGTACAGCAGGAGTTGCACTAGGAATCTATCATTGTGTTCAATTCTTACTACAACCCAATATTCCAATGTATGATCTGGAAAATAGGATAGCTGGATGGGGAAGGAATGATGTTGAGTAGCTAGTAGGCACCGATAGTTTCCCATACAATATCTCCAGAGTCTTGTTTAGACACACACCTACACATATATACAACACACATGTGATACACCCTCATACTAATTCTGAGAGAGCACTATTGTTCTCAGGAGAGAAAGCAAAGGCTTGAGGAGTTAAAGGCTGATTTAACCCTTGTGATTCCAAAGTCAGTATTTTCCATTTTGGTAGTGTCAGAAAAGCAGAAGAGAGAAACTTGAAGTTTTCTTTTTTCCTTCCTACAGTGACTGACTTGTCTTCAGCCCTTTTCTCTGTCCCCATCCGGTCACCTCAGGCCCAAGTCACTTCCCTCCTCTGCCTCTAACTGGTATTGGCCAACACCACACTTGAGCCAGCAGTAGCTTCTTCCTTTTTCTGCAAGATGCTGAGAGAACTCCAGGCCCTGGTAAGCAGGGAAAACAACAGCTCACTCTGTGACTCGTCTCTATGTTGAGATGGAGGCAGGGAGCTGGCTACAAGCTGAGCTTTAGCCATGAAGAAGAGCAGGAGGGGGCTGGGATGTAGCTTAATGGCAAAGTGCTTGCCTAGCAAGTGCATCTTGGGTTTGATCCCCAGTTAATGCCCCCCAAAAAGGAAAGGGAGCAGGAGGGAAGAATATGACCTCATCCTTATTTGAGATGCAAGGCTCAAATATTAAACTCTATTATTTTGCTACAGAAGTTTCCAATTTTCTATCTCATTCTTAAATGAAACTGTACTCTAAAGCTCAGCTTATAAATAACATCTAAGCAATGCCACTTTTGTTGAAGTGGATGATAGTGGCCTGAAGCCCTGACCACCGATGTCCCTGCCCTTGAACCACAGCTGGGACCTCAAAGCTACTTTGAATCTAGATTGAAACCCACAGACCTGCTCTGTGATTCTTGATTCAGATTGGCCACTCTATAGAAATAAAAGCCCAGTTGGATGCTGGTGACTCACACCTATAATCCTGGCTAATTAGGAGGCTGAGATCTGAGGAGAAGTTTGAAGGAAAATCCTTGAGACTCTTATGCCTAATTAACTACCAGAAAGGTTGAAGTGGAGGTTTGGCTCAAGCAGTATGTTAGCCTGGAGTAAAAAATCCAAGGGAGAATATGGGTTGCTTTGAGGTCAAGTCCCAGTACTGACCCCAAAATATGTGCCCTAATTTTGTCAGCATGCTAGCAGGTCACTGGAAAGGGAGGTTAACCCTGGACCGTGGACATGGGTCATGACTCTTCAATAGACAAAGGACAGAAGTATGAACTCCTACTGCTGAGAACCCAGTAAGTATCAAGAACTTTGTGTACACAGACATCACCCTAGTTATTTTATACAAAATTCCTGTAATATTGGATGTTCTCATTCCTGATGCTTCATTGTCCAAATAACTTAAACTCCAGCTGGGTGCCGGTGGCTCATACCTGTAATCCATGCTACTAAAGAGGCTGAGCTCTGATGATCACAGTTCAAAGTCAGCTCAGACAGACATAATAAGCATGTATCTCTAACTAGAAAAGTACAAAGAAAAAAAATGCAGGCATAGCTCAAGTGGTAAAGTGCCAGCCACAAGCAAAAAAGCACACACACACACACACACACACACACACACACACACACACACACACATGACTTAAAATCTAAGGGGTTAGGTGACAAGACCTATGGCCATCCAAGCAGTGCTCAGCACAAGAAAGGACTACACTTGAGCTCATCCTGTGCAAGTGGCATTTTGACTTATAAGAGGAGGATGAAAGAGGCACCTGGGATCTTCAGGTTTTTCCTCGCAGATCCAGAGATGCTGAAGAGGTGAGATCTGTGCATCAAGGTGTCACAAAGAGGGCACTAGTGTGGAAGCCTGAGGCTCAGATTCTAGTCCTGATTTTATCCCTCATCTACTCAGCCCAGAGGCCTTTTTCTCCAAGGCTCAGGGATGGGTAGACAGATAGGACTATGCTTTGGAGATCTGAGGTTTCTGTGAACAGATGACAGGATAACTGAATAACACCAGTTGCTAAATGAGTTCCTAATGAGCCAGCATCATTCTGTCTCACAAAGTACCTAGTGTGCCACAAATACTCCATTAATGAACATCTCTTGTTGGCCACAGAAGCCAGAAGCTAGGAAGCAGTCAGGGGACCAAAGCCGAAAGAATGGATTTCTGACTGGCGCTTGCTAGTTGTGTGTTCTTGTGCAAATTGCTCAACTTACCTCTACTGATCCTATTTTCACCCTATGTAAACTTTATCTCAGAGACTGCTTTTGTCTACTTCAACTTCTGGGGTAACTCATAAACACAAAAGTCTCCTTCTTTTGCTTTCTCCTCCCTGCCTATGGACAAAATGAAATCATTTCAGAGGAAATGATAGTGCCTAAAAAAAACTCCTATTCACTCTTCAAAACATGCATTAGTTAGCAAATTAATCATTTTTTCAGCACATGATCTGGGGACTCTGCACTTGCTTCTGTTCCTTGGCCTTACAACATCAATTACATGTTGTAATTTCTTGTTTGAAACATCGTCTTCCCCAGTAAACTATGAACCCCCTGTTGAAGCCTGGCACATAGGAGCTGAGTTTGCTGTGCATATTTAGGAAATCTCATCTATAGCCATCACCACTCCAAATAGTCTCTACTATCAGCCCAGCCAGCATTTCACAGGGGACTGGGAAAGTGAGAGGATCCTACTCAGCATCTGGCTATGTACTCTATCAACCCTAACCCTAACCCTAACTGCCTGACCTCCACAAAAGGCCTGCACCATCAGCCATCTCTTGTGATAGGAACAATTAAGAAAAAGAAAAAAAATCCTGTGTGTGTGTGTGTGTGTGTGTGTGTGAGAGAGAGAGAGAGAGAGAGAGAGAGAGAGAGAGAGAGAGTGTGTATGTGTGTGTGTGTGTGTGTGTGTGTGTGTGTGTAAAATCCTTAGAGAGGCTTTGTTTGTTTTGGCCATTGGAATTGAGCTTCTAAGAAGAAAGATTCCTCTCTTTTTGATAACTACATTCAGTCCAATAAAAAGATGTCAAAGGTCAAGTCCAGTTCTAAGCCAGAGTTTTAGAAAAAATTCCAGTCCTACTAGAGTAAGGAACTGCCCCCCTGTTACAAAAAGAGCAGGATGTAACAATCCTGATCCAGGTTGAGTTCTGTGCTGTGCCCTGAGGCAAGCTTGTAACCAGATAAAATGGGATTGTGGGTGTCTCCCTTGTAGTCTTAGAGTAGGGTATTCAGGAGGCTTGGTAGTGTGGGCACGCTTACAACCCCGTTTCCAGTTCCCAGGATATCTCATTTAATCTTCACAGTACTACCATTATGCACTCATTCATAGTTTTCAGGTGACTTGTGTTTAAACGAAACTAAATTTGGCTCTCTGTGCATTGTGTCCCTAGGTAACAAACTGCAAGGTAATGTATTATGTAAACAGACTGGAAACCTAAGCTACCAATTGATTAGATCATGTCCAAATGAGGCCAAGGAGCTCTTATGAATCGTTCTCTGCTCAGTTAGATTCTGATAAATTTATTTCACCAAAAGTTGGGTACGGGTACCTATAATTCTAGCTGCTCAGGAGGCTGAGATCTAAGCATTGTGGCTCAATACCAGCTCTGGCAGAAAAAATCATGGGACTCGGAAGTGGCGCTGTAGCTCAAGTGGTAGAGCGCTCGCCTTGAGCTGAAGAGCTGAGGGACAGCGCCCAGGCCCAGAGGTCAAGCCCCACGACCGACAAAAAAAAAAAAAAAAAAAAAAATCATGGGACTCTTACTTCCAAGTTAACAGAAAAGGCCAGAAATGGAGCTGTGGCTCAAGTGGTAGACTTCTAGCCTTTGGCCAAAAAGTTTAGGGACAGCACCCAGGTCCTGAGTTCAAACCCCAGTACACACTCTCTCATCTATGTCTCTGTCTCTGTTTCTGTCTCTGCCTCTCTGTCTCTCTCTCATACACACAGATTTTTCTTTTCACACTTGCAAGTATGTGTGCAAAGAGTCTATAGGTAGGAAGTTAGAACTGTTAGGATTTTGAGTAAGTCCCTCCTTCATAAGGAAGCAGAAATCCCCCCCCCCTTTTTTTTTTCTTTAACTAGATCACAAATTTGCCATAGGCAAATCTGACCCCTTTTGGCCTGGTGCTCATGGGCCCTCCTCCCTGATTAAGTTCACCAGGAGAATCCCTTGGGTCAGAAGAGAGAACCAGGTGCTATTTTGCTAAAAGAAATACATTTGCTTGCTACAGAAGCCAGGGTCTCCCATCACCGCCTTTTTCCTCATCATGCAATGCAGAAGGATCAAGGGAAGAAAAAAAATAATAAGCAACTCTGCTGGTTCAGATGAATGTGAAATACGCAACAGCCAGTGCAGGGCTGGTGGTGAGCTCCTCTGGGGGAGTTCAAGCTTCAGGAAGCAAGCTGGGCCACCTCATCCTCAGCCCTTTCTTCTGCAAACCTCTGTGGAACCCAGGGCATGAGTGCTCGGTGCTGGCTGCTGTTCAGGAGCCACAGGTTCAGGAGAGCTGGGGCCACAGGGGCCCTTCATGACCAAGGCATCTACTGTCATAGTTGGGGAGGGGGTTTCTTGGCATCAGGGCACTGCCAACCAAGTCAGAGCTCCTTCAGGGCCCCATTGTCCTCATGGAAGACAACTCTGAAGGACCCTCCCAGCCCCACATCTCCCTCTGGAGTCAGCCAAGGTCACCATCCATCCCTCTGTTTAATCCTCTGTAACTACTTACACCCTACTGTATCCGTCTCAAAACTGACTTTCCAGGAACTCTGCTATGCCTAAGACTAGGGAGACTTCAACTCCATAAGATTGAAGAGCTTACTTCGACATCTTGTCTGGTTACAACTGTGGCCACACACAAGTCCCTGCTTCTTGCCTGACCATCAGAGGCAAAATGTGCAGATTCAACCATAGAGCTGCCGTTAGTCTGGACTGTCTTTTGTTTGTTTTAGTTTTAAGGATAGTCTCACTCTATAGTTCAGGCTGGTCTCAAACTCATGATCCTCTTGCCTCAGCCTCCCAAATACTGGGATTGCAGGGAAAGAACACCATACCTGGCTTGAGTATTCTTTTTTTTTTCCCTTTGCTAGTCCTGGGGCTTGAATTTAGGGCCTGGGTACTGTCCCTGAGCCTCTTTGTGCTCAAGGAGAGCACTCTACCACTTGAGCCAGAGCACCACTTCCAGTTTTATCTAAGTAATATATTAGAAATAAGTGTCTCACAGACTTTCCTGCCCAGGCTGGCCTTGAACTACAATTCTCAGATCTCACCTTCTGAGTAGCTAGGAGTCTTGGCTTGAACCACTGGCACCCAGCTTTGACTATTCTTGGGCTGGGGTGAGAGATGAACTCAGGGCAATCACATGACATTTGTTCTGTCCTGAAAAGGAGACCTTACACTCCCCTTTGCCTCTGACTGTCATAGGTAATTCTGTTGTCTCAAGGTTCAGCTAACAATACTTTCACCCTCAGAGCTGTCTTGCTTTGGGTGACAAATTGTTTAGTGATCCTATTTGAGGCATGTTGGACATGAGGAGTGGGGAGAGAGGGTGTGGTGAGAGGAGAAAGCATGGAGTAAGGTCAGGGACTCCCAAGTGTTGTCCCCTGTCTTCTGTACTCTTTGACCCTGTCTCCCTGGATAAGTCCCAGACTTGCAGATTAAGCAACTGCAGCCTCTAAGGTCATGCTCCTAGATCCCTTTGTTCTCTGCAGCTCACAGATGAAGAAACACTTAGGATAGCCAGGCTTTGGGGGTAAACAAAGAGTTAACGCAGCTCCCAGGGCACCAGACAGACAACAGCCTCATCACCAGGCTGGGATCCTGATTAAACAGCTGTGTGCGCAGAGGTATAGAAGACATATGAGCATGAGCAAGTGGGGGAAAGTGTATTTGTAACTAAGCATGGCTGAGAATATATGGGAAGTGGAGATGTAAGCATGGCTGAGGGAGTACACACTGGCACGCAGGTGTCTCTGTGTGCACTTGTATAATGTACGTGGAATATGTCTCCATGGAAACGTGTTTGAAGGGTAATTTTAGTAGGTGAACGTGTAGGACTGGGAGTGCAAGTATATGTATCTACAGATGAACATATGGCCTGAATGTGTGAAATGTTTTGAAAGTTACATAGCATTTAAAAGTAATCGTCATGATTTAAACATATGAAGAGTGCAGCACCCGTGGTTCACACAAAAAATCCCAGCTATGCAGCACAATCTTAGGGTCTGGTGGATTGATTGCAGTTCTAAGCTAAGCCGAAGGCAAAAATGTCTCTGAGACTCCATCTCTAATTAACCAGCAAAAAGCAGGGCTGGGCATGTAGCTTAAGAGGTAGAGTGACATTAAGCCAAACAAACATGCTAAGCAAGCACAAAGCTCTGAATTCAAACCTTGGTGCCGTTTTTAAAGGGTGTTATATGGACATAAACAGATAACTGTACAGGTGAGTACCTAGGTCTGTGTGAATGACCATCACCAGGGAAGGTCTCTGATAGCACGGGAAAGGCATTCAGAGCAACCCTCCCTTCTGCAGGTTAGAAGACTAGAGTTCATAGTCTAAGGATGCAAGATGATCTGGGAGACAGAAGAGATTATTCTTAACTCATCGCTCCCACCTGCCATGTGACTTGCAGAGCAGGAAAGAGTGGCTCCAGTCTACTTCCCTGCCCCACTGCCATTGTCCTTGCCCTTGGGATTAAGACCAATAGAATGTGAGTAGAAGAGAAGGGTGCCAGCTAGAAGCCAAGATCTAAAAAGGCAATTGGACTAACCCCCATCTCCTTGAAATCTCAGCCACTGAATGCAAGGCAAGGTAGGCAGCAGGGCCAACACCATGGAGCAGCAAAGCGCAGTCTCGCTATCAAGTGAGGGCGATAGCTAGTGTTTGTTGTAAGCTAGTGAGCTTTCAAAGTGGCCTGCGATAGAAACTGTGGGCAAATTTCCAGGGTTGACGGAAGTTTGGGGTGAGGACTCTTTGTCTGGGTGTATAGGTTTGTCTGGGGTCACTAGAGGAAAGGCATAACATCTCAGAGATGTGGACTGAATCCATCTTATTTATGGCCTGGGCCTGAGAAGTTCTACAGGATGCTCAGGTGAGTTGGGTGTGTAGATACCTGTCAAGACTACGGCTATTAACTACTAGAAGGGTATGAGAAGATATGTGAAAAGAAAGCTCAGCTTCAGTAAACTTCTAAGAGCCAAGTCAAAGAACTTAGGCTTTATTCTGAACGTGATATGGAGCCAATGAAAGATTTTAAGGAGAGCAAGATCACATTTATATTCGTATTTTAAAAGAATGTCAGCTGAGTGCTGGTGACTCAAGCCTGTAATCCTTGTTACTCAGGAGGCTGAGATCTGAGGATCATGGTTGGAAGCCAGCCCAGGCAAGAAAGACTGTGAGACTCTTATCTTCAAGTAACCACCAGAAAACCAGAAGTGGAGCTGTAGCTTAAAGTGGTAGAACACTAGCCTTGAGCACAAAAATCTCAGGCATAGGACCCAGGCTCTGAGTTCCAGCCCCCCACACACAAAAAAATAGCTCCAAGATATTCCATAAGTCAGGCCTTTATGGGGCTAGAGAGTAGGGCTATCTCCGCCTGTGAGACACAGACTCAAACCTGACATTCTTTCTGGCTCAGAGCCCATTTCCAGATGGGTTGTGATCCCACAACTGTTAATGCTTGCCTCAAAAGAGAAATGAGATCATCTTTCCTCAGCATCCCAGGCTGCCAGAACCCAGACCTCACTGGCTCTTATTTGGAATACAACAAAGTTGTCTGTTTCCAGTCTGAATGTCCCTTGTCCATTCTCCTTTCCTCCATCAGCACTGACGATCCTGCAACAGCCCTGCTAGTGAGCCAGCCCTAACTCCTGTTTTCCTCAGAACCATCCGCAACTTCCTAGGGGGTGAGGACCCTCCTATTCCACCCTGGCTCAGGTTTTCCAGCTTCATCTTCTCCTGCCACCCTTCAAGAGCAGTGTTGTAAAACTGCCTTCCTCTATCCCTTCAAATACACCAGTCCCTACAATGTTCTTTTCAACTCTGCTACCTGTGAAAGCCAAACCAGAACCAACACCCTATTTGTAGAAATCTCCCTCTCCATGAGATATTCCTGAATTCCCACAATCTCAGAACCCCAAAATCCTCTCCCCTAGTCCCCTGTTTATTTGTCAGGCATGCTATTGATAGCTATGACCCTTAGCCTGTGGGAGCCCCCATAATCAGGGACCTCGGCTCTCCCATCTCTTCCAGTACCTCTGCCAGACAGGCAGGACAGGACAAACAAGAGTCTTTCCGGTTGGTTCAAGTTCCTTGTCTCATGTCTGCGCTGAAGAGATAGCAAGGGAGGCGAAGCTGGTACCATGCTCTAGAGAGAGGTTTTCCCAGAATCCTCTCCTCTTTCCCCACTAGATACTCCAGGATGCTCAGCCTCTGCCCTCTCTGAGTGTTCCAAGAGGAGCTCAACTCTTGGAATGCTTCCACCCTCCCTTATCAGCACCAGGACTGGGCCATTAACAATCTCTGATCCTCAAGCCCAAGTGCCCTGAAAGGTCACAGGCTTTAGTTTGTTTATTTCTGTGACTTCCCTGAGGCTCTTCACTTCTTGACAGTGTCACAGAGCAGGCCTGCTGTCTGGGATGTGTCTGGAAAGTGGCCCATTCCTGCAGTGAAGGGGAGATGAGTTAGTCACTGATTCTGATGGGGCATTCTGGGCCAGCCGTGGTTGGTACGACTGGCTTTAAATCTGGGGTTTTCGCTGAGTGTAAGATACAGCATCGAGGAAAGAATGGAGCAGGGTGAGATCACTTGTTTGATTGCCTGTGGTGGCTAACTCCTAAAAATTTAGATGTTTGAGAAAGTTGGGAAGGAAAGGGAACAAAAGGCAAAAGAAAAGAACTAAGAGTCCTTGCTCTATATGTAATACAAGAGACTAGCATGCATGGTAGGACCATACTCAGAAGGTTCTACAAACTCAAAGAAAACAATGCTGTCAAAGAGAACTGGAAAAGTAGAGGTTAGGAAGGTAGAAGGAGCCAAATTCATGTGGGGCTGCTGTAAAGATTGTGGCTTTTATGTTGAGTGTTTTGACTTTGAACATAACCTGACCAGCTTCCTTAGAGGATCATGGTGGCTGCTTTGGGGATCCGAGGCTCTCCTATACTCCTCAGCACCTTTCCTTCTGTCTTATCTCACACATTTCCCACACTCCTTAAAGAGCAGGCACTGGATAACTACTTCCAGAATATATCAGCTGTAATTCTGTCCTTCCTGGATAGAGTTGAGGGTATTGAGACAATCACCCAGAGAGACCCCTTGTCTAAGGTTTCTTCACTCATGGGCTCTGATCTCCAGGTGCTGCATGGGTAGAAAGTGGCATATGGTTCCTTCTGCAGCTGCCCCCAAACACAGCTGCCTGCAGTGCTGCACACATCTGGCACCCACATGTCTAACTGTGGACCGCAGAGGTGGCCAGATGTCTGTGAACACGCTGCAGAGGAGCTGGTGAAACAGGATGTCATATACACTAGAAACAGATGGGGAGAAGTCAGGGTGACACAGGGACATTTTTCCAGAGGGGCCCAAGGTGTCCACTGATATGACCATCCAGCAGAGCTTTGAGCCAAATGCAAACTCATGTCCCTTAAACACAAGCTCAAGTTTTAACGGTCAGCAGAAGCCAATGTGCAGCCTGATTTCCTCAGCCTCAATTTCCTCATCTGTCAAATGGGAACAAGCTGAGCTAGAGTAGCTTAAACATCATTTGGCTCCATTGCACAGTTGTGTATGTGTAGTAGCTTTAGTTCTCTACAAAGTAAGGATGATATGAGATTTCCCCCCCTCCCCATGCTCTGTGAGGGAAGAGACTATGCTTGGCATGTAGTTGGTATAGGGGGAAGAAAAAAAAGTCCTTTAGTCTTTCTCTTCTCCATCCTTTCCAATTTGATTATCAGAAGGTTACTTTCTTGAATAAAAGTGAAACTTTCAAAGCAATGAATATATAATTTTTAAACATCACATGATTAAAGCTACTTTTCTCCAAGATGCTATTCTAATAGAGGTGGAGACCAATTCAACTCACCAGGCCTGTTTCAAGCATATGAGTCTAGAACATTTTGAGGGATGTTATTCAAAAGGCACAGCAACATGAGAAGTACCCGGATATTTGCTCAGGGCTCTGAACCCCACTGAGAATGAGAAGAGAAGGTGTCAGTCAGGCTCCCACGGAGAAGCGATAACAGGCTGAAAGGCTTCCACAGCTCCATATCAACAATCTCAGCAAGAAAGATGTCTCCTGCCAGGAAAGGGAACTTGAAACTCAAAGATTCCTGCAAAAGAACATCATTTAAAGACAAGAGAAAGAATGGAAGCTGGCCTCATACCTCTGTCCGGGTTGGATTGGAGTTTTTTTTAGTTGTCTCTTACAACCCTCGCATGATGCTGATGGAGAAAGTGAGATGAAAAGAAGCCATCCATCTAGGAAGTGATAGGACTTGGGCTCAGGCTCATATTCTTTCACTTCCTAGCTTGTCTACACAGTTCAGACTCATGTCTCAAGCTCTAGGGTTGGGCTGACACTCAATCAGTTAAGACCCTGTCCAAGATATTGGATCTCTCTGTACCTCAGTTTCTCATCCAAAGCAAGGCTGATACCTAGCTTCTTTGCAAAGCTCTCCCAGGAACGAAGAATGAACACATAGAGAACCACCAGTGTGTTAGGTATATACGGACATGCTTGACACACAGGAAGACTTGATGGAGCAGGTGACGCAACCCAGATCCTTAGACTCCAGACAATGAAGACAGAAATGGGTTTCTTATGATGCTGAGAATGGGCCCTTCTATTTGTTTTTCATAAATTCCTAAACCCACCCAGTAAGCACTCACCAGCCACCTACAATGTGTAAGATTTGAATTTAGTTGTGTTGAAGGGATGGGAAGGGCAGCTGTGAGTTTGAGGTGACAGAGGCTCCCCATGAGGATTTTCCCTCTGATTAAGTGCATCTCATTTGTGAAGATCAGACTCTACTTCCTCACAGCTCTGATGACCCACATAGAAGAGATGAACCAGCCCAGCAGTCATGGGAACTCCCTATGATTCCTACCCCGCCCGGCCCCCCAGCAGCAAGATTTTTTATCCTTTCCTAAATCTATTTCTTCCTCTCATTGTGTCCCAAGTCTGGGAGCACTGAGAGGCAGGCAGATGAGAACCAAGACCCTGTGTTTCTCCTGTCTCCATTTCTCCTGGCCATAATACTGCTCCCTTGACCACGTTCTTCAGTTTGGACTTTTCCAGGTGGATTCAGAACAGCAGAATTACTACAGAGGGATTCTGTAAAAGGTCTTTTCTTTCTGGGCATCCCAGGTTACCCTTTGAGAAGTGAGAAGTAAGATGCACAATTGTTGTCAACCTTGCATTTCTTGAATGATTTTGGTCTTGTCTTCTTCCCTTTTTCCATGTGATCTGGGCTGAGTCTCCATCTCAAATGCCCCAGCCCTTTCTACTTCCCTGAGGACCTGATCCATGCCTGTCTCCCTCTGAAATCACCAGATCTTACTCCTTACCCCCACAGATTCAGCATTACTCATATCTTGAAGATCCATCTTGGCTTCTATGATGGAGCAGAAGTGGCACCTCACCCCACATAAATGTCTTTTTTCATTAGCAGCAAAAACCTTTAGAAAACTTTAAAAGAGATATGGCTTTGAGAACAGGTAAGAATCAATACAGGACAGAGAAGACCTACAGAGATTGAACTTCATCCTCTGCTCCCTGGTCCCTTGGAGACCCCACACAGCAGTCAACCCTCCAGCAGAATTTTGAAAGAACCCAGCTAGGCTCCACCTTGACAGAAACCCTCCCCTCTCCGTGCTCTCTTCCTATGTTGTGACAGATACTGCTTTGATCCCCTTGGTACCCAGCTCCCAAAGAAGAAAACAGATCACCCATCACTGGGTAATTACAGAGCAACTGAAAGGCCATTTAGCTACTGTGTGATAAGCAATAGACTATTTTAATAATAACCAATTACCATACATTATAGTATATCATTTGGCATCATTTGGCATTTGATGATCTACTGGGGTCTCACCTGCTCCTTTCCTTATGGAACATTTCACGGCTGTTCACACCTTCCCCAACAGAAGTTGTGTCAGTTTCTAATTGAAGCACTATTTTTAGGAAAGAGTTAGTAAAAAGTTTGCAACGGTGGTGCAAATTCTATCGTGCCAAGTAGAAGGATGTATCCCGCCAAGCGTCTTTTCTGACAGCTCTGCCATCGCATCATGCTCGGTGGGATGGAGTGTGAGATTTGTTTCATGATCCGTGTTAGCTTTTCAGTATCAGAGGTGTGGAGACTCGGAGGCCTGCTCTCTTGGAAGATTTGGAGGCAATCCAGGCAGATGTTGTGCTCCACTGCTGGATCATTTCCTCTCCTGCAAACATGAATTCTCGTGCCAATTGTACTTGGAGCATCCTGATGCAGGAGGTGACGTGGGAGCTAGGGAGACCCTTCCAAGGCCTGGGTTTTTCCAGAAACCAAGGAACATGACTCTCCAGGATCTAAGATTTGTTCATCTCATTCCTCTGGCCTGAGACTATCTTTTTAAGTTAGTTCACTCAGGTAGACACTGGCGGCTCACACCTATATGCCGATATTCCTAGCCACTCAAGAGGCTGATAGCTGAAGATCATTATTCAAAGCCAACCTGGGTAAGAAAGTGTGATACTCTTATCTCCAATTAATCACTAAAAAGCCAGAAGTGAAGCTGTGGCTCAAGTGGTAGTGTCAGTCTTGTGTAGAAAAGTTAAGGGAGAGTGCCAAGGTTCTGAGTTCGAGCACCATTACTAGAATGACAACCAAAAAATTATTTTTTAAAAAATCACTCAGCCCTATCCCTAAGAAACAAGCCCTACCAGTCCCAAGTCTAGTTTCCAGCCACACATTCATGTGTTTGTTTTAATTCCACAATCACAGCATATGGCATCTAATTTATTTGTTTTTGTGGGGGTTTTTGTTTGTTTTGGTGTGGGTCCTGGGGCTTGAGCTGAGGGGCCTGGTCACTATCTCTGAGCTTCTTTGGCTCAAAGCTAGTCCTTTACTACTGGAGCTGCAGCTCCATTTCCAGCTTTGTTGGTGTTTAATTGGAGATAAGAGTCTCAAGAGTTTTGTTGCCTAGGCTGGCTTCCAATTGTGATCCCCAGATCACAGTCTTCTAAGTAGCCAGGATTACAGATGTGAGCCGCTGGCGCCTGCTCGGCATGAACTCCCTCCTTTTTCCCCCAAGAAGGTGTCTAGGATCCTCATAAAGATTTTTTAACCCTTTACATACATATGCATCCAATCTTCAACAGACCTTGCTGTTATAAACTGCCAGTTTATAAAAGAGAAGTGCTTTCTGATTGGGATGGGTCCATAGGATCTCCATAGCTCTTCTGCCTTTAATAAGGCTGACCTTGTTCAGTCCATCAGCCTCTACCATCACTGCCACAGCCAGGTGCTTTCCCTACACCCATTCCAACCAGCTGGCTTCCAACATCTGGTACTTAGATTACTACAATAGACTCCACACTCCTGGCTCCCGCCTTGTCCCCAACAATTTATTCTTAGTACAGCAGCTAGATTTTGTTAAAGCTGTACCTAGATATGTCGTTCTGCTCAAATCTCCCCGAGGACTTTTCCATTTTAATCAGAATAAAGAATAAATATCTTTTATCAAAGTTAAGATTAAAAACACAATGTAAAATACTCAGTAACTACAAAGTCATCCTCATTTACCCTTAAGATGAACAGGTAAATTGCAGCCTAGGTACTTATTGCTTGATTTTAGATGGCTTCAGAATAGAGAACAATGAGGCCTGAAAGGAAGAGACCAGGGAGGTAAGGAGCTGGAGAAACTGGGATCAGGAGAAGTGAGTAAATGACAGTGAGAACTGGTTGGGCTGGTGGCTTCTCATTCTGAGGGTTTACTCCAGCTCAAAACTAAAGGCCTGTGGTGTGGCAACTGGACAAAGCTACTAACACAGCCTTGAAACTCACTCAAAACTCCCACCTCAAGCTCAAATGGCACATGGTCATTAATCAGATACACATTTGAAAAAGCAATTGCTACCAAATAGGTAGTCATTTTGCTAAAGGTTAACCATCATA
Organism: Dipodomys spectabilis; assembly: GCF_019054845.1. Lineage (NCBI taxonomy): Eukaryota > Metazoa > Chordata > Mammalia > Rodentia > Heteromyidae > Dipodomys > Dipodomys spectabilis. The sequence continues at coordinate 18,952,981 of NW_024870822.1, forward strand.
TGAAAGTCAGTGGAGAACCCAAAGAAGTGTCAATCCCCTCTTTCAGCAGCTTACAAACTGATAAGAAATGGAAAACACATGCAGGTGGTTGTTCAAGTGGTTAAGAAGAGAGTTTGACATACCAGAAAGAGCAACTGGGCCTATACTTGGATCTCAGTTGCCCCACCTACCAATATACCTTAGCTGCATTTCTTAAGCCCTCTTTCCCCTGAATTCCACATCTTAAAGATGGGAATTAGTACACAGGGGCCTAGTACCCTGTGGCTAAAGGTAATAGGTTTTAGTAAATATTGACTCTTTTTATATGATATGACATAGTACTAAAACAAATCAGAAAATTAATCAAAGAAATACTCAAGTAGTTTACAGAAGGAAAGTCCTAGGGTGATGAAAAACTGTGCTAGCTTCTCAGAGAAGCAAGTGAGCCTTGAGCCATTTGTGATAGTTAATGCTATGTGTCAAATGGAATGGGCCACAGTATGCCAGACATTTGGTTAAACACTGTTCTTGGTGCTTCTCCAAAGAGATTTCTGGAAGAGACTAATATTTGAATCAATAGATTGAGTAAAACAGATAGCCCTCCCAATTTTCAGTAGATATCATCCAATCAGTTGAAGGTTTTAACAGAACAACCAAGCTGGCCCTTTCAAAAGTGAAAGAGATCCTTGTGCTTGACTGCCTTTGAGCTGGACATTGGCTTTTCCCACAATATATTCGCATGGAGTTACCAGCTCTTCCTGAATTCACATCTGCTAGCCTTCAGATTCGCTCCCTTGTGATTTCAGCTTCTCTGACTCACCATGAAGAGCTTGATACTTGTCAGCCCCATAATCATGTGAGCCAATTCATTGTAAATAATTGATTAACCAAAACTACTGGCTCTATTTCTCTGGAAGCAGAGAAATTGAACCAGACTTAGATTAGGTTTGGATAGAAGTGGAAAGGAAGAGAGAAAGGGAAAAGACAAGAGAAACTGAAAATCCATTGAACATATGTACAAAACCTGGAGGATTCTTACTGATAGCAGCAACATGTCCCAAGTGCATATCAAGTCTAGCCTCTGCTTTGCTTATATTATGTCATGCAATGTTCATACAGTGTAAACAAGTACTCTTTTGTTTTTAGTTTTCTGCTACTAAAACAAAATGTCTGAGACAACTTACAAAGAGTTTAATTTTCTTTTGGTTCACAGTCTTGGAGTGTCTAGTCTATGACTGATGGGTAGCATATCACGGCGAGAGCATGTGATAGAACAAAACCACTCACCTCATGGCTGGGAAGCGAAAGAGAACCAGGATGTAGAGTCTCACACCCAAAGGTCTTCAGACATCTCACTAAACCCCAATCTCTTTAAGGTTTTGCCACCTCCTCATACTATCACCTTGAAGACCAATCCTTTGACCCACAGCTCTTTGGTGGAAGTTCATGATCCAAACTAGTAACCCCACTGGGAAAAAAACAGAAACAGAAACAAAAATGCTATTCACATTTGCAGATGGAGAAATCCAATCATAGGGAAATCAAGGACATTTTCCAAAGTCCTGCATCTAGCAAACATAGCAAGATCAATGTCCGGATTTCAGTAATCTGAGTCCACAGCCTGGACTCTTAATCACAATATACAGATTAGTATTTGTTAAGGGTGAATTGATAGAGCTGATAAAATTGGCGTGCACACACAGATGGTCTTACATGCCAGGCTGAATGCATTAGGGAACTGCAGATCTTAAGCCCAACTACCTTATTTTGTTGAGAAGGAAACTGAACTTGAGAGATGCAAAAGCAAGTTCACCCAGGTCAATGATTGAGACAGAGGCTCACCTTAGATCTTATTTCAGCTGCATCAGCTCTGTAACTTGCCTTAGAGAATCTGCTTCTTTGGGATCTTCACTATTCCATGAACTGCCCTTAGTACTGAGCTTCTTCGGGGACTTGTGCTGAGGTCCTTCCCACCAGCCACATCCTTGGAAAACCAAAACGGAGACAGTCATTGTGACTCTTTCTTTTGGTCAATTGTGGGGCTTGCACTTCAGGGCCTGGCTTCTGTCCCTGAACTCATTTGCTCAAGGCTAGTGCTCTACCATTTTGAGTCACAGCTCCCCTTTCAGCTTTTGAGTGGTTAATTGGTGATAAAAGTTTCATGGGGACTTTTCTGCCCGAGCTGGGCTTTGAAATTCTATCCACAGATCTCAACCTCTTGAGTATCTAGGATTACATGAGCCACCAATGCTTGGCTTCATTGTGACTCTTGGTCACTCATTATCTCAGTCTGCAACTAGATGATCTCTCTCCTTCAAGTTGCCATCTTCTGATCGTGGACTCCCTGTGTACTCCTTTTTCCAGTCTGCCTCATTTTCTTAGTCCTAATTTTTCCACCAAAGGGCAACTAGATGCAAATATTTGTTAACTCTATACAAGGCCCAAGAATCAGCTTCCCTTAGCCTGTGATACTTTAAGTAGCCATTGTTAAGGATGTGAGATGACTTACCCCAGTGGCCCTGGCTACAACCCAAAGCTGATGTCAGCACCAAGCAGCTCCCATTCCTGTTGTCTGGGTCTGATTTCCTGACCACTTCACTCAAGCCTATAAGTGGGTGTGGTCCTAGTATCCCATTTCCTGTGCTGCCTTCAATTGGGTTAAAGTATATTTATTTCTGCTCTGGGCCTACCCTGTGGGCAGCCTTTGAGCATTAATGATGAGTCAGAGAGAGACTCTTGGATCACACTATGGAATAAACAGTGCCACCAATAAAACGGTGGAGGCCATGCAATCATTCAACAATGTAGCTTGACCACTTACCACCACCAATGTCAGACACTGGTATCACAACAATGAAGAAGACAGAGTTCCTCACTTCATGGGACTAAGCAAGTAGGTCCATCACAGATAAACAAGCAACTATTATCCAATGGGCCTCCAATGCATGATTGGGGAAAAACCAGTTGCTAAGAGGAAACATAGCAGGGATGGTTAAACTTGGCCTGGTCTTCAGGGTTGGGGTGGGGCTGGTTATGAATGGGCTCCCAGTAAGCAGTAGTGTTTGGGCTAAAAAATAAATACTTCTCCAGGCAACAGACTAAGTGTGAATACGTGTGGTAGGATTGTGAAGGGGAAGGGCGGGGATAATTTTCAAGCAGCAGCACGAGCAACTGATAGAAGGGGATGAGAAGAAACTGGTTGTGATATGGGCTAGATGTTACCTTAACAAAACAAAGATTTGCAAGAGACAGGAGACTAAAGAAGCTGAGGGTACAATCCAGGACTGGATTGTGCAGGTTTTTGCAAATCACTTCAGGGAGTCTGAGAGGTATTCTGTAGCCTTAGGATGCCACTGAAGTTTTTAAGCTGAGGCATGACATGGTTAACTTTGTAACTTAGACCAACAAGTAAATATGAAAATACAACATATCTAGGAAGCAGAGGAGGAAGTGGTTCTTGCTTCATGATTTGAGGACCAGACTACAAATTCATCCTGGGAACAACAATACCCTCTTGTGAATACATGCATTCCTGATCCTGGGCCTAGAAGCAAGGCCTCCCTAGAGCCTTGGCCCTGTTGACTGAACTTCTGATAGCTTTCATATTTTATACAGCCTGCACCTCTGCTGCTGGCATTTGGCTCACTCGATATTTTCTCACCTGTCCAATGAGATGCCCTCTCTATAGCCTGCCATAGAGCACATCCAGATGTCAGGCTCTTCCAAACCCCATTCTTTCTACAGCCACCAGATCCCTGATTTCGGTAATCACAGCCTACTTTAGATCTGATTAAAGAAGGCTAGACCGTAACAGGGACACAGGAAGGATTATGCATGAAGAAGTAATCCTCTTGCTGTGTCCTACCAGGAGTTCAAGTGCCACAGCACTTGACCTTGAGCATTTACTGGGCCTAGAATTTGTTTGCATCATTTGTAAATGGATAAAATAACAAGACCCACAGTGGAGGCTTATTCTAAATATCCAATATTGTAATGTGCATAAAGCTTTAAAAAGTGTCTGGCACTCAAGAAAGTTAGACAATATTATTACTAAGAAGAATCCTCCCTCTGCCTCATCCTGTAATGAAGTGGAACAGCATCTAACCAAATAATGCAGTAAGCAGAAGGAAGATGGCAGGTCTCAGAAAGCCAGGAAAAGAAAATAATAATAAGTATGGTGGACTTCCTCACATATAAACATACCTCAAAATGTCTCCAGAATTTAGGAAAATGTTTTCACAGAAAATGTTCCCTAACATAGACAGGCTGTTGAATTGGCCCATCAATGCTGGCCTCTCCATTTTCCCAGATCCTTGGGTTTTCCTCGCTCAAAGGGAGGGAGTAAAAAACATAAGGAGTGGAAGAAGTATGATCAGACCATGGATTCAGACCCAACAGAGTTTGCAACTGATTCTCTCACCTTGGGAACCTCATTTCAGTTTTGTGAGCCTTGGATTGCTCATCTGAAAAGCAGACACAATCCCACTTACCTGGAATGGCAGGTAAGAAAGGAGAGCCTTTCTAAACAGCCTGACATAGTATTGAGATCAAGTGTGGACTGCTTTCTCCTGGAGCTTAGTCTACCCACAGACGGAAGAAGAATCACATAAAGAGAAGATAGAAATTCATCTGAGCTTCCAGGAAGTGAGATCTGACCTAAAAGACATTAAGGATGCTTGTATCCCTTCTTTAGGATTGGTGAGACACTGTCATTCTCAGGGCCAAGTCCTTCGTGAGGCTGTGAGGGTCAGAGGAGCCTACAAGGAGCAGCACATTCTATATCCTGCTGCTGCCCCCCAAGCTGGGCTGCCAGCCCAGGAATCATTAGCAGGTGGCAGGGCCGAGTGCTGGGCCATCCGTCAGAGGAGAATGGCTGCCACAGTTCCTGGGACACAATGGTGCCCTGAGGAGCCATTGGCAGTAATGATGATGGGTATTTAAGCAAATGAACTGTTAATGACCAGACAGAGGTGAGCTGCCTCCCAGACCAGCTGGAGCCCAGAGTTAGCAAAGGAGGAGAGAGAAGAATGAAGAGTCCAGAGAAGAAAAGGACTCATTTCTTCTCAAAAACTGGTTCCCCTGGGGAGTCTTGGTTAACCCTGGAGTAGCACTTGCTTCATCTGCTGTTCACCACCTCAGGTCTCACTGCTAAGGCCCAGGAATAACTGGTGACTTTCCTGGCTGCTTCGTCCACGTGTATCCTGCCCATTGCATCTTTCTAGCTTAGTCCTTCCTGCCACAGAGCAAAGAGGCATCGTATTAGATACTGGTATCCGCAGGGAGTGAGCTACAAAGATGCTGGGCAGTGTGTTCAGGTCTAGTTTCTCCAGCGTGGGGACTGAGTGCCAGGAGAAACGAGACTAGTCACATGACCAGTCACGCCATCTACTGCCAGAATTACTGCTGTGATGTGTGGGTGTGGCATGCCAAATTCGGGCTACACATCCATCATTCTAACTTCTGAACTAGTGTGTTCCTGCTGTTGCAGTCCTTGAGCTGGTGGATGACATTTCCATTTTACAGAGGAAGAAACGAGGCTCAAAGAAATCAGAGGGCCAGAGGTTTGTAAACATTATGTCCCAAAGACAGCAGAAAGTGAAGCTAAATTCTCTGACTTTCAAAACTCCAATAATCATTCCCTCAGAACGCAATATAGGGAGAGTCGGGACTAGAGCAGGAAGGATAGCTGTGCTTAGGAAAAGGAGGGACCCAAGATTAAAGCACTATGCACATGAGATTCACAGAGTCCAAAGGCTAGGAGGCAGGTGGCCTCAGGACCACCATCAGGTGGATGCGATCATGTCAGCCATACTCTTGTTTTGTCCCTTCCCACAGGATCCCTCAAAATCATAGTGAAAGAACTTGTGATCTGGTGAAAAACCCACAAGCAGAACCTGCCACAGCCCTGCTATGTGACCTTGGGCCAATTAATAAACTACTCTGAATCTGTCTTCTCAGTTGCAAAATGTCACAGTAGTTATTTTATTATTCTAAGGTAAATAAGCAACTAAAACTAACCAGTTATTAATGCATGTAGGAGGTATTGGCTTTTTCTGGCGCTGAGTTCCTGACTGAAGGGTAGATTTGGTTAGATATTGAACCCCTTTGACTCTGTTTTCTAGTCTTCAAAAATGGAATAATTCTACCTGGAAGGATCATTTTTTAAAATTAGAAATGATAGAAACAGCCAGCACATAATCAGTCATAAAAATAGGAGCGTTAGTTAACATTCTCATCAATCAGGAATATATAGGGCTCGACCCAAGCATCTGGGTTCTCACATTGGGCTCTCCTGTTCCCTTCTCTCCTCTGCCCTCTTCTCTGATGAACTTTCTTTCTTTTTTTTGGGGGGGGGGGGTCCAGTTGTGGGACCTGAACTCTGGGCCTGGGTGCTGTCCCTCAGCTCTTCAGCTCAAGGCTAGCGCTCTACCACTTGAGCCACAGCACCACTTCCGGCTTTTTTCTTATGTGGTGCTGAGGAATCGAACCCAGGCACTCAGGCATGCAAGGCAAGTGCTCTACCACTGAGCCACCTTCCCAGCCCCTGATGAACTTTCTTTATACTTCCTCTAAGAGACTTCTCCTGGCACCTATAGAGCTGCATGTATCATCTTCCTGCCTGAAGTTTCTTTCGGCTGCAAGCTTTACTGGTTTATCCTCTGATGCTTTATTTGTTGCTTACTGATCACTGAAGTTCATTAAAAGCCTTCATTTGGACATACAGCCGTCCTTTTTTGAACTTCAGTCGCATTCTTCATTCAGTCTCCTTGGGCTTTCCTACCTCAAAGGGAGGGAGTGGAAGAAGTATGAATTGATGGAAGTTTGAACCAGAACTTGGTCTTTTCCCTCCAAACCACAGGATATTCCGGTCTCAGGCTGCCCTGGTGCACAGATCATACCTACTCTCTTCCCTGCCAGCCTGTGTTTGCGTATTCTCCTCAAATACTCTTCCCCTCACCTTTATATCTCAGCATCCATTTCAAATACCACTTCCCCTGCCATGTATAGCAGAATCCTTGGTTTTTTTATCAACTATATCATATAGATCCTTCTGGACTTTCTTCTCGATTGGCCATTCCTCCCACCTGAGCCCAAGTCTCTAATCATAGACTTGGCTGGGAGCCATGCACCTTCAGGTCTCCTGTAGTGCTAATACTCCCAGTCTTTCTGAACAAGCACCCTTGTTGTGAGTGATACAGAGGAACCCAATGATATACTATGCAAGCCTTAACAAGGAGTCATAATCAGCATTGCTAAAGTGGAGACAAACTTGCCTGGGCCTCCCTGGGTACCCTGGTCCCATGGACTCTGAAACCAGCATGCCTAGACTCCATCTTTCTCTGTTCCCTGGTACCTAAAGGCAAGATTAGCTTCATTTCATTACATTTCTTTGGACACCTGTGCTAGGAGCTCTAGACCAGAGAGAATTCCCTGCTGCTAGGTGCTATATTTTTCTTCTGCTGTAACTGGCATCTGTTCAGGCAGATGAGTGAATCGTTATTAGATCTCAGTGGGTTTTGGTCACTATAATTGTTTTCTAGCAAAACGTGCTCATTGGTGACACCAGATCTTGTTGGTCATTTATAAGGTCAGCTAGGTGAAAGGAGGTGGCACAGGTTCAGGGGCTGAGGCAATTTGGACTACAGGAAATTTTGGCTGCAGAAAGGAATCTCACTGAAGAAAAATGAATCCTTGGATGGTCATCTGGAAATGATGGATTAAGAGAGAAACACCAGAGCTGTGATCTCAACACACAGAGTGCTGGACCAACAGTTCTTGTAATTAGATGCAAGTGGTAGACATTCAGTGTATTTTTATTTTCCAGCCTTTAAAAGTACATGAAGCAAAAGCCACTAGAAATGACAATTACCATGTTTTTTGAAAAAGAGATTTGGAAAAAGAAGTAAACAAGTTAAAAAGCTAATAGATAAATTGACAGCTCTTTCGTTTCCTCCCTCCCTCCTTCTTCTTCCCTTCCTTCCTTCTTTCCTTTCCTTCCTTTCTTCTTTCCTTCCTTCTTCCTTCCTCTTTTCTTTCTCTCTCTTTCTCTATTTCTTTCTGCTACTATTGAGGCTTGAACACTCTCACTTGGTTTTTTTGCTCAAGGGTGCCACTTTACCACTTGAACCACACTCCACTTCTAGTTTTTTTGCTGGCTACTTGGAGATAAGAGTCTCACAGCATTTTCTGCACAAGGCTGGCTTCAAACTGGGATTTTCAGGTCTCAAACTCCTGAATAGCTAGGATTACAGCACTTGGCCAATAACACTCTTATTTATTTATCGCAGAAACATATTTTTGATAATTAGTGCCCCCTAAGCCCAACTTTGAAAACAGACTATAGAAGAGATGCTCTTATTTAAGCTTCAGTAAAAGACCTGAAGCTCAGCATTCCCTTTGCCCTTTCCTCCTTCAACCCTCTACCAAATTAGCCTTAAAGTCTGTGAAGCTTCTTCAGAAATACTAAACATGTGGATCCTCATTATAACTCTATAATTATGTATTATTTTCCTATTTTACACCTGTGTTAAGTGAGACTCAAAGAGATATGGTCACATGGCTAGGAAGTAGAGAAATGTCTTAGCAATCGCCTGGCCTCAGCAGACCCAAGAATTTCTTCCACACCATTGGGCTGCGATCATGGAGCATAGGCTGAGCTGCCCTTGCAATCCTCAGGGAGAGAAAGATTGGCTGGACTAGATGGCTCACACCTGTAATTCCAACTACTTGGGGAGGCACATACTGAGAGGACCATAGTTTGGGGCCAATTTGGGCTAAAAATTAGTGAGACACTATCTCAACAAACCAACTGGGAATGGTGGTCATGTCCAGGGCGGCCTAATCAGAAGGACTATGAAGCCTGACAGCCAAGGACAAAAAGCTGAAAAACTAGCAAACCAGAAAGGGCTGGGAGAGTGACTTAAGTGGTAGAGCTCTTGCCTAGCAAGTTTGAGGCACTAAGTTCAAACCCCAATCTCACCAAAACAAACAACAACAATCAACATGCACATATGGTATATAGTATATAATATATATGTAGTCTGTGTAAATATATACATGTATAAATACTATAGATAGGAATATATATTCATATGGGGGGGCACTTTAACCAGAGCAGAGACAGAATGGAGGGTGCTTCCACCCTGAGACATCAAGGCTGGGAACACTCCTTCCTTTGACAGAGAATTCTGCATTCCACTCCAAACCGAGAGTACTCCCCTCAGCTTGGCCTGCCTCCTGGCCTGTGTCTTTCATCAGCACTGACGATAAGGGTAAGAAGCAGTCCTTACACAGAAGAGAGCTCTTAACTTGGAGCTTTGGCAAGGAGGAAGTTGAAGGTTTTTTTTTTTTTCCTTCTGGTGACCAATAAAATCCTAGGAAAGGGATTGAATGTGATAGGCTGAAGGCCAAGTGTCCAACAGCCTGTTGGGTGGTTAGGGGCAGGACCCACCAGGTAGCACTAATTTCTAGACTGATGAAACTGTGTACATGAGACAGTCTAATAACAAACAACTCAGTTTCTCCGAGACGCACAGTCCAGTCTGTGCCATCTCATTTTTCCTCTCTTTCAGACAAGCATAGGAGTCTTCAATTCAGCACCAATGTAATTGTATTATAATGTGGAGACAGTATGCTGGCAAACATAGTACATGGACTATATCCCAACTTTTCTTTTCTGCTAACTACTCCCTTTCCCACATCTGTCCATATAACACAGCTCTAGACATGATGAATAGAAACTTTACCACTTCCTAATAAATGCAAATGTGATAGGAGGAGTTGTAGCAGCCATGAAGGAAAGGAGAAGAGAACTGGAAAAACACCAGCCTACATAGTGTTGAACTGCTGATGAGCTAACACCATCAATAGTTTGTCTCTGGATCTTTTTTTGTGTTAGGAAGTTAAATCCAGATGTTTAAGTCTTCTTTCACTTAAAATCAGAAGCAGCTATGACCTTTGCCATAACTTTGGGAATTAGGTAAAACTAGCCCTCTTTTAAAGTGAGAAAATTAATTTGGAAGGTGACTACAAGTTATTCATCTTGTATGCAGTAGAATCAGGATTTAATTTCCAGCTTTTCACTTTGCACTCATGAATCCATACCAAACAAGAAGTTAATATTCGAGGTATATTAGATTTTAGATGCTATATTTATGTTACATGCAATCCCTTATAGATACTCTGATGAGTAATCTTGTCACCTGATTGGATTAAGAAACACTTAGGAGATCAGTCAAGCACACCTCTGTACATATTTGAGAGGGTGTTTCCAGAGACAGATTTTGACTCCTTGATCGTTTCAGAATATGATGGCAGGATTGGCAAGCTTTAGCACAGCAAAGCAAGCCATTGGCATAGAGGCATTGACGTGTTTGCATCAACAAAACACATCTCTTAGGACCCACCTTCCAACTCCTTTGCATTGGGGATTAAGTCTGCAATACATTCAGCCCATGGCACCCATGCTCTTAGAGTAACAGAGGCAAAGCAGTCACCTCTACCTTAGGCATCGTTGAGTGTGCCATCAAGCACAATCTCATAACTTATTGTGTAGAATGGGCTTCTAGGTCTGGTCTGCCTGCCACAAACAGACTCCTCCAGACCTTACCAGTCCTCCTTTATGAGAGGGAGCCACGCCAAGAACAAGCCTTGCACAGAAGCTGCTTATTCTTGGATTACCCTTTCCTGAGATCAAAAATGTTTGCTGGGATTACACAAAATAGATTGAGATTAACACGTGGTGTTTAACTGAATAGCCCCCGGCTTTTGGCTTCCCTTCCTTGCTGGAGCTGCCAAAATAAATTCCCACCCACGGATATCCTGGGCCTGTCTGGCTTGCTTAGAGTAAAAACATGGAGACACAGGAGCTGTTACACAGAAGATTCTCCCATATTCACAAAGAGCCCCAAAGCTCCTCCAGCCAAAGCAGCCATAGACCCCTCACTTGCCCCTCTACAGGGGGAATTTTTTTTTTTCCTTCCCGTGTTAACCAAAGACTGACAGCCCAAGTGTCCATGGTCTTCCTGGGTTGGAGGCAAAAGTCAATGAACCACCACTTCCCATTTTCTTCAGACTCAGGCAGTCAGCATTGTCCTTCCTTGTATTCGACAAATTCCCATACATCACCTAATTAAATACGTGCTGTGCCAACAATGGTGCTGGGGATTGGATGGGAAGGAAACAATGTGGCCCTCACCCATGGTTTGTACCATACTGTATGCACTTTGGCAGCCCAGCTTTCTTCCACTCCCAGGTCACTGCATTGTCTGTGAGGCATCATAGAGGAAAACACCTGGCTCCTGGACCCAAGAGAGGTTTTGAATGTAAACTTCCATAACTGTCTTTTGAAATTCCATACGACAGCCTCTGGGGCCTAGGCAATTTCACATATGTTCAGAGTGCTCCGTGGATGTCTGCAGAATTGGATTATTTGTTCACATCATCACAGCTGTGAGAGAGATATCATTTGCCCCAGTTTTCAGTTGAGATGAGGTGTAGAAACTTTTCTGAGATGCTAAGTAGCGAACCCTCCTAGAGTTACAACTTCTTCCTACGCCTATTACTGCGGCGTGCCACTACCAGTACCGCCACTCGCCCCACACCCTACAACACAGCCATTTCCACCAAGTACCACGGCCATTACCACACCACCATCATGGCCTCTACTACTGACTGCCCTATGACCACAACTGCTTCTCCTCCAAACCAATCCCTATAAGCACTGGGAGAGTATTGGGCCTTGTGTGCCCAGCACCATGCTAATATTTAACCATTGACTTAGCATTGCAATAATCCTGACAAGTAGAGATTGTCATCTCCCATTTACAGATGAGACAATTAAGTAATAATTACACAGCTAGGAGTGATGAAAAATCAAGCTCTAACCTCAGGTGGTCTGAATTCCCAGTCTCTGTCCCTAAACACATCCTGTATTTCTTCCTCTCTAGATCTGTTTCTAAGATACAATACACCCCAGTTCAAAGCCATGCTCCTAATCTTGGGGTCTTAACCATTATAAGAGATATGCAGATTTGGGAAGCTAAGCTTGTCCCTACAACGGCCCTGGAAATCTGTTTGTGTCTTTCAGTGAGCACTTTCTTGAACAGAAATGAAGTGGGCTTGAAAATGATACAGAGGAAGTGAGAGCCTGTGGCATAAGCAGGGAGCCACAGCCACCCAGACAGAGGTCCCCGTGACGTCAGATCACTGAGTTCTAGGGACTGCCTACAGTTCTGGTGGCAAAGGTGTGAACTGAAGTGCTGCCCTAGACACAAGGGACAAGCTGGCTTATCACCCAGATGTTCATCCTCCCAGAACATGTAGCCTCTTCAGAGCCCTAGGTAATGCAGTCCTCCCAGAGTCTAAAACTTCCCTCAGCCTCTGATAGGGAGAGCCAACTGGCTCATGCCAACTCTGGACCCTGTCCCTTTCTCTTTTCTTGAGACCTTTATCATCCTTCATGATCTCCCTCAGTACTAGCCCTCCAGAGCTGTGACATGACTATGTTGCACATGCCACTCATGTGGCACTAATCAAGCTGTTTCTACTATTCTGTAGGCCCCCATATTTTCTAGAGTAGGCTCATTGAGGAACTAAAGCTTATTTTGTACATCTCAGTATCTGCTGCAGAACTGCTCCTGCCTACCTTATAGGAGTGTCTCAGAAAATCTGAGAAAAAAGAAGTTGAGTAAAAGAGGCAGAGGAAAGGAGGCATGGGTGTTTAGGAGCTATATCTCTGATGCTTTCTAAATCCAGCCTTCAAGTCATGAAGCCATCAGCTTCTACCTCCAGAGAAGGGAAGAATGAGTCTTTACTATGGCTAGGCCATTGTCACAGGCTCAGGTTGATTGATACCAGCCTATAGGCAGAAGAAGAAAGAAGAAGAAGAAGAAGAAGAAGAAGAAGAAGAAGAAGAAGAAGAAGAAGAAGAAGAAGAAGAAGAAGAAGAAGAAGAAGAAGAAGAAGAAGAAGAAGAAGAAGAAGAAGAAGAAGAAGAAGAAGAAGAAGAAGAAGAAGAAGAAGAAGAAGAAGAAGAAGAAGAAGAAGAAGAAGAAGAAGAAGAAGAAGAAGAGTTATCATTAAGCTGTACAAAGTGGTTTCAATTTAAAATGTCAATTTATAAGCACAATGCATCTTGATCATTGTCACCTGGAAACAGATTTCTGAACACCACTTACCAATCAGAAAGTTGAAAGAAGGAAAAGGAGGCAATTGTAGGAAAAGGGCATAAAATGTAAGCTCAAGGACATTTCTTCTTGCTCCAGCAGGTTTCAGCTCTGGGTCCTCTATGGACCTCCCTGCTCCCCAGCTTTCCTCTCTTCCCACCTCAGGGAGTGCTGCAAGGGTGGTACTAATGACACAAAGCAGCTGAATGTGTTCTGTGGATGTTATTTCATACCCAGATCAACATGTCTCCCCTGATGCTATTATTCATACTACTTGAGTTTTGTTCTGGCACTTAGCAGCCCTGCCCCTGATCAAGGGATAGGAGATAATCTTCTCTAGAGTATCCAGTTTTCTACCTACTTCTTCATGTTGCCCCATTGTGGTCTCAAAGGAGGAAGCTGACCCAGGGTGCACTTTGTGCAGCATCTGGAAGGTATCTGGCTGACCATAGAGAAAGAAGGAAGAAGGAGGAAGAGAAGGAGCCAGGAAAAAGAGCCTCCTGGGGAATGAGTCACTCTAGAATAGTTCTTCCTGAGCTCGGCAGAGGCCCCACCACCCAGGGAAAATGCCGGCAAAAATGCTGGCTAATTTCAGAAGCTCCACATTGGTGGGCCAACATCCCAGGGAGAATGAGCAATTATGATTTCCATCTAAGCAACATATGCTGTTTGCTGGCCTCTTTCGAACAGCTGTAGGTTAGATGCTGTTAAGATTGGTCTCCTTCTCTCCTCCATATTTCAGAATTCAAATTAAACTAAAATAACAGCACCTGCTGAACAAAAACCCCATTGGAAATGTGTCCTCGTACACAATTACTGCAGGGAGGCTGGTCACCATTGTTACCCGCCTATTCTTCCTGAATGGGAACGGCAGCGAAGTTTCCCAGGCAGCTGCAGCAATTCAATTGTATAACTGGAGCTGGCCCCGCGCCAACCCTCAAGAACTCAAGTGCCACCAAAAGATACTATATTGATTTGCAATCGAACATAATAGGCCATCAGCTTAATTATTACTGAAGTGACAAGGTTCTGGGTATTTCATATTTATATTTCAGGGCCTGTGAAGGATGAATGTAAATCTTTTAAATGCACGGATTTGCATATCTTCAGAAGGGTTGAGTGCTCTTATTACATTCATAGCCTTTGAAAGACCGAAAGGACTGGCGATTGAACTCAGGTTGCCAGATCTCACCGCCATTTGCTTAGATGAGGAGACAAAAGACATAAAATGGAAATTGCTTTGGTTTTTTTTTTTTTAAGCCCACTACTCAACTCTATCCAGCTCAGACCTCTATAGGGGTAATTCTAAGGGAAAAGAGTTTAGGGGTCTTATTAAGAGAGAAGCATTGGATCATTGAGAAATAAAACCTATATTTGTTGAACCTAAGAGGTCCTGGTCCTCTTTGTCTTCCCAGATTGATTCTGTGGAGATCCAATCAGTAGAAACTTGTAAGTTGCTGAGATGGGGCCAAGGGAACAGGGAGGAGACACAGTGTCTCTCTCCCTACCAAATGTCCACTATATTTCTGCATCATATGAAGACCAAAGATATATAGTGTCATCTCCAAGCATGTACCATCATCACCTTCCCCTTCTGTGTCCTTTCTAATAGAACCTGCCACCCAAACAAGACATCTATTGTTGTTCCAGATCTCTCCCTCATCACACTTTACCCTCTAGGTCCAGTAAGGCATTGTGTGTTGTAAATTCCTCTTCCCAATCCCCCACTGAGTCTCTTCATTAATTTGGTTCTCTAAAGACCTTCTGTAAGGTGTCATCAGAAAGCCTGGACTCGTGAGATTTTCTTGTAGTATCATTGGACTCTGTGTTCCTGAGTTATAGTCCATTCTCTACCATTAGAAGGCGTTGGAAGTGCTGGGAAGCACTGTACTTTTGTCTAAACCATCAATAGTACTCACAGGATAAAGCTCAACTCTTTCCAAGTTTGGTTCCAGCCCTCGTATCATCCCACTCTTCATACTTACAGCTTCACATGGGGTGTTCCAATTCTGTTTGCCTAAATGCCTTCTTGTCAGTGGGAAGCAAGAGTCATTCTCTAAGTGCCCCTTTCAACATTGCCTCTCATCTTATACTTTACCTGGGTCTCCTTGTCAATAAGGCCACTTCACTCTGCTCATGTGTGCATTATGAAAAATTAACCACAGTCTGCTTTACTTCATGGTTTTCATGTCCACTGGGAGGACCTCAGAGAGAGAGTGCCTTGAAACCATTTTATTCCCATAGGTTTAGAATGTAGGATGTGCCAAACAATTGAGCAAATCTTTACCCCTGAGAAATATCAACTATGTAATGGATGTCTATTATAGATAGGTCCTGAACCAAAAATAATTCATATGAGAATCAATCCTAAAATCAGGACACTACTGTAAATTCAGTCATGGATGCCAGTATAGAAGAATGTTTTTTTTATTGTGAAAATACTGTACAGAGGGGTTATAATTACATGGGCAAGATAAAAGAATATTTTAAAGAATGTTTTAAAATGTGTTCCTTTACATAGAGAAATAGGACATTTGTGGCCTAGTAGTGTTTAGGAGAAACATGGCTAGAACTAAACTGAGACCATGAAATCCTACAATTTCACAAGTGGCAGCACCCTGCAAACTCACCTACTCTAAAACCACAGTTTTAGAGATGAGCACAAAGAAACAAAGAACTGAGATTCACAAGGCTACAGAAGTAGCAGGAATTCTGACTCCCAAATCTCTATTTCTTACCATTCCCCAGTAAGATGGGTAGGGCTTGGCTGAGTATGGGTTAGGAGATTATTGCAGATAATAGCTCACATCACCCTTACCAGCCACTGTAACTTCAGTGCCACCAATCCTGCTGACACTGTCTCAAGTTGTGTTCAGTTTCTTTGCCCAGTAAAAAATTAAGAGACAGGAATTGTTAAAAAAAAAAAAAAAAAACAACAACAGAGTAAGCTTATTTGAGAGCAAAAGCAACACAGTGGAGCAGACTCACCTAGGAGAGGGGCATCAAATATAGCAGACATTAATCCTTTTGGACCAGCAGATACACTACCCCCCCCTACCCCTTTCTGTCCCACCCCACCCCACAGACGTAAATATATGTATATATGATAATATACTTTTTTTTAAAAATTGGTCCAGTGACCACCATTCACCACTGGGATCTCAGTCTCATGATTGGTATCCTCACATGGGAGAATGATCACAGAAGTTGAGTGTTTTTGTTGTTGTTGCTTTTTTTTTATTGGGTCCCCTGCTCTGGCTCATGAGCATGGAAGGGGAGGGGACATGCATTCCACTACAGCCCACACAAGGCGCAAGTGCCAAGGACCCTTTAGACTGTGAATTGATGAGAACAAGAGGGGCAGTAGTTTCCTGTCCTGTTGACATTTATCTTTCCCTAATTCCTTAGCCAGGACAGCTAACTCCTCTTACTAGCCACCACTCCACTCCCCAGGGCCACCATAGTCACCACCTCCCTAAACCATGATCACTGCTTCCCAACAGCCTCTGATGCAGGCCCCTCCTGCAACCACTCACCCATCTATGATTATCACAACTTTGAGCCCTCTTGGATTACTGGAGAAGAGAAAGTGCTTGCATCCAGCACCAGCACTGGGACCCTGATTCTTGATGTCTTGGTTTACATCCTGTTGCTTGTCTTTTGTTGCTATCTCTGGTCTCTGCCCTATTTGGGGAGAGCCATTTGGACCTACTTCCCTAGTGTATGTCCTTTGAGAAGGGCTCCGTGCTTCCATTGGAATCACCAGGAGAGCAATCCCAGGGCTGGCAAAGACTCAATCCGTGGAGTGCTCAGGCAGCAGCATCCCCACAAGGGCTTCTCCTGCCAGGCTGAGTACAAAGGAAGGCATTATCCTGCGAGGAGGAGAGGAGTTGCACAGGACCACCTGCTCAGGCAATTCTGTGATAAAAGGAAGTGAGACTGGAAATTGGACAATTGTTACTAAGTAGCTGAGGACCCAGCTGAGTGGGGTTTTCTTTAATAAGGATAATAGAAGCCAGCTTTAAAGGCAGATGGAGATTTTCCAGAACCTGGGTGTTTGTAGAGAAAAACGGGAGGGAGCTGGCTCAGGAAGGGACATGTCTTCACATCCTGGTGAAGAGCAGAGCCCAGAGGAATGGATAGAGTTCGTGCTTCTGGATTTTGAAAACATTTCACATGTATCACGTTTAGCTCCTGATTAAAAGCACAGCTTTTAGGTGTAACAGGAAAGGAATATAATTCCTAAGATCTAGGGAGGGTTCCTTGAAAAGTTGCACTAGTGTCTAAACACTTCTTTCTTTCTTTGTAGGCTGGAGAGCAAATAGATATTAACAAAATCCTTATATTATGATAAAGATAGGTAACAAGACAGTTAAATGAAGTTAGAACTAGTTAGCGCCCAAAGGTTGTGTGTGTGTGTGTGTGTGTGTGTGTGTGTGTGTGTGTGTGTGTGTGTGTGTGTGTGCGTGCTAGTCCTGGGTCCTGAATTCAGGGCCTGGACATTGTCCCTGAGCATTCTTGCTCAAGTCTGGTGCTCTACCACTTAAGCCATAGCGCCACTTCTGACTTTTTGGTGGTTAATTGCAGGTAAGAGTCTCATGGACTTTCCTGCCTGGGCTGACTTCGAACGGTGATCCTCAGATCTCAGCTGCCTGAGTAGTTAAGATAACGGGCATGAACCATTGGCACCCAGCAGTACCTGCAAATTATTGAGCATTTCTATCCGGTGTCAAGCTCCATACTGGAATTCCCATTTGTGTCGTTGAATTACCTTATTGCCTATTTACATATGAAGATAGTGGGTCTCAGAGAGGCTTGGTACAATTGAACACAGGGTAGCCTAAAAGGATCTGTGCATTTGCCTCTAAGCTCTAATGGAGCATGCTCTATATGCTATTGTGCATTAGTATGCTTCTAGTCACAAACACACAGTGCTCTGAGCACACATGATGCTTGAAGTACAAACATTTTTGTAAAGCTTCCTATGAGAGGTCTTGCCTATTTCGACCTCCTTTCACCATGTAATGGCCAGAGAACTTTTTATCCTGGTGCTCAAGTTCCATGGAAATGCAAGGATCACCTGGAATAGCACTCAAGTCCAGGGGCCAGAGCATCTTCCTAAGGGCATGCATGTGTGGAAGCGAGATAGAAACACCAGAGGAATCCCTGGACCAGGCTGGCATCCGTATGCCCTGCACTGCTCTGTATTGGTAGTGTGACTTTAGGAGTCCCTGCACCCCTCCAATCCCTGGAGTCCCTTAGTTAAGATGTTAAGATGGGAACAGAAATTCCCATCATACAGCATTTCTCTGAGGATCCAAGAATCCCATGGGCATGCAGTACCTGTGCCTGCCCTCTAGTTGATCCCAGCCCATTTTCCATGTCCCCATGCTGCCACCTTCTGATGCCAAAGCCATCTCTGTAGCATGCGGCTGAACTGCACCCTGTCAACAGCCCCCAGGGAAAAGGAAGTGGCAGAGAGGGGGGAGGGTTGAGACCCTCAGCTGCTCCTGGAGAGGCAGGGCTGACAAGGCGAGGATTGTTTTTTCTCCCCTGGTGTGAAGCATGTTGACTCGCTGTTGATAGATGGTGGGATGATATTAATTAAAATGCAGGCAGGTGTGAGGGTGCCTCTTAGAGCAGCGCTCTCCCTGGGGGAGGGGATGGCATAGGCCTCTGTTTTATAGCCATAGCTGGAAAAGAGCATTCTGTATCCTCTTCTCCTTCTTCAGAGAGCAGGTGTGTCTTGGAGGAAAGGGTCTGGATTTCTCTGTGACGGACAGAGGCAGGTTGCAGGATCTCTAGGTTCCAGGTAAAATCACAACCCATTTCACCCATCTGGATAGGAAAGCTGGAGAGGGTGTCACAGCCTCTTTCTACCTTTCCTCTAGACCATAGTCTGACAAGTTTCTGCCTTTGGAGAGTTAAAGGGAGCATTTACCTTTACTGCCCCCTGCTGGCAATGTATCTGGCTCCTATAGGCAGAACTGGGGTGGGAAGAGTCAGCTGGTCTAAGGCAGAGTCCACAAGAAAGAGCTGAGATAAAAATACTACAGACCACCATATCCACGTATCTGGGGATGGATTTTGAAGTTGGTAGAACTTAAGACTAGAAAAAGAAGATTGTAATAAAAATAAGAAAGTTGAGAGAGAGAGAGAGAGAACTGCTGGCAGCATGGAACATTGTGGGACATTGTAGGGTTTCCTGCCTGCCTTGTTCTTTGATTTCCAGTTTACTCCTTCTTGCTTCTTCCTGCAAGATGAAGTGGTTTCTCAGGACTCCTGCCTTGTTTGAGAATGTTGGTATGGAGACAGAAGAAACTGTTGACAATCTGGGCAGATAGGAGGCAAGATGTGGACACCTGGCTTCTGTAGGCTGAAGCTAAGAGCCATTGAAAATGCATTCCAACAGGAGCCACTAAGATGTACAAAGACAAGGTTTTCCCCTGATCTAGCTCTGCCAGCTCTGAAGAGAAACAGAAGGAAAGGCCATGGAGGAATATAAAGCAAGAATAATAGGCAATACTGGAGAAGCAGAACTCATTGGTACCCAAGCTTGCAACTCAAGCCACAGAACCTCATCTGCAAATTTCTAGAGGCCCTGTTTACTTATTTATGCAAAATAATACATGAGAGGTCTTCCTTTTTCCCCAAATTCCTTTCTTCTTTCTTCTCTTTCTTTCTTCTTTCTTTCCTTTCCTTTCCAACTTTCCTCCTCCCTGCCCTGGGCCCCCAGTTGCAGAGATGATAATGTGACAACCTGCATCTTGGGGTTCTTTACTGTGTGTAATCATTTCTCCACCATCTGACCTATAAATAACAATTCCACTGAGAATTGTTGAAAAATGTTCGCAGAGATAGCAATACATTACAATACACAGGGAACCACAGTCTTGTGTAAGCCTACGAGTTAGAACTGTGAACAATCGGGATTCTTTTGGAAGTGAAGAAGACAAAGTGAATCTCAGGAGAGAAATCTCTGCAGACTCAGAACCATCTCCTCTTGTGTGCACTATCTCACTTGGCAACAAATTTGTTGATCCAAAAGATTATAATAATGCTAAAAATGTTATTCCAAGCTTTGCTTCTGGAAATAGTTTAAATAAGCAGGACAAACAAAGATTCTCTTTCACGTGCAGGACATTATACTATAGACTTTACTGTGAAGAGGAGTTTGCAGGTACATAATGACATCAAGCAGAAAGCATGAAAATTTCCCATAGATCCCCTGCTTCTATGCAGGCGTAGTATGCCCCAACCAGAGAGGTATTTGTGAGCATCCATTAGCACGTCATTATTCCCCAAAGTTGATAGTTTATATTTGGCTGCTGTACATTGCAGGGATTTTGAACAATCTATAGTGACACATATCTGCCATTATAGTATTATATGGAATAGTTTTACAAGCTTAAAAAAGTCTGCTAACTTCCATCCATTAAATCCCTCCTTCACTGTAACTTCTGGCAACAACTCATCCTTTTACTTTCTCTCATAGTTTTGCCTTTTCTAGATGGGATAGCAAAGGGTGGATTTGTGAAAATGTAATTTTCTCAGATTGATTTCTTTCTCCGAGTAGTGTGCATTTCAGTTTATTTCATGTCTTTGCATGGTTTCACAGCTCATTTTTGTATGTCTGTGTCAGTACTGAGGCTTGAACTCAAGGCTTTGCACTCTTGCTCAACTTTTCATGCTTATGGGTCTTCGACCATTTGAACCATATCACTTTTTGCTAGTTAATTGGAGACAAGGTCTTTCAGACTTTTTTGTGCCAGGATGGGGCTTGAACTCAAGACTTTTTACTAGTTAGGTAGGTATCCATGTGTTTGAGCTACATTTCAAGCCCCATTTGCTATAATCATTTTTGAGGTAGCGTCTTGCTTTTTGCTCAAGCTGGTATGATGCTCATGTAGCTAGGATAGCAGGTACACACTATCATACTAAATTTTTCTGTTGAGATGAAGTCATAACTTTCTTGTCCAGGCTGGTTTAGAACTGTGTCCTCTGGACATCTTCCTCCAAGTATCTAGGATTGTAGATGTAAGATATTAGAGTCAAGCTGCTTTTTATTTATCTTTAATATTCCTTTATTTATCTATCTCATTTTTGTTAATTTATGTGTTTATTTGTTGATCAAGAGATTTGAACTTATAGCATCATGTCTGCTTGACAAATGCTCTATCCACTTGAGTTACGCTCTACCCCCATTTTTGTTTTTAAATAATTGATTTAATAAGAAATTTAATAGCCATTTATTTTAGATGACAAAATAATTCTTACTTGGTAAATTACTTGTTCTTCTAAAACCAAAATAGTTGACCTGGCTTACACATACTCCAATTAAGTGATGAGTAAAAAGGTGATAGTCATAAAGTATAGAACCAGGGGATATAATGAACTTATGGAAAGATTCTAGAGAGTGACCAAAAAAAAAATATGTAAAAGGAAAGCAGTGGTAGATAACTTCCCTGTCCAAAGGAAATATTAGAAAGTGAAACAAAAAAATCCCAGACTGAACACCTGAATAGAACTGATAAGAAAAGATAAAACACTAGACATAATTTGGGACCATGTCTAAATTTCAAGGGTTAAAAAATCTGAAGATTTCTTATTGACACTGAAACAAATGCTGTTAGCTTTAGTTCCTCTTAAAATCTCATGAAAATGGGACTTAAATAATGTTTGGGAGTTGCAAATGGAAAATGAGCCAGGCTTATGCCTGTAATCCTACCTACTCAGGACACCAGCAGAGACTTGAGGAATGTGGCTTGAATCCAACTAAGGAGAAAAGCTCATGAAACTCTTATCTCCAATTAGCCAGCAAAAAGCCAGAAGAGATGTGGCTCAAGTGGTAGAGCCGATGCTTTGAGAGGAAAAGCCAAACAAGAGCTTGAAGCTCTGAGTTCTAGCCCAGTACAAACTCCCCTGGTTCAGGCGGGGGAAGAAAAGGAAAATGACAGTGAATAACACTGTGAATGACAGCATTTACAGGTAAGCCTGTTACAGGTAATAGGATAGCAGGAACTTACACTGTGAATAGAGTAAGCCAAGGACCTGATTTCCACTGTAGAGCTCTCCAGCTTTGGGCAGAACTCTGTGCTTACAAGAAGCTAAAGTAAGGGTTGATTAAATTCTGCTCAGAACCTAGGGAACTACTTGGGATCCAACTAGCATATAAGCATGTTATTTAGGATTAGGGGAGGAGATTTTGGAGAACCAGCTAAAACCTTGAAGATGGTTTTCTTTGTGCAGCTGCAAATGGGAAAGCATAGGGGATTATGTTATTTTTGTTTGGTTTTAGGTTATCAGTGTTGTAGAACTATCTTACTCTTTAAACAGGAAATATGGGAAAATAAAAACCCAACTTAAAAAGATCCCATAAATAATAAAGGGGAGAAAAAATATAAAAATTTTACCTTAAAAACAAAAACAAACAGGCCAGGTGCCGGTGGTTCATGTTTGTATTCATAGTTACTCATGAGGCTGAGATCTGAGGATTGTTTTAAAGCCAGACTGGGCAGGAAAGACTATGAAGGTCTTACTTCCAATTAACCAACAAAAAGCTGGAAATGGAGCTGTGGCTCAAGTGGTAGAGTATTGGCCTTGCATAAAATAGCTTAGGGACAACACTTAGACCCTGAGCTCAAGCCCTAGGACCAGCATTAATACATAAATAAGATAAAATAAAAACCAATTAATTTGGATAGCCAGGCTCTTACTCGGCAACCTATAGTGCCAGAAGACAGTGGAGCAATGTGTATAGAACTTTGAAAGGAAATTGTTGTGGTTAAAATTTCCATTTCACAAAACTATCAACATATAAGAAAAGGAAAAATGACTTAAAAAGTAAAGCCATCATGTACCTTTCTGAAGAAAAGTGGTAGGCAATTCTCTGATGTTTGATGGATTCTATAAAGTATTCTAAACCTAAATTAAGCTAGCAAGGTTCAGGGGGCAAAGATACACTAGTATGGGATAAAGGAAGGCAGAAATGCCTATAATACTGTTACAACTCAAATTCAGAGTCAAGTAACCCACAAAGGGAAAGGGAAGTAGAATGTGACTTACTACTAGTTAGGAAATACAATCTAAAATTAAATTATGAGAATTACTAATGTTAATCTACCAGAAATTTGTTAAAAGCATTATTAGGACTTATGAAGAAGAGTTGATAAAAGATGCAAAGATGCAACTCAATTTTCACAGCTCAAATAGTTGCCAGGTCAATGAAGTAAAAGATAAACATAAAGGCATTGCTCTAACTGATCTAGACAGAGAGCTTTATAAAACAATATCATTTATATACTAAAAGTTATGCCATTTTTCAGAAAAATATCTCAGACCATGAGATATTTCCACATTTGAAACCATAGCTTCTTAACAATTCAATGCAATAAAATTTAACACTAACGTAAAAGATAGGAAGAACTTAAATTTGCTTAGAACTGAGAAGCCAAAAATCCCCTCTCCAAAATAACTTCTGTGTCAAAGAGGACATTAAAACAGAAATCAGAAACCATCTTAAAATTAATGCTAGTGAAGCAAAAACTATAAAACTTTAAGGAGTGGTTAATAGAAAGGGGGTAAAAGTGCTTTTATATATTAGTAAATAATGACAAAGAAATACAGCTTAGCCCTCTGGGCTAACTGAGGAGAGAAAAAATGCAAATAGCAAATAAGAGTTAGGAAAGATAGAAGCAAGATTAAAAAAGTTAAAGTTCAAACAAGAAAGAAGGAAACAGCTAAGAAACAATTCAACATTATTTTCTTTTGCATTCATCATCAGCACTGGCAATGTCCTGGGAGAAAATATAGAAAAAAAATTGACATTATGAATGAGAAAGGGGGCTAGGAAGGTGGCTCAATGGTAGAGTGCTTGCCTTGCATGCATGAGGCCCTGGGTTCAATTCTCAGCACCACATAAGCAGAAAAAGCCAGAAGTGGCACTGTGGCTCATGTGGTAAAGCGCTAGCCTTGAGTTGAAGAGGTGA
Organism: Dipodomys spectabilis; assembly: GCF_019054845.1. NCBI lineage: Eukaryota > Metazoa > Chordata > Mammalia > Rodentia > Heteromyidae > Dipodomys > Dipodomys spectabilis. The sequence continues at coordinate 18,977,114 of NW_024870822.1, forward strand.
GGAAGAGTGCCCAGACCCAGAGTTCAGGCCACATGACACCCCCCCCCCAAATGAGAAAGGGTACCAGGTGACTCATATCTATAATGCTAACTACCTAGAGGCTGAGATCTGGTGGATCACAGTTTGAAAGCATCCAGGGCAGAAAAATCTTCAAGTCTTCATCTCCAAACAAAGTCCAGCAAAAAGTTGGAGGCATAGCTCAAGTGATAGAGTACCAGCTGTGAGCAAGCGTGTCAAGCTAGTAAGAGGCCATGAGTTCAAATCCTGGTACTAGGGGGGAAAAGGAATGAGAAATGGGGATAAAACTATATAGAGATTTCAGGTTTAAATAACTGATAGCATGCTTAACATCTCTATGCTAAGATATTTAGACATCTTGATTAAAAACTTGCCCCATTAAGCATTTTAAAACACAGAGGCCAGTAGACATAGCTACTTGGGATATAGCTACTCCCATCCTTACACACACACACACACACACACACACACACACACACACACACACACACACACACACACCATGGTGTGCACACACACAGCACTACATACACATAATGCTGTACAAACAAAAAGCAAACAACTTTTTCTTAGCTGCATCACAGAAAGTTCCTGGTTGACAATGAGGAGCTGTGGGTGAATCCAGTGTCCAACCAAAATGAACTTAGCTGAGAAAGAAGCTGCCTGAGCCAACAACAGCAGCATGGTAATTTTGAGGCATTTCGGGAGGCTGAGTGTGAACTTGTAGTGGAGAGTGAGGAACTCCTAGAGGCCTCTGCTTTCAGCTCCCGGCTGTTATCTTAAGAAACACCACTTGATTCTTAGTGTCAGACAAAAAGATCTGGCTCTGGCTCTAGCGCTGGCTCAGGATTGGAAGATGATTCACTCTGAAACCCCAAAGCATTCTCTTCTTCATTGCAAATGCCAGCTCTCCAGGGAAAACACCTTACCAGAGCCAGGGAGTGTTCCTCCTACTTCCAGAGCCTCCCCACTCCCTGGCTCTCACAAGTGGAGAGGATAAATACCTAAGAAACACAGCTCCACAAAAGTAAATAAATACATAAATAAATAGTTGGAAGGCCAGACACTAGCACATGGCTGTAAGTCTAGCTAGCCAGGAGGCAATGAGAACAGCAGTGTGAGGCCAGGTGTAGCAAAATATTACCAAGATCCTAAAACAGGATAAAGTGGAGCATGCCTATAATCTCAGCTATGCAGGAGGCAAAGGTAGGAGGATTATGGTCCAAGCCCACTTGGGCAAAAAAAGAAAAACCAACCAACAACCAACAAGACTCAATCTGAGAAATAACTAAAGCAGAAAAAGATGGAAATGTGACTCAAATGGTAGAGCACAAGACAAGCACAAGGCCTTGAGTTCAAACCTCCGCATTTGTGAACTTAAAGGTACTCAGTTAAAAACTTGTTAAACTGAAGGGCAGACAAAAGAAGAAGGAAATAGGAAGAGATAATTCCATGATGGTATGCCAGACGGTATACCAAAAGGTATACCACACATATAATGGCACTACCAGAAAGAAGCAATCATGAAAGCAATTATGGAAGCACTATTGGAAGCAATAATGAATAATGTTTCAAAAGCCAATAAATATGAAAAAACCCAGTCACAGAAAACTCAGAGAACACTGAATAGGATGAATTCCAAAGCACTGACAACAAATCATGCCATCACTAACCCACACAGCCTCAAAGAAAGTCCCAAAAGAAGCTACAGAGAGAAACTCACCTGTAGAAGGAGAGAACTACAATAAAGTTTTCTTTAATCAGAAAATAGTCAATCAAGAAGAGAAGGCAGTAAAATGTTTACTGTGTTGAAAGAAAGAAAAACATCCCCATCAATCTAGAATTCTATGGCAGCAAAATTATCTTTCAAAAGAGAAGGGGAAACAAAGATGTTCTGAGAGAAACAGAAAGAAGAGAATTCACTGCCAGCAGCCACCTCACAAAAAGAGACATACAGATGGCCAACATTTGTTCAATATTTGTCATCAGGGAATTGCAAATAAAAACAGTAATGGGGTAGTACTCTAATCGTATTAGAATGACTAAAAAATCGAAAACATTGACAATATTAATTGCTGGCTGGGATACAGAATGACAGGAACTCTAATTGTTTATGAAAATACAAAGGAAATGGGTCAATCCAGAAGAAGGCAGTTTGGCAATTTCTTACAAAGCTAAACTTAGCTTTATAATACCATCCAATAACTATACTCTTAGTTAACTGGTTTGAAAACTGCCAGAATATCAGCACACAAATGTTTCTAGCAGTGTGTTTCATAATCTCCCCAAATTGAAAGAAACCAAACCAAGATGACTTTTGGATAAACAAACTGTGGTATGTCCACATGGTGGAGTATTATTTGGCAATAAAAGAGGACCTTAAAGGACCTTTACTTAATTTGTCATATCATTTCTAAATGACTCCATGTTCTTGACCTTATATATAATGTGTGTGTGTATGTGTGCACGCATGTGTGCGTGTGCGCACATATCTTAGGGAAGATAGGAGGAGGACACCAAATCAGAGGGAAACGGGAAAATTACAACAGAGAGGCCCATCAGCTGCACTGGACATTGATGAAAATGAACTAAACAACTCAAGGGCAGCGATGGGAGGGAGGGAATGAGTGGGAAAGAGGGAACAGCTGACATTAAGCAATAGGAAAGAAATGTACATATCACCCTATTGGGAAGAAATAGTTATACTGTCAAAGCTTATAGAATTCACAAACTTTATAAACCATGTTAATGACAATTTGCCTTGTGAAGGTTAAATGTGTTGGTGACTTTAACTTAAGTATCCCTACCCCACAATATTGTGAAAATTGTGAAATTTATGTAATCACTTAATCTCAATAAAAAATTATTTAAAAAAAGAATGTAGGCAATGGTGTCAGGTATGACAGATATTCCCACAGCCCCAGCACATAGAAGGCTGAGGGAGAAAGACTGAAACCGTGAAGCCAGCCTGTGGGCCGATGGGATTTTTAAAAAAGACCTAGACATGGATAAATGTACTCACTACCTGACACATGGAATTGTAATCCCTCTGTACATCACCTCTATAATAACAAAAAAGTAAACTAATTTTAATAAAGAGTAAGTTACTACGAGGTAAAAAAGACATGGGTAAATTCTAAATGCCTAATGCTAAGAAAAGAAGTCATGTCTAAAAAGAGTATGTGGTGTTATTACTTCCAATTATAAGGTTTAAAATATCAGTATTTGCCAGGAGGAGGGGTAAAGGCATAAGGTTGAATGGAAGTAGTACAGAAGGTATATTAAAGTGGTGAACCTAACCTGTATGCTACTGCACTTATGAATAGATGACATTATGAACTTGTCAAAATGTACAGAACTGTGGCTGGGAAGGTGGCTCAGTGGTAGAGCGCTTGCCTTGCAAGCCAGAGGCCCTGGGTTCGATTCCTCAGCACCACATAAGCAAAAAGAAAAAAGCCGGAGGTGGCGCTGTGGCTCAAGTGGTAGAGCGCTAACCTTGAGCTGAAGAGCTGAGGAACAGCGCCCAGGCCCAGAGTTCAGGCCCCACGACCGGACCCCCCCCCCCCAAAAAAAAAAATGTACAGTGCAAAGAATGAATCTTTTTTTTTTTTTGCAAATTCTTTATTGTAATTAAGTGATTACATAATTTCACAAATTTTACAGTGTTGTGGGATAATGATGTTTAGTTAAATTCACAAACACATTCTAACTTTTATGGGGCAAATTGTCCATCGTGGTCTATAAAGTTGATGAGTTCTATGAGCTTTGACAATACAGTTATTTCTTCCACATGGGGTGATATGTACATTCCTTTCCTTTTGCATAGTGTCAGATGTGAGTGAATCTTAATGCATGCAAAGTCAATAATCATTGGGGAAATTCAGAATCCCAAGATGGAATACAGGATGTGCAAAAAATATGCTTTACAAATGTATGAAACAACTTCATTGAAGAGAAAAGGGTTAAAACTTTGCCCAGACAATTCTGAGATCTTTCTCTCCATGTGCCCACACCTAGGAAGGGCCATACAATACACATGGAAAAGGCTGCTACATGCCAGCCACAAAGAGACCCCTCACCAGGATCAGAATCTACCATCAACTAGACCCTGAACTTCCCATCCTTGAGAAAGTGTGTCATTTTTATGGCTTATGATGGTTTTTTTTTTAGCAGATTAAGAAAGAAAGATACTATTTTTGTCTCCCATTTTATAGATTTGTGAACCACAATTAGATAGAATAATTAGCTCAAAATAACAATGAATAAGTGGTAATAGAAACAAGATCTGATCCTAGGCTGCCTGGTGGCTCACACCTGTCTATAATCTTAGCTACTCAGGAGGTGGAGATCTGAGGATCCTGGTTCAAAGCCAACCCAGGCAAGAGTCCATGAGAGTCTTTAATTCCAATTAAGCAGCAAAAATCTGAAGGTAGAGTTGTAGCTCAAGTGGTAGAGTGCCAGTTTTGATGTGCAAGACCTTGAGTTAAGCCTCAGTATCAGCACACACACACACACACACACACACACACACACACACACACACACACACACACACACACAGTCTACAATTTAGACCACTTCATTCTCCATCTCTTCTATCTTCTCTCTCTCTCTCTCCTTTTCATTCTGAAAGAATTTGAATAAGTTAAGAATGAAATATATCATGAAGTAAACCCCTCATAATTAGAGGGGAGATTAAAGAAAGTCTAATTAGTAGCTGAGTCTGTTACAGACAATATTTAATTTTATAAAGGAACAGAGTCACTTTCTATGATTCTTCAAAAATTCCCCTGATCTGGAATGTTCCCTATGATAATACATGTGTAAAAACAGCCATTGAATGAAAACAAATCCATAAATATTATATAAAATTAGCATAATTTGTTAGCATTTGCCTACCCAGAAAAAGCATGAGATTCATATTTTAAAAATACGAATACAAGCATTTAATAAAATGTTCAGTCCCAGATGGGTGCCAGTGGTTCACGCATATAATCCTATCTACTCGAGGTTGAGATCTGAGGATAACAAGCTTGAAGCCAGCCTGGCCAGCAAAAGACTTTTAGATCTAGTTAGTCACTAAAAAGCCAGAAGCGATAGAGCATGAGCCTTGAGCCCAAAATCTCAGGGACAGCATCCGGGCCCTGAGTAAAAGTCCTACAACCTGCATACTCACAAAAACATGCAGTCCCAAATAAACATAAGATCTATACTTTCTCTGAATAGTAGATATAGCTATTTAGACACACATAAAGAAAAATGATCACATTAGCAATAGCAACAAAAATACAAAATAACAAGGATGAATCCTCACAAGCATAGCAGATCTGTCCTAGAAGTATTACAGTGTTAACTCAGGGATATAAAAGATATTAATAAATCAGAAGATGTCCTCTGTTTCTGGATTAGAAGCTTCAATATTTTAAAGATGCCATTTTCCCCAAATTAATTTATATATTTAATGCAATCCCAATTAAAATTTGATGAGATTTTGTTTGGAACTTGACCAAATGATACTAAAGTTCATTTAGAAGAATAATTGTGTCAGAATAGTCATGAACAGACCAGGAAAAATGAGTAAAGAGCTTGACTTGCCCTATTTGAAATTAAATTATCACTTTAGTGGAGTAGCAAAGTAGTTAGATAAACCCATAAAACTAAAAAGAAAATCCAGAAATTGAGTTAAGTACAAATAACAATTGGGTATATATTAATAGTGGCAGTATAAAATATTAGGGAAAGAATCAACTATTTATTAAGTGGATTACAACAGAATATGATCAGAGATAAGTAGATGAGAAATGAAATAACTGATAAAGGCTTATATTATAATATATAAAAACAAGTTCTGGATGCTTTAAAATAAAACATGTTTTATACTAAAACTGAAGCATAGAAAAATAGCATTAAAATACCAGAATGTATAAATAAGTATTTATATAATCTTGTGGTGGTAAGTGGCTTAAAATGTATAAACTAAGTAATGAAAAGATTAATAATTCTTTTAACTAAAAATTCATAACATAAATAACAAAATCAAACTTTGGTCTACTCATGCAGCTTAAAGTTAATTACTGTTGTTAATGCCATTAAAACATTACAATGCAGACTGTGAACACACATTTGTTAGAAATACTATAAACAAAGGTTTAGCTTCCTTTATCCTTTAAGAGTTGATACAAATCATTAAAATGAAAAGAATATTCCGACAGAAAGCAGTATAAGGTCCAACCAAGCAATTCATGAAATATGTACATAAGATATCAGCCCATGGAGAATTAACAGAATATACACTGTATATTCTGTAGATTTTATAGATTTTATGCATGAATTAAACATTCAGCCCAAAAAACTGAAAAAAAAAAAAGCTGGGTGCTGGTGGCTCATATGCCTATAAGCCTAGCTACTCAGGAGGCTGAGATCTGAGGATCACATTTAAAGCCAGCATGAGCAAGAAAGTCTATGAGACTCTTATCTCCATTAAACTACCAAAAACCTGGAAGTGGAACTGTGGCTCAAGGGGTGGAGTGCTATCCCTTAAGCATAAAAGCTCAGGGACAGAGTCCAGGCCCGTAGTTCAAGTCCCAGGGCAGGCACAAGAGAAAGAAAAAAAGCAAAAAAAAAAGATAATGGAAGATCTATATTCATTATAGATAATGGAAGATCTATGTTCATTATATAATATCATATCCAAAAACACTGTGAGAAAATTGCACTAAAATACTTTTGTATAATATGTATTCTCTACATATAGTAAGCTTGCCTGATTCATGGATTTATTACACCTAGTTGTGACCACATGAGATTAAAAATAAGTAACAGATAATTCAATAAAATAAAAAATCCATTCACAAAAATTTTAAAATTTCCGTGTGCATATTACACAACTCTGTGCAGAGAACTAAGTTCTGTGTTGTCATTTGTATTTAAATCATCGTGTGATCAGCCCTTGCTCCTGTGAAACTGTCCCTCTTCAAGAGCAAATGGTGTCCAACAAGCTAGGTCAAAGTCAATATGTTTGATTTAAGTAACAAAGTGAAAATTTAAGCTTGTTGAAAGGCAGAATGTCTTTAGCAAAAGTTGGGTGATGGTGTGGGGAAAAAAAATGAATGAAGCTTCTGCAATACTAGAGATAGAGCATGAACTAAGATTTTGTTGTTGGTGAGCAGTGTATGCCCTGTATACCAGTTACCTTGTAACATCCATATAGTTTTCTCCATGTGGCTTCTGGTATGCAAACTCCCATCCCCTCAGGACTTGAAGTAGAGGTAAATTTGAAGATTCATGCATCTTGAGCGGAACCCAAGGATACCAAGGGTCTAATGGCATGTTTTGGTATGTATGTGTGTATTGGTATGTAACTGTGCGCTTATAAATATTTCTGACAGTATCTCTCTCTTTCGTGTGTGTGTGTGTGTGTGTGTGTGTGTGTGTGTACACATATGTACATACACATACAAGTGTTAGAAAATCCAGTTATTTCACTAAGCCCTGTGAATACCATGTCACAGGCAATCTTAGAAGTTCACTTACCTCAATGTTACCCATCAGCAAAGTAACATTTGCTTTATAGGCTGTGGTAAGAATGAAGTGAATTACAAAAACAAAAAAATAATACATAGAACAACACCTGTGTTTAGAACATAAACCTGTGTCCAATAATTTTTCCACGTTTGTTATCATCACCATTATCATGATTGCCAACATTGTCTAAGAGAAAAGAAGAATATAGCATTCTTCTCACTCAAACTGGGCAGCCCTGGTGGTAGAGCACCAGGCTTGATAGAAAAAGCTCAGGAATAGCACCCAGGCTCTGAGTTCAAGCCCCAGTAACAACAACAACATACACACAAATAAACAAGTAAATAAAATAAAAATAAGGTCCTCCAGAGCACATGAACATTGTGTGTGCTTACACATCTCTAGGGAACTACAAATAATCTTTAATACAACAGAACTCTACCTGCACCACTCTACAAAGGCTTAAAAAAAAAAGATTCTCTACAGGTACTACAAAGGAGAAGTCTTCACCTGAATGATCCCAAACTCTCCAGAACTGGCATCCCTGGTCTAATTTCATATGGTCTATTTCAACTTTAAGAAGTTAGCCCTCAGGATGCCTAAACTGTGCCCATTCTGAGGAAGCCAGTCCTGAGCCTGCTCTGCCTTAGCAACAAGGAGCAACATTGGAGACATCCCCTCCCCACTTCCCAGCAACAGACAAACAGCAGGATCTTGTTTACAATGGAGAAATGTTGATTCCATATTTGTCTGTATGTGTGAGATGAATGCTGGGCATGATTTACTTACTCCAGAAAGTGTTGCCTGTAATGTGGAGACACAGAGCAGTTTAGAAGGAGGAGTAATCATAGCCCATGCTATTCATCTTTCACTGCCGCCAGGCACCATGAGCTGATTAACTCTTGCCACAGCTGGCTTCTGGGAGAAGCTGGCAGCTCCCAGCTCTCTGTGGCTCTGTCTGTCCTCTTCCTGCTGTAAGTGACTGATCTCTCACACCCCATATTGCTCTTGAATCCCCCATGAAGAAGTTATGAATTGTGTCCCTCTCTGTTTCCTGTGACAAGACAGATTGCTCACCCTCTCCAAACCATGGCCACTAACCATCTGACCTAGAAACTTGCACTTTGGTATTCGTTGTTAGTTATTCTCAGACAAACCTGCCTTTTCTTGTAAATAGGCTTCTCCATGGCAGAGCTGATGATGGAGATTCAAAGCCAGCCTGAGCAGACAAATCTGAGATTCTTTTTTATCTCCAATTAATCAACATACAGACAGAAGTGAAGGTGTGACTCAAGCGGTCCACAGCCAGCCTTGAGTGAAAATGCCAAGCAAGAGCTCAAGGCTCTGAATTCAAGCCCCAGTATGCACACACACACACACACATCATACACACACACTCACACACACACACACTCAATTCTTGTAAGTGAAACATCAATAAACAGCTCGTCTATTTTTTCTCAACACTTTTAATTCTGCATAACACTTTTGTGGTCAATATCTTTTGAAACAGCATAGGAACAGAAAAATAAAAATAACATTTTGAATATGTATTAATGTGTCATCATTAAAAATAGATGTTTTAACTTACACTATTTTAATAACCCTCAATAATCTTGTAAGATAGGTAACATGAGCTTATTTTGTGTCTAGAGAAATACAAGCTGAACAACATTAAGAAATAGCTTCATGTTGAAAACAACAACAAAGAAAAACCTCTTGTTTCCATATCTTAGAGTTCATTTTGCTTAGCATCATCTTATATGGTCATATGTACATAGTTATTGAGCTAGTATGATCATATTCTAGGACTATCCTAGACATATACTACTTATTATACATGAGGGAAACCAAGGAGTCTGTTTCTTTGGGTCTAGCTTTTTTCACTTGATTTTTTTCCAAGCCTTTCCATTTCCTTACAAATGGGGTGATATCATTCTTTCTGATGGAAGTGTGTGTGTATATATATATATCTATATATATATATATATACACACTTATATATATATACATACACATATACATATATATACATATATATACCACATTTTCTCTCTCTCTCTCTCTCTCTCTCTCTATATATATATATATATATATATACCACATCTATTCATCTACTGAGGGGCATCTGCTGGGTTGGTTTCATATCTTAGCTATGGAAAATAATGCTACACTGAACTTTACAACTTGGGGGAAGGTTGGGGGGAGGGAAAGTGGGAGAAAAACAATGGAGGGGTTAACAATGTTTTCCAGAAATGTACTCACTCTGTACATCACCTTGACAATAAAATTAATTTAAAAATTAAGAAATTCACCATAGAATGAATAAGCAACTAGCTAGAGGCCAATACACAATGAGTGGGGCCAAACTTGGGCACCCAGGCAGGTTTCCTGAAGGATACAGACTGGCTTTCACAAACTTGATGTTACAACATTGATTCCTGTGGTTGGTCACTCTGGTCAGGAGTAGGGGAGTATATACTTATCTGGTACTTTTTTAATTCTAGTATTCCATATAAATTGATTTTTCTTCATATTTAATTTTCCACATAGTTACATATTATTTCTCCAAGTTGATTATAATCTAAAACATGGCAGCCTCCTCTTTTTGTGTATGTTGCATGTGTGCTAGTACTAGGGCTTGAACTCAGGACCTCCTTCCTCTCTTAGCTTTTTCTGCTTGAGGCTGGAAGTCTACCACTGGAGTCATACCTCTACTTACAGCTTTTTTTTTCTGGCTAATTGGAGATAAGAGTCTCGTGAATTTGTCTGCCGAGATTGGCTGAATCCACAGATCCTAGCCTCCTAAGTAGCTAGGATTAACTGGCAGGAGCCACCAGTACTTGGAAATGACATCATCTTTAAAACTCCTTCCTTGTCTAGCAATGCTTTCCCTTCAATGAGGTGCCAACAGGGTTTCTTATTGATGGTTAACAGTTTGAGTGTCACACCAGGGCATCAGGGGAAGGGAACATACATCTGCAGAGAACATCTAACCCACAATAGTGGAGTTAATTCAACACACACACACATTGAATGTCAAAGAACCCAATTATATTCCTGCCACACTAAGGAATATGGGAGAATTAACATAAAGGAAGGAGAGCTGCTACCTTAGGGTTTGGGGTTTTTTGCTTGTTTGGGTTTTTTGCCATTTTCTATTTTAAAAATCTCTTTCAAAACCCATCTGAAGTTTCTTCTCCCATTTCCCCAGCAGGATTCTGGGTGCCTAGTTCTTCAGTGGTGTTTTTTTTAATAGTAAATGCATGAGCAGTACTAAAGTTACACTCACTGCTACAGGGTCCCTTACCATAAAACATTGTTTGATAGATATGCTTCATATAAGTATAAGGCTATTGGAAACAAAATATGGGCCATATTTCTGATTATTTTAGAGATGGAGTCTTAATCACTTTTCTGCTTTACGTTGGCTTCAAACTCTAGTCCTTAGATCTCAGCTTCCTGAGTAGGATTATAGGTGAGAGCTACCAGTGCACAGGATCCTTCTTTGTTTTTCCTGATACCTCCCTTGATGGCTTCACATTGAACAACTTTTTGCTGCTGAACTATTTATCTGGTCATCTTTTGGTTGGGTTTTTGGTGCTAAGGATAGAACCCAGAAACTAGAACCCAGAAGCCAGAACCTAGAACTTGCTAGGCCAGTACTCTACAATTGATCTATATCCTCAGCCCCTGATAATTTGTTTTAGAGAGACATTTTTAACAACTTTTTTCTTTATGGAGAAATCCATGTTGTTCTTTCTAGAATGTTGAGCCCATGCAATTCTAAACATTGTGATCTGGCTTTTCTATGAGCCAGCTACCCTTTTAGATCAAAATTCCTTCAGTATTCATCTACAACTTAGGATTCCAGGAAATGACTCCTTTGTTCCAAGCATGACTTCACAGTTGCCTGGGTGGTGAACTCACAGATTGCCCTGCATACATGTTCATCCAGGAGGCCTAGGACCTTAGTCTCCTGGTAGATAGGGCTGAGCATGCACAATGATAATTTCCAAGGAATCTAAAGGTATGATAAGACATAGTCCTTGCAGGGACCCCCAAGTGTAGGTAGTCGCCCGTAGGCACAGACTCACAATACCCCCATTTAAATGAAAAGTGCACTTTCAGACAAGCACAAGGAAGGGTTGCCCAAAGTTACATTGCAAGTTTAAGTTAAAAGAAAATGAGCAAGTTGTGGAAAGCAAGCACAAGGAAGCACTAGTTTTGAAGCCAGAACAGGCCTTGGAAAGAGATCCCACTCACTTAAGTATTCAGTGTTTCTGCGCTACCCCCACAACTGGAGACTTAGGGCCTGCTCTGTCACACATGCAAAACCAATCTGCTCTCTGTGACATGGAGCATGAAAGTTCATCTCCTAAAACTTTACACCCTATTGAAAGAATATAATAGTGTTAAAGAAAAGCTAATTCTGTGATCCTTTGGCATCAGGCTACAGATGATATGCCATTTTCAAGGGGATTTATGTTTTTGCCCTAGTTCCTATCAAAGAGCTCCTGAAATAGGCATGATATAGCCCCCTTAACTAAAATAAAATACCTTATTTAATTGCCTGAATGACACTCGGGATTGTGCTGCCAAAGCAAGTCCAAACAGGCCCAAGCAGAAGCAATATTAAAGAAGGGAAACTCGACTATGCACTGGCTCCTGCCTCAGCCCACGCCTGCCGGCTGGTGGCCCAAACCGATAGAAATGAAAACAAGTCTGGAGAAATGCAAATGAAATCTGCAAAGGAGCTGAAGAGGGAAGACACCATTTCCCAGGGAAATGAGCTCACTGATTGCAAGGATGGCACCTCAGCCTGACCCCCAGGCCTGGGGAAGCCATCACACACAGGGATCAACAGCCACCACAGGGGGGCATCTGACCAGACACAAACCCAGCTCCAAACATAGGGACCTGTTGCTGCAACACAGACCCATGGATGCAGAATTCTGAGCCCGTCTTGGCTTTTGCTTATTTCTGCCTTTTGCCTAGGTTCTGTTGCATTCTTACTAATTAGCAGAACAGCAAGTCTTGGATCTTCCAGAAGAGTCCAACTTAATGCATTCTTTAATCCATTGTCATATTAAACATCATTAATCAGTTACAAAGATATTGACTACTACTGTCTGTGTCATTGGTTGCTTATCTCTAAATTACTCAGATTTTAAAGAAAACAACTTTGAATTAGCCAGCTTTGTGGAAGGTTTTATTTATGTATTTATTTATTTATTTTTGTGCTTATACTGGGGCTTGAATTCAGGGACTGGGTGCTGTCCCTTAGCTTTTGCTCAAGGATAGCACTCTACTATGTGTGCCACAGCTAAATGTCTGGCTTTTTGCTTTTTAATTGGAGATAATAATCTCTTGGATTTGTCTGCTGGGGCTGTCTTTGAACTGTGTTTTTCAGATTTCAGCCTTTTAGGTAACTAGGATTACAGGTGTGAGCCACTGGTGCCCAGCTTGGAAGGTATAATTTTAATCTGGAAATATATATGTGTGTGTATATATATATATATATATATATAAAATTCTCAAATATTCCCCCAGAAAACATCCTGTAATAGCTACTACAATGAAATTATATTAGAAAGAAAGATTTGTAAAATACACATTTTATATTAGATAATATAAAATGAAGCTGGTCAATTATTCACTAAATCCAGTTTTTAACATAGGCCTCCTTTCTTATCTTTACAAAAAGTGATGACCACAGATGCTCTTCCATAATCATTGGTTTGGAATGACAATGTCATTGACTCTCATATTTTGGGAAAAGAATCTGAGAACAAGTAGTACCTTTGGGGAGATAATCTCAGAAAACACCAAAAGACCAAGAAAGTAAGTCAAGGAAGCAGCCAGTAAGGGCTGTGTTATGAAGTCCATTACCAGGGAGGATAACTACAGTTGGTCCTGCTGGAGAGTTCTGGGAGTCAGCGTAGGATATCTGCTCAGAGTTGTCCACGTGGAAGATATTTGTGCATCAAGTCTCATTAAAGAGCTTCTTGGGGGGGGTGGGGGGGAGGAGGGTGAAGTTTTAGTTCTCTAGCACTTCAGACTGAGGGTACACAGGAACATAGTGTAGTTCCTTTACCAAAGAAACCACACTCAGAGATACAGCTGCTGGTGGCTTGCCAAAGCATACAGTGGAGGAGGGAAAGAACCCAAGGGAAAGAGGAACACTGCTACATTGCTGCCATAATCCCATTGGAATCCCATTGGCAGAGAATGAGGAAGAACCAGATTCTTTCATATCGGCCATTTGGTTTCCCTCTTCTTATCCAGTTTTCCTTTGTTTTCCAGGGACAGCCTTGGAGAAGCATAGTGTCTGTCACTTGCATCAAAGGAATATTGAGAGGAAGGTCTTACGTGGAGAATCACATTGACAACCCAGGAAGAGTTCCTGGCTGGGAAGATGATGTGAAAGTTACCATCTACCTGTGCAGATGGACTCAGTTCACAGGCACCCAGCTGAGAGGCCAGTGAGTATGGAGCTCCAATGTGAGATGGGGTTGCCTTGGTTGTTGCTCTTGTTTTGAGACAAGGACTTCTATATTAGCCCAGGCTAGCCTTGAACTCATGGTCCTTTACCTTTCTTTGCTGAATGCTGAGATTGCTGGCATGTTCCATGACTTCCACTTCAATGTATTACTGTTCAATCCACCAAGAGGAGAATGCATATTATTTTTTTCTCCCAAAGGTACTATCTGCTCATCATACATGTGTTCACAGGAAGTATTTGTTGTACTTTGCAACTGTTCTGTATTAATTAGCTGCATGACTATACCACCTTACGCCTCAGGTAATTATGGTAATTGTGTCCATGAGCAATGAGCTCTTACCAGTGAGGTCAGTGGAAAAAAGAGAATGAAAGTTGTAGAATATTTACCCAGCCATTAAGACATCACAGGCTCTACTATGACTGCAAGATTTTCTGCAAAATTTTATCCAACACACACACACACACACTTCCCCAAATGAGATTCCTGCCAACTTCTGAATCTAAGGGGCGAGGTAGGTACAAACCAATAGCATGGGCAGCTGGATTTCCCAGATCAAGAATAAGAACGTCTCAAGAGCCACATTATAGAGAGCTTTATGGAGTGTTAGTGGCTTTAGCCTTGCACTGCAGAGACTATTGTGCCAGATCAGGGAGAGAAATATCCCACATCTTTTTTTTTCCTCACATGGGTTTTGACAAAAGAGAGTAATAATTTGTTGAAGTGGAAAGAGCCCTGCAATAGAAGTCAAGACAGGAGTATTTCTAGTTTGGCCTGAAAAATATTCATAACTTGTGAGCCAGAGATTTCATAGCTAAGTATCAGTGTTCAAGGCAAGAATCTGAAATGCAGACAGGGATTTATGGACAAAAATGTTTATTGCATGACTCTGTGTAATAAAAATCTTGGTAACAGCTGAAGTAGCTGGTGTTAAAGATGTGGTTAAATAATACAATTAATGTTTGAAAAGAATGGTTGAAAGAATGGTTCATAAGAGTCACAGTAAAGGAGCAAAGGTGAGTATAGAAGAGGGGGGTGGCAAAGAGTGGAAAGAGGCTAAGGGCAAAGCAACAAAGGTGTTTGTAGCCACGGAGTGGTATGATTGTACATTTTTCTTAAAACATCTTGTAATTTAAAAAATTCCTATGGATACATTTCACATTCTAAAAACATTTAGCCAAAAGCCAGGCACCCGTGGCTCACAGCTGTAATCTTAGCTACTCAGGAGGCTGGGATCTGAGGATCATGGTTCAAAGCCAGCCCAGGCAGGAAAGCCTGTGGGACTCTTATCTCCAATTAACCACCAGAAAACTGGAAGTGGCACTGTGGCTCAAGTGGTAGAGCACTCATCTTGGGCTGAAGAGCTCAGGGACAGCGCCCAGGCCCAGAGTTCAAGCCCAATGACCATCCATAAGAACAAAAAAATTAGCAAAAAGAAAAAAAGTATTGTTTTAGCTGTGAAGTGTAGATTCTGAGTTCTGATGCCCCTGGGAGCCCCAGAGCATTTGCTGGCCAGGGTGTATTAGAGGCCACACTGTGAGAGGCAGTGTAGGTTTGTGTCTATCCAAGAATCCCAGGCATCATCCTCAGGAAGGGCAGCACCATCACTGAGAAGGAAGCAGAAAGCCCTGATCATAACATAGGATAGGTATACGGAGTCTAGTTCTAATTGTCATCAAATTCTGTTCCATTTACAAAAGGAATCTTTCTGAATGAATCAGCTCAGAGATCCACAGCAATTGAGTTGATCTCTGACAGGAGAAACCGTCTCAGTGGGTCATGGTGACTGACCTAAATGTTGCTTATTGTGGTACATCTCTCTGGAACACCAGAGAGATGCATTCATCTATGGCATCTATGCTAGCTCATTAGGGTTACAACATGAATTGGGTTTCAAAGAGCGACTAGGAGTTTACCTAGTCAATAAGGAAGCAAGGAGAACAGGCATTTCAGGCAGAGAACTACACCTCCAGGTAGGAAGGAGAATGAAAAGGGCCTTGGAACAGAACTAGGAGTGTCTGATGTGTGAAAATATCAGCTATACAGTTTGGTGGATTGAGTGGGAGTGGCCATAGGTAAAAGTGAGTATGTAGGGAAGAGAGGACAGGAAAGTTCCACTCAACAGCTTGGATGTTACAGGGGTCAGCAGAAAAATAACAGTAGAAGTCATTTACAAATTATTTATGTGAACTTCTATATTTGTACTTCATCTTTATATCAATTTCTTCTGTGTGTGTGTGTGATACCATGGTTTGAACTCAGGTCCTCACACTTGGCTGGACAAATGTTCTATCATTTGAGCTTGCAGGCTCTTTTGTTTGCTTTAGTTTAGGTCAAGTCTCATGTTTTTTTGCCTTGTGTCAGTTTCAGACCATTAACCTCTTGGGTAGCTGGGATTGCAATCATGCACTGCCATGCCCGCATGGCAATGTACATTTTAGTTTCATCCTAAATAATGTATAATAGGCTTTATATACTATAGTTTTCCTATATATTTAATAACACAATACAGCTATTAAAAACAATTCACATACCACTTTAGCATTAATTTACTTTGTGTATGTGTGTGTGTGTTTTGTGTGTGTAATACTTGGGAAATGTACTTACTGTCCATTCATTTGTCCATTCGTCTGATCATTCAACAATCAACAATTTTGAGTTATCTATTTTATTCCAAGAAATGAAAAAATAGTAGTATTAAAGACATTGTAATAGTAAGAGGAATGTACTGATAAATGTACTACATTTAAAAAAAAAGATTTGTATAGCAGTGCTGTGAGGATTCTTGTAAGTAGTAAAACTGAAGGTAAAAAGATTTTCCACAGGCTCCTGCGGTGGCCTAGTAAGATGAAGATCCAAATATGATGAAGATTTGAGCTAAGGCAAGGCAGAAGCAGCAAATTTAGAAGAGAGACGTGTGAAGGGGCACCGGCAGGCCTAGATGACCAGTTCCATGTGTGTTTTCCCCTGGGATGACAAGAGGAGGGTGAAAGGCTGCGGAAGGGTTTTAGTTCATGTATTCTCTTCTCTAAGACCCTGTGTAGCCTTGGGGACACTGTCTGGTTCAGTATCTTTACACATGTCTCCTTGCACAGTGGAGGGTAGAAAGTTAACCACTGCACACCCAAGACTGTGACTTAGCTACAACAATGAAATGAATTATTCCAAGGTGAGGGTTGGAACTCAGGTGGGTAGGAGAATTGTGGCAAGCACTCACTTGTTCTTAAGTGGACATAGAAACTACAGTATGACTTTTGAGCCCAGGCCCATTAAAACAGATTATGGCTATGATCCCATGTCCCTATGACCTATCTTGTTCAACTAGGCAGCAGAGACAGAAGTTCACAGTAGACCAAATTGGAATGATCACTCTAGAATCATCTCAGGTCAGCTAGATCCTACTCCTCTAGCCCTATCAACAGTTCTGTGAATACCCAGATCCTCCTATTAGGTCCTTCTCTTTGTAAACTAACTAGAAAGACTTGCCTTCTACTCCTTATCCTGACTAGTATTACCACTCAAAGGCATATTTGGGTAAAGACTCTCACAGAACACAATAAATTTGGCATGTGTGCATGTGTGTGTGTGTGTGTGTGTACACACGTGTGTGTGTGCATAAGGCCCATCTTTTATACTCAACTAAACCATAAGGTCTTTGGAACTTACCTCTTTTAAACTCTTTGGAACTTGCCTATTTTAAATTCCTATAGCACAGATTCAACGCTCTACATGTAACATTTATTTTCCAAGGAATAACTGAAAATTGCTTAACTCTGGTTGCAAAACTAAGCCAGGATCACACAAAGAATATAATATTGACCCAGGGAGAAAAGGTCTTAGAACTACTGGTTGGAAGATGATGCTCAGGCCCATTGTAGCATTAAGAAACACCACAGTGGAGATGGGGGCAGGACATCTGTGAGGCCCACCTCACATCTCATCTAGGAGCGGGGAAGAGGATGGCTCAGAGGGCCAAGGCCTCCACAGTGGGAAGCTTGTCCAATGAGGCTGCCTGTCACTGCCAAGGTCAGGGCTTCAACACCCTGACTTCCCATTGGAGTTTCCTGCTGAAGCTGATGTCCTGCCCTGTCTTCGGAGATTCTGCTTTGTTTCCTCTGAGAGGAGACTCTAGTAAGCCTAAAGTAGTGGTTTTGATAACCACTGACTGAGACAGTCAAAAGAGTCTATGCTGTGTTTTGTTTATTTATACTTACAGGTATTACATTTCTACAATCTCTATTGTAAGCCTCTTTATTTCTTATGCATTTCACTCTTGTGTCTTCTTTTTCAGTTATTTTTCTTTGACCTGTTCTGCTCCGTCAGGTCAGTTTTAATGACTAAGTTTTAGATTTGGGTTTTGCTTATTTTTTAACAGCATCCCACAGATCTCAATAATAGTTTCTTTGGCCACACATTTACTTTAATGACTAAGTTTTAGATTTGGGTTTTGCTTATTTTTAATGACTAAGTTTTAGATTTGGGTTTTGCTTATTTTTTAACAACATCTCACAGATCTCAATAATAGCTTCTGTGGCCACACATTTACTTCTAAATATTTTTCTAATTCTTAATGTGATTACTTCCCAAGTCATGAGTTATTTTTCTAAATATATGCATATTATTTGAGGTCTGTTCCTAAGGTGGCTTGGGTTAACTTTTTTTTTTCTTTTCATTATTTTCTTTTCTGTTATACAACCTCTTCATATTTCCCCAGCCTACAATCCAGCATCCGTCATTCTACCCTTGGAGGGTAGAATGAATTCAACTCTGAGATTCCACATGTCAGTGAGATCATGAAGAAATTGCCTTTGTAGGTCCCTGGCTTATTTCATTAAGCATAATGTCTTCCATGTCCTCAGATAGGACTTCCTTCTTCTAAGATTGAAGAAGTTATTTGGGAGGCTGAGGCAGGGGGATTACAAGTTAAAGGCCTGCCAATACTACATAGTAAAACCAGTAAAACCCTGTCTAAATAATAAATCTACTATCTAGTATCTATCTACCCACCTATATAAGTATGTACATATGTATGTATGTATGTATGTATCTATGTATATCTATATCTATATATATCTTCCTAAGCTATCATCTATATATTCATGTATCTATTTATCACATTTTCTTATGCATTCCTCTCTCAATAAACACAGAGGGGTTTTCCATATCTTAGTTATTGTGAAAAATACTATAATTAATTCAAAAGAACAAATATCTCTTCAAGATACTGATTTCATTTAGAAATAACTCCAAAATAAGATTGCTGGATCATATGATAATTTTACTTTTAATCTTTTGAGAAGCTATCATGCTTTAAAAAAAAAAATCTGTGTTATGGGCTGGGGAGGTGGCTCAGTGGTAGAGTGCTTGCCTTGCATGCCTGAGGCCCTGGGTTCAATTCCTCAGCACCACATAAACAAAAAGAAAAAAGCCGGAAGTGGTGCTGTGGCTCAAGTGGTAGAGTGCTTGCCTTGAGCTGAAGAGCTGGACAACATCCAGGCCCAGAGTTCAGGCCCCATGACTGGACCCCCCAAAAAAATTTTTTTTTAATCTGTGTTAATTAATAGTCCCGTAACAGCAACATTATAAAAGGGCTCACATTTTTCACATCCTCACCAACGTTTGTTGCATTCTCTCATTGTTTCACTTTACTTGACAATACTGAATTTGAACTCAAGCCTCATACTTGCTAGTCAAGGAGTCTACCACTTGAGCTACAATCCCCACTTTTATTTTTTTTAGTTTGTTTTTAGATAGGCCTTGTGCTTTTTCTATGGCTGGCCACGGGCCTTGATTCTCCCACCTACAACTCTTGAGTACCTGAGACCAAAGTCATTAACCCCTACATTCAGTGTTTGTTGAGACAGAATCACACCAATCCCTCTTATAATTGGCTTCCACTTATCTCCACCACCCAAGTAATAGGAATTATAGGGATAGCCCCTCTTTTCTGTTTCAGTAAGCCAGGATCACACAGAGAATATATTATTGACCTAGGAGGAATAGGTCCTAGGACTACTGGTTGGAAAATGGCCTGGACATAGCTCAAATGGTAGACCATTTGCTGTTGTAGATTTTTATGGATAGTACATTGGTTCATTAGTGTATTGGAGCACATGTTCAAAAAACATGCATCATGCTATGGAGTTCTATAGTTACACATAAAAATATAAAACTTTTTCATTCCTTGGTCAGTTCTGGGGCAGTTCTGGACCTAGGCACTGTCCCTAAGCTTTTGTGCTGAAAGCTAGCACTCTGCCACTTGAGCCAAAGCTGCACTTCTGGCTTTATATGGTTAATAGCTGGTAAGAGTCTCATGACTTTTCTGCCCAGGCTGGCTTCCAATAGCAATCCTCAGATCTCAGCCTCCTGAATAGTTAGGATTACAGGTATAAGCCACTATCACCTGGCTAACAGTATCTATTTTAAAAATACTTAGTTGTTATCATAAAGGTTATGTACAGAGAGGTTACAGTTATATAAGCCACATAGAGTGCATTTCCTTTTGGACAATGTCACTCTTTCCCTCATGATCTTAAAAAGATTCTATTTTTTAAAAGGCGAAAAATTATGAAAATTTCATACAATAATCCCACTTTATCCACAGTATTATATTTTATTATTTCAGTTTCCCATTGTCCATCATGGTCCAAAAATACTGAATGGAAGATTCTAGAAATAAACAACTCACAAGGTTTTAAATTGGGGTCCTTCTGAGTATCAGAAGGAAGTCTCAAGCCATCCTAGTGTGCCTACTTTGGACATGACTCATCTTTGTCTGCCACCTTTTTATTGCTCAGTAAGCATCTTGATTAGTAGATTCATTGTTCTGTTTTATTCACTAATCTCTTACTATGCCTAATTTTAAGTTATCATAGGTAAATGTCATAATACAGGTATGTACATCAGGGGGAAAAAACAAGTATGTAGAAATTCATTTTCACAAATGGCTTCTGGAATCCATTCTTTCCCCCCATGAGAAAGAAGAGATTGCTGTATTCTATCTGTGGATGAGGAGAGCGGCTCAGAATTTTTAAAAGTCTCAAGTAAAAAAGTGTAAAAATGAAAGATCTCTAGAAAGAAAAAGAATAAAAGTGTATGCCGAAATATTGCCACTCTTAATTGTTGATGGTAAGAATATGAAGAAAGTGTTCATGTTGGTATTTTACTTATTTCTTTATCATTAAAATGTACAAATCTAGGAGCTGGGAAGGTGGCTCAGTGGTAGAATGCTTGCCTTGCATGCATGAAGCCCTGGGTTCAATTCCTCAGCACCACACAAGCAAAAAGAAAAAAGCAGGGAGTGGCGCTGTGGCTCAAGTGGTAGAGTGCTAGCCTTGAGCTGAAGAGCTGAGAGACAGCGCCCAGGCCCAGAGTTCAAGCCCCATGACCGGACCCTCCCCCCCACCACCAAAAAAGTGTACAAATCTAGGAAGGGATATAGCAGAACCCTTAAATGAGGATTCAGACTGACCCATTGTGACGATAAGATGTACAGGACACGATGCTGAAAACGAGGAGGAGTTCGGGAGGTGAGGAGGGAAGTGTCGGTAAGGGGAAAATAAAGGAGGAGGTAACAATGCTCGCTATGAAAGGTACTCATTACCCTACTCATGTAACTGTAACTCCTCTGTACAACATTTTTAAATAAAAAAATTAATCACAAAAAACGTACAAATCTAAACTACTTAAGAGATGTGGGTTGGTCGCTCATGCCTTGCACTACATCTGCAATAACAAAGCAGTAGCTGCCTCCTTCTCCACCTTACTTCCCTATGTCACACATTTGTGTTTTGAATGATGGAATGGGTTTTTAATCTCTGCCCTAAAGTTGAGATTTCTTCAATTCGATGAGCCTGGGTTGAAACTTCTATTTCTCTTTTAGCCTGATCATGTCAGGGGCAAAGGTCATCCTTTAGTGAAAAGAGGATTGGTGGCCTCTTCCCTTCATCATCTCTAGTCTACACATTTTTTTTTGTTTTGACAAACTCCCCCCATCAACCTCTTGCAAGAAACATGTTTTACTAATCTAACATCCCAGCGAAGGGTTCCATATAGAAATAGAAGAGTCCAAAGTGAATTAAAATATCAGGTTGTTGACAGAAGAGAAAAAAATAGCCCCTGCTAATAACTTGATTTGACATCTGATTTATGTGGCTCTAAAAGGACAGCCATAAAAAAAATGTGTGAGTGAAGAAATAACACCCAGTGATTTACAAAGGCTCTGGGAGTGCGCAGTGACGGAACGCAGTGAAAAGGAGAGCAATAAATCCACCAAGGAAGCTATGCTTGACCCCTTCACCTCCAAGTCCAGAGAAGGCAGGGTTCTTCATTTGTACCACTTTCATCCAGCATTTCAGTCAGCACATATTTCTAGAGAGCTCTTTGCTATCGCCAGCCTTGGCCAGTCATGATAGACTTGTGGTAGGACAAGCTAATCATATAATAAATGGAACAGCTAGGTCAGAGATAAGATATACCAAGCAGAAGTAACTAAAGAAATTTAACTGTACCAAGGGAACATTCTAGAAATAAAGGATTGCTGTTGTCTAATATCTCTCAAAGTTAGAAAGGAGAAGAAAATCTGGTTTCTAGGAGATATCTGAACTAATACTATATAAACAACAACAACAAAAGCAAACTCTATTCACCAATATTCAAATGCTCCTTGACTACTTTCAATGTACCAAACACTGTTCTAGGCCTTAAGCACCCTGCAATGATGCAGAACACCAACAATGATTTCCTTCCTCAGTTTCCAGACATTCTTGAAGCACCAGCTTTTCATTCTTTGCTTCTCAGCCAACAAGAATGACTAGAATGCCTTCTGATTGCTTTGTTTGAGGCAGTCTTTTGCTATGTGACCCAAACTGGTCTGAAACTCCAGATATTCCTTCTACCAGTTTCCTCAGTGCTAGGTCTAGAGATATGACCATCACACTTGGTAAAGAATGTCATTTTCTTCTTTAAACTTTATACTTAGCACAACGAAAGTGGGGTCAATTTCTGTAGTGCTCTCTGAAGTCACAGGAAAGCATGAAAAAGGCACTGATTGAAGTGGGAGAATATTTGGAGTAGTTCCATACATCAGTTGTCTATAGCTCTCTCTTACAACATAGGTGCATTTTAAAAGATGTTAATTGTTTTTTCTCAAAAGGTTTAGGATGTGTGTGTGTGTGTGTGTATGCATGTATATGTATATGCCTAATCTCTTACATGTTCCTAACACTGGGTAAGTCACAGTGTTCAGATATGGCCATTTGTGAATAAAAATCAATTCAATTGGACAAACATAAAAAAGAAGACTGACAACAAAGTACACCTCGTGAAGGAGACCTATAGTACACCAAATAAACAGGCTATTTCAGATCTTAGTAAGTCTTCTAATTGCACAACACAATGTACAGGGTCTGGTTAAGGTGAGGAAAGGAAGAGAAATTATCTAGGGAAATTTGCCTATGGTTTAGATGCCTTTGAGTAAGAGGCATGTGAAGTCAAATTTGGAGAATAACCTCTTAACTCAGGAACGAGACAAGGATGTCCACTCTCTCCATTTCTCTTCAATCTAGTATTAGAATGTCTAGCTACAGCAATAAGATAAGATGCAAACATAAAGGGGAACCAAATAGGAAAAGAAGTAAAACTCTCCCTCTTTACAGATGACATGATCTTGTATTTAAAGAATCCCATAGACTCTACTCCCAAATTACTCAAGCTGATTCAAAACTTTGGCAAAGTATCAGGGTATAAAATTAACCCTCAAGGATGTGGACAGAAAGGAACCTTACTTCATTGTTGGTGGGAATGTAAACTTGTTCAACCACTTTGGAAAGCAGTATGGAGGTTCCTCAAAAGACTTCACATAGAACTCCCCTATGACCCAGCAATCCCACTTTTGGGCATTTACCCTAATGTTTACAAAAAAGACCACACTAAAGCTACCAGCACAACTATGTTTATTGCAGCATTATTTACCATAGCTAAGATATGGAACCAACCCAGATGCCCCTCAGTAGATGAATGGATCAAGAAAATGTGGTATATATACACAATGGAATTCTATGCCTCCATCAGAAAGAATGACATTGCCCCATTTGTTAGGAAATGGAAAGGCTTGGAAAAAATTATATTAAGTGAAGTAAGCCAGGCCCAAAGAAACATAGGTCCCATGGTTTCCCTTATTTGCAATATCTAGTATAGGTATGAGTCAAGCGGAAAAAGTCAGATAATGTGATGTTAGGAAAACGAACCCTCAAATATGTATTTTAATGTTTTTGTTTCTTTCATGCATGTGTTTCTAACGCATTTATTAGATTTTTTCTTTGTTGCTTTGTATGTCCCTCCCCCACAGTGTAACCCCCGCTTTCACTATATTTGATGTCAGTATAACATGTGGAGGAGACGGGGACAAACAAGTCGTTTAAGGATTCAGGTGGACCTGTTGCAACAATGAGAAGTACAAAATGTCATGTCAAAACCAGCTTTACAATGTCGGTGTGTGGGGGGGAGGGGGGGTATGATTGGGTGGGAGGGGAGGGGGGAGGCTGGGAAGGGAGGTG
This sequence comes from Dipodomys spectabilis, assembly GCF_019054845.1. Classification (NCBI taxonomy): domain Eukaryota; kingdom Metazoa; phylum Chordata; class Mammalia; order Rodentia; family Heteromyidae; genus Dipodomys; species Dipodomys spectabilis. Next base: position 19,001,712 of record NW_024870822.1, read on the forward strand.
AAGGGTAAACAAAGGAGGAGGCTGCAATGCTTGGTAAGAAATGTATGCATTATCCTGCCCATGTAATTGTAACCCCTCTGTACAGTATGTTCTCAAATAAAATAAAATTAAATTAAAAAAAAATTAACCCTCAAAAATCAATGGCTTTTCTATATGCCAACAATGAGAAAAGTGTGGCTGAATTAGGAAAGTAACTCCATTTGCAATAGCCCCACAAAAAATAAAATACCTAGGAATTAACTTAACCAAAGAAGTGAAGGACCTCTATGATGAAAACTTTAAAAACCTGAAAAAGGAAATCAAAGCAGAACTTAGAAAGTGGAAAAACCTCCCGTGCTCTTGGATTGGAAGGATCAACATTGTGAAATTGGCAATTCTTCCCAAGGCTATCTACAAATTCAATGCGATACCTACCAATATTCCAAGCTCATTCTTCAAGGAAATAGAAAAGGCAATCCAAAAATTCATATGGAACAATAACAGACCCAGAATAGCAAAAACAATCCTTAACAGAAAGAATAGTGCAGGAGGAATATCAATACCAAATTTCAAACTCTACTAAAAAGCCATAGTAATCAAAATAGCTTGGTACTGGCACAAAAACAGACCTCAGGACCAATGGAATAGAATTGAAAACCCAGGCATGACCTACAGATCTATAGCCATATAATCTTCAATAAAGAAGCTAAAAAAATAGAATGGAAGAAAGACAGCTTCTTCAGTAAATAGTGCTGGCAAAACTGGTTAACTACTTGTAGAAAACTAAAGCTAGATCCTTATATATCACCCTGCACCAGAATCAACTCCAAATAGATCAAAGACCTCAGAGTCAAAGCAGACATTTTGAAAACATTACAAGATGGAATAGGAGAAACTCTAGGTCTCCTTGGCACAGGCCGAAATTTTCTTAATAGAGACCCAGAAACTCAACAAATCAAAGAAAGATTGGACAAATTGGATTGCATGAAATTGCAGAGTATCTGCATGGCAAAAGACATAGCTAGCAAGATCAATAGAAAGCCCATGGATTGGGAGAAGATCTTCACTAGCCATACAACGGACAAGGGTCTCATATCTAAAACATACCTGGAACTCAAAAAATTAAATCCCCCAACAACAAATCTTCAAAGAAAACTGCCCAATAAATAAGTGGGCTAAAGACTTAAAGAGAAACTTCTCTGAAGAGGAAAGAAGGATGGCCAATAGACACATGAAGAAATGCTCAACCTCCTTAGCTATAAAAGAAATGCAAATCAAAATAATATTGAAATACCACCTAACTCCAGTTAGAATGGCTATAATCAAGAATTCTAACAACAACCGATGCTGGAGGGGATGTGGACAGAAGGGAACCTTACTTCATTGTTGGTGGGAGTGTAAACTTGTTCAACCATTTTGGAAAGTAGTATGGAGTTTCCTCAAAAGACCCACATAGAGCTCCCCTATGACCCAGCAATCCCACTTTTGGGCATTTACCCAAATGCTCACAAACAAGACCACACTAAAGCTACCAGCATGACTATGTTTATTGCAACATTATTTACCATAGCTAAGATATGGAACCAACCCAGATGCCCCTCAGTAGATGAATGGATCAAGAAAATGTGGTATATATACACAATGGAATTCTATGCCTCCATCAGAAAGAATGACATTTCCCCATTTGTTAGGAAATAGAAAGACTTGGAAAAAATTCTGTTAAGTGAAGTAAGCCAGGCCCAAAGAAACATAGGTCCCATGGTTTCCCTTATTTGCAATAACTAGTATATGTCTGAGTCAAGCAGAAAAGGTTAGATAAGTTGATGTTAGGGAAATGAACCCTAAGATATGTATTCAAGTGTTTTTTTTTCTTTCATGCGATTGTTTCTAACACATTTATAAAATTATTTCTTTGCTGCTTTGTATATCCCTCCCCCACGGTATAACCCTGCTTTCACTGTATTTGATGTTGGTATAATTTGTGGAGGGGAAGGGAAAAAACAAATCATTTAAATAGGGATACAGGTGGACCCATTGCAACAATGAGATGTACAAGTCATTATGTCGAAAACAAACTTTTCAACTATGGTGGGGAGGACAGGGGGAGGAGGATTCGGTGGGGGGGGAGAGGGGGGAGGAGGATTGGGTGGGTGGGCGGGGGGGGGGTGGCTGGGAAGGGATGGGAAGGGGAAACAAAGGAGGAGGCTACAATGCTTGATAAGAAATGAACTCATTATCTTGCCCATATAATTGTAACCCCTCTGTACAGTATTTTCACAATAATTAAAAAAAATATCTGTTTATTCCCCTGACTGGTTAGAACAGAGCTCCACTTTTCTCTTTTGTCATGATGATCATTGGCAATTAATTATGAAAACATCTATTCATGTTTGTTTCTGACCAGAGTGTCAAGAATTGTATATTTGCTTACATTTTGCCTATTGCTACATTTCTAGCATACTTCTTTGGCCAGCGTCTTCAATTTTTCTAAGTAAATAATTTAATACTTCAAATGCATGGTTCATATATGAAGTCAACAGACTAATACCATCAGTTTTGCAAAGACTCACAAAGTGTCTGACTCATGCATTCTTCCTGAAAAATAACTTCCAGATCTACTTCAGCTAGCTGAAAAAAAATATGAATCAAAATTTAAAACTCATAAATAGCCAAGTCATGGTGTGGAAGAACTGGTAATGAGCAACTGAAAGCATTTAAGCACATAATTTATTCTAAGTAACTGTGGTAAATATGGTTACAAAACAAAATGAAAGTATCATAAATAATTCTTGAAAGAGAAGATTCTTAATTTATAAAATTAGTAATAATGAACTGGTAAAATTATCATATTATACCAATTAAAACTGGGGATAGCAGGTAAAAATAAGGATAAGAAAAGATGCCTTGCCCATGGTCATTCAGGATGGTAACTAATTACGGATGCATTCAGAATATAAACTCGAGTATCTATTTTCTAAAAAATGAAAGTAAGGACTCTTGACTTTGGCTATGACAGAACACCTTCTATTAGTCTTTGCTACAAAGAATAACTATAAAACATGAATAGAAATAAAATAATGAACTCAATCACCTGAAGGCAGCAGAGAACAACCAAAGCAGCCAGGAGCACAGGACTCTGGGAGAATAGAAACACACTGAGGCCTCATAGTTCCCAGTACTTCTCTCTACTTTGACTATTTTCCAGGTCAGGTTGTGGGACAAAGTCATTGAGCAGAAAGTGGTAGCCTAAGCCTAGAGCAGTTTCTTTTACCTGGGTGGCAAAAATTAAAGCCCCAGCTTTTCAGAGGAACCAAGTTTGTAGGCTAAACTACCAAAGTAGCAGAAGCAGCCTCAGAGAAGTAAGTCTAACTCACTTCAGAGCATTTACTGAAATTTTGCTCCCACAAAGGGTGCCCGAAACAAGGAAGTAAATGCTGAGATTGATATACCAAGAAAATTCCATCAGGATTATGGCCCTGAAAATAAAAATATTGGAGTTGAGATATAACAAGGGAACCTTGATTCCAGCCTTTGTAAGCCCCCTCCAATAATTTAGTGTGATTGGTTGAATGTGGTTTGTTCATATACTGCTTTCACAAGTGGATTCATGAATTGGAAAAGAGTTCTATAGAATATATGGTAAAAGGCCAAGAGAGAAAGGGAGATGGGAATGGAAATTAATGAAACAGCTCAAGTTGAGAAATTTTAAAAAGGTCTGGTGTGATAGAATTGGTAGCTTCTAAGGAGGGAAAAGAGAATTTGGAAGAATCAAATGTTTGACCACGAAGTGGTTAAAAACTTTCAAAGCCGATGAAAGCAACCAAAGTTTCAAGACAGCCTATGGCTTGCAATATGCACGAATTTACAATGCATACAGTGACACCGTAAGTGTGAGCACTGGCTCACTGCAACGTAAACTGCAAAGACACACAAATGCATCTCAAAAATGCTGATAGGAAAACTTAGCCTAGAATTATATAAAGGTAAAATGAATACTTTCTAGTGATCAAAAATCTGAGGGAATTCATCCCCAGGAGTCCTGCTCTTCAAGAAATATTATTTTGAGATAGAAGGAACATGGCAACAGATGGAAAATCAAATCTATGAAGCAATAATGGATGCTAGAAATGGTAAGGACATAGGTTAACATGAGATTTTCTTTGTAATTTTTTTCCAAAAGGGAATCAACTGTTTTAAGCAAAAGCAATTATATTTATGCAATAATAAAACATATAATAATAAAATTATGATCATCATAGCACAAAAGATAGGGATAAATGGGAAAGGTATACTTGTCAGGTAAGTATATTATGTGACAAGCAACATATTGACTCATGGTAGATTATAATAATAATACCTAACATAACCAGTAAAACAAACAAATAATAAAACAGTTATATTTTAAAACAAAAAGAAGAAATAAAAATGGAATGTAAAAAACTCAATTTGAGCTGGGTGGCGGTGGCTCACGCCTGTAATCTTAGCTACTCAGGAAGCTGAGATATGAGAATCACAGTTCAAAGCCAGCTGGGACAGGAAAGTCTGTGAGACTCTTATCTCCAATAAACCACTCAGAAAACTGGAAGTGGTGCTGTGGCTCAAGTGGTAGAGCGCTAGCCTTGAGCTGAAGAGCTGAGGGACAGCTCCCAGGCCCAGAGTTCGAGCCCCATGACCGACAAAATCAAAAAACAAAAAAACAAAACAAAAAAATAAAACCACTCAGTTAGGCACTGCAAATGCCTTAGATGTATTAGACATTTCAGATGAATTAGACAAGTTCCTTAAATGATACAAATAATCAAAACTATCTGAATAGCTATATATCTGTTGAATAAGTTGAATTTGTTATTGAGAACATTAGTCAGACTCCAGCGACTTCACTAGTAAAGTCTAATAAACATTTAAGCTATAATGCCAGCCCTTCTACACCTCTCCAGAAAATAAATGAAAGTTAAAATCTTAATTATTTTATGAGGCCAGAATAAGTTTAACAAATAACAAAATCAGTGAAAGGACATTATAAAACAATATTTCATGAACAAAGATACTTAATAAAATATTAGGAAAAGAGAGCCCAGAATGAAATGTTAGTAAGTAAAGTCCAGGAAAAATATGTATAAAATTAGTAATATAACATATAACCAAGTGGGATCTGTTTTAGAAATGTAAGGTTCATTTGACATCAAAATAATAACAGACTAAAGGAAATTCATGAATCATTAAAGAAGAAAAATTATATAGTAAGTTAAACAGCTGTAGAAAAAATAAAAATATTCAATCAAGATAAAATATTTTTAATTTGAGAATAGGGACCAGCCAGCATACTAACATATTTCTGGAAAACAGTTTGTCAGTTTTTTATAAAATTGAACAAGCATCTATTAGAAGATAGCTCTTCTCCTGGGTATTTACTCAAAAGTAAAAAAGGGAAATTGCTTCACACAAATGTTTGTACAAGAATATTCATGGAGTGGTTGTTATTGTTTATAATAAGATTAAATGTGAAAAGACTATCTACCAACCAGTAAATGCTTAAATTAGGTATATTTAATCTCTGATACATGGAACAACTTAAATGACTTTTACAGACACTGCTCTAAATGATATAAGCAGGACACAAAAGTGTATATAAAATGTCTGCAAGTCAAAAAAAAGTAAATCAACGTATAAAAACATAAATATGCATTTATATAATTTTAAAAGAGATAAAACTGCTCAAACAGAGTAAAAGAATTTAAGCAATGCTGACTTTGTATGTGACCCTGGTGGTCCATGAATGAATGAAACTATTTGTCATATTGGCAGGTTATGGATTACATATGGTTATTAATTTGTTAAAGTTCATTGAAGTGCAATACTTGTAAACTATACATTTATTCTATATCATTTATACTTCTAAAAACAAGTAATATCAGTTAAAGAAAAATTTAAGATAGTATATACTTGAAAAAAATTAATGACAAATACCTAGTTCCTCCATGAAGATACAAAAATACCTAGTTCCTCCATGAAGATACAAAAATTTAGCTTCAAAATTCATAAAGTAAGGTATTTCTTTTAATCATGTGAAGAATACCTTGTGTGTGTGTGTGTGTGTGTGTGTGTGTGTGTGTGTGTGTGTGTGTGTGTGTGTGTGTGTGTATGTCGGTCATGGGACCTGAACTCTGGGCCTGTGTGCTGTCCCTCAGCTCTTTAGCTCAAGGCTAGTGCTGTAACACTTGAGCCACAGCACCACTTCAGGAATCTAACCCAGTACCTCAAGCATGCAAGGGCAAGCACTCTACCACTGAGCCACCTTCCCAGCCCAAGAATATCTTTTGAGAATCTATAACAATTAGTCTAGAGAAATGGAATGTATTTATAAAGGCAAATTGAAATATAGAATCAAAACTCATAATGCATCTGGGCGTGATAATTCACTCCTGTAACTCCACTACTCCAGCAGCTGAAACAAGGAGTAGCAAAGTTTGAAGCCAGCTTCAACTACATAACAAGACTGTCTCAAAATACTAAAAAAGGGAAATGTTTTCCTTTTAAGTTAGCTCTTAATGGTGAAGTTTTAAATGTTCTGTATTAAAACTTCTAATCTTATTGTCCAGTACAATGTCAACTCTCTATCTATTGAATCCATTTGCTGAGTTCTTAATTTCAGTATACATAAACTGCTTTATTAAATGGCTAAAATTCAATACAGAGCCTAAAATACATTGGATTTATAACCTAAAAGATCAAGAAAAGTGAGAGAAGGGATGGGTTTGGAGAGATGGGTGAGAATGTTTATATGGGTGACATTGATCCAGATACACTATATTCATAAACTGCTTTGTGGAAGGGAAACTCTTTTGTACTTAGAGATATAAAAATATTCAAAAACTAAAAAGCAAAAGCATGAGATACACCTTCAAATGACCATAGAGAAAAATTAGTGGGAAAGGTATCAAGAAAACAGAAAGGAAGGATCACATATAATAAACATAACAGGACAAAAACGAATGAATGTATCAGTTGTGACAAAAAATATTTAAATAATTTAAACTTCCAAATTCAAAGCAGATGTTTATCTTAGCCATACTCTGAGTGCAGAAGTATTAGAAACATGCCATTCATCCATAGAGAATGAGATATCTATGCCTTCAGTGGAATTTCATGACATAATTTTTATGACATATTTTTTTAAATAATTATTTTAAGTAGTTGTACAAGGGAGTGACCATTTAACAAAGCAGTTTATAAATGTAATATGTCTTGATCTCTTTCACCTCTTTCAACAATTTCACCCCCTTGTGCCCTTTCCTTCCCTTACATTTCTTATTTTTGTGGTATATACAATGAATTCCTGACTACATTCTGCCACCACCCCCCTTCCTTGTCTAGCCATCTCCCTTTGTCCCTTCTCTTGCAAGTACCCATTTCTTGTTGCTTATTTTGGGGGGCTTTGACTTATTCTAATAAGTTGTACTATTTGAGCTCTCTATTATAATTCAGCTAATTCATTTGGAACTGCTTGCATACTACCCAGCGTGTTTACTTACAGTGGAGATACATTCTACCTACCAGTAAGGAAAGAAACCATGCAACCTTTGTTTCTCTGGGTCTGGCTTACTTCACTTAACATAATACTTTCCTAAATCTTTCCATTTCCTTATGAATGATATAATATTATTCTTTCTAATGGATGAGTAAAATTCCATTCAGGACATATATCATATTTTCTTAATCCAATGCTACCTTAAGGGACATGTGGGCTAAGGCTATAGTAAAACCATCAGCACAACCATGTTCATTGTAGCACTATTCCCTACAGCCAAAATACTGACATAATTATAACTGACATCAGTTAGAACTTTCAGTGCTATGTGAGACATGTATTTCTAAATATTAAGCAAAAAAAACTATTTATGATATCATGATTTCTAATGAGGGAAAGTGGGAGAAAAATGGAGGAGGGGTAACAATATTTGAGAAGAAATGTACTCACTACCTTATGTATGTAACTGTAACCCCTCTGTACATCACCTTGGCAATAAAATTAAATTAATAAAATAAACATAGAATTGGATAAAACAGAGTACAAGAAAAGTATAAGATATTAATAGGCTATCTACAGACAAAAGAGATTAATTTTTTATTCTATTTGGTATTTACTTTTTATGCAAATATTCTAGATTTCTTAACTGAGAATAAGTTTCTTTGGTTTCTGCATTATTATTTATTGTTATTTTTTATTTTTGCTGATGCTGGGATTTGAACTCTGGGCCTGGGCACTGTCCCTGAGCACTTTATGCTCAAGTCTAGCACTCTATCACTTGAAGCTAAAGCTCCACTACTGGCTTTTTTAGGTGACTAACTGGAGATAAGAGTCTCATGGACTTCCCTGACCTAGCTGACTTTGAATCATGATCCTCAGATCTCAGCCTCTTGAGTAGCTAGGATTACAGGCGTGAGCTACTTGTGTCTGGCAGTCTCTGGATTTAAAAATAAATTATAAGCTAAATGTAAGTATATCCATGAATAAAGAATATTTTGTACATAAAGATATTTTCCTGAATATTTCCACCTTTTCTTTGCACAAACAACCATTGTTACCTCTTTGCTGCCTCCCCGGTCATTTTCATGTAGGACAATGGGAAGTGATACCTCATAAAAATGCAAACAGTAAAACGCAGCTCAAGGACTACATGGATGGGTACTAGTTCCCAGATGGGCTGCACAGGGGAGGTGAGCTAGGTGCAGGTGACTGCTTCCAGTTGGACTTCCACTTAGCCCAAGCTCATCCTGTACACAGAAGTTTTCGTAGGATGCAGATGGGTAGAAGATGGGAGGGAGGAGCCTCCACCGCTGGATGTGAGCTGAGTTCCCACACGAATGTAAATACTGTGGCAAGCTAATAAGCTGAAGATAAAGTAAAGGTGAAGGCAAAGAAGAGAGACAGTGAGGAGGCAGCCTATACACACCCAGGTCAGGATGCAGCAGTTTTCACTGGCTGGCTTGGGTGGCTGGAATGTGTCCTGTTGTTTCTTCAGAAATTCTTTACCCATCAAGCTAGCTCTAACTGAATCCTCTCTTGGTGATTAGTTTTCTGGCTTACAAACTGCAGATATATGAGTTGTTTGAAAAATAAATTAGGTAAGGTATGCAAGAATGATTGACAATGTGCGTTGGTATCACAGAAGAATGTTGAGCAGGAAAAGACGTATTGAAGACTGAGCATAAGCCCCAGAAAACTGTCTTGATAGCTACCCTGTTGATATTTCTAGAAATCACACGAAGCGCAAGCCAGCTTCCTGTGACTAGCAAGCTGGTGCTGGCACCCACTTCCTTGGGAGGGAATAAATTCCCCTTGTTGATGCCCGAAGGCAGCCGTGGTTCCTGCATTCCCAGAGAACCGCACATATGGTTGGTGTGGTTTCTTTGAAAACACAATTGCTGTACACTTAATCATTTCTTTTTCAAGGAAAACATCACATTAGCTACTGTACATGGGTATGTAACTCATCTCTTTTAATTAGATGCTAATTAATGACTCACTAGCTTTAATCATATCAATCTGGTAATACTATTTATGCCCCACAGAATAATGAACTACTTTATAAGAAATGAGTGTGGCACATGTTGACATAGGAATGCATCCAGCCATAATTCGCTTTGGGTAAATATCCCACCCAGACTTGGATCCTGAACAATTTACAAGGCGATGTTCACATGATACACTGGGGAGAGAAGCAGAGACAGAAAGGAACGAGAGCCAGAGAAACACCATGAAGAAATTTTTCCTAGGGAAGGTCTTCTATCCTGATCTGTTGTTTTATTTTTTTTATTTCTTGGAGGTAGATTGAAGACAACATATGTGTGGGGAAGTCCAGGGAACAGTTTTGCTACTTGCATGTGCCTAAGGAAACTGTTTTCTAAGTAAGATGGAATGTGCTCTGGTTCTGGTATAAGCCTGGCTACCAGCCCCATTAGGTCCAGCCAAGTCCAAAGGGTTGAAATGGTGATGAGAGCCAATGGTGATGAGAGGCAAAACATGATGATGAGAGCTGTGTGTATGAGCATAATGAAAACTCTCTGGTCGTTTCCATCGCAAAAGAATGGCTGGTAAGTAAATCCTCATGCGCACATAAATGCCATGACACTGGCCATCTCTCAGGGTGACACTGAATATCAATAGGGTCCAACTCAGCTCTTGGGAATCATGTAACAAGAGTGGTAAGGGGTGACTAACACCAGCAGACCAATAATGCTAGTAGTCCAAGTGTGAAGTAGTATCATGACTCAGAAAACAAATCCCACAAACTCTTGGAACAATAGAGAATGGTGTTACAACCACAGATGGAGAGAACTTTCAAGAAATGACCAGTACAGCAACAGTGACTATTAAGGATGGTAGTACACAACTAGGTATGCTATATACAGTAGCATATAGTAAGGAAGTTTACATACAATAAGATGTAGTGCAGGACATGTGCATACACTAGCCTATGGCACACTGTAAATCAGATAATCTTTGAAAACAAATAGCTGCTGGGTGCTACATAGATAGATTGTAAGTGGCAGAGCCGTGGTTTAAATTTGACACTTGGACCCAAAGAACTGTTACCTTGAGCACTAAACTCTACCTAGCCTCCTTCATCTTACCATTCCAGCCTCAGCCAGGAGCTACAAGCTCAGGCAAGGATGTCATTGTTCCCGCAGTGCTGGCTGATAAATAAGAACTATTACTAGAAAGGGGAAGCAGAAATCCACTCTTATGGCCTGAGACCAATACTTTAAAAGAAGATGGAAATTTATTGGGCACCCAGAATTATTTTTGGTGGGGGGGGGAAGGGGGGAAGGAGTATCTACATTAGGATCCTTCAAGACTTAGGAGGTATATTGAACAGTAAATGCCAAAGTTCTTAGAACAGTGTGTGAAGTCCTCTATAATCTGGTCCTGGCATCTTTGTGAAGATGTTTGTCTGTTCTTCCCCTTGGCCAGGCTATTAATACAGTGGTAGTAAGTCAGAGTTCTACCCCAGCACCTTTACACTGGCTCTTTTTCTTCTGCTAGGAACTTTATCCTCCAGATTCCTTCTATAATGATAGGTATTTCTCTTCACTTTCTCCTGTGTATGAGTGAGTGTGTGGGGGGGTAGTTTCACCAGGAATTTTCCCCAGACACATGATACATAGACCCTCAATAGCTTTCTGTTGAGTGAATCAGTGAAAGACACTAGTAAGACCTTCCAAGGTCAATGCTTAGAAACGTGAGAGAAGCAAATCTCTGTTCAGTTTGCAAGCACAGAGTGAGGTGTTTTGAAGTAGAATCATTTCTCTGACGTCGGAGGTACATGAGCAGAGCCCGGCCAACAATGCTTAGATGGAACCAGGAGTCAGCTAAAGTAAACTTTAATGAGTGTTCTATCTAGCTCAGAGAGCTTGTGACTCTATCAACTGTTCTACTCTGGCAGTCCACTACGGACCTAACCAGAGCACTTGTTGAAAATCATTTGGAAGCTGCTATGAAGGGACATTAGTCAGAATGAGGGGTTCATTGGACCCCGGCCACAACACAGACTGGGCTTTGTGAAGGCCACTGCCCTAACACAGAAAATGATGACACTCTCTAGAAAAATGCAGAGCCATTATATGAAACCAGGTACAACTCACCTGTGTGTATGGTTAATATTTCTGAGGTTAATTAATAATCATGAGTCCTATCCCCAGGAGGTGACTCTGATAGGGAAGATGCATGTGGAGCTATTTAACTCATCATTCTGTCTCCAATGCCCTCAGCAAGGGATGGTACAGTGCAGAGATTCAATTAGAAATTGTTAGATAGGTAGTTATTAAATAGCAAAGGATGTGGCCATAGCAGATACAGAATTTAAATCTATGCCAGTTTATTTGGTGCTCCTAACTCAATATATTCTGCCTTCTGGTAGCTTCAGACTGTCTTGTTACAAATGGCACTCACCCAGCTGTTCAGCTAGGCTTCTACACAGTACCTGCTGCTCTGTCCTACACAGATGACACAAATGATCAATGGGGAGGAGATGTAAGGTCAAGAAGCAAGTACCAACATGTGACTCAGGATGGAGCCATATGAGGTTTGTCAGTTACTCAAAGCAAAACAGAACAGAGAGCTGGAGGGTAAGTTATACCAGTACATAGCCAGACCATATAAGTAAGGATTAAAAAAGAACAAATTCTTTGGGAAAATTCTTTGAGAACAAGGATGACATGGACCAGAAATGAAAGGCATGCTATGGAATCTCCTATAAGATACGGAATAGGTTAGGAAGATAAAAAGCGAAAGACAGGAATGAGAGTGAACAGAGGTTTATGGACAGGCCATTCATGTCTCTATGCCCTGGAAGCATTGGGTCCCAGGAAGCATTGACTAAAAAACTATTTTGGCTGATGTCTGATAGTGAAGACCAGGCCAGCAGCTCTTGGATTCTCTCTCCAATCTCTTACACAGGTGGAGCCCTGCTCTGCACTCTGCTTTTTCTCCATCTTGTTGCGGTAGACTGCTTCCTTAGACTCTCATCAACTTGGTCCTGCACTTTGGAGTCTATGCTCTGTCCTAAATCTTGGTTCTCTAGTTTCTCCAGAAACTGGACAGAATTTGCCTGACTCAAGTATAGCCTCAGCTTGAAATGGTCAATGTCCCCTAGAAGAGTCAGCTAGTCTGCCATCTTTGTCGGCTAGCTTCTGCTTTCCCCTCTCTAACTCTTCTACTGACCTCTGGATCCCTTACTTGGACCCAGGTTCCTTTTCCGCACTCTGACTCCTTAGTAGAAGTGAATTCTGCCAATATTTGTGAAATAAGGCTTTGTTGGAGAGGGAAAGAAAGAATAAGACAGTTTCATAGCAGAGGTTTATTTCAATGCTAAGAATGCATAGAACCAGTCCTTGCATAAGCAAGCACTCACCCCTCTGACTGGAAAAAAAAGTAATTATTGCAGGCTATAAGGTCTGCTTGCATAAACACATGAGAGCAGCAAGGTCTCCCCATCCCTAATAGCATACATATGGTCTTCTTTTAATAATAGGAACATAACTTTTCATAGAGTGATTATGTACCCTCTACCGTCAGCCCATATGCTCAGAGTGGGTGTGGTGAATCAAAGCCTCTAATGCCTCTGACTGCTGTCATAATTGGTTCAAAGATAAGGACTGACTTGTGGACCAATGAAAAGTACTGTTCATAATAAACACAATCATATGTTTTGTGGAGTGCCAACATTGCGGTACAAAGGATATGCACAATTCCAGCCACGCGGCCATTGAAAGAAGGGAAGACCAAGAGATTTATAAATGGACTCAGCACTCAGGGGAAAGAGCCAGAGCGGGACCCACTTTGGTGGTAAGACTCTGGTCAGCTTTGCCCTCTGGCTATCGTTGTTTGGAGGGATGGTAAAGTTCCATTTTCTTTTTCCTAAGCCAGTTTTTGTTTTTGTTTTTTTAACATTCTGGCTGATGTAGGGGTAGGAGCAGAAGTGAACATCACGTATTCACAGTATCAAGTGTTAAACTTTGAAGAACATGGAGAATCGCCACTGCCTTACAGAAGGGAAGACTGAAGTCCAGAGATGAGAAGTGCTCTCAACTTCATATGTAGGGAAAGGTAGAGGCGGGGAGGAACAGAGCAGAAAGAGGGTCAGGCTTAATGGGAAGTAAGCAAGAGATGACAAGCATTTCACTCTCCTGGCTAGCTTGTAAGCAAACAGATTTGAAGCCATAGCGCTGAGCTGAGTAGCATATGCCTGACATCACCCACTTTCTTATTGAAAGGCACTTGGCCAGTGCCTGGCGCATAATGGTAACCAATGCTAGCATGACATTTAAACAACTCAACTGGGTCTCTCAAGCTTTCAAACTTGCTTTCTGTAACCAGGATGTGCAATTACAGACCTCTGCTTCATGAAACCGGTTTTTAAGTGAGAAAGACCCACATAAAAATCCTGCCCCAATGCTTTTAATAGTATATATTTCTAAAATAGCAAATGGGGAACCAGGATAGCTCTCAGAACTGAATGTGTTTCTTCCTCCCAATAGATAGATAGACAAGTGACTTATGCAGATGTGGTATATACATTCCGCACAATTTGACCATGGTTAAAGGGTATTTATATTCTGATGCAGATAAAATTGAACGTGTCAACACTAATGCATTTTTCGAGGGGAATCACTACTTTCACCATAATTTCCATGGAAAATTTGTGTGCACACGCAGTAATAGACACATTTATAACATCAAAAGGATTCAATTTTCTTTTCAATCATACCACAGTATGAATCACTTTTCCTATTGAATTTAACAATGAGGCATATTACCAGAGTCTAAAGGATGGGACACTTCGTCTTGCTCCTATGAAAGTATGTCAAACAATGGGTAATACATCACACAATGTCTCGGGTTAACTGAGCCTTTACACAGGCTGGCTGCTAATTTGCTTGGGCCAGCAGAATGTCACTTTTATTTAATTTTGCCAATAAGATCAGCAGGGATCCAAACTCTGTTTAACTCCCAGTTATTAAAAGAGGTTTTTCTTGTTATAGGAAGAACTCATTAATTCATGTCTCTCCTAATTCAGAATTTCAGGCCTTTGAAACAGGACGTGGGAGGTGCTTAATCTCTGCTATGAAGGAAGCAATTTCACTCTGTACACAAGCTCCTGTGCTGGCTGCTTGTGCTGTAGCAAGGACAAAGTAGTTCAAGGCCTTTCGAACAAGGTTTGATGTGTTCATCACAAATTGTTCTGTCACGGTTCTCAGAGACGCCGATCTGAAGAACTCCAGTACAGAAAAATTTGTTAACCTACCTTTGTTCAGTCAGCCATATGTTTATTTAATTATCATCTAAGCCAGGTGTGTTGGCTCAAGCCTGCAATCCTAGTTACTTGGGAGGCAGAGATCAGTAGATTGTGGTTTGGTTCCAACTCAGGTAAAAAGAACTTCAAGCAACTCCATCTCAACCAATGGCTAGGCACCGTTATCACAGCTGCCGGGGAAGCACAATGGTTGGGTGGGTGCAGGAGCAAACACCTGTCATCCACAGTGACATGAGGAAATACAAGTAGAGGGATCACAGTCTAGGACCAGCCCTGGTATAAAGCAAGACCCTCACTTCAAAAATAGACAATGCAAAAAGGGGCTGCAAAAAAGGCATCGGGGAGTGTGTGATACAGGGCACTGCCTTTCACAGCTGGGGCCCACATCCATGCTGTGGTTCAATAGCTCTGTGATGTGGCTAAGTCACACAACTCCAATGTACCTTAGAGGACTTAGCTGTAAAACACGAGTACTAATTTGAATCCCATGGGATTTTATGGATTAAACCAGGTAATGGGCATAAAATTCTTGCCCACTCATAAATTGAAAATAGCAATTGGTGTTTAACATGCTTTCTCAGGTGCCCTTTCTCTGTTTCTGAAACTAGCACTCTCACCATCTCTGCCCAACCAGAACAGAGCTCCCCCAGAGTAGAAGAGAAGCCTTCAGGGACAGGGACCTCCTCTGGTCCATTCTGATTGTCTCCCAAGTATCTCTCACAGTGCCTAACACAGGAAAGGGATACATGAAAATATTTATTAAATAAATGGAGGAAGGAGTAAATATATAGGGATGCTTCCATAACCTGTAACCTATTTTATAAAGAAATATCATCTAGTAGTTCTCAAGTCCTCATGGCAAACAGCTAGCATAAATTCCTGAGGGGACATGCTTTAATACAAGAAAATAGGCATCATGTATAATTAGCATATGAAACATACTTAGCGGCAGTTGCATTTCCCTTCAGTTCTTGTTTATATTTCTTGTCAGTTTCATAAACACTTCCTTCACAGTCAGAGCAAACACACTTCCATCAACCCCTACCCAAATGACCACAATCTTTCTTTTGCCAAGGGCCTGACCATGGTGGCTTTTCACCATAGATGGCGGAGGCCCTCCACAGCTCTCCAGGGTCAAAGCTAACGCTGCTCTTCTCATCAGCTGTCCCACTCCACATGCCCCAGAAACACAAATGATCCTAGCAACTCCGTGCACTTGTGAAAAGTAAGGAATTCAAATAAAGACCTTCTGTGATTGACCACAGAAGAAACACCTCAATTTCCTTCATGAGGATTCCCAATTCCCTGTATTTTCCCACATCTGGGGGGGAGGGGGGAAGACACATTGATTGTCTTGGCAGGGACAGAGGCTGGCAGAGGCAGGCAGCATGCTCAAAACCAAGTTGGCAGCCTAAGCCTTGGCCTGCCAGGGTGATTTGGGGATGCTGGCTATGGGTCCCCCAGTTGAGGTGGCCAGCAGCTTGATGCTGGCTTTCTCAATTATTCAAAGGGATCCAGGTACTGGGAAAAGATGAGAATAAAAAAGGGACACAGGCCACTGTGAGCCCGTTTACCTTAACATTTAAATAATCAAAGTAGATGATATTATATAATTCACATACCTAATAACCTCCTAGCTGGTCATTTGGGTCTTGTGTATGAAAACTGTGTGTTTCTAAGCTGCCTGAGATTTGTCTCTCTGCATGATTGATAGGAATGTGTTGCAAGACTTGCTTCTTAGTGTTACAGAAGTTTGGAGTCCTAGGCCCAAATTCTTGGATTTCATATGTCAAGTTCAGACATGATATCTTCAATACATCAAATAAAGAGAAGAGTCATGGTGGATATCAGAGAAAGGAAATTTAATCCAATGGCATAGATATAACACAGGATGAGACACAGAGGATTTTAACCATCTCTCCCCATATAGATATTTGCTTTAGGCTTAGATAGAGGAGGAAGAATTGGGGACAGGAGATGTACATCCCAGTCACAGGTGTATTCCAGTGGTCATAGCTAGGGGCCTCTGGTGGTCCAATAGCTCATTGTCTGGATTAGTCTTGGCTCACTTCTAGCTGCCAGTGGGTAGCTTTGTCTCCTGTCACTGATGTTTAAACATCACATGTCTTCCCTGAATTCCAAGATGGCTAAAAAGTAACTCCAGACGTGAATGGCTCAGAGTAAAGAAGATAGAGACAAAATAGAGTTTGTGATGGCAAACTTTTATCCTGCCCTTAGTTAATTCATGGGCTCAATAAGGAGACCATGGCTTTTAAACAAAACCAGCTTTTAGGTACCGGTTACAGTGGCTCTTCAGCTTTGTCTCATGGGAGCTTCTCAACTTGCTTTCTCACTTCACTTCAGCCTGACCCAATTCTTTGCCCTGTCTTCCCCTGGTATTGCTCTAAACTTGGCAGGTAGAAGGGCTGCACCTGCTCTGTAGTTGGCAGGTGGGGCTCTGATCCAGGCTCAGCGTTCTCTTGATAGATGGCTACAGGTCTCAAGACTTCATGTCTTTCAGCCTCAATTTCCTTATTGGTGACATGGCAAAAATGATTCCCATTCATTCATCTAGTCTTTCCATATTTACTCTTGGCTATATGTCACGTGTTAGGTGTCTAACTCTAATGTGCCTATGTTGAAAATGAGCTATACAACTTGTGGGTGGGGATGGTAGGGAAAACTGGAAGAGAACAAGGGAAGGGGTAACATTGTCTAAAAAGAAATGTACTCTTAAAAAAAGAAATGTACTCTGCCTGATATGAGTAACTGTAACCCTTCAGTACATCACCTTTCTAACACCAATAAATAATTAAAGAAAGAACTTAGGTTCTAGCAAATAGTGACAATAAAAAAAGAAATCTATCACACACACTTAATTTCCATAGAGGGAAAAGGGGAAACAGATCAGACCTGGGAGAAACAGGAATGGTAAGAAACAGCAATTTCTACCAGGGTTCCTAGAGCAGTGGGCTGGTAAGATGGCACCTATGAGTGCGGGCCTCAAGGAGGAAGGGAGCAATCCGTGTGAGTTAAATCATTCCAGAGAGAGGAAACAAGTACAAAGGCTCCAAGGCAGGGGTGTAATTGGTAAGTGTGAAGCATGGAATAGGGACCAGTGTAGTAGAACATGCTGAAGGAGGGGCTGGGCAAAAAAGAATGTCTGAGATGCAGTCAGAGTCACATTACACAAGACAGGCACTTCACCATACACTGGGCCAGAGCAGATATAGTGGGGCAGGGCACAACTATCACATGGGGGCACAAAGTCTAGAGCAAGGGCTGATTTCAGGAGTTCATTTCATTTCCTGTGCTAGCAGGGGAACAAATCACAGGCACAAGAAACAATGGGAGAGTTTATGACCATATTAGAAAGCTCGGTTATGGACATTTCTTTCCCCTCATCCTACCTAATCGTCCAAGACTTCCTGGGAAAGAAACCAGGATATAGAAAATCAGGGAACCCTAACTCATTCTACCTTCCTGTTAGCCATCTTGTAATCTTGGAGAAATACCATCTCAGAGCCTTGCTTTCCTTGTCTATAAGTCTGTTTACATAACTTAGGAACAAGAAATAGCGGAGTGTGTTTGTGGGACTGATACAGATTTTGAGAAAACAATAGGAAAGATGAGATCAAATGGGGGAGACAGACCATGAAAGGAAAGAGCTACTTTTCTAAGAAGATATTGGAGTGTTTCCATGGGTGTTGAGGAAGGACATTATGGAATAGCTTCAAAGAAGCAAAGGGGAGAAATGTATCAGGAACATATGCAGCATTTTATTTAGAAAGAAAACAAGAAGGAAAAAATGTTCTAGAATCAATAACTGCTTAACTGTAGATTTTCCTAACTGTGGTAGTCATTTCACTCTGTGTATGTGTATCAAACCACCATGTTGTACACCTTAAATACATATATTTTCTTTCAGTCAAAAAGTGCAGAGAAACAAATGCAGCAGTGGTACATAGTAGACACTATGTTGGAAATGAACCATACAATTTGTAGGTGGGAATGGGAGGGAAACACTGGGAGAGAGCAAGGGAAGGGGTGATATTGTCCAAAAAGAAATGTATTCATTACCTGACTTAAGTAACTGTGACCTTCTCTGTCCATCACCTTTATAATAATAATTTTAAAATGATAAAAAGAAGAACTGCAGAGAAACAAGGACAAACTATATTTGATTCCCTTCCAAGGCTATTCTGATGAAAGTACTGTCTCTCAAAAAAAAAAAAAAAAGTCATGACCTTAATGGTGCTAAACCCTGTCCGCTTCTCTGCACTGGTCTCCACTCAGCTGAAGGTTCTCTTCCACTAACTTCAAGTGACAGCATTTCCAATTCAAGTTTGAGATAACTTACTGTTCACATTTCGCCCCTGCTTTTTTAGCTCAAAGATAAGACTCTCACTGATGACTGCATGAAGGAGGACTCTAGTCCATTTCTGTATTCCTATCTAAATGGGTTTGCTCCCATGCTGGGAGCAAAGAGCCTCAACATTTAGGATTTAGGATTCAGGATTTTTGCTTCTGGGAGGAAACTCTAATCCCCAGGCCATATGTCTGTTGTTTCCATTTATTCATTTCAGGATTGTGATTGACAAAATTCTGTCTTTCTCTTCCTTCCCAACATTCTGGGAGGAGGATTGCAGAAGCCTTCTCCTCTCCCTCCTCCCCTTCCTTCTCTCAATCTGCATCTCTCTTTCCCCATCTTGTCTAGTCTTGCTTTGCATCCCTACAATGAAGGGCCATCTTTTAGGTCCAAGTTCCTCGGCTCCTTTGAAAAACGAGTACATGGTTGCTATTTGCTGTTGTACCCTGGGTGACACCAACTCATCTTTCTCTGTCCACACACACACACACACACACACACACACACACTTATTAGTGCTTGGGTTCAGGTTGATGTATTTCTGATTAATGAGGCATTTGTTCTGCACCACAAAACAATTGAAGAATACCCTTCTCATTCCAATGAATGTCCCAAAGGTAATTATAAGGTGTCCTTCTGTGGTTCCAGGCAGGCTTATGTGACAATTGTCTTCCAGAAACAAAGACTCAGGACAAGATACAAGGAGATGCTTAAGACCTTTGCCTGACATTCAGAGACTCAGATCTCGTGAAACTATATACTTATTGACCTTGAACTCAGAATTCAGAATTCTCCATTGTTCCTTTTCTTTCCTACGATCCCTTCCCATATAGAGCAGCATATGACCGATTGTGTTAAAAACGAAGTCTTACTGTCTGACAGGTCAAGATTCACAATCTGTGTGACCTTAAGCAAGACACTTAAGTCTCTGTCTGCATTTCTACCTCAGAAAATGTTGTCAGGGATCTTAGGAATAACATAGGTAGCGAGAGCATAGAGTCAGCACAGAGCAGACCCAAGTCAGAGGCAGCTACCTTCTCCTTCCTTTCTTGGATGAAGTTCTCCTTCTGTGGAAACTTCCTCAGTATCCATGCTGTGAACCAAGAATCCAGGAGATTCCATTATCTCTAGATCATACCAGCAGGCCAAGATAGGGGCCAGCAGTGATTTGTGAGGTTTACCCTAGGAACTGGGTATATAGGGAATATGGCTATGAGCCTTTCCTTCTGGGACTGCAACCCTGCAGTCCTGAGGCAAATGCCTCATTAATCTTTCTACATCTGCAAAGGGTGCTATAACTATCCCTTATATCCTGATTCAATGGGTCTCCGCCTTTCTTCTTCCAGGAGTCTCATGAAAAGATGTACAATGTACAACGGTGGGAAAAGATGTAACTCATGAGCAGTGTTAGGCTAGATGCTTGAGAGAACATAGGATTTGTAAGGTAGATAATTAGGGTAAAAGAAATACCAAACACTAGGATTCCATGTAATTGCAGAACAAAGATTCCAACACTAACCAGGAAGGGTCATGTGAGCATCTGAATTAAGGTAAGGGAGACACAGAATTGGGAAGGGGAGCTGAAAGGAAGGACCCACCATTGTACAGTTTCAAGGAACAATGAGAAATAGGCTCTGAAGGAAGCAAAATTCTAGCTTCACATCATACCCACTGCCAATAGATACCTTATGTATTTAACTTCCTGGAGCAACTGAACTTCCTTGTGTGGAATGTAGTATTCGGGATCTCTTCTCATACTGAGGATTTAGACCTCATGCTTGTTGGGGCTGAATGGCATAGGTGAGGAATGGGAAAATCTACAGGCTTGAATGGAGTAAAATGAACTCAGGCACACATCGATACAATTTCTGATCTCAAGGATGCTGGGTGTGGGAATAAGGTATTAACAGTATAGAATCCAATCCTCTGGAATGCAGATTCTTTTAGTGACCTAGTAGCCACCAATGGCCTCACCCTCTATCTTTGCTCAGCCCAATTCCATTTCCTTTCTAAAGCATAAGCTTGCGCTGACTCTCATGTGGCCAGTGCTCTACTCAACTGTGGAGCATCTGAACGCTGGATCTAGTGACAGATCGTGGTCAGCGGGCTGCGGTGGAGGTGGCTGAAAAAGTGGGCAGATGTTGGGAATGTTAATGGACACAGACTACTGCTTTCCTTACGGCTGGGTCCATTCACTCGGGATCCATCTTGCATCACAAATAGATTTCTCATGTCTTCTCTTCAAACTTTCTCCAGACCCCAGCTTCAGAGGGAGACGGGGATTTGTTGAGGCTCATCCATCAAGCCAGTGGAATCACTTCTGTTCATTTCTGATTGGATTCATAAATTTGTTTTGCCACAGTTGTCTCATTCAGAGAGTTGACAAGCTCTTTCTGAATTCATGAATTTGGGAGGAAATGAACCAAAGGAACAGAGGAGTCCAAATTTGAACAGAACTGTGGTATGTCTCCAACTTTCATTAAAGATTTCAGAGGAAAGTTTACAGAGCTGTGAAAATGATCAGCACATTGTGGAATTGAAACATCTGCACCAGGCGTTAACCATTAAAAAATATAGCACAGAAATGAGGAAAGATGGAATCAGAGACATATATCTATTTTTCCCAATCTATTTTCATGTTCATCTCTGTGCCAAGAAAACAAAATAAATTTTATTCATCCATTAAAAAATACTCCCAGGGCTGGGAGGTTGGCTCAGTGGTAGTGTGCTTGCCTCACATGCATGAGGCCCTGGGTTCAATTCCTCAGCACCACATAAGCAGAAAAAAGCCAGAAGTGGCACTGTGGCTCAAGTGGTAGGGCACTAGCCTTGAGCTGAAGAGCTGAAGGACAGCACCCAGGCCCAGAGTTTGCCCTCATGATCAACCGAACAAAATAAAAGTAAAATATACTCCCAGCAACTGGGTTTTGTAGTCAACACCATTCTAGGCTCTCATACACATGAGAAAATAATACAAACAAAAATACTTTCCCTTGCATGAGATTAAGATGCATGTGATCTGGGGTGGGTTTCTGGAGTAGATAGTTTACGTTTCCTTCACGAAGCCATTGCTTCAATCCCCAATACTGAAAATAAACTCACCTTGATTATTTTTGCATTATTGAATAAGGAAAAGATATGCATATGTTCTTCATGATTTCTCAGATGCACTCAGCAACTTCTTTCCAGAGGTTTCCACTACTTTTGACCTTTTCTTACATGGCATATAGGTCTTAGCAAAATAGCATGATGCAAAACCTGACTGCCCTTCACAATTACCTGGGATATTTGTTAACTATAGAGCTTTGAAGACTTGGTCCAGAACTAATGGACCAAAATTCTTAGGAGTAGAGCCCTGGAATGTTTATTTTAACCCTATATTGTGAATCTTATGACACAGATGAACAAAATCATGGCAGAAAGCCCAGAGGTTTTTGGAGACTCTGTCATAGGTGTGAATCTTAATGCTGTGTTATTGGAAACAAGTCATATGTTTCCTAGTCTCATTTTCTACATCTGGAAAATGGAGATAGTAAGGCAACCTCATGCTGGTAATATTAAGGAAATTTAGTGATGTGGCATAGTTCATGCAGTTAAACTACCACTGATACATGTTGGAAATGCAATAAATTCCTCCTTAAACTTGCCTGGAAATGTCACAATTTGGCAATATTCTGTCATACAAATGTGTTTTTGTGTGTGTGTGTGTGAGAGAGAGAGAGAGAGAGAGAAAGAGAAAGACAGAAAAGAGAGCAGAGACACAAAGACAGAAAGATACGTGTAAATATATGAAAGAAAGAGAGATTGTGCAAATCCATGTATGTTTATAGGTTTGCAAACACTTATGGGTTACTTGAGTAACTAAGGGAAAAAAAAACCCTCTGACTCTTGTTTACTAGCTTTTTTGTTCTAGCTTAAAAAAAAATTCTTATTTTCTTTAGGTAGTTGTACAAAGGAGTTGTCATTCAACAGAGCAGTTTACTAGTTCTATGACCAGAAAAAGTTCTTAAATCTTACTGGGAGTGATATCGCTTGCCATATAGCAAGGATTAAATGAGGTTAACTTGAGTGTGTTTTTTTCTTACTCAAAACACGTTATTGCCTCTAGAGGAGTACCTTCCCCAAAGCATTAATACTAGTATCTATTTGCTTTCTCCTAGCAAGAAACCTAGAAAGAGTTCATGGTTCATGAACACTCTATATTTAGGTAACTGAGGCCTGGTATTTTCCAAAACCTGAGAATTTAAATAATTCCCAAGGTTTAAATCCTATCTGGGCCACTACTTGTGTAGGTTTGAACAAATCACTTGAACTCTCCTTGCCTTCCTTTCATCTTTTTATTTTATTTTATTTTATTATGGTTTTTTTTTTTTGGGGGGGGGGTCTGGTCATGGGGCCTGAACTCTGGGCCTGGGCGCTGTCCCTCAGCTCTTCAGCTCAAGGCCAGCCCTCTACCACTTGAGCCACAGCCCCACTTCCGGCTTTTTTCTTTTTGCTTATGTGGTGCTGAGGAATCGAACCCAGGGCCTCATGCATGCAAGGCAAGCGCTCTACCACTGAGCCACCTTCCCAGCCCCTTTCATCTTTTTAAAATGGCAATAACTAAAGTATCTATTTGAGCTGGGTGCCAGTGGCACATGCCTGAACTCCTTGCTACTTAGGAGGATTGTGGCTGTAAGCCAGCTGGGACAGGAAAATCTATGAGACTCTTGTCTCCAAAGAACGACTTAGAAGAAGCTGGAAGTGGCACTGTGACTCAAGTGTAGAGCACTAGCCTTAGACACAAAGACACTCAGGGACAGGGCCCAGGCCCTGAGTTCAAGCCCCAGAACTGGCTAATAAAAAATAAAAAGTATCTATTTCATGGGTCTGCCATGGAATTTAGAGGCAATATAAATAAAGCAATCAGACTAGCCTAATATGTAGGAAGTATTCAAGAAATGTTGGGTAATATCCACTCAGCACACATTTTGCAAGTAACAAATATAAATTTGACCCAGGCTAGCCCACAAGAAACTCAAAAGTCCCATGGAGCAGAGCAACAAGGTCTGGAGTTAAAACCATTTCTGCTTTTCCTAGAGTTCTGAAGTTCCCTTTGCTTACTGCAAGGCAACTGAGTTTTGCCTCACTTCTGTGAGATGTTCAACTGTCCCCACCATCTGTCTCTCAGCCATAGCCTCAGCTCTTCCCTTTCTGTCCCTCCCTCTGATTACTGGGTTCTGATCACTAAGGACTTCTCCTACAAGAGATACAAGAAAAAAAATATATCCCTCAATTATTAATCACATCTAGTCTAGTATTTAGTTCCCTAATATTTAATTGCTTAATTTCCCAAGGTTATATTTACTTTTGATTAAATTCTTTAAGTTTTAAATCTATGCAAAATATGTTCCAAGAGTTTTCATCATTTTATGTTAATGAACAGGTAAATGAACAAAATTGTTTGCAATCAAATAATCAACACATCACCCAAAAAATAGTCATTTTATGGGTCTCAAACATTTATGTCAAATATCAAGAAACAGGTATGTTTTATCTGTAGGACTTTGAGCTTTTCTCAGAAAAGTATTTTTAAGCAAAGGAGTTCCAAAAGGAGCTGTTACTTTCTTTCATGTTCGGAAGTTGGCAAGCATGCGTTCTGTGGAAACCTTTGCTTTATACTGCACCTGGGGGCGGAGATAGTGACAGGCACTTATGAGTCATGTTCTATTTTTCACCCTTGTGAAACAGCTGCCCACCTATCAAGACCTCAGGAATGTTGTGAATAGGTATCAGGCTGAAGGGCAACATCAGATGATTAGAAATTCCTCCACAGCCAAAGAAATGGAAGGAAGGCTGTGGAGACTGAACATGGAACAAGGAAGTCCTAGCAGAAGATAAAGTGCATTTTCCTAGGGGAAATACTACTGGGCTATGAAAAGTAAACCAGAAAATTAAAGGTAAAGAAAGGAAGAGGGGAAATAGGACTCTGGTAAGAAATGAGGTGGAGGGACACTAGCAGAGAGATTGAGAAGACAAGGGAGGGCAAGCATGAGAGAAAAGGAGAGTTGACAGAAGTCTAGAGGAGAGGCAGAATGGAGAAAGGGAGAATCTGGAATCAAGAGAGAGGGAGAAAATCCAGGGGACACTAGGACAGAAATATAAGACTTTGTGGATTGTCCATCGAAGTTTCCTAGCAACTCACTCTGTGGCATTTATCAGGTCACTTTCCCACACCTGTGGTCTTTTAGGTAAAAGCCAAAGATACCTACCTCAAAAACTGGAAGAAAATCAAATGACAATGTGAACCTAACACATCAAACTCAGGGCCTACCATGACACATATTCTAGAAATAAAAATCCCATTTGCCGTATTGTCTCAATGTTCGAGTCTATTATATAAGCTTCTGGTGTCTAGGAATCAGAAATCAAGCTGACAAGACAAGGAACAGGCCCAGGAAGAAAAATGCACAAATTATACTTTGTACTCAGAGAACTTAAGTCCAGTAAGGAAGAAACTACATGCAATGGATTAATGAGTTCTAAAGCAGTCTGTGTCAAGGCTGTGGGAGCAAGGACATGGAGATTCGGATACATCTACAGAAGTCATGAAGATCATTCAGCTGAAGGGACACTTGAAATAAGGTGATGAGAAGAAAGAAGTTTTCCAAAGGGAAAAGAAGAAAGAAGAGTTTTCTGATATAGCGAGTGGCAAGGAAAAACAGACAGGAACCAACAAGGTGGGAAAAAAAATGGGAGAGGATCTCAGCAGATATCAGATAGCCACTTGAAGGCTATCAAATGTCTATTGTGATGTTCTGCTTTATTTGGGAAGTCATCAGGACCCAGGAAGAATTTCAAGTAGAAAAGCTACATGCTTGAACTTGCTAAATGTAGAAAGTGTGCCTGAATTTTTGCCAAGTCTTTCCATTTCCTAACAAATGAGGCGATGTCGTTCTTGGAAAAAATTTTACTAAGTGAAGTGAACCAGGCCCAAAGAAACATAGGTCCCATGGTTTTCCTTATTTTCAATTACTAGTACATGTCTAGAACAAACAGAAAAGGTCAAAAGCTATGTTCATATGACCATATAAGATGATGTTAAGTGAAATGAACCCCAAGACAGAAACACAAGTGTTTTTTTTTGCTTGCTATTGTTTTTAATGTACTATGTGATTCTTTTGTTTCTGTGTATGCTCCTCCTCCATGCTATAACCCCTGTTTTCACTGTATTTGATGTCGGTGCCCTGTATCTTGTATATACACTTCTCTGGCTTGGGGAGGGGAAGGGATATAATAAAATGTTTAAATAAGGACACAGGTTGACTCATTGCAACAGTGAGATGTACAAGACACTATGTTGAAAATGAACTTTACAATTTTGGGTAGGGGGTGGGGAGGGAGGAGTTGGGGAGGTAAGAAGGGAAGGGATGGTAGGGGAAAAACAAAGGAGGCGGTAACAATGTTCGATAGGAAATGTACTCATTACCCTACTCATGTAACTATAACTCCCCTGTACAGTAGTTTTACAATAAAAATATATATGAAAAAAAAAAGAAAGTGCACCTGAAGCCTATGGATTGGAGTTAGTTGAGCTGGATACAGGAAGATGAGCTCCAGCAAAGGAGAACTGAAAAACTATCTTGAAAAGCAATCCACAGAGGGAAGAGCTACGTGAAGTTTGCTCACTGGGTGCACTGCTGGGGGAAAAGCTTCATCTTCAGAGGGGTCATGGCTGGAAGGCCATGACCTCCCACAAAACTTCTGAAGGGTTGGTAATCATTCTCTAGATCATTCCCTCCAGATAATTCTTTCTTTCTTGAGATAGGAACAAGAATGAGTGTTTTATTTATCTACATTGGTTAATACTGTATTTATTAAACCATTTAAAAAGTCACTGTATAACTTCGTTGTTTGTTTTTAGGTATGCTACATAATTCATTATAAGTAAATGCTTGGAGGACTCAAGAGAAATATTTTAGGATAAAGAAGCAGATATTTGTGTGGCTAGAAGTTCTAACAAATCCTTAGATCAGGCTCTGAATCCAGACACATCTATAGATGATGCCTTTCTGGCTGGTTCCTGACCATATCTGTACTATCCAGGGTCTTCCTGCATTTATCATTAGGGCTGCTCAGTGAGGGCAGAGAAAAGTTGTAGAAACACTGATACTTGCCGGAGAGTGTTTATCACATGGACTAAGTGAAGGGCCAGCCTTGTTCTGTGTAGTTGCCAAGCACAGAGCAACAATCAAGGGAGAGAAGTCGCCTGGGAACAAATTTCTGCTCCCTTATCAGACAGATTAGGGATCAAGGGATCTTGTCAAACAAGCAAGGCATTCTTGTCAAGCATTCTAGAAGTTATACAATGTCTCCCAAAGCCATTTGTTCTTTGAAATATCATCCTTCTTCTATGGGTCAAGGATGTTATCTCCACTGGACAGATGAAGCATCCAGTACTCTCAGAGATCCAATGACTTGTTCATGACTACACACCAGCAAAGTGGTAGGTCTAGAATTTTAGGCCATGTCTCAGCCCACAAACTACAAGTGATGCTTTCTTACTAAGTGTCTGGTGGACTGTCACTGGAACTAGATAACCAAACACTGCAGAATAACCAAACACTGAGAAGCTGGAGGAGGATTTGGCTTTGGACATAGCATTAGCCCAAGTGAACTTGAACCATCTTCCTAAATCTGAATTATCTCCAGTTCTCAAATAACAAAGTGGTACTGAGATAAACATACAATGGAGTCCCTAAATTCAAAGGAGTGGTAATAATAACTAGAGTAAACGCATAGTTATTTACAACATAAGTGACTTTTTTTTCTTAAAGATAAAAGGAGAGGAAAAAGCAGAAATGACAAGAGGAAGCAAACACATATTTTATAAACCATTTTTCATCACCAAAAGTTCTGTTTTAGGTATTCTTCTTGCATGTTTTCATGCTGAAATCTATTTGCAAATTATTTTCTCACTTTTTTTCCCACATGAAATGTACCCTCGATTATATGACAAGAAATTATATGGTGCTAATAATTTATTTAAAACCAGATCCATGTCTCACATTCATTCTGTGTTGTGAAATCAAGTAGATGCAGAGGGGGATTTTTTTCGCTCTGAACTTTCTGACCACCTCTATTGTGCAAGAGAGAGTAATAGCAGGTATCGAAGGTGCCAATTATGTGGTGATGTAGAAACCCGCTGGAGAAAAATCCATATGATATTTTAATGCTAGTCAAACAGAACGATGAAGTTTAAATTAGCTTGAAGCTACTAAAAATTCTAACTATGGCTCTGCCTTTATTGTAAGTGAGGGTGAAAAATAGCTGTTCAGAAAAAAATATATGTCTATCTCCTCTGTGGATCAGCTGCCTGGAGCCTCTTCTGCTGGTGTGAAAGCATCCCTTTTTTCTTCTTTCTTTCTGTGTGTTGTTCTGATTTTTTGTGTCTCTTTTCGCTCATTTTTTCCTCGCACTCAATTTTTTTTTCCTCACTGACCACCTCTCCTCCTTTCTTCCATACATTTTATTCTCAACTTTCTTTTAGTTCCTTTTTATGTTAATTCATCCCCTATCAGCTTCATAAACTCATATAGTCAGAGACAGCTAGAACTCAAGAGGACGCTGAACAAAAATAAATAAATGAATAAATAAATTAAAATGTGGGGAGAAAGTCAAGGAAATCTCCTCATGGAAGGTTGAGTGGGTGAAGAGGGAGAAGTATTGAGGGTTTGTCAGAGGACAGGAACTAGTCAGGGCCATGCAACAATTTCTGCTCAGCAAGTGGGTAATGGAAACACAAGGAAAGGGAAATTGATTAGAAGAGAATCCCGTTGGACACTGGTGGCTTACACCTATAATCCTAGCTACTCCGGAACCTGAGAACTGAGGATCACAGTTCAAAGACAGTCCAGGCAAGGCAAATGTGTGAGACTCTAATCTCCAATTAGCCATGAAAAAGCTGGAAATAGAGCCATGGCTCAAGAGGTAGAGCACTAGCTTAGAGTGAAAAAAGAGAAAAAGTTCAGGGACAGCACACAGGCCCTGGGTTCATGCCCCAAAGCCTGCACCAAAAGGAAAAACAAAGGAAAGAAAAGAGAAAAAGAATATAATCTAAAATCAAATAGTTACTGTAGTGAAGTTACTGTAATCAAGCATAATAGTCACACTTCAAGAAGACTTAATAATAATATATCAGGACACAGCAGTAGCACTGACAAGTTACGTTTGTATTATATAGAAGAGAAAAATGGGTGGTACAGGGAAATGAAGCTTACTGAATACTTCCACTCTTAGATTCCAACCTCCACCTCCAAGACTTATGTGCTAAAGACTTAATTTTGAGTGACTTTATTGGGAAGTGATAGAACCTTGAAGCGTGGGATTTATTGGAAGATTTTTGGCTACAGAGGACATGTGTCAGGATGGGATGGTGGGATGGAGGCCCTAGCCTTTCCTTTTCCTCTCTTGGCTTTCTGGCCACGAGTTGAAAGGCTGGCTCTGTCAATACACCCCAGCCGTGATGTACTGTGCTGCCACAGGCCCCAAACAGCAGGACCAACCTGTCAAAGAATGAAAGCTCCACAGAACAAATTTTTCTCTTTGTAAGCTGATTTTCTCAGGTCTTTGCTATGGCAATAGAAAGTTATTTAACACAGCTTTGCACAAATTAAATTTTAGTCAGCCCAGCCATTAAGTATTTATATGGATGTTCAACAGATCAGGATGCTGAAAAGTATAAAAACCTTAAATGGCTGTGAAACTGGACAATGACACTGTCAAAAGCCCCTTTTCCCTGGTGTGTGGCCAGGCATACAGGTACACGGGTATTACAATGGCCTATATGGGAATCCAAGATAGGTCTTCTTTCCTAACTCAGAAAACCTAGAGTTTCTCAGGAAGTAATTCCAGAGGGCTGGTATGGCCTAACCAAGGGACATCAGAGTTCATACTGGTGCTGATATTCAGGGCCAGAACAGAGCTGAAAGCAAGATGCAGAGACAGAGAAACCTAAGCTCACCTTAGTGAGTTGCACATACATCAGGAAAAGTAAAGGTTTGCTGTTCACAAGTAAGTTCTGGATGATTTCTTCAACTTTTCTCACAGAGAAAATAGCTGAAATCTTTTCATAAAAAATCAAGCAATACAGAAAAGCTCAAATGAATGGGGGAAATAATACATACATGATGAATCATGGATGTAGATGTTTCCAGACTTTCTTATTGGCTAGGAAATATTACTGTGTTTTCTTTGTTCTTTCTTATACACCTTGATTTTTTCTATATATTACGTGCATTCATTTTATTATATACATATAGAGAAGTTATTCAGGGAATGAAGAATTAATACTAGGAAGCTTAGAGATTGGGTTATCTATCTAGCACATCTGTCTATCTTGTCCATCTCTATTGCTTGCTGCCTTTACAAAAATTGATTGGAAATGAGACATTTACATATTACTTAGTAAACAATCAGAAAAAACCTGACACATTTGGAGCAGGTATGAAATATTATCTAATTAACAAATGAGAAATTCCTATTGCACAGCATTCTCAAAACGTAATCTTTGGACCTCCAGCAGGAGGAACTTGCTAGAAATGTAAAATTTTAGTCTCCACACCACACTTGCTGACTCTAAGATACTAGGAGTGGAAACCCCCAAATCCAATTTTTAATGAGCCTTCCGGTGCTTCTACTGCTTTCTAGAGCATAGGAACCTTTATAGCTCATCCTATGGGGGGTGAAGGACACCTCGAAGCGATGGAAGGACATAGCCAAAGAATGATTGGCAGAGGACAAGCTCGTTGTGCTTGTGTCCAAATTTGAAATAATTGCCATCCACAATATGCACTGCCTGGCAAACCCAGGGATCCACTTCCTTCTTTCCTCAAAGCAAATCTTTCTCACAAAAAGGCATACTTGTTCAATAAGTTATATTGTTAAAATTGGGTTTGCCCGTTCATTCCTGAATCTTTTTTTTTCCAGTTGTTTTTCTTTTGGGGCTGGTCATGGGCTTAAACATAGGGCCTGAGCATGGTCCCTGAGCTTCTTTTACTCAAAGCTAGTGCTTTATCACTTGAGCCACAGCTCTACTTTCAACTCTTTTGGTAGTTAGTTGGAGATAAGAGTATCACAGACTTCCCTGCCTGGATTGCTTTTGAACTTCATTCCTCAGATCTCAGCTTCCTGAGTAGTTAGAATTACAGATGTGAGCCACCAGCACCCAGTTTCCTTCCTAAAACTAACCACTTGTTTTCTTCTGTACATTAAATGCCAAAGAATCTTAAAAAAAAAAAAAAAAAAAAACCTTCCCAGCATGTCAATATACACAGTTGTGGAATATTTTTATGTGTGTACATTCTGTCTTTCCTTTTATTGATTTTTTTTAATCTAAGACTGGAAGTGTTTGAGGGTTTGTTTGGGGTCCTGCATCAGCTCTGTTGTGAGAGCCCTGATTTTATTTTGAAGATTACTTCCTGGGATCCTTTCCTCCCCTCCCCAAGTTGAAAGATGACATTGTTCACCACAGTGATTCCCCCAGGATTCTGCCACGTCCTCCCTGCCAAGTCCCAGTGACAAGATATAGGGGCAGTTAGACTATTACATACTTTCTCTGCCACTTTCAATCAAGCCTAATGCAATCAGAGACACATGACTACATCAACGCATCTCCTTTAATCAAATGTGATTAAGTCAGTCATTAGTTTTTCAAGACAAATAAAGGATACAAGTGCTTGTATCACAAATGTAACTGCCCCCCCCCCCTTGAATGATTTGTTAGAAAGGAAGCCCTCTAGAGCAGAACTCAGGACCTTCCGAGGTCTTGGTATATTCCTGCTGGTGTTTATTTTGCAGGGGCACTGTAGATTTGTCTGTGTGGTTCCTTATTGCCTGAATCCTTCACAAACCCCCCGTGTTGTCAAGCAGAATTTGGCTTCAGCTTGATCAGAATGATTTCATTATCCCATTGTTACCATTATGACTTGGGCAATTAGTAGTTTATAAGTATAAATTTATGGCAATCTGTGATCCAGGCGCATTGGCAGTAGTCAGGGCATAATAAAAACCCAATCAATTTCTTTCATTTAATATGTAGGCTGTGACCCTAGTTTTGATTAGAACTCTTAGCTATTTCATCTTTAAATAAAAAAGAATGTCTGCAAGCAATTATATGGTGTGTTAATTGGATATTCCTTTTTATCTCTTATACTACTGAATGCATTGCTAACGAAATCCTTGTTTTCTCTTGCTCAATAATATATCTCTTTGCCACCTCTCTTACTGTCTTTGTATCCCTGTGTCTCTGTCTCTCCCTTATTCTTTCCCTCTATATCTCCATTGGGATCTCTCCTTGACCTCATAGACCTTAATTAAAATGCAATGGTCTCCATGTGAACGCCATTCTCCTTCCTACCCCACTTTTGAAGTCATTATTGTCATCTTGTCCCGTGTGCTCCATTTCCTGTCAGGACATTGAAACTTTGGAGCTGAGGTTACCAAATTGCCTGGAACGCTTAGCATATAATAATTGGCAAATAAATGAGGCCCCCTGTTACTTTGTCCCCACTGTTTCCTGACACCTTGCTAAGACCTGCTATTTCCCTGAAAGATCTATATTTGAGAATAATACTCTGAAATGTATAAGGGCTGGGGATGAAAGAGAACTCCCATCCTCCCTTATAAAATTATAAGCTGGGATGAGCCACTAACCTGGAACTAACCTGAAGTTCCTTCCTTAGCAAACACTTCCATAATTTGTTGAATGTCCTCGTTCTCCACAGACTCCTTATAAAATTCTCAAACTCTTCTTGGAGTGACTCTTATACGTTATGAAAGGTACTGTTTTATCTGTATTTTGGAGACTTCCCACCTAGTGTTCCTTCCTCCCCCAACTCAGTCTTCCAGGTCTTTTTCCATCTGTGTCCACTGCTCTCCAAGCTCTCTTTCCGGGGCATATCATTGCCAGCATACTAGAATTCCTGTAGGAACTTTTGTGTCTTAGATCATCTCTTCTTGTTCTAGTCTGCATTTCATAAATAACAAATACAACAACAAATAACAAAACAACAACCAAAACAATTTTTGCTGTAACATCTTGAAAAACAATACACAGGACACAAGACACTTTTTTGAGATCTTGTTTGTCTGAAAATATCTTCATTCAAGTCTCATGTGATCATGATTGCTAGGCAAGAATTCAAGGTTGGAAATCATCTCTCTTCAGATAGCTCAAAGCAATTGCTGCAACTAACAGTGTTACTGTGAGAATCCTGTTGTCCTTCTGTTTTCCCGTCTACTGCATGGCTTCCTCTTCTTCGCTCATCACCCTGTAGCTTTTAGAATGGTTGCCATTCTTCAACCCAAGACTTTGCAATGAGATGTCTCTAGGTGAGTCTTTTCTTCAACCTTTTTTCCAACTCTATGCACTCTGGAAAAATATTTTCCCATTGTGAAACTTTCCTAATACTATTTTTCTTTTTTTAATATTTTTATTATATCTAAGTAGTTGTACAAAGGAGCTGCCATTGAAGAAGTTTATGAATACAATGCACCTTGATCAATGTCACCCCTTTCAACATGGTTTTACTGATCAGTTCTCTCTTCCTCTGTTTTGTTTTCTCTGAAACTCATAGTAATCCAGTGTTAGGCTCCCACTTCAATCTTTTATCTTTCACTCCTATTTTCCATCTTTTTCTTTTCCTTTTTTTCTCACCTTTGCCTTCTAATGCCTTTACTGGATATTTTTGTATTGCTCTTAGCTTATTAAATCCAAAATCTAGTCTTTGTTTTTGTGATTTTTCTGTTTATATCATCCTGTTCTTGTTCCAGATGCAAAAATCGTGTGCCTGACCTCAAAGATCTGGTTATAACATTCTGCTCAGCCAACCCTTTATTCTTAGTTTCTATAATCCATTCCTTTGAGAAGATGGAATCAATTGAAATTGCTTCTGGGTATAAGTCATAAGCTAAAGCACAGGCAACATAAGGGCAAGGACTGTATGTTCTATTAATTACCAATATGTACTCTGTGCTAAACACATGTGTTCTATAAATATATGGTAAATGAATGAATGGATGATGCAAGAACTAGCATTCATTGATTTTAACAAAATAGGAAAAATAGATATTCTTTTAGT
Source organism: Dipodomys spectabilis (assembly GCF_019054845.1). Classification (NCBI taxonomy): domain Eukaryota; kingdom Metazoa; phylum Chordata; class Mammalia; order Rodentia; family Heteromyidae; genus Dipodomys; species Dipodomys spectabilis. Next base: position 19,035,995 of record NW_024870822.1, read on the forward strand.
TGTTGTGTTATGATAGCCATGAGATGTGACAGAAAAATGTCAGGACCAGAGTGAAGTCCTGTCTCTACCATAGGTCTGTCTAATAGAAATAGAATTTTCTAAGACATTGTAGAGGCAAGACACATGGGGTGTTTAACAGGGCTGTCCAATGAGCTCATTTATAATATTAACAAACCAAATTCCTGAACATGCTCAGAGGCCCCTGTTGGACTTGTAAGCCAAGAGAGACAGCTGTCGGTCAAGATTCATGACAGTGAGTGCCTGTTCTGAGGGCCTGCCTGGTGGGGGGTGGGGGAAAGGGAGCCATGGGCATTGGGAGTGGGAAGATAACAGAGATAAATCTAAATTCATTCAGGGAGCAGTCACACTCAATGACATATTCACTGACTTCTTCAACAGCTCATTTGATAATGTTCTCTCTGCACTATTCATTTTTTTGAAAGATGAAAGCTGGCTGAAGATCTCATCTGCTCACTGATGCAGGGAAAGGATTTGAAATTAACACACACCACACACACTCACACACACACACACACACACACACACAGAGAGAGGGAAAAAAAAAAACAACATGAAAGAGAGGAGCTGGTGGTTTGGAAATGTTCAGATGTGCCCATGATCAGCTTTGTGGTTGGTCCTGACCCAGGAGATAAACAGCTTGGTGTAAGGTCACTTTCAATTAGCTATGCATTATAATTTAAAACTATGGCCAATGGCTAGAGGAAGACTGGAGGATGAGGCATTTATCATGATAATTCATCTCCTGGAGAATGTGAGCCGCCTAGCAGGGGTAGATCATGACCTACCATGGAAGAGGACACAGGTCAGCACCTCAGTGCTAGTGGCTGCTTTTAATTCTCACTGGGTTTCACGTCCTGGTGTGCCAATAGGAAATCAATGAATATTTGCTGAATGCTGAATGTGTGGCTGTGCTTTCTGCTACCACTTTCCAGTGATACAAACTTAAGAACAGTGAACTTCAACTCAGATGATAACTGTTCAGTGCCGAGCCATCCTCTGGCAGGGCTTTTAGCAAGGAGGAACAATATTTTCTGTTTGTTTCAGCTGATGCTCTTACATGGCTTCTCCACTAAGTGATTTTTTTTTTCTTGTGAAAAAGCATGAAGAGTGCATACTTTCTTGTGTGTGTGTGTGTGTGTGTGTGTGTGTGTGTGTGTGTGTGTGTGTGTGTGTGTGTGCCAGTACTAGGGCTTGTACTCAGGGCCTGACACTCTTCCTTGGCATTTTTCCTCAAGGCTGGCACTCTACCATTAAGCCACAGTTCCACATCCAATTTTTTGCTGGTTAATTAGAGAAAAAACGTCTCTTGGATTTGTCTGTCTGGGCTAGCTTTGAACCTCAACCCTCAGATCTCAGTTTCTCAGCAGCTAGAATTACAGGTATGAGCCACCAGTGCCCTGCAAGAGTGTACACCTTAAAATTAGGCAAACTTGGGTTTGAATTTACTATTTTATAATATTGTAACTATAAGCAATTTATTTATATATCTGGGTCATATTTTCCTCCTTGGTAAACTGGAGATAAAAACATTAACTTTCCTTTAAAAAGTTCTTCCATTGTGTCACCACGTTTTGTTTGTGTCAGGGGATAGATGGGGAATGTTCTTAAAATTGGTATAATTATTTTTAAAACAACAACAACAACAAAATGTACCTCTTTGGTGAAGCCTCACTACCCCCTCAATTCACTGTAATAATCTGTAAACGGGATGGCTGTGCATTGCTGGGCTTTGATATCAACAAGGTCAGGTACCACAGCCTTTCCTCATAGTCCTTTGTATGATTTTTATGAAAATACTCTAAAGTAGGAGAGTAAAGCAAAGAAAAACAAAGGAGGATAGTAAAATCCCTACTTAAGCATTTTTTTGTAAGTGCTTAATATTTTGAATTATAAAAACTGTCATGATGTGGGCTGCTGGACACTAGACTATGTTCCCATCCCTCTAACAATAAAGACCACTTCATAAAGTATACTATTTACATTTGGGTGACTGTTAACCTATATTAACCTAGATTTTCACCCTCACCCCTTTTCCCACAAAGATTTACTGGTAAAACATGTCCTGGTTCGTGGATGTCCCTCTAACCACACTATGGAAATGTAGGCATGCAATGTGAAATGGAACACTTGCTGGACATCACTGACACCATTCATATTTTACCTGTAGTCTACTAGTCAACAGACCTAGACTTACCTTTTCACATTGCCTAGATCATATGTATATAATGAATGTTATATAATATACCTGGCAGGTATGTTTTAATTGAATTGAATAAAGAATAATTGAATTGTTTAGCTGGAACATATTAAATTATTATGTGGGAAAAAATTAACTTTAAACGTTAACTGTTGAAAGCATGAAAGTCTAAGCTATTTAACCCAATATCTAGATGTTCTAACAAGCAGGGATCTGGGTGGGCCTTGGTAGTAGTGGTAGGGTGAGCAAAGATTGGGGTGAGATATAAACGCAGAGCCCTTATCTGCACGTGAAAGCTTTGCTGAGACATTGGTGTGCCAATGCTTTCTAGGGCCCAGTAGCTATTCAGTGAGCATTGTTTGATTGGATTTATGGCATTTACTCTTAAGTAAGTTCATGAGTCTCAAAAAGAGGTGTGTGTGTGTGTGTGTGTGTGTGTGTGTGTGTGTGTGTAGAAAAAGAGAGGGAGAAAGGAGAGAAGCTGGTTATCGAAGGAAGCCCAGCAGAAATGAAGAGAAGACACAAAGAGCCTCAAAGCAACATAAGAAAATGACTGCTAGAAATTCTCAAACCAAAGTCTAGATGACTATAGTAACTTTTTTTAAGAGATTCCAAAAACAAACAAAAAACTACTGATATAGGATAAGCAAATCATATCAAAGGTGAAGGAAGCAAGCTACACTAAGTAGGGCATTGTCACAGCTTACAACATTGCACAAGGTCACTGGGAAACCTATAAGCTGACTTGAGATACTCAAGTTTAAAAGATATCTCTAAGTCTGCAAGACAACACATATATTTGCCCCTATCTTTTTCTCTTTACAAGGATACTCATCTCTTTACACTTAAGGCTCTGTTTACTAGGGGAGGTAGAAGATTGGAGATTGGAGATAAGGATTGAGGTCAACCTGAGGGAAATGTTAATTGGACCCAATCTCAACAAACAAGCTGAGCTTGGTGGTTCTCGCCTGCAATCCTAGATAGGTGATAAGTATAGGGAGGAGAATTATGGTCTGAGGCTTGTCCAGGCAAAAGCACAGGTCTGATCTGAACAAGAACTAAATCAGAAAAGGCAGATGTCATGACTCAAGAGGTAGGTAGTAGGGCTCTTGCCCAATAAGCACTAGACCCAGAGTTCAAAACTCCTGTAGTGCCAAAGAAAATTTTGTTGATTAGAATATAGAGAACAGAATAAAGTTTACTAGAAAATAAAGCAGGGAACAGAAAAATGCAGCAGAAAAATACTTATTTTAAAACTATAAGCATCATCACTTAACAATGACAGTAGCGGAAGCACCAGACAGTGGAGGGAAGGTAGAACAAAGGGTAGAAGCAAGTTACCTCCCTGCAGTGTGCAGAAAGAGGACAAAATCCAGTAGGACCACAGAGAGAAGGAGCTAAATCTCCAGAGGTGGCCTCTCACATCTGGATAGATTTGGGCCCACAATGTGTTCAGTTGACTTCTAACAAAGGTGTAACATGCAGAAATTTGGAAGGATGAAAACTAATGACCACATGTGAAATGTTTTACCAGTCCATGGGGATGCCCTCCAGTAAGCCATTCTGTTTATCCAATGAGAAAGCCCCAAACTCACATTCCATTTTGTCATTCCTTAATGAAAGCATGAGCCCCCACTGATTGGCAGAGAGAGATCTAAGATAGGACCAGCTTCCGCTTCCACCCAGTGCCCAAGGATAGCTGGAATTTTCCACTATAGCTGGAAAATCTTCCATGTGACCACCATAGGTCAAGGAATCTCTAGATTACTTCTAGAGTACCTTCCATCTCCAGGAAGGGCCTAAATGCTTCCCTACATGAGCATCAAATCTCAGTCAAGACCTGAAGTCTGGAATCTCAGCCTCAAGTCTTGCTTCTCTAACAAATTTTCAGAGTTGGGACTGGGTGATCATTTAGGATTTAATTCTTCCCAGCTCTTCCCTAATAGTTTCCCCAGCCTAGAATCCTGGGGATGGATAGCCTTGGGGACTAGAAATGAGTCATGAAGGTGTCTCAGAAGAAGTGGCAGTGGTCAAGATTTAGGAAAAATCTGTCCGAGTGTACCAGCAGATAGTTGTAGGATAAGAAGTAGACCCCAGAATCCTTGTGTACTAGGGCTGACTTGCCTAGACTGAGGAACTCATTGTAACATCCTTAGGAATTCTGTAAGCAAATTGTTAAACATGGCTATTATTAAAAATTTATTTAGATGAGACTACTGTAGAAAGCAATCTGTGGCTTCCATAAAAATAGAAGTAGTGAAAACTATATATGATCCACCAATTCCTATTTCAAGTGTTTGTCCCAAAGAAATGAAAGCAGGAAGCTAACAAACATTTGGACCCACTTGGTCACAGTGGTATAATGCAAAATAGATAAAAGGTGGAAACAATCTTCATCTTGGCTAATGGATGAGTTGATAAGCAAATTGGTAAGGGTGTGTATATATACCCACTGGAATATTATTCAGCCTTAGAGAAGAAAAGCCTACAATACAAGATGATAGGAATTAACCTTGAGTATGTCATGCTGAGTACAATAAAATAGTAAAGAAGAATGTTTCATGATTTCAGGGACGTAAGTCATCTAAATGAGTCCAATTCACTTACAAAAGAGAGTAGAATGGTGATTTCCATGAGCTAGAGGGACAGGAAAACAGAGTCTTAATAAACCTGAGTAAAACCCCAGTTATGTAAGATGAGTAAGTTCTAGACATGTGATATATAGCATTTTGCTTATAGAAAATAGCACTGTATTAGACAGTAGGGGTGGTGCACATCTGTAAGCCCAGCACTCAGGAAGCTGAGGCAGGACATTGGTGAGTTTGGGATCAATCTGAGCTACACAGGAAGTTCTGGGTCATCCTGGCATACATAGCAAGGTAAGATAAGATGACAAGAATGTGGCAGGAGGATTTCACCCTTTCATCCTGTGAGGATTCAATAAAAAGACTTTATTTTTGAAGCAGAGCAAGTGCTCACTAGATACCATATCTACTACCTCCTTGATTTTTGGCTTCCTGCTTCTAGGGCTGTAAGCAATGCATTTCTCTTGTCCAGTAATTAGCCAGTTGGAGTATTTTGTCATAGAAGACCAAATGGACTAAGACGTAAGTACCATCTCCATTTTGTTCACTCACTCATCTGCTGATGGACATTTGTTTCTATCTCTTGGGGGTATTATAAGTAATGGTATTGTATACAATAGGTATGTAACTTCCTATTCAAGTCCCGGATGTGAAGTCTTTTGGGTGTAGGACAAGTGGCAGAGTGGCTAGGTCACCAGTAGCCCAAGGCCCCCTGCTGCCCTGCCCAGCAGCTGCACCGCCCACCATCACCAGCAATTACAAAGCCTCCCATCTCTCTCTATCTTCACCAATGCCTGTCTAGTTTTGTTTACTCTTTTTCCCTTTACTGATTTTTATATAACATAGACATTAGTGAACAGAAAGGAAATTTATCAACCAGGCACTGGTGGCTCAACCTGTAATCCTAGATACTCAGGAGGCTGAGATCTGATGACTTCAGTTTGATCTAGGCAGAAAAGTCTATGAGAGGGGCTGGGAAGGTGGCTCAGTGGTAGAGCGCTTGCTTTGCATGCCTGAGGCCCTGGGTTCAATTCCTCAGCACCACATAAGCAAAAAGAAAAAAGCCGGAGTGGTGCTGTGGCTCAAGTGGTAGAGAGCTAGCCTTGAGCTGAAGAGCTGAGGGACAGCACCCAAGCCCAGAGTTCAGGCCCCAAAACCAGACCCCCCCCCAAAAAAAAAGTCTATGAGACTCTTATCTCCAAGGAACCACCAGAAAACCTGAAGTTGAGCTGTGGCTCAAAGTGGTAGAGTGCTAGCCTTGAGTGAAAAAGCTTAGGGACAGCACCCAGGCCTCAAGTTCAAATCCTACAATAGACCAAAAAAAAAAGGAAAGATATCCTAGGTTAGTTAAATACGGGAGAGAAAACATTTGAAACATACATTTTAGAAGGATTTCATTTCCAAAACATATTAGGAATTCCTACAAGTCAAAGACCAAAACTGCTGGCTGGGTGCTGGTGGCTCAAGCCTGTAATCCTAGCTACTCAGGAGGCTGAGATCTGAGGATCAAGTTTCAAAGCCAGTCAGGCAGGAAAGGCCATGAGACTCTTATCTCCAATTAACCACCAGAAAACTGGAAGCGGCACTTAACTCAAGTGGTAGATCACTTGCCTTGAGCTGACGAGCTCAGGGACAGTGCCCAGGCCCAGAGTTCAAGCCCATCACCAAAACAAAAAAAACAAACAACAACAACAAAAACCTCACAAAATACTCATAACCCAACTCAAGAGGATAGGACAAAGGATTCAAATATGCATTCAAATAGCACCATGTATAAAAACTTGTTTGATTGCAATGCCAACCAAAGCCACAATGAGATCAGTCCTCACCTGTGAGGATTGCTACTATGCAAAACCAATGATCACACTTATTTTTAAAAATCTGTATTCTCCTAAACTCGTGTAATTCATTGGTGGGCAGGCAATAAAGATGGGGCAGCTGGTCCTGTTGGGGGAGTGAGAAGGTATAGGGACTGTAGTGGGACAGAGAAAGGAGAAAGAATATGAAAGATGTTTGGAAAAAATATTTAATCAGACTTGGTAATTAGGGGGAATATGAGGAAAGAGTAATAGTCTAGTGAGGTCCTGGGTCTAACTTGATAAGCCACAGCAAAAGAATGGGGGTGACAACCCCAGGAAGCAATGGTCTCCATCTTTGAATTCAGGATGGCCTACTCATACTTAGAAAAACCTTACAGGGAGGCTCACAGAAAAGGGTTCTCTTGTTTGAGTCAATTGGAGATCATAGGAGACCTATGAAATGATGCTTCTTCCCTCAAATCTAGCTCTGAGCCAATTGATAATCCAAAAGTTAAACAGTGCCAGGTGGGGTGCTCTATGTCTACAATCCCAGCTACTCAGGAGGCAGAGACAAGATGATCTGGAACAGAGAGCAGCCAGATCCTATCTCCAAAACAAAATAAAAACAAAGGGGCTGAAAGCATAACTCAAGGGGTAGAGTGCATGGCTAGCAAGTGAAGGGCAGCATCTGAAATAAAGGGAGAGTGGGTATCATACAGTGGCAGATCAACATGGCAACTTCATTTCCGGCACAGCTTTTGGTGAAAGTGGTTAGATAGAGGCCAGCAGTATGTCCTGAATCCCACTGCCTTGTCTAACAAGCAGTGTTAGAACCCATGTGTACTCTTCCCCTCACCCTATCCCAGCTCCATCCATGTACACATCCCAGGGCTGTTTTGCAATTAACCTTAATGAACAGAGGAAAGAAAATGTGATCTCTGTGTTCCGGGAAAACACAGTGAAAGTGAAGGAGACTCTGCTACACATGACGGGCCCTGCTTCTCCGTGTGCCAAAGAAAATTCAGCCCCTCAGGGAGAAGCAAGTGAGAAGAAAAATCAAGACCAAGAGGGCAACTCTGATCCCTGCCCTCCTTATGAAAGCAACATGGAAATCATAGTAGTTATATCTTCATCTTGCCAGTAAGATAGACTAAGGAAGGTGGTTGGGACCTTAGGACCGCAGGAGAAGTGCCCCTGAAAGGAGGACAGTTAGGAGATGTGGCTGCTGCTGATGACAGGATTGGAGAAGACAAAGCAAAATGGCAGATGAAGGGCCACTAGCAGGGTTGACATCTGTGGATCCACTGGGCTGTGAAGGAAAGAGGGGCAGACATGAGGGCCTTCACAGCAGTGTGCTGACCTACTGTGTACCAGGCCTTGTGCCAAGGGCTGTGGTCCATTATCTCTTTGAGTTATTGCAACTCTATTAGTAATAAGCATAATTTTAGGCAGTCTGAGAGATAGAGTTCTTACACAAAGTTATTGCTTTTCTAAATACCACAAAGAACATCTATGTTAGAGAAGGAGAAAGAACACACAAAGGACTGGCCAGAGAATTAAAGCAGAGTTGATATGTGGTTTGTTTTTTAATCTGTGAATTAAGATTTTATTTTTGTCATTGCTTTCCATTTTCAGAAGAACAGAAGAGTCGCCTTGTACTCAAGGCTAAAGCTCTACTGCTTGGCCACAGTGCCACGTCTGGGTTTTGAGTAGTTAAATGGAGATAAGAGTCTCATGGGGACTTTGCTGCCCAAGCTGGCTTCAAACCATGATCCTCAGATCTCAGCCTCCTGAGTAGCCAGGATCCACTGCAACACTGTTGGAGATTTTATCCTGTGTAATTTCTACTTTTACTAATTTCCCAATAATTCTGATTTACTTACTATGGTCTTGCCTTTGTATTATGTCATGAGGACTTTTGGTATAGAAGGTACTATTGTCTAATTTCATATTCAGTAGACAATGTGTTTTGCCAATTATCCATAGACACTTCAAAAAAAGATGTGCATTTTTGTCAGTATTGGGGTTTGAACTCAGGGCCTTGCATTTCCTAAGCTAGCATTCTACCACTTGAGCACCAGTAGAGTATCTCTAGCAATGCTTGCTACTATTTATGCAGGAAATGGAGGCTAGCACATTTTTCTGCCTAGATTCTCTCAAATTACAATCCTCCAGATTTCAGCCTACTGGGTAGTTAGTATTACAGGAGAGAGCCACCAAGGCCCACAGTCTAGGGTTTTCAAAGTTAGAAACATGTATTTAATATGCATTGATTCAGCTTGATTAGTTATTGTAATTGCTTCCTTCATTATGTCTTATATATTTATTCTGGAAAACACTGAGATTTTTTTTTGTTCATGCTATCAAACATTACTCTTTACTTTCAGATTTCAAAATATTTTAACATTCTAATATTTGTTGCCTACAGGAGCAACTTTCATCAGTATAATCATCAGCTCTTAACTTTTGAATGCCAGTTTGGAAAGAATTATATTTTCCCAATATTCATGATAACACTATTGTTTTGTTTTATATTTAACATTACGCACACTCATATTCTCCCATTCTTCAGTTTTATCAGTTATGAATCGTTTAGTTTCAAATGTCAGTTCTTTATTAAACTGGAATCCGGTACAACTTGTCATGCCCTTCAAATTCTTTTTTTTTAACTTTTTGTTATTTTTATTTTATTTCTTTTAGTAATTTGTCAAAAAGGTCTTGCTTATTGTCTGGGGTGGGATTTTGACTGTGATCCTCCACCTTTGCCACTGGTATAGCTGGGTTTACAGAAGTGAACTACCACTCCCAGTTTATGATTTTGAGGATACACCTCACCAACTTGTTGCCCAGTTGACCAGCTGACTGTGATCCCTCCAATTTCTACCTCCTGGGATTACAGACTTGAGCCGCCATGCCTAGTTTATCTTGTTATTTTTTTAAAGTAGAAATTTTCAACTCCCATTTCTATCTGGTAATAAAACTATTGTGTTTCATTTTGCCAGTGTGATAATATTGATTTCTCTTGCTTCTCTGCTATTTTTATCTTTTGCTTAAGGACATTAACATTAGTAGTAGTATACTAATCATCTTCATAAGGAAAAGAAACCTCTACATTCTCTCAGAAAGAAAGAACTCCATTTTTGCACGTCTGTATAAGCCCATCTCTTCCTTCTTTGGGCTGGCCTCACTAATGTACCATAACCCAATAGTTTCTTATTAATTGTTTATTTATTGTAAAGGTGATGTACAGCAGAGTTATAGTTACATAAGTCAGATAAATTGTAATTTCTTTTTGAACAACATCACTCCTTCCCTTGCTCTCCCCCAGATGTTCCCTCCCATCCCTACCCACGAGTTGTATAATTCATTTTCAGCATAGTGTCTAGTGAGTCCCACTGCTGCATTTGTTCACCCCGTGTCCCTCCATTTCAGTGCCTACTCCTTACCCTCCCAAAGACTGAACAAACAAGACAAAAGGAAATGAAAAGAAAAATATAGCAACAAAGAAGAAAATAAACCCTCTGGTTTCCATTTCCTGTAGTTCATCTGAATAAATATGATTTTATATGGTCAGAAGCACATAGTCATTGCTTTTCTCAAGGTAGGAAGAAGGCCAGCCAGTCTTCACATTTTTCTAGTTCAAGTTTCTGTCAGAGCATGATACACCTGTAACCTGTATCCTTGGGTTTGTTATTCATCTCAGAGCACATTGTAGCTGCTGGGGCTCCAGGCAGAGGAACAACACACTATAAAGGCACAGTCTGGAGAAGCAATGATGGTGTTTCTAGAAATGTCTTTTTATTCTTAACTGATTTGAAAGAAAGATATTACTTTTATTTGATTTTGAACTATCTTCAAGCCCGTACTCACAGCTACTTGGGAAATGGGTATGTGGGTATGGTGGGTGGTTCAAGGGGAGCCAGGCATCCCTAGTTAGACAAGGAAGCATTAGCAGGAGGATCACAACCCAGGCTTAAAGTGAGACCCTATCTCAAAAATATCCAATGCAAAAATGGGATATATATATGGCTCAAGTGGAAGAGCACTAGTACCACAAAAAAGAAGGAAGGAAGGAAGGAAGGAAGGAAGGAAGGAAGGAAGGAAGGAAGGAAGGAAGGAAGGAAGGAAGGAAGGAAGGAAGGAAGGAAGGAAGGAAGGAAGGAAGGGAGGGAGGAAGGGAGGAAGGAAGGGAGGGAGGGAGGGAGGGAGGGAGGAAGGGAGGAAGGGAGGAAGGGAGGAAGGGAGGAAGGGAGGGAGGGAGGGAGGGAGGGAGGGAGGGAGGGAGGAAGGGAGGAAGGGAGGGAGGGAGGGAGAGAGCGAAGAAAGGAAAAGAAAAGAAAGAAAAAAACTTTCTCCTAGTTACAGCTGTGTAATACTTCATCAGCATTGAGAATTAAGCACTGTCTTTGATGTGTGAGAGAGTATGGTGAAACCCTTTTGAACAATGAGCACATTCTTTACCAGAAAGGTTAGTAAGGAGAGCACAGACATGCAGGGACGAAGGGTGAACAAATGCAGCAGTGCTACTCACTGGACACTGTGTTGAAAATGGGTAGAGATGGGAGGGAAAAGCCGGGGCGGGGGGAGCCCAAGGGAAGGGGTGACATTGTCCAAAAGAAATGCACTCATTACCTGACATAAGAATTGTAACTCCTCAGTACATCATCTTTATAATAAACAATATTTTTAAGTGGAGGTTAGGAAGATAAAACATGTTCTGTTGGGGTGTGGGCACCAGTGGGAGGGGAGAAGGTGAAGGAGGGTAAATACAGACAGAAAACTTCATGTACATGTGTGAAAAGGGAACAATGAGGCTTGTTGAAATCCATTTTGGAGGATAAAAGAGGGCATGAGAGAACAAGAGAGTGTGTCTGGTCATGGAACAGTGAATGCAAAAGGGACACGGCCAAATGAAACTCTCTCGTAAACTCGCTGATGCTAACAAATGACGAAATAAAAGATGAGAAAACACAAACAAATCCTAGAGTCTTTGCTTCCTTCCTATGTTAGATAGAGAACTGAGTACATGATACAATTTTCCCACTCATTCCTTTGGTGGACATGACCTTGCTTTCAATATGGCTACCATTGGATGTCACTGTTATTATGGATATTTCTAAAAGTAAGCTCTTACATATGCGGGTGTATAATGTATTCTGCATAATACACCCATGCCTACCTAGTTGATTAATTTCACAATTAGTCACCTTATTCTATGACATTCTAATTCTCACATTTTTCATATCAAGATCCATACCCTGTCTGAAATACTTCTTCCAGTTAGACGCTCCAGTGCACTGACAAAGTCCCAAACCCTCCCATCCTAGGGTCATCTACCCCTCAGATGCAAGAATATGTTTGCTTGCATTGCTATGTGGAAGATCTCTAGCGCATATTATAATCTTCTATTCCTCCCACTTACACTCTGTAGAAGTACTTTAAAAATAAATTTTAATAGTTTTATCCCTTTTTCCTTTCTCAGTGAAAATGTCAAGATTAGATTGTTTGTTTTTTTTCCTTTGCAGATGACTGTTTTCCTGTTGTGTTTTGTTTATCTCTGAATGCATAAACAAAGTCACTAGAATAAAAACCCAGCTGTTTGTTTTCATTACATTCACCTAGTACACAATGCACCTTTCTACTCTCTGGACTCTTTGCTTTCCATCATAATTATTTCTTTCTCTCTTCTGTGTACTCAGATCTCTCCTCCTGACATTACTCCAATTTCTATCTTCTATTCACACACACACAAGGTATCTGTGACCCTTCCCTAACTGCCTGTCCAGAGGCTGGCTTCTCCTTATTCTTAGTGTTCCTGTTGAACATTTGATTAAGAAAAAAGGCAGAAGAGCATTCTACTCATGATCCAGCTTCATTTGGCTTTGATATGCCCTCTAATTTCTATATCCTATTTCTGGATAACAGCTGTCAAGCTTAAGACAGAAGTAAGGTAGAAAGAGGATTCCATGTGGCTATAAATGTTGACAAGGAGCTAACACAGCCCAGAACTAATTTGGGTGAAAGGCTTGTTCCAAGGAGGCAAAGACAGGGATAAGTTCATAGCAGAGGCAGGCCAGGTCCAGTTCCAGAGATAGTCCACGTAGGAGGGAGACAGCCTGTGAGAGGACCTGAGGTCAGGGTCTGTGACATTTGGAACAGAACCAAAGGGACAGAAATTAAGATGGAACTATGCCTGGCCCTGCACAGAGCCCTGCAGCCACACTGTGTGTACCAGGAACACTTGCATAGATGGTACCCTGGGGACTATTTTGAATCCTATGTATTCAATTTGTTACTTGGTCCTCTTGATTCCACGTTCTTCTATGTGGTGACAAAGCTCATTTCCATCTCGTCAGGGCCCAGTGCCACCATTCTAGTCCAGGTATCCTAGACAGCTGGTTCTCACATCTGGTCTCTCTACTTCTCTTGAAGGCTCCTTCCTGCATCTAAAACTATATTCCTTTGCAGATGAGACATTTTTATGCCTTCTCCTTCTCCTCAGGATTTGCCCCAAGTCAGTAACAGCATGCTAGGATCAGCTGTATATGACACCTACAACCTCCGCCACACCCCACATTATAGGTATCCCCCTTTACTCTCTTCTGCTACACAGACACATCTTTCACACCAGACCTGCAGGAAACTCTCCCTTGCTTGTCTCTGAATGTGAACTTGATACTGACTTGGGTTTGTTCCCTATCTTAGCAGGGGTGTGTGTGTGTGTGTGTGTGTGTGTGTGTGTGTGTGTGTGTGTTGTATGAGAGAGAAAGAGAGAGAGGCGCAGAGAAAATGATTGTACTGGAGCCTTACACTTACAGTCTCACTCCCACCTTTTGGTGGTTAATTGCAGATACAAGTCTCACAGACTTTCCTGCTCTGGCTGGCTTCCAACCACAAACCTCAGATCTCAACCTCCTGAGTAGTTAGGATTCCAGGCATGAGCCACCAGTGCCTGGTCATTTTTAAAACATATTTGATGACTCAAGTTTATCCCCTCGGCAGTGTTCCTGAAGGGTTCGTATAAGGTGAAAGGAAGAACTAACACATTCCAGTGACTTGGCTGATGACCCTTAAAAATATATGCCTTCATCCTGCTCCCCAGAACCTCTGAACATCGCCTCATTTGGGGAAATGGACTCCGTAGGTATAATTAGTGATCTTGAGATTACTCTGGATTATCCAAGGGGATGCTAAATCCAGTGATAAGCATGTTTACAAGATATATGGTAGAGTAGACATAGACATGGAGGAGAAGCAGAGGCTGACACTGGAGTGATGATCCAGGAGCCTAAGAAGACAGCAGCCATCAGATGCTGGTCAAGGAAAGGGCGCTCTCTCTCTCTCTCTCTCTCTCTCTCTCTCTCATAAAGCCCTGGAGGGAGCATGTCCTGTGACATTATACTTCTCTTATCCAAAACAATGAAAGAATACATTCTGGATATTATAAGCTACAGACTTTGAAGGTTATTGTTGTCAGAGTCTTAAGAAATTAATATCCAGGTGTTTTGGCAAGAGGTCTGCAGGAACTTTCCCTGTGGGAAAAGTTCCTTCCTTCCTTCCCTCCCTCCCTCCCTCCCACCCCCACCCTTTCCCTTTTGTGCCTTGTGTCAATACTGGACCTTGAATTCACTGGGCTTGAACTTCATTTGAGGGGTACTATCCCTTGCCTATTTCACTTAAGGCTAGTATTTTACAAATCCAGTCACAGCTCCACTTCTGTGGTGGTGGTGGTGGTGGTGGTGATTGTGTGTGTGTGTGTGTGTGTGTGTGTGTGTGTGTGTGTGTGTGTGTGTGTGTGTGTGTGTGTATATATGTATGTATCTATGTATTTATGTGTATATGTATGCAGATAAGAGTCTCATGAACTTCCTTTCCCCAGATAGCTTCCAACCTCAATCCTCAGATCTCAGCCTCCTGAGTATCAAGGATTTCAGCTAGAATTACAGCTGTGAGCCACAGTTGCCTGTCTCAAAATGCTTTCTGACTTTCATATGATGTTGACTTTTAAGGAGAAGTAACTAGAGCTCATGTAACATGTTCCCCTCTCTTCAGCCTTTTCTGTTTTGTGTCTTCTTTTGAAGTTCAGTTTCTTGTAATGTTGGAATGAGCTCAGGGCCTCAATCATGCTAAGGAAGCATTCTACCACTGAGATACATCCTCAATCCTCCTTGTTTCTTTGGAAAAGCAATACAGTCCTCTGTCTTAGCCAAGGTCCTTATGCTTTTCTATTGGGTTAAAAAAAAATCCCCTTTCAACTATGTCCATCAATTCCAAAACAACGGTGCATTGTAGTCCAGCACTTGATGTCTGATGCCTCTTTAAGTCACCACACTCTCGTTCTCTCCTCCTTTCTCTCATCTCTCCACACACTTGAGCAGTTTCCTTGAAATTAAAGTGCATAGCCACTATGCCCTGTCTCAAGTGGAGAGCCAAATTTCATTACCAATTGGAGCACTTTAAATCAATATTTGGACATTTAATGATTTCGCTCATTTTATTTGAATACATTAGAGAAGTCTGATAGGCTTATTAGGGTCCCTGTGATTAACATCTTCGAATCAGCCAAAGGTGCCAATTTAAAAAAATCATCTTGTTTCAGGCCCACCATAAAAATCTGCATAATTTAGCAATTATTTTATCATTTTGAATATATATTAAAAAGTAGTTTTCAGTGTTTAATTAGAAAATATAGTCAACATATTTTAAAGCAAGCTACCTCCTCCATGCTAGATTGAAACCAAGGAATATTTAGGGCTGGCTCCAATTTATGAACTAGCCTCATATCATATTTCTGCCCCAGGCATGTTCATGTCGCAAACCCCTCTTATTAGAAACTGATTTACCACTCATCAGATGAGCTCAACTCTCCCTTGGAGACTCAGATAGTGGCACCACAATTCATGAAGAAGTTATGTTCTTAACGTTCTGGAGATAACCCAGGCAAAAATTACAGAAGGTTTTAGTGCTATACTCAAAGGCCCAGACTTGACCATCTTCCTTTTGTCTTGTAAGAATTTGTTGTAAAAGATGCCCGTGAAAGTATTTGCTAGAACCAAAACTTTGACAGAAAATAATAGTTAAATAGCTGCTGTGGCAAGATATTCTGCGTTCATGAAACTTTTCATCGAAGTTGTAACACAAGACAGAATGGTCATGATATAATGCTGTATAAAAATAGAATATTATATTTTATATATGGAGAAAAAACGAATTTCAGATTGGGAAGATGAGTTTCACTTCAATCTTTCCATTTTTCTATAATTTGGACTCATAATAGAGCCACGTCTCTTAGGAAAAATCTCACTACTATGTATGGTAAAATCCTAGATGATGGTTATTAGTGGGTGTTTGGACTTTTTTGTTCAAAGGGTTTGGATGGGGAATCATCTTAGCAAGTGAGTGAGAGATGGGGGAACCTTCCTTACTTAAAATAGGACATTTACCTTGAATGACATGGGTGTTAGAAGTTAGGAAATATCATACAAAACTACATAGGGGATATTTGGTTATTCAGTGTTAGGCAAGAGACTATAGATTGGGGAAAGGAACAAATACTGGGCAGAAATGATGTTAAACATCAATAAGACTGAAAGGATTGGCTGAAGGGTCAGAATAATGGTTACTTGGGGACAAGGTGCACTTTGTATGTGGGTTATTTGTGCTTCCTTAGTGATCTAGGCAACTGAGATTCACCTCAGACTTTGGTCCTCATTCATCTTCCTCATGTCCCTTGCAATCACCCATCATCCCATTGGCTTATCTTCTATATTTTACCCATCATTCCTGCTTCTCCTTTCTTTGGCTATCATGTTTGCAGTTTTACAGCATCTTCCCTTGCCCACTTTGGTACTAGTTCCTTTAATTATTTTCCATTTATTTATTTTTAGTCCCAGGGCTTGAACTCTGGGCCTAGGCACTGTCCCTCAGCTCTTCAGCTCAAGGCAAGCACTTTACCACTTGAGCCACAGCACCACTTCCAGTTTTCTGATGCTTCAGTGGAGCTAAAAGTCTCATGACTTTCCTCCATGGGCTGGCTTTGAACCACAATCCTCAGATCTCAGCCTCCTGAGTAGCTAGGATTACAGGTATGAGCCACGAGCACCCAGCTAATTTCTACACCTGAGGTCCTTCTTCTGAGGTCCTTTCAAGACCTCAGTTCCTTCCTCTGAGTTTCAACATGTATCATCCCTGGCTATATAGAAAAGTGATGCTTTCATACACACACCTGTGGCCAACAAGAAAACAGAAGGACTTGGGAGCTGCCATGAAATTACCTTAGAGGAGCAAGAAGTAGTAGGCAGACCACACAGCTAGTGGTGCTTCAGACAAGCAGGTGACTTTGTAAAATCATTTCTGTCTCAGTTATGCTGGTGTTAGCATGGTGAACAGGTAGAGGCTACACAAATATCACCTAAGAAGCTGTAAACATTAACAGAGCAGAGCAAGGTGGTTAGGATGATAGATGAGCAGCCAATGTGTCTTCAGGAAATGAGATGAAAGACAGGTCCTGAGAAGGGAAACTCATTGACCTCCTTAAATAAAAAGAAAAAGACCATCTAGGGATGAGGAAACCTCCAGACACCCAAGCTCCGGCTCCCTTCCTAACTACCCTAGCCTATCTTTGGGCACACACTCATCTCCGTGAATCAGAGAAATCACTGTTATCAAAGGATACAAAAAACAATTAGCCAGTCACTAATTGAATATGAGGGATCCAAGATCCCATCCTGTAGTACCAATTAGGCAAGTAGTCCAGGTATACTCATCACGGCACAGAAAAATATACCACAGGATCTTTCTTTTATGTTGAACTTTTAAAAGTTTAAGTTTTAGAAAGGAAGTAAAAGAATGGTTACCAGAACTGGAAAGTAGGTGAGGAACTTGAGGAAATAAATGTTGGTCAAATGTCGCTATTCTCCTTAAGCAAGGCTGAGGGCACATAGTGCATAGTCACATTGCCAAGAATGCCAGCACAAAGATCAAGATGGGGAAATAGCTATGCTTAAGTATGTTGCTCAAGAAATGTTATGCTCAGCTTGTGGTTGTTTTCACTAGGGAAATGTCTGCCTTGTTTTAGAGTAAGAACTTTATTTCAGCCTCATGAGTTGTATTCAAGATTCACTGCCTTTCCTACTTACATTACGTTGGATAATAAGAACTGCCTGGGAGCGGGGCACAAGTGGCTCGCACCTGTATTCTTAGCTACTCAGGAGGCTGAGATCTGAGAATCAAAGTTTGAAGCCAGCCCATGCAAGAAAGCCCATGAAACTCTTTTTTTCTTTTTAATTTGTTTTTTATTGTGAAAATGCCATACAGAGGGGTTACAATTACATGAGCAAGGTAATGAGTACATTTATCAAGCATTATTGCCTCCTCCTTTGTTTCCCCTTACCATCCCTTCCCAATTCCCTCCCCACCCCCCTACCCCACCCACACCAAATTAATCACAGCAAAAGCTGGTAGTGGCTCAAGTGGTAGAGCTCTAGCCTTGAGAACAAAGAAGCTCAGGGACAGTGCCCATCCCAGGGTCCAAGTCCCAGGACCGGAAAAAAAAACTGCTTGGGAAGAGAATTAGGGGCTTTTTCCTGTCTAATAAAGAGCCTCTGGCTTCCCAGATTTGATTTCTTGAGATTGTCTTTGTTACTTTTTTATCCATTCCCCTTCTAAGTTTCTGAGCACCCTGCTGCTCTAGATGCAGCAATCAAAGATCGAAATTTTGAGGGGCCACACGGATAAGGAAAATAAATAGAAAGAGGAAGGGTGGACAAATACACTTGTTACATTCAATGTACATTATGTAAATGTTGAACTATGTAACTTTAGGATTTGGATGGATTGGGAAAGATGAGGAGATTGGTGGAAGGGGTGACATTAATCAAGATACATTGTACTCATAATCTGACTTATTAAATTAAAACTCCTCTGTACTACTTAAAATCCAATTCAAAAATTAATAAAATAGGTCAAATTTTCAGTTAGACAGAAAAACAATTTCAAGAGGGCAAATGAACATCACGATGACTATAGTTAATAATATATTATATATTTGATTATCATAATGTGGATTTTACAAATTCTCATCAAAAAAGAACATAGCAGAAAGTAGAGATAGGAGGGTTACAGTTTGACATTAACCTGAGAAAAACTTTAGTAAAACCCCATCTCATAAAAGATAGTCTGGGCAAGTTGGCATATGCTTGTAATCCCAGATACTCTAGAGGCAAAGGTAAGGAATTATAGTCAGAAGCTGGCTGAGACAAGCATAAGACTATTATCCGAAAAATAAGCAAAGGAACTGATTCACTTGTCTAGCAAGTGTGAAGTTGAATCCTAGTACTACCAAATAGGGAAGGAAGGAAAGAAGGTAGGAAGGAAGGAAGGAAGGAAGGAAGGAAGGAAGGAAGGAAGGAAGGAAGGAAGGAAGGAAGGAAGGAAGGAAGGAAGGAAGGAAGAAAGAAAGAAAGGAAGGAAATTAACTGAATTATGAGAAATGAATTATCAATAAATTATGAGAAATGATCAAGTGGCATAAATACATATGATTGTAAACCAGATGATAAGGCAAAAACTGAACAAAAGGAAAGCTATTTAAAGAAATCACAGTTGAAATTTCCACATTAAGCAGAAATTCATCAAATTTCATCCACTGTCCAAATCTGACAAAATCTGTATATCCACATATGCAGCATACTCATTTGGACCCACGCAGAAGAAACAGAAAAATAGCCAAAGTATGTGATAATCTAATAGTTATAAACCAGTCATGAGAAAGACTAAAAAGTAGTCAGAGAAAAATAAAAGAACAAATATAAGAACAATTGATTTCTTGTCTTATACAAACAAGAAGACACATTTAAGGTATTGAAAAAAAAGAAAGTGAATAAACAAGAAAGACCTGTCAGCCAAGGCAGAAAAACCCTTCAAAACGGAAACAAACAAAAAAGTAAAAAAGCTAGAGAAAATTTATTGCCAACATTTCTATAAGAAAGAGTATTTTAAGCAGAAAAAAACAAATGGCCAGTGAAAACTGAGATATCCACAATATAATTGAGAAGTGGTAAATATTTTTAAAAGTGGGTTTTATTTTCATTTTTAGTATGCTTAAATAACTGATTTTAATTCAAGGATATTAGTTTCATTACATTACTGACTTTATTAAAAGCAAAACTCATAATATAGTATGAGGTTTATACACATGTAGAATTGAAAATTGGTGACAACTACAAAAGGTACAGCCGAGAAAAATCTAAATATAGCATTATAAATGGATTATAGAATACATGTACTCCTTTATTATTTGAAGATAAATTATACTAATTCAAAAATGCATATTTTAAATACTGAAACGACCACAGACAAATATATCCAAGAACTAGACAGTAAAATAAAAGAAATATTTATTTAAAATCTCAACTAATCCACAAAAAGACAAGAGAAAAAATAATTTTAAAAAGAATGAAGTACACTTGCACATCCATATTCATTGCTGCACTACTCACAATAGCCAAGTTGTAGAAACAGCCCAGATGCCCTACAATAGATGAGTGGATCCAAAAAATGTGGTACCTATACACAATGAGAATTTACACAGCCATTAGAAAGAATATCATTGGAGCTAGAACAAATCATGTTAAGTGAGGTAAACCAAGCACAGAGAAACAAACAGCACATGTTTTCTCTCATATGCACAAGCTAGATCTAAAATATACCAGGACATAATAAATTTCACAAGTCTGTAGGTATTCACACCCAGTGAGACCAAAGAAGGATACTCTTAGGACAGGAATAGAAAAGCATGATGCTTAGGTACATCTGATTATACAAAATAATATTTATCAAATGAACTCTAGGAAAAGGAAACAAGAGGGTTTTTTTCATTTTTGCTGTTATCTTTTCTTTTTGTTTGGATTGTTCATTTATATGTCTTTGGGGTTGTAATGAAAATTACAGAAATAGACAAAAGGTAAACAAATGCAGCAGTAGTACTCACTGGATACTATATTGAAAATGAATTATATCATTATATGGGAGGGAAAAAACTGGGAGAGAAAAGGTACAAAAGAAAGGTACTCTTTACCTGACGTACATAACTGGAGCCCCTCTGTACATCACCTGTATGATAACAAACATTTTTTAATAAAAGAATGAAGTATTCCATTGGCAAAATAAAAGTCATGGAAATGCTCTGGTCAAAATCAGAAATTGTAATATGTACAAAAATCAAGAAATTGGTGTATGATGCCCATTTGAAGCCCAGAACCACAGAAAGAACGGAACTAAAGCAGGGGATGGTAGAGCATGCAGAGCCTCATCAGCAGAAAGCAGAAGGGTTATAACAACAAAAATTGTTGTTCAAACAGGGAACATTGCCAAGAATAAAGAGAAATCCTAAATAGTGATTTAAAATATCAATTCATGAAAAAGACCTAAGGATTCTAAATTAGTATCTATCACTATAGTTTTAAAATAGGAGAAAATGTAATAGAACTGAAAAGATAAAAGGACAAATCCAAACCTGCAATTATAGTGAGGAACTTCAATATCCTTCACTCAGCAATGGATAGAAGGCAAAATATCTGTAAGGAACTAGAGATTTGAGCAATGGTAGCAACTGGCCTCATCAGACTGACATTTTTATATAGAACATCCCTCCCAAAAAGTGCAGAATGTACATTCTTTTCAATTACAAACAAGATAGAACACATTCTTGGCTGTAAAACAAACCTTAATATAATTTTTAAAAGTGAAATCATACCAAGGATGTTCTGTCACAAAATGAAACTCAACTAGTTAAGTAATATAAAAATGTTTGCTTACTTTTCAACTATTTGGAAATTAATAAGCCAAAGAGGAACTACCAAGAATAACAAGAAGCTGGGTGCTGGTTGGTGTCTCATGTAATTCTAGCTACTCAGGAGATGGAGATTCAAAGATACCTGCACAGGTAACTCTGTATGATTTTTTGTTGTTGTTGCTGTTGGTCGTGGGGCCTGAACTCTGAGCCTGGGCGCCATCCCTCAGCTCTTCAGCTCAAGGCTAGCACTCTACCACTTGAGCCATAACCCCACTTCTGGCTTTTTCTGCTTATGTGGTACTGAGGAATCAAACCCAGGGCCTCATGCATGCAAGGCAAGCACTCTACCACTGAGCCACCTTTCCAACCCCACGGTGTGACTCTTAACTTCAATTAACTAGCAGAAAGCTAGAAATGGAGGGGTGTCTCTATTGGTAAGGTATTCTAGTCTTAGAAAAAGCCAAGCAAGAGCTCATGGCCCTGAGTTTGAGCTCCAATTCTGATGCACAGGCAAGTGTCCCCCCGCCCACACACACACCAATAATGGGAGATTATTTTGTATTAAATGCAAATAAAAACACAGTATTTCAATATTTGTGTGGTACAGAGGTCAACAAACTGTGGTGATATGGTACTCAAGCTAAATATACTTTTAACTGTTCTAAAGGTTGTAGACAAGGAGGAAGAGAAGAAGAATGGGAATGAGAGAAGTGTTAAAAGAGAAAACAATAACAACTATTTTACAGGGACCATTTATGGCCTGCAAAGCCCAGGTACTTATTATCTAACTCTTTTCAGAAAAGTATTTGCCAACCCCTTTCTAGGAAGAAACAAGTAGCATTCAATATTTGTATTTGAAGTCAAGAAAGTTCTCAAATCAATAATCAAAGTATCAAATCTGAAGAAGCTAGTAAAAGTAGTGCGCAAAATAAAGAATTAATAAAGGAGATTAGGAATATCAATTCACTCAGAAAGTCAATAAAACCAAAAGGTTAGTTCATTCAGGTAATAAAATCGTATATATCATGACACATTTTTGAGGTCAACATCAAGCTGTATAGCAAACATGATAAGAGATATTATAAAAACAGAAACTTGTAGAAAAATAACCCTTAGGAAGAGAGAAGGCAACAATTCTTTTTTTTTATTGTGAAAATACTGTACAGAGGGGTTACAATTACATGGGCAAGATAATGAGTACATTTCTTATCAAGCATTGTAGCCTCCTCCTTTGTTTCCCCTTCCCATCCCTTCTCATCCTCCCCCCACACTCCCCACCCAGACCTCCTCCCCTACCCCACACCAAAGTTGTAAAGTTGGTTTTCGACATAAGGACTTGTACAGCTCATTGTTGCAATAGGTCCACCTGTATCCCTATTTAAACAATTTGTTTTTATCCCTTCCCTTCCACTAATTATACCAACATCAAATAGAGTGAAAGCAGGGGTTATACCGTGGGGGAGGGACATACAAAGCAACAAAACAATCATCTTATAAATGTGTTAGAAACAACCGCATGAAAGAAAAAACATTTGAATACATATCTTAGGGTTCATTTCCCTAACATCAACTTATCTTAACTTTTCTGCTTGACTCAGACATACACTAGTAATTGCAAATAAGGGAAACCATGGGACCTATGTTTCTTTGGGCCTGGCTTACTTCACTTAATATAATTTTTTCCAAGTCTTTCCATTTCCTAACAAATGGGGAAATGTCATTCTTTCTGATGGAGGCATAGAATTCCATTGTGTATATATACCACATTTTCTTCATCCATTCATCTACTGAGGGGCATCTGGGTTGGTTCCATATCTTAGCTATGGTAAATAGTGCTGCAATAAACATAGTCGTGCTGGTAGCTTTAGTGTGGTCTTGTTTGTAAACATTAGGGTAAATGCCCAAAAGTGGGATTGCTGGGTCATAGGGGAGCTCTATGTGGAGTCTTTTGAGGAACCTCCATACTGCTTTCCAAAGTGGTTGAACAAGTTTACATTCCCACCAACAATGCAGTAAGGTTCCCTTCTGTCCACATCCCCTCCAGCATCTGTTGTTATTAGAGTTCTTGATTATAGCCATTCTAACTGGGGTGAGGTGGAATCTCAATGTTTTGATTTACATTTCTTTTATGGTTAGGGAGGTTGAGCATTTCTTCATGTGTCTATTGGCCATCCTTCTTTCCTCTTCAGAGAAGTTTCTCTTTAAGTCTTTAGCCCACTTATTTATTGGGCAGTTGTTTCTTTGAAGATTTGTTGTTGGGGGATTTAATTTTTTGAGTTCTAGGTATATTTTAGATATGAGACCCTTGTCTGTTGTATGGCTAGTGAAGATCTCCCAATCCGTGGGCTTTCTATTGATCTTGCTTAGCTATGTCCTTTGCCATGTAGATGCTCTGCAATTTCATGCAATCCCATTTGTCCAACCTTTCTTTGATTTGTTGTGTTTCTGGGTCTCTATTAAGAAAATTTCGGCCTGTGAGGCAATAATTTTTAACCAAATAGTAGCCAATTGAATTCCATAAATGGGCTACTAAGTTGTGACTAAGTGGAGTTTATCTCAGGAACCCTAGGTAAACGTAGTTTTCAAGAAGTCAATGAATATAATTTATTGCACAAAGAGATATTAAAAGAAAAATGCAAGATAATCTCAACAGATACATAAAATATTTGACAAAATTCCATGTTTAAATATACTATTTTTTAATCTGATAAAACTAAAATAAAACTTCTAAATTTCTTATCGTTATTATAAAGATGATGTACAGAGGGGTTACAGTTACTTAAGTAACTGTCACCCCTTCCTTCACTCTCTCCCAGAAAACAAAACTTGTTACACTGAATAAAGGGAGATACTTGTACAAGACTTAATGGCCAATAATATCTCCCCTAAGACAGGGTATCAGCTTTTATCACTTTTGTTCAATATTGTACTGGAAGCCCTGTCCACTAAAATAGGCAAGGAAAGAAATAAAGAGCATATAGTTTGGGCAAGAAGTAAAACTGTCCTTATTCATAACTAACACAATTATGTAGAAAATCATAAGTCATAAAATTAAAATAAAATAATCTCTTGGTTATTTGAACTCACGGCTTTAATGAAGTCACCAAATATTGTTGCAAATAAGAACATCAGTAGTGCTTCTATAATGTAGAAATAGAATAAAATGAAACACTTAAAAATAATAGTATTTATAATACCAATAAACCCTACAGTTTAGGGTGACATTTCACAAAACAATAGGTTCACATTCTATACACAGAAATTCACAAAATATTGCTGAGAGAAATCAAAGGCCTAAATAGAAGTATAAATAATACCATGCAATATTGCTAAAATGTCCATTCTTTTTAAATCTACAGATTTAATGCAATTCCACTTAAAAGCTCAGTGTGAATATGGAGAATATGACATGCTAAATCTAAAATTTATACAAATGACAATTCTGTAACTAGACTCCTTGATTTTCAATTAAGGCTTAAAAACTTCAGGAGACTGTGGGGGGTATTTCCTTAAAACTCCCTTATTTTCTTCTCCCACAATGTCCCCTTTTCCTTCATGCCTCTGGCTCTGGCTCCCAGGTAAATCTTGAGATGAAAGCTTATTAATTTTATCATTGATTGGGTTAGAGACAGCATGTGATCCATGATGACCAATGAAAGATGATTGGAAATTAGAGGAAGAATTTCTGAATAAAGCTCTCTTATTAAGTGGCATTTCTCTCTTCTTTTTTCTGAATATAATTCTAGGTGAACGTAGGGCTAGGAATTTTGCTTATTATGAGATAAGTTAGTCAGAGGATGGTTCTGACAACCAAGAAGATGGAGCAAAAAGGTAGGATGAATCTGCAAAAAAAAAAATATATTAACTGAATTACCCAGTCACGTTTTGACTGTTTACATTTTAAAAAGTGATTTCACTGTGTGCTTTTTATATTTTCAAGTAAAAACATATTAACTGATAAAACTTCTAAAAGTTAATTGCTCTCTGCTTCTGTTTTCTAAAATGAGAGATAATATTACTATTCCTACTCATAATACTACTTAGCCTCATCAGGTTTAGGTAGATTTGATGAGATGATACATGCAATAGTATAAGAGTTAGGGTAAGTATTCAACATGTTAGCTGTTGCTAGGATTACAAAATACTATGTCAGCACCCTTTCCTGAAAATAAGTGTAACTGAAACAGACATTTAATTCAACCTACAACTATCTAAACACTACCAGCTATAGGTCAAACCCTGATTTAATAGCTTCAACTGTGTTCTCTTCTCCCAAAACTCGTAGCTTAAAGGGATCTGTAGTTGTTTTAACTAGTTAAGTTGCCCAGAAAGGAGACAATTTCATTATGTTCCTCTGGAAATTTGTGGTTGTTTTAACTAATTAAGTTTAGAAAGTCAAAGTTAGATAAAGCCTGTCACTATACTTTTAGTACAGGGTTAAGTGAATAAGACTTACTAGAGGAGGTAACAAGAAGTCAAGAACGTGTACGAACTATCCAGATGAAAGGAATCCAGTCGGACATTTGGAAAGATCTCTAGGCAGAAGAAGAAGCATAAACAAAAGTTTGGGAACAAGAGCATAGAGCATTTAAGGAACCCCACACCATTCATTGTGGCTAAGTCATAGATTGTCAGGCTAAGAGATGAATGGGCACAAGGAAGATTCATGGAGAGCCCTTCAAAGTCATGAAAAGGAAGAGCCCGCAGGCTCCTTGGGAGGGTTTCTAATTTAGAAACCAGCATAAAGTAGGTCTTAGTAATAAAAACTGTGCAGCTCCTGGTTCCTATCTCTAAATATGAATTTGACCTGTTATTTATTTAAGATGCGAAGCTCTTGCCTATACATCAAAGACCTTAGTTTAAAAAAAACATAAAATCTGACTCAAGTTAAGATTGGAACTTTTAAAGTGGGGCAAGTTATAAATTAACAAAGTTGCCTACTGTATGCATGAATTGGAGGCTCAGACTGAATTAGGTCACAGACCTGGACCAGATTAATTGGCCTTCATGCTTTGAGTCCCCAAGCTGTGATAGACATTCTAGGAAAGGCAGAGGGGAAGGTTGAAGCACACTGGGTGAATGGTGAGGTCCAGAACTACAAGAGTAATTAAGTTTGGGGACAAGCAGATCAGGAAAATTCTGAGTCCCTCTGATCAGAGTTCTCAAACTTTTAAAATAAAGCATCTTTTCTTCAACCATTCAAGTTCAACCCAATAGATTGCAAAGACAGCCAGCAAATCCTACCAATCCCTGCGTATGCACATTGCATTGTGATATTGCAGCTTTTCCTGCCAAGAAATAGAGTTTGTGTCTTAACCCTTTATACCCTCAGTTTGACCCTGTTAACATATTTTGGTCAATGGAATACTGTCAAATATGATGCACGCCAGGGCTCGATAAACCCTTGTGGCTATTGAAGCTTATCTTTTTCTACTCTTTGGGACCTTTAAGATCATCAAAGGAACAAGCCCAGGCTGACCTGTTAGGGGATAATAGGCCACAAAAAGAAAGTCCAATCTTCTCAGTCAAGGTTATCACAGAATGAACAACTCTTTGACCTTAGTCTCATAAGAGAGCCACAGCTAAGAAAAATTGAATTGAAACTAGCCCAAACTGCTGACTCACAGAATCATGGAACTATTGTTTGAACCCACTGTGATTTGGTATTTTTGTCATGTAACCCAAGCTAACTGATACATCCACAAACAGCTCCACCCTAAAAATGAGAGCAAGAAGAAGCAATCTGACTGAAGCATAAGGAAGGGGAGAGAATCTTAGTCACTCTCTTTCTAAAAGCTAGACCCCATGCTTCTCCTCATGGTCCCCAAAGGGTCCTGCAGCAACAGTGGATCTTGAATAGGAGTCTAATTTGATCAAGCTCAATGACTATTTTATGGACAAGAGTACAAGGTTGGCTAGGTGTTAGTGCCCCCTGTCTGTGATCCTAGCTACTTAGGAGGCTGAGATCTGAGGATGGAGGTTTGAAGACAGTATGGGCAAGGAAATATCTATGAGATTCTTTTCTTATCTCTAATTAATCACCAAAAGAAAGAAAAAGCTGGAAGTGGAGCTATGATTTAAGTGGTAGAGTGTTAACTTTGAGGAATAAAAAGCTCAGGGAATCCCAGCCCTAAGTTCAAGCCTCAGGACTCTCTCTCTCTCTCTCTCTCTCTCTTACACACACACACACACACACACACACGTACAAGGCTCAGAAATTACCTTGACTAAACTAAGCTAATCAGTTCATTGTAACTGGCTGCCCATGGCTCCTAGCCGGGTAACTGCAGAACAAGTATATTCAATGAGCTGCTATGGTGAGAGCCTAGAAAGTAAAGAGCTATTTCAGCCATCCACGAGCCAACCCTAAACATGGAGTCATCACAATAGACTGCCCTGGGGAAAGCAAAGTCAAATCTCACTGGTACATGGACCCAACAGAAACTTATCAAGGTCTATCTTTAGATTCTCAGTTACATGATAAACAATTCCACTGTGTTTCTTGAGCTACTTTGCACATTATTTCTGGCACTTATTACTTCTAACTGATTTGCTAATTCTAATGTGCTAATTCAAGTTCACAAGGACGCTCATTTTCCCTAGCCAAGACTACCTAGGAGGACAAAATCTGTGGATGGAAAAGTGTAACCTTTTCATCCTTAGTTCTATCTGTCCTAAATCTGGAAATCTTCCTAAGAAGGAGGTAGAAATGGAAATTAAGCAGCTTGACTTTTCTGGTCATATGACTGCTATCAGAAGCATGTGGACTTCTAGTAAAAGGAGAATTGTGGCACATGAAAAGCATAGCTTGAAGCTGAGTTGAACCAACTGAACCAGTTAGGCTAAATCGTTAAAATTCAACCTCTTAATATCTCTTATTTGAGATAAGACTTGGCATGAGACTGTGGATGGGAAATGTAGCTTTGCTCAAAGTGGGGCTCAAGAGGTTTTAAGTGTGGGAAGACAGTGGCTACATGGGACAAGAGACTACGATCCTAAACAAGATATGAAATGTGGCATGAAGAACAATGTCATCATGCAAAGATGTGACATCTTAAATCCTTGTTTCTTGGCTGTGAACCCACACTTACCACAGTTGGACCAATGTATGCTCTATCTAATCATCAGAAAGTAAAAATAAGCTTTTCCTTCCCCTACTTGTTTGCAAATTGAAAGTCTAACAACTTTACCACTCAACTGCTTGATGATTAGTAGGCGGTAATTTAAACTATACACATTATGCTAAGTATCCTTATATTAATTCAGTCTGAGTGAGTTTTTATAAAATGCTTTGTTCTGCTCAATAAAGTTAATTATATGTTCTATGTTTCATAACTGAGTGTCTTGATTTAAAAAAAAAAATAATGGCAGTTTCAATTGCATTTCCTTATAAACTCAGGGAGGGGGATAACAAAAAGGAATTCATAGAAGGCAGTAATGCTGTCCACTCCCAACCACCCTGTCCCCAACACCCTAAAAGGTGCACAGAGGTGAGAAGTTGCTCATATGTTTATAAGCATCCAGTTGTACTCAAAGTATCCAAACCCATAGGAAAATAAGTAGTGCTTTGCTTCTCCACTGTGTAAGAAGAAGGAAGACTAGGAGTTACTTGGGCTTGCTTCTTTGTTTTGGGGGAGGTGGGTAAAAAACCAAAGGGTTAAGAAAATGGAATGTAATTTCTGTGAGCAATACCACAACAAGCAGGGCCCTTTCTGTGAAGTATAGCTACTGACAGGGGTCCTGAATCATGTATAGAATGCCAGTCAAGTTAGCAGGTGGACATGTTGCCCGCCCCCAACCTGGGTCTAAGAGGTCAGAAAGGCATAAAGTTTCTAGGCGCTGGTGGCTCACACCTGGAATCCTAGCTACTCAGGAGGCTGAGATCTGAGGATTGCAGTTCAAAGCCAGCCTGGGCAGGAAAAGTCTGTGAGACTCTTATCTCCAATAAACCACCAGAAAACCAGAAGTGGTGCTGTGGCTTAAGTGGTAGAGTGCTAGCCTTGAGCTGAAGAGCTGAGGGACAGCGCCCAAGCCCAGAGTTCAAGCCCCACGACTGACAATGAAGAAGAAGGAGGAGGAGGAGGAGGAGGAGGAGGAGGAAAGAAAGGCATAAAGTTAA
Organism: Dipodomys spectabilis; assembly: GCF_019054845.1. Taxonomy (NCBI): domain Eukaryota; kingdom Metazoa; phylum Chordata; class Mammalia; order Rodentia; family Heteromyidae; genus Dipodomys; species Dipodomys spectabilis. Next base: position 19,065,510 of record NW_024870822.1, read on the forward strand.
AGACATATAACCCTTACATGAAATAGATAATAGAATATGAATGGCTAGCACTGACAGCATTAACTACCAGCACTTTACATATATTATCTTGTTTTTTCTTATTTATGTTAAAGAACACTATGCTCCTTTCTCACAGTGAGGAAAGCAGGTTTGGATAGGTCAGGGGAGGAGATCATAGAATCAGTTGTTAATTAGTACCTACACTCAACAGGAGTCAGAATCCTAAGGATATAGTTAAAGAAAAATCAGGCCATCATTGTGAAGCAACTGGACAGAAACCATGTGGCTAGCCCCCAGGGAAACCTTGGAAGGAGAGGGTTAGAAGCAGAAGTGGATAAAGCAGGCTTGGATTAGTTTGGAGTATGGCACCTTCTGCATAGAGCCTTAGCAGCTTCAGACATGTACAGGAAGGAAGCTATTGAAGGGCCAACAGATCCTGCTAAAAAAACAGAAAACCTAAGACTCAGAAATGGAAGGAAAGAAGTTATTGTTATTTATCTCATTTTGATTAATATTCTACTAATGTCTTTATTTAATTAATGTAATTTCCATATTTAGTTGATTGGCTTATCTAATTAATGATTTGATCACATTCACTCACTGGATTTGGCACATTGTAGGAAGTGAAGAAATACTAAATAATCTTCATTGATCATCATGGCTAAACTTCTCTTACCTATGCATTCTGAATGGAGTCACACTTAATGGAAAGATGGTAGAATTTATAAAACAGATTCAAACATAGCTTCCAACATTTTTCATGTATGTGTTCTTGGACAAGTCATTTTTTCCACCCTGAGTCTCTCCTGCCCCCATAACAGTAAAAGAGAATAATGTAACAAAAGCTTATTCTGGGGGCTATTTTTAAGATCAAGTGATAATGCATATGAAGGCATTTTAAGAACTATAAATACTATCTCTTCCATAGTTCCATTAGCCTAATTAACTTTCCTATTTACAAATACATTGCATTCTGACAGTTAATATTTCATTTGATCAGCACACTGGAAATTACCTTCAGAGTGTGGCTACAGATTACCAACAAAGCATAATTCTATACAAGTTTATCTTTTTGATCCATTTATAGTAAGACTCAACACTGAACATGTACTCAAAGAACTCAGTTAGCTGGGTGTAGTGGTACATGTCTATAATCTATATTTGGGAGATAGAAGCAGGAAGATTATGAGTTTGTGGTCATCCCAACCAAAATTACCTAGGCTGTATCTCAAAAGCAAACTACAAATAAAAGGATTGGTGTGCAGCTAAGTGGCAGAATCCTTGCCTAGCATGTGAAAGGCCTGTAGTTTTTCTACTCAATTACTTTGTAATCATAAGAAAGTTTTCTCAAGTTCTATTCCTAAAATATAGATAGGGGGTAGGGAGGGGTGGAATCTGTCCTACCCTCTTCTATGAATGAAACGGGGAATATGAAACACCAGGTATCTCAGAGATCTTTTACCTGTTCTTACCAGCTAAGACATTCTGTAGAGGGTCTCTAAGGATGTGAACAAGCCATAGCACATCTGAAGTCCACTGTGAGCCCTGAGAAAAGCAGGCACAGTAATCCATCAGACTCTGACAACCAACACCTATTCTGAGCACCCTGGAGAGTCTCCAGGTAGGAAAAGTGAGGCTGCATTCCTAACAGTGGAGAGGTACCACAATTAATCCAAAATATCAGATAATTCCCTTTTCCCTCATTACAGAAAAAAGAAAAGTTTATTTTATTTAGATTCAACACAAATATACTGTCATTCCACAAAATGCAGGTACCAGATTCTTCCAGGCATCTATTACTCTTTTTAGTAATTTTCCCAATAACCAAAGGAGATCAATGTTCTAGTGAACCAGCCTCAGAAAACACAGTGTATCTGGTGGACAATCTCCAAAGGGTGGGAGCAATATAGTACAGTAGGAGCCATGCATCCAGTCCAGGACGAGGAGAGTGGCTGGCTGGCACTTCCATGCAAGCCTCAGTCTACCTACCTGTAAATGAGATTGTGGCAGCAGATGATGCTAAGAAAGCAGCAAACTTTTTATTCTGCTCATGTGGAGAATCCCATGAATGATTTATGGTCAAAGCTTTTTCTTCTTTCCATCTTTCTTTGAACTTATTTTTAGATATTTGTCCAGTTATGGCTTTATTGGAAGCTGACCTCATCAATCACAACCTCCAAACCCATGGGGGAGGAAAATAAACACAAAGTGAATGTTCCACTCAATTCTCCTTTCCAAGGAGAAACTCCTTTTTCCTTCACCTTGTAAGAAAAAAAAAACACCTCAGTAGCTTTAACCACTAATCACAACTAATGGAAGATGCACTCCGCTGTTCTTGACTACAATGACTCCAGACAAACCCCAGGGAAGTCAATATTAGATCAATTTGTGACTGGCAGCTGGGGAAGGTGTAAAAAGCTCCCACCGTGGGTCCATTGTAAAACCCTGTGAGGGCTGCACTTGACTGGGAAACATTTAAATCTATTTTCTTTTGACCTCTGAGGACTCTTAAGTAAAGGGGAAAGAGGCCTTTGCAACAGGTCTGGTGTTTTGACATTCATTTCCCTGGGTGCAGGTCTTTCTGAAGGAGAAGAGGGCAAATGCTTACTGTTAATGGAAGCCATGCTGGGCAATTGGTATCATCAGAATCCCAGACTGAACTCAGATGCAAGGCTAGAAAATTTAAGGAGATATGAAGGGGTGGAACAAGGCCCATATCCCACATAGTAATCTAAGAGAAGGAAATGAAATGTGGACAACCTCAACCAAAGACAATTCCGACGCGATACTATGTTAAATGAACTATACAATTTGGGGGGAAGGAGGGGAAAACCAGGAGAAAATGAGGTGACACAGTTCAAAAAGAGTTGTGCACATTACTCGACTTACATAACTGTAATCCCTCTGTACATCACCTTTACAATCATTTTTTAATTCCCTGACAGATAAGGACAGAAAAGGATGTGGCCTTTAATTGCAGCTAGCATTTGCCTGACACTGTGGGAAAGACTCTGTGTGCATTACCTCACCAGGTCTTCCCAATAACCTACACAGTAGATGTTATTGTCCCTATATTAAAGAAATAAAATAGCGATCTTGAGAATTAAGTTATCTTATCAGTTTGCATAGTTCAAAAAACAGACCCAGACAAAAAAATGGACAGCATGGTGTGGTTGTGGGATGATGGAGGGGTAGGGCTAGACTTGCTAGGGGATAAATGAACCCCACCAGGGTTGTGTAGTAACTGATAACTGGTATATAGTCTTCTTCACAGTGTGAGCAAAGGTAGACTTGGGGGATTCATCTACATTGGACTGTGAATGCAAACATCAGGAAAGGAAGTTTTCTAATGGGTTTAGAGCACATAGTAGGGTTTTCTGTATTATTCCCATTCTCATTCTTTTTTTAATTTAAACTTTATTATAAAGGTAATGTACAAAGGGATTACAAGTTCCATAAATAATGAGTACATTTCTTTTTGAACAGTGTTGCCCCTCCTTTCCTTTCTCTCCCCCAAGTTGTAAAGTTCATTTCTAACATAGTGTCTAGTGAGTATCACTGTTGAATTGGTTCACCCTTTGTCCTATGGTTTCTATGATTCCACTTCCCTTCCCCAAATCAGATAAACTCATATGCAAACAAAAACAGTGATAACAGGAAATAAACCAAAGGGGGAAAGAAAGAAAGAGAAAAATAACTGCAAACCGTACAATAAAAAAGCCTCTTGTTTCCATTTCTTAGAGTTCATTTCAATAAGCATCATTTTATATGATCATATGCATGTAGCTATTGAGCCCTGGTGATCCTCTCCTAAGAATATCCTCCTTTGTTCTTACTGTGCAAATGCTTAGAGTGCTGTTTAATTAATCCTGTCAAAGTGTAATTAGTTGTCTTTTACTATACATTGGATTAACTTGTAGATTTATAGACATATCCTAGTTATTACAAATAATGGAAACCATCCAGCCTGTGTTTCTTTGGGTCTGGCTTATTTTGCTTAATATAATTTTTTCCCAAGTCTCCATTTCCTTATGGATGGGGCAATGCCATTGTTTCTGATGAAAGCATAAAATTCTCTTGTGTGTGTGTGTGTGTGTGTGTGTGTGTGTGTGTGTGTATGTGTCACATTTTCTTGATCTATTCTTTCACTGTGGGGCATCTGGGTTGATTCCATATCTTATCTATGGTAAATAATGTTGCAATAAACATGGTTGTGCTGGTGGCATTAGTGTGGGCTAGTTTGTGGTAATTTAGGTAAATGCCCAGGACTGGGATGGCTGGGTCATATAAGAGTTCTATGTGTAGTTATTTGAGGAATCTCCATACTGCTTTCCAGAGTGGCTGAACAAGTTTACATTCCCATTAACAGTGTAGTAGTGTTCCCCATTCTCCTTGTTTTGTTGCAGCTTTAAGGTTTGTATGAGATTAACTCTACTTCAGCTCTAGCAGTGGAGCCTGGTCCAAGGATCAGCAAACTTCTCCAAAAAACCAAGTAGAAAATATTTTAGGTTGTGGGAGGCAGATGTGCACAATTATTCACTATTATATCAAGAAAACCATAGCTCTGGATATGTTACATAGAAAATAGACTATAAAATGTGCTTGGCCTGTGATTATAATCTATAGGTCTAAGCCAATGAAGGAAATCTCTCTACCTGTTTTCACAAGATATCCAAACCAAATACCACACAAAATTCCAGAGACCACAGTGATGGGCTCTGGGAAAGTCTAATTAGAGAAAATATCAGGAATTTGTTTGATGATTTTTGCCAACAAGGGAGCCAAAAGAAATGTAGTAGTAATCATAATGAAAGAAAGGCTGAAAAAGAAGTTAATATGGTCTCTGTATACTTGTGTGCATGTTTGTGTGTGTATGAGAAGCTCAGCATATAGAAATACATCATCTTATTATACATCAGAAAATATAGATTAAATAATATTCTATGAAGTATAGAAACCTAACTGAGGGAGGGATTGAACCATGTCTGATACCAGTCCTACATTTGATTACATAATTATGAAAGCAAATACAATTCTCATTTGATAAGCCATTTTGGGTTTGATACACTAGTAATTCCAACAAAACACCCTGACAGGTATATTTTGGGGATCATTATATGATGGAAGGCAAACAACACCATATTGTTTTGCAATTAAAATAATACAAGAAATAAAATAAAATAATACAATAAACCACTGAAAACAGAAGAGTTTTTAATGCAGCTCACATAGGAAATCAACATGGATAGGGCCTCATCTTTTGTATGCCTCATAGGTCCCAAGGTATAAATTCGAAAACTATTTTTGAATATTACAAGTTAAAATGAGAGCTACTGAATATTTGCTATTTCAGGAAACATCTCTGAGAGAAGGAGACTCAAGTTTGATCCCAAGCATATGTCTGGGATTAAATGTTGAAGTCCCTTGGTGAATCTCTTTGTCCTAATTTCTAAAATTAGCATCTTCAGTAAAATGGGGATCAAAAAGGCTCTGTTCTACCATGGCCAGTGTCAGAATAAGAACGAGTTGATCACCGCATCTCCTTGGCAGTTTGAGACTGAAATATTTTTCTTACAAAAAGTAATAGAAAGTTCATGAAAATATTAAAAATAAGTATAAGGTAGAAAAGGAAAAAACACACCTCTACTGAATACAGTCACTACAAACATTGGTTGTGCATATGTGCAAACTTAATGTCAGTCTCTGTATCACACCCACACACATATACTACACACACACACACACACACACACACACTTTTCATTCCTTGTCATTCTTTCTACCCCCTCCAGCAAATATATAACTCCTATATGCATAATATAACTTGTTGAATTATCTTAAAATATAATAACTTTTCCTTATCAATAAATATTCCCCCAATGTAATATTTTAATAGCTATAAAGAATTTCTGCTGCATAGATATATCAAAATGTGTTCAACTAATCTCTTTCTGTTGGAAATTTAGGCTTATCCAATTTTCTGCTGTTTTAATAGTATGATGAACATTATTGTAGCTAAGTCTCTACCCATTTGCATTATTATATCCTTAGGATTTATATTTAGAAATGGAATTACTAATTCAAAGCATATCAACATTTTAAAGTTGTTTGATGCATTTTACCAAATTATCCAGAGAGTTTATGCAAATGTAAACACCCTTGCCCAGAATGTAAGAAAGCTGTTCCTCACGCACTTACCACTCACTACCAGGCATTGTTATATTTCACTCAGAAGGAGTAAGGAAAAGGGGGGCTTCAGATTCGTGGTGAAAACTTTATTTTCTTTGTAGGGTAATTTCTTTGGGACTATTCTAACTCTATTTACTTGCCTACCACAAAAGGTCACAGCATAAGAGAACAGATAATTCCTGTTTCAAGATCTAAAGGCACCAAAGTTCCAGCTTCTTGGGATTCATCTGGTTAGACTATAAGCTAATTTTTAAAAGAACTTACAGCATTAGAATTCTCCCCTGTATATTCCATACTTAGTTAATAGGAATTTGAGGTTAAGGGGAGGAAGTAGACAAAGAGAAGGAAGGTTGGACAATACAGTCATAGTATTCTCTCTTTCTCTCTCTCTCTCTCTCTCTCTCTCTATATATATATATATATACATACATACATAACATACAAACATATGTGTGAAGATGGAACTAGGGAACTTCACACACATGTGTGAAGATGGAACTAGGGAACTTTAGGGGATGGGTTGGATTGGGAGCAGTGGGGGAGAATAATAGGAGTAACATTGATCAAGGTGCATTGTACTCATAAACTAACATGTTGAGTTGAAACCCTTTTAAACAACTACTTAAACTTTTTTTTAAAGAGCAAAAGGCAGAGGTAAAATAGGCACATCACACAATGAAGAAAACCATGTCTGAAAGGTCAGGGAGAGAGAGGCAAATGCATAGTTAGGGTGATTTCAAAGTTTCTGAATTTTCTCCTACATCCCCCTGCAACTTTTGGAGCCTTAATATTTCTTGATTAGGGTCTTCACCATGATACCAGACTAAGTATATATTCAACCCATAGAACTTCCTACCTACAAAGATGATCTTCAATTTCTTTATCTGATTTATGACTCTTCAAGATACATAAATACATTCATAAACTATATATTAATTCTATTACCAATGAACTATCTATATACCTATGATCCCATAAGACTATAATGGATTTGAAAATATACTTGGGTAAACAAACCTACTGGGCAAGTAGTTTTAACAAAATGTAGCACATAAAATGACCTAATAGTTGTCATGAATGATTATGTTACTGGTTTATGGACTACTCCACTTTTTTTTTCCTTTTTTTCTCTTTTTTTTTTTCTGCCAGTCCTGGGGCTTGAACTCAAGGCCTACGTGCTGTCCCTGTGCTTCTTTTGCCCAAGGCTAGTGCTCTACCACTTGTGCCACAACACTCTTCCTGGCTTTTTTCTGAGTAGTTGATTGGAGATAAGCATCTCACAGACTTTTCTGCCTGAGCTGGCTTCAACTGCAGTCCTCAGATCTCAACCTCCTGCGTAGCTAAGATTGCAGATGTGAGCCACAAGTGCTTAGTTTATACTATATCTTAATTCTTTTTTCCAAATTGTTATTGTAAGGTGATGTACAGAGGGGTTACAGTTACATAAGTCAGGTAATGAGTACATTTCTTTTTGAACAGTATTGCCTCTTCTTTTTTTTCTCCCAGTTTTTCCATCCTGATTCCCCTCCCCCAGGAAAAATAAAACTTTGACTATTGTCCTTAAAAAGAAGTAAAGTTGCTGGGCACTGGTGGCTCACGCCTATAATGCTAGCCATTGAAGAGGCTGATATCTGAGGATTATGGTTTGAAGCCAGCCTGGGTAGTAAAGTCTGTGAGACTTTTGTCTCCAATTAACCACCAAAATACCAGAAGTGGAGCTGTGGCTCCTCAAGTGGTACAACCTTGAGCACAAAAGCTCATGAACTGTGCCCAGGTCCTTAGTTCAAGCCCCAGGACTGGCACAAGTGCACACGCATGCACACATGCATGCACACACACACACACACACACACACACACACACACACAAGCAACCCTTCAAAAGCTGCACGGCAAGGAAATAAATTAGCAAGGAAAAAAATGCTTTTTGAATTTAAGTTTGGAGGCAGATTCTTGTCCTGTTGAGCCATTGATGAAATCTCAGCCAATATGGACTGCAGTCTGATGAAACCCAGAGGCAAAAGCTCAGCTAAGCCAGGCTTGGATATTTCTGCCGATGGAGACTGAAATAATAAATGTGTATTTTTTGAATCTTCTAGGTCGACAGGAATTTGCTATGCAGCAACAGAAAACAAATACATCCATATATGCCTCTTTCTCTCATACATTTCTCAACTCTCAAATTCTCAGTTGCAAACATTCTGTCTGATTTAAGCAGAAAAGTAATACATTTGAAGTTTACCAGTTAGGCCACAGAATCAATACAAAGACTATAAGCTGGGAGTTCCTCAATAGCCAGGTAGTAGATGCGACCAGCAGTAGGATCTACAGCCATGGTGTTTCAGTATCAGACTTGTTAAGACAGCACCACTGCTAGAGAACACTGCCACTGGCATGTTGCTTCTGTGGGCACTGAATACAAGTTTGGCTACCAGTGGGGACAAACTCATAATGAGGTTTTCTAGTACATAGCATAGTTGCATCTCTTTGTTAAGCATTTGAGTTGAATATCTGAGTATGATTTATCAAGTTTAAGTCCGATCTCTTGCGCTAGCTGCCAGGAAACAGTGGGATAAAGTTGCTGTCCAGAGAACCATAGAATTGCTCAACTTCACAATGTACCTTTTTGTCCTATACAAATAGCAGGCACTGGAATTTTATGGAAATCAGCTCATCAGAGACACAGGATAAACTGGTACTGTCTGAAAGTATGAAGTGCACAGCTATTCATCAATATTACCATGAAGAGGCAGGCACACTGCATATTAACTGTATATTGGGTACCTGCTACCCAGATAGTTTCTGCTGCCGAGAAGAAAACTGAAAGTAATCGAGACTTACATCGAGATCTTTCCCACAAGAAGATGTTCAGATGGAAGGTGATTATGAGTAACAAAACGTAAATAGGGCTTATGTCAAGCAATAAATGGCAATTGAAGCCATGTGAGTACATAATAGTTTGTAACCCAAAAGTAAAACATAAGGAAAGAAGAAAACCACAGAAGGCACATCAAAGGTCTTTGGCATTGTATGGTGAATTAGACAATAACACTCCAGAGAGACCTGTGCATTGCTTCATGTGGCAGCCTTCAAGGAAAATTTCCTTGAAGGACTTCAAGCCACAACTAATTTTTATAAAGAAATACGAAAGGGTTTAATGGTAATTTTATTTTTAGTAAAATGACTAAAAATGAGGTGAAATATTTTCTCGTTTTGATTTCATACCTTTCCCTTTAGATTTCTCATTTGGGGTTTGGAAGTTAGGGTCCAGAGGCCATTTTCAAACTTACTTTGTTGTGTGGGGTTAAAATAGGGAACAGGATTCAGGATTGGTGGTACAAACATTCTTTCCACCCAATAATTTCAAACCAAGTGTGGACCTTTAGTTCTTAACTAGAAATTGGCAGAGGATTCAAACCAGAGCCACTCAACTCGGAAACCTGCGCACCCACTGTCCTTCAGATCACACTAACCTTGTGGGCATTGTCAAACTAAAACAGAAGCTAAGTCTAAGTTGTGGATGAGCAGAGGTTGAAAGTTATCTTCAACTAAAGGATGAACAGTGGTCTGAAGAAGCACCAAGCACACAAGATGTCAGCTTGCTGTCTGTACACCTACTTTCATAATCTTCCTGTTGGAGGGCAGAAACTTTCACCATATTGTCTTCCCACTGAGAAATGAATGGGACCAGGACTGAGTATGGTTGAGTCTGCGGTGAATGGTGTCTAGGAAAGGCATAGGCTCAGCTGAAGTACACGCTCCACTAATTAGAGGGATTGTGCACAATTATCTCCCCTACCTGTCTGACATGCTGGCCTATAGTAGGTTCTCAGTATGGCCTACTGAAGGGTTGATCTCTCCATTGATGGACAGGACAGTTGGTGGAATAAAAGGGCATTAGAGTCTGGTTATTCCATCATCTCTCTTTGCTTCTTCAGACCTGCCTTGCAGAGATATGACTTATTGCTTCCCTTCTTTTCCTCAAAGAACATGACATGACCTTTCCAGTTCTATAGAACGTATTTACTTTCCCCTTGGGTGCTTTCAATTTGCATCAAGTGAAACAATGCTTACTTGGCATTCTCTGTCCCTAATAAATGGAAGCTACTTCTCTCAATGTCCCAGACAAGTAAATGATCCAAATCACATGACCTCTGAGCATATCCTATGTTCCTAAGCCTAGTTCAGCCCAATAAGGCAATGGCTATATACACATACCATCTTCTGCCTGTTGTCATTGCTTGTACCACTATCCTGTACTGCAATATTCTGATTAGCTCATTTAAAGTGTAAAGATAGACTTTCAGCTGAGTGCCTGGAGGATAGCATATGCCAAGCTCCTATTCCACCCAGTAAAATAGAACAGTCACCAGCATATAAGAAACCAGAGGTCTAATAAACCAGGTGCTTCATCTCAAAGGCCTATCTCCAGTGACACTGGGCATCACCTGTATGAAATTGTATCAGACAAAATTAACTTCTACAGGCCAACTATGATACAAGCTCTGTCCACTCATCCATCTCACTCACAAAGATGCTACAACTTCTCTCCCAGACATTCTGAGTTTCTCTTGATAGAAACATGGCTTCTTTACCCTAAAGCCTTAGGGCAGTTTGGGCTCTTCTATTCCATCAAAATGTCCATGAATCAAAGCCATCTTATTTTAAAATGCCACGATGTCATCAATTGAATCAAGAGTGAAAGCGCTCCCTCTTTATACGTACATAAGATGAGAGGCATAAACTAGGCTTGCTCTGGGGAAATAGAATGTGGTAACTCTAATATTGACTGCCCAGATTGCAATGTGAGCTCCCTGTAAGCAGGCTCCAGTGGTCCCTCCTCCTCTGCTCCACTGTCCAAGTCCCCCCACCCTCACCCCAGTCCTTATTCAGGATGAAGGTACCTTGTTCTCCACACATCCTCTCCTGTGACCCCTGTTAATCTATAGGTTTAGATGTACAGGAATATCTTCAAACTCAGGACCACATCACTGACCAATGCATGAGCACAGATGTTTCCAAAAATAGTGCAATCACAGATATATCTCCATTTTCTAAGCTTTTAGTTAACTTGGCTAAATTTAGTTTCTGACCTTTTAAGCAGTCTGACTATGGCCCAGGCAACCCCAAGAGTTCCATAGTAGTAAAAAGACTGGGACTGTGAGGAGCTGGGATCCTCAGGCATCAAGCAACCTTCTAAAGCACTAACCTTAAGCAGCAAATGCCAAAGTCAGATAAAGATGAAGAGCTGCAGTCTAAATAACCAAGTACCACCACACACCACACAGGGATTCATTGCAATGGTGTGAGTACTGCACGGCCCCTGGCACTCTGTCCACAGTTCTCAATGCCACCTTCTCTGTCATGCCAGCCCATACTGTACACCCATAGCTCCATCCTCTGCACCTGGTTTCTGGGGTCCTCACAGGTACAGAGATTGAAGATCCTCTGTGTCTCTCAATGGCTTCCCCACATCAGCAGAAGAGTCCTGAGCGTCTTTGCTGCATTTACAGAGGGAGGTTTCTCCATCTTCTAAGGTCCCATCATCCTATTTCCATCTCCCAAGATGAAAACTCATGCTTTGGGGTGGGGGGATACCACAATCTTTGGGAGATCTTTGATTCTCACAGGAAAGGTAGACCGGTGGCTTAGACTTCTCTCAGTGGCACATGGGAACATTTTGATGGGCATAATACCCGCCATCTTACTGATTCCTCGTGCCAGTCTTCCAAGGTTGATGTTGTCCCTTTTGGTTATATTGAGGGGAAATGAGGCTAAGTGATTTTAAATTGAGTCCAGAGTACAGGAGAGAATTGGTCCAAAAGAGACAAGACATTGTTGCTAACATAAAATAACAATATTGGGCAAGTTGCTCACAAAACCCCAGAAAGGGGCTCCAATAGGAGTTATAGTTTTGTGACTCTTTGACTGAAAGACAGAAATAGGATTACTCTACTGTGAGGAGATAATCCTGTATCTTGTAGTCATTATTAAACAAATAATTCCTCAGAGTCTCACAGGACCTGCAGGCCCAAAGGACGCTCAATACATGCAGACTTCTCAGAACTCTGGCAACATATTTCTTAAAAACTTACTTATTTAAGAACTTTCAGAATAATATTTCAAACCGTGTAATTACAGCTGAAACCCAAACATGCAAATGGGAGAAAGAAGGCAGGAAGATATTTCAGAGGACCAGGCATGGAGGAGGTGGACAGAATTAGCCATTAAATTACTTTTTTAAAAAAAGCAAAACTACTTTTAGCCAGCTCTGGTAGCATGTTCCTGTAATTCTAGCTACTCAAGAGGGTGAGCTCTGAAGATCCCAGTTCAAAGCCAGTTCTGGAAAAAAATAAATAGTGAGACTCTTATCTTCATTTAACCAGGAAAAACAAAACTGGAGGGGTGGCTCAAGAAGTAGAGCTCTTGCCTTGAATGAAAAAGCCAGATAAATGAGTGGCTCTGAGTTCAAGCCCCAGTACCAGTACGTGCACATGCGTGCACACACACACACACACACACACACACACACACACACACACACACACAATACCTCCACATTTTACAGACCTATGCTAGCTTAATTTTAAGTGAGATAGAGAAAATGAAACCCAAGGTTTGAACAAAAGTGATGTCCTATTATAGTTTATGGAAGTTTTGTTTTAATTATTATTTCTCTAAGCCTTAGTTTTCTCCGGTGCTCAATGCAATTCTTCATCTTCCTCCTAACAAAGTGAAAATGTTGCACAAAGACCAGGGTAGTCACTTCCGTATCTCTGCCCACACAATCCTCCTCAAGTTAGGAGGAGGCTAGCATTAGGACCCAGCTCAGTGCCCATAGATCCATCTCCCTACCACATGCAAGGCATCAAAAGAACAGCTCTGTCCATGGAAATCATAGCAGGAGGAGGGAAATCAAACCCAAAATTAATCAAACAGGATGCAATTCCCTGAGCAAACATGCATCAATTAGGGGAAATGTTACCGTCCGGGTACCCGGTTTGGAATTTCACGAGGGACTCATAAGGTGAATAAACTAAGCTCTGACATTGATTATGGAAAGCAGCAGCTGTGTGATGTCAGGGCTGCTGTGATCAGTCCTGGCAGAAATTCACTTGTCGGTGCCTTGATTCCCTGGATTGTCTCTGTGCTGACTGACAGCCAAAGAAAGAAAACCTGCCTTGCTTAAATGGAAAACTTCCTCTTAACAGCCAAGTACTTAGGCAATGCTGATTTTCTTTGTTCATTTTTAAATTATAGTTGTTGTTTTTTAATTGGAGTAAGTCAAAGGAAGAAATTCAGATGGATGTGTTTGTGCACACCTGTAATCCCATCACTCTGGAGGGTGCCATGGAAGGATCACTACAAACTCAACACCAGCCTAGGCTAAATAGTAAGACCCTATCTCAAGATGAATGAATGAAGGCTTCCTTCCTTGCTCCCTGTTTATACAGGCAAAATATTAAGCATGGTGACAATTGCTGAGATAACGAAAAGAATTTCTCTTCAGAGAGGAAAAAGAAGTAAGACCAATTGCTACTAAAGCCTTGCTCTATGCCTGATATTGCTTCGTAACCTTAGGTTTACAATTGTCTATTTTTTTTCTCATCAATCACAGATGGTACGTATATCATTCCCATTCTCCAGATATGTGAATTGAGTCTCTAGGAAAACATTGGTTTGGCCCTAGTTTATTAACCTCTGAAGGCCCTATATTCCTAGGCTTCCTAATCTAGCTGATGAATATCCAAATACCATCTTTTCTCTGCAGAGAGCACAAGATAGGGCAGGAGATATCAGGTCATTCCATAAGGATCAGTAGGTAAAACCTGAGCACTCAACTATCAACTTTCTCTACTCACCTGTTCCAGTCCAAGTGCTGTTGGCTACCTCTGGCAAAGGTCTCCTCCCTGCCCTTCACTGAAAATCAGTTACTCCTTCCTTTGCCTTTTCTATTTTCTTTGAAATTCTCATAATAAAACGTATTCCTTTGCTTTTGGAGAGAAAAGGCCCCGTTCATTACTTCTTTCTCCCACAGTTTTTATTAGCATAACCTAGTACAATTCTGATATGTTTTTCTCCTAGCCCTTCAGCCTTTTGGAATTCTAGCCATCCTTTAAGATGTGACAAAGGACTTTTCCTGGTTTCAGGTACTAGTTGTTTTCTCTGAGCACTCACATGCCCTATTCCTACTTCTGTGATCAGATGTGAATCGGTCCATCAAATCAACTGTGAAAATGTAACTTGTTACATTAGAGCATAATTCTGGTCTCCTTGGAGTCCGTCCTCATCTTATTTGATCTTCGGCACTCTCTCCCTGCTGCCCATTATCCTCCACCTCACCTGCATGGTATTTCAATTGGTGAGTTCCCGCACTTTACTTGTGTACCACATTGACATTGCCCCATCTTTCTCTCTCCTGATTCAGCCATTATATTTACTTCATTTCTATGGTATTGCTGATTCCTAAGGCCTCGCAAGAGAAGTAGGATCCTCTTGCTCTCAGACCCTACGAACCCAGAGATTCTCCTTGGGAAATAATCTAACACCTCCCTTTCGGGGCTGGGAAGGTAGCTCAGTGGTAGAGCGCTTGCCTTGCATGCATGAGGCCCTGGGTTCGATTCCTCAGCACCCCATAAGCAAAAAAGAAAAAAGCCAGAGGTGGCGCTGTGACTCAAGTGGTAGAGCGCTAGCCTTGAGCTGAAAGAGCTGAGGGACAGCGCCCAGGCCCAGAGTCCAGGCCACATGACCGGACCCAAAAAAAAAAAAAGACCTCCCTTTCCAAAAACCACCACCATCTTGACTCATGAATCCTTATACCATCATTCATGGTCCCCAAACTAAGAGGACCATTTCAAATTGGAGATTGGTAAGAGGGAGAGAGATAATTTTCCTCAAATCATCTACAGTTTAACTATTATATCATCCTCTCCCTTCTCCTATGAGGATGAATAAAATCAACATATGTTCTTATAAAAAGTCACAATGAAACCAGTTGATTTGTACAAGTAATATATGTTAATAGTCATCCTATAAAAACTTAAACATTAATTCACTGAAAACAAAACAAGGCCTTTCAACTCTAGCCAGGCATTTTTTTTGCTTGCCAAATGCTTTTTTTTTTTCTCTTTGTGACAAAGTACAAATAGCAGAGGTCAAAGAGGCGTAAAAGATAAGGTAACAACAACCTAAAGGTTCTCCTTGGTAAAAGGGAGACTTGAAATCTGAAAATAAAGTTTCCTAGTAGTGAATGTTATTTAAGGGCAGGCTGTTGTACTGGACAAAAGCTCAGCTTGCCACCAGAAGAAGACAACCTGGCCTAGAAGCACTTGTCTACATGACATTTCAATCTGCTCATTCTCCACCCTTCTACCCAATCCTACTTTTCTTTCCCTTTTGCTTTCTTGAGTTATTTGTACAAAACCCACCTCTTGTCCAGAACTGTGTGTTTCACATCTATTCTCAGCCAGGCTGCCATGCCTCAATTTCTTCCAATGTCAATTCCCACTAGAGAGTGTGAGGTGGGGAGTTAGAGAGGTCCCCATGTCTGCCTCCCAGGTCTAATAGCCTCCCTATTTCATCTCCATGGGGTATCTGCTCTCTTTTGGTGGGCCCTGCCCACTCCACTCCATTTCCAGCAGCAGGAGGCCAGACCCCTGGGGTTCCCTGGCCAGATGTGCTCCTAACACACCTGGCCATGCTGCTGAAGCCTATATTTTTCATATCTCACACTTGTCTGCCTGTTGTCACTCACACCTATGGTCAGCGGTGTCTTGAAAACACACCTGCTCCAGAGCCAGCCCTGCAGAGCGGGGTGTGAAGCGTGGCTAATGTCCCAGCAGGGGCGAGGCCATGGCTCTCTAAGGAACCTTGGATGATTGATTTTGATCCTTCCTTTCCCAAGGTCAGCCTGAACTCAGCCTTTCCCACAAAGCAGGGGCTATTGTCTAAGAGTTTCCAAACAGGAGAGAGGTCCTAGGGGCAGGTGTAAGAGCACATGCACACCCTTTAAATATATATCTAGAATCAGATCAGAGCTATATTCCACCATCTCCTGAAATTGCCTTTGACGGTGGTAATTCTCCTCCTTTCCTGTTTTGAAAAAGATTAGAAAGGGGGAACTTCTGCTTTCAAAAGTGTGGTAATCAGATGATCACAAGTGCCCTCCCACCACAAACTCACAGTGTGCTGTATAGAACTTAATTTTGAATGCATTGCTAGGCTTTCAGATAGTAAGGAAATTCTCCAAGCACTCATTCTCCCACTCAAAGGAAAAAAAAAAAAAAGATCAAAAAGATGAATGTGACCTGTAAGCAAATCTAAATGCAAGGCTTATGGGAGGGAAAGGCCACGGTTAGCCTTCTATTCTGATGAATGGCTCAGGCCAGCTGAACAGTGGAGTTGTTTACCTTAAATACTGACAGTAATCTGGAAATTCAGAAAGAAGTTTGTAAAGACATCCCAGGTAGGTAGAAACCCTCTTGTAGAAACAAATAAAATCTGTCTCTAGATGGTATCAAGCAACCCTGATGTAGGTCACACAGAATTCCCCAAGTCAACCAACTAAGAATTTATAACAAATAAGCATCAAGCAGGAGAAATAAACCACCATAAAGTAGTAAGAAAGAAACAAGTACCAGATTTAAATGCTGCACTACACTAGTTCTTCTGTAGCAGCTCTGATTCACTTCACCTTCCTGATCACTGTTCTTATTACCAGATGTTTGTCGGTGGACAGCAACCTCATGCCAGTGAACCCTGAAAGTGTCAGACTGCATCCTTACCCTGAACAATTATCACCTCCTATCCCAGGGCTTCCTTGATGCAGCTAAGGAAATTCCAAGATACCAAGAGACCCCGTCCATACATGAAGTAACCATGAGTGTGGGAGATTCAATACCATATGCTCAAAACTGGCCAATAAGAATGGAGAGCTACCCTGTGCCAGGGGCTCCAGCCTGTAATCTTAGCTATTCAGGAGTCTGAAATCTGAGCTTCAAAGCCAGCCCAGGCAGGAAAGTCTATGAGTCTCTTACCTCCAATGAACCACTAAAAAGCTAGACATTGAGATGTAGCTCAAGGGGTCGAGTGCTAGCTCTGAGCAAAAAAGCGCTAAGGGGCAATACCCAGGCCCTGAGTTCAAACGCTGATACCAGCATACCCAACACACACACACACACACACACACACACACACACACACACACACACACAATGAAGAACTAAAGGACAGATTCTTGCCCATAGCATTGCTCCTGCATGATAGGCCTGAAGGTTTTTATGGAGACTTGAGATTACTGCAGCATAGATCTATGCTATGGAGGCAGTCCATTGCTTTTTGTGCCAGCCAGTTAAGAAGATGTCTTCACTTAGTTTTCTAGCCTCTTTTGTCTTTGCCCTCATTCCTGATCTCTGAAGTTTTCCTCCTTAAAAATAGTCACCCTTCATGTCTACTTTTGGGACAACTTAGGTTAAGACAGTCAAGAACTTTAGCTATTACAAATATTGGGTACATGTATAATAACTGTATGTGAATTTTTAAATACAAAAATAAAGCAAGCAACTAAATACTATAAATTTGCCAGCCATATTGGAAAAAGTATAAAAACGAAGTAAGAATATATCAAGAATTTTTTTCTTTAGAACTCATTGGATATGATCAAATTAACAGCTATGATAAAATATAAGAGAGAATTTGTGAACTGGACAAAGCTGAAATAATTATCCAGATGTAAGCCAGAGAACAAGACTGATAACATTTCAAGGGAAAACAGATATATATGGTCTGATTATGTCCCCTCCCCAAATTCATATGCCGAAACCTCATTGCTTACAATACTACTGTTATTAGCAGGTGCAATGGCATTGAGAGGTGATGAGATCATGAAGGTAGAGTTCTCATGCATTGGCTGAGAATCCACACGAACTTTACAACTTTGGTGGGGGGGGGGGGTGGGATTGGGTAGGGGGGAGTATGGGAAGGGATGGGAAGGGGAAACAAAGGAGGAGGCAACAATGCTTGATAAGAAATGTACTCGTTATCTTGCCCATGTAATTGTAACCCTTCTGTATGGTATTTTCACAATAAACAAACAAACAAATAAATAAATAAATAAAAATAAAAAAAGAAAGCTTCTTTGTCTCTCCCAGCATGTGAGGACACAGCAAGAAGATGCCCTCAATGGACCAGGAAGCAGACCCTCACCAGATACTGAGTCTGCCACCTCCTTCTTTTGGAGACTCAGTAATATAAATTGCACATCAAAGGTCAGCAGGCTTGAAAATCAGAAAAATAAAACAAAAACAAAAATAAAACAATGTTTCCAGTCAATTCTGAAGGAGAAAACCAAACTAATGTCAGTTTAAGGTAGACAGGAAGAACACTTTCACACCCAGTCAGCTTTTTTATTCTCTTCAAACTTTCAACTAATTATATGAGGCCTACTGCCCATATCAGGCAGGACAAACTACTTTATCCCCTCTTCCAACTTAAACATTAATCTCATTTAGGAGATGAGATACACCCTCAGAGACACAGCCTTTGTGACTTTGTTTGGCCAACTACCTGAGAATCCTCTGGCCAAGTCAAGTTTACAAACAAATATGTCCGTCACCCGGGCTATAATTTACGAGTGAAATACGAGATGCCTCCAAAGTGCCAAGTATAAATTTAGGTTTGTATAAGTTCCCACAATGTCTTTTGAGATGAAAATAAAATAAGATATTGAAATTTATCATCAGTAGATATTTACTTTCAAAAATTGTAAAAATGCATCTATCTATCCTGGTCCTAGTGATTCATGACACTCAAGAAGTTGAGATCCAGAAGATCGAGGTTTGACAACAGTCAGGAAGAAAAGTCTATGAGACTCCTACTTTCAATTAACAAGCAAAATATCAGGCTAAAGACATGACTCAAGAGGTTGAATGCTATCAAGCAAGCTCAACAAGCTTGAGTTCAGGCCTCAGTAGTAAGGGAGGAAAACATATACAATGATCCTTCATTTATCCCTGGAGTTACGCTCCATGAAGTAGCAGCATTAGAAGGTTGTCCTTTGCTATGTCGTGGTTCAATAAGTAAGTAAACTTGTGGATTTTCACCTATCATGGGGATCTCAGGAATGTGGCTCCCATGATAGGTAAGAGATCACTGTTTACTTATTTTTTTAAAAAAAGAACCCACAATACTGTGAAGCCACAATAAGTGAACCATGATATAATGAGGAATGATTATATATCTGAAATGAATCAATATCACATTATGTTTTTGAAGAGTATGCCTTCTATCTTTCTGACAGACTCTCCATGACATCCTTAGTTTACACACTTCTAGTCAGCAAACTGCTTTCCATATAGCAAGATGGTAAGTGTGGAACTTCCCAAGTTCATTCTCCCTATTACATGTGACCACAAAGCACTGGGCCAAAACCCTCCGCCACCCTCCAAAGTAACCTTGTGAAAGACAAGGAAATAGGGACTCATTGAAGTCATGCTCTGGAAAAAATGCAAGATAAAGAATATGTGATGCATCTTAAATCACTAAGTTGCTACTTGTTACTCAGTGAAAATAACTAATATATTAGATATTGTATACATAAAAAGCATTGGGAGGGGTGGGAGAGAATAATCAAAAGAGTAGATAACATTGATCAAGATGCATTGTTCTAATAAATGGATATGTTGAACTAAAACCCCTTTGAACAACTACATAAAGAAAATAAAAAAGGAATTAAAAATATTATTAGATATGATGAGTATCACTACATAAGACAGAGGTTCAATTCACCAGAAAACCATAGCAATTATAAACTCACATAAACCCAATGTAACAAACCTGAGTTATATAATGAAATTGGAACGTTGGGAAATGCAGGTGCAGTACAAAGAGAGCTGTGTTAAGAATAACACACCAGATCTGGTGCTTGACTCTGTTACTCACTTTCCCAATAGTTCTGTGCAAACTATGTCATTTTCTTGAGTCCCAAATTCCTATATCGCATGACATATCTAGTGATCAACTCTGGGTCCCATATATTTTTGTTTCCCTTCCTTTCCAAGTTATTTGAGGTCTAGAAGCATTTACCAAATGATCTTTTCCATGTTATTATTTTTTACTATGCTATGACAGAGTACTTACGCTTCTCTTTCATGGAACAAAAAGCAATTTGTAAGTTCTTATGGATTTTTGGACCAGTCCAAATAGATATCCACTTGCTACCTCTAATACACGGACGAGCAGCCAATGTAGATTGCAGAAATTCAGGAGAGTATAGCTCAAAAAAAGACTCCAACTAGCCCCTTGAGATATATTCCACCTCTCAACCCAAAGTATAACACAAAAAGCTGGTACATTTTTCTCTTCCCTCTTTGAATGAATAGGTGAGCCATCAATTTTGTGCATGTACCAATACTGTGGCTTAAACTCAGGTCATGAGTCTTGTTCCTTACTTTGTCCCTTCCCCTTATCTCTCAAGTCTAGTACCTACCATTTCTGGCTTTGGGGTGTTTAACTGGTGATAAGAGACTCAGTTCCCTCATGGGCTGGCTTCAAACTGTCTGTCTTCAGATCTCAGCCTCCTGAGTAGCTAGGATCACAGTCATGAGCTACTGGCCACTTGGCAAGTTAAGCTATCATGATTGAAAATAAAACAAAACAAAACAAAAAACCAAGCCTGACAAGCAAAACAAAGCCATATTCAGACAGGGTGTAGTTCAGTGATAAGAGCATATACTGAGTAAAACCAAAACAACAAGAAACACACACACACACACACACACATGTGTGCGAGCACGCGCGCACACACACACACACACACACACACACACACACACACACACCAAAGCCACATTTCAAGATAGAGCAACATACCCCAGAGAATTTGCCTTTAGAGACAGAAACCAAAAACCCTCTACAAGAATGTAAAGATCACATTGAGGCTGATGGGATCGTGTCCCTCCCAATAGGTAAGGACATTAAATAATGCAGAAGTCAGTCTGACAGGTATTGATCTGGCATAAAAAGTTTCACTGGTGAAATGATATATTTATGTATAAAAATATATAAAATGTTACAATACAAAAAGGAATACACACTGTACAGAAAGAAAAAACATTCACACACACACACACACACACACACACACACACACACACACACACACACACACACACACACACATACTGCCTTTTCCTTATATTCCTAAACACGAGCCTGGATTCTTTGTCTTCAGGCAGAAATTTAGCCATATTCTCCTACAGGTAAGTCGTCTACAAATTCTAGCCTCAGGGTAGACTTTTTTACTTTGTATTTAATGCTGTTTGAAGATGCTTGAGTGGAACTTATGAAATTCCCAGCATCACAGAAGAGGTTTGTATTTTCCATTTAACCCCTGAGTACTGTCTCCTCTTCACAAATTGTCTCTTTGCTGCTGACAGCACCTCAGCCTGGAGCTGTGTTAGCTGAGAGGCCTGTGTGGGTCTTTCAGGACACTGTGGGAGTTGGACATAAAGATTTTTACCACGACCGAGATCAGGTAGAGCTGACATTAGAAAGGTCTCTGTAGGAAACATAAACATATTTCCAGCCCAGAAACACATCCAGAGGAAAGAAACAACTTTGGGAAGAGCCTCAAGAACAAGCAGATTTGTTTTCAAACCCTGGCTCAGCCACTTACTATTTAACTTGGAAAAAAATTCCTTAACTTCTCTATTTTCAGTTACATAATCAGTGATATAAGAGTGTGGATGAATCTCATATGAGAAGTTTTCTCTGAGAAAATAAGTATTAAAATGAATGAGAAGGGGCTGGGAAGGTGGCTCAGTGGTAGAGTGCTTGCCTTGCATGCCAGAGGCCCTGGGTTCAATTCCTCAGTACCACATAAGCAAAAAAATAAAAAAAAATAAAACATTGCCACTTTCTTTAAAAAAATAAATAAATAAATAAAATAAAATGAATGGGAAGTATTTAACATTGGACTCTAGCATGCACAAATTTTAATAAACTAGCTGGGCACCAGTAATTCACACTTGTAATCCTAATTACTCAGAAGACTAACACCTGAGGATCACAGTTCAAAGCCAACCTGAGAAGTCTATGAAACTTTATCTACACTTTAACTACCAATTTTGCTGGAAGTGGAGGTGCGGCTCAAGTGGTAGAGCACAGGCTTTGAGCAAAAGATGCTAAGGGATAGTGCCCAGGCCCTGAATTCAAGCCATAGTGTCTGCACAAAATAATAATAATCAACTTTCTCGCTACTATGCTGATGATCATTATTATTATCACCTTCATTAATATGCTAGCTTATAACTGACTTGGTTGCCATATCTCATTCACAACACAGAAAAACCCATGGGAACTTGACCATATCAGAAATCCCCAGCCATTCATAAAGCAGCTAACCCAGCATGGCAGAGACCCTCAAGATGAACTTCTATTATCTTATATATGGGGAATTGGAGCCTCAGAGAGGTCAAGTACACTGTTCAAGTTTATCCAGCAAGGTCAAGCTTAGTCTCCCAGAATAATAACAGGATTCATATTAACCTAAGCAGAGTCAGCAGGGATCTTGCAAAGTTAATTCATGTAACTCACCCCTAAAGTTAATATATTTTAGGACCGATAAAGCTCCTGTAATGGGGAGACTGGAATCCAAATCTACTTGGCATTCTCAGGCATCCTTGGGCTGCTTGAAGATTCTCAGCCTATAGCTTTTGGCAGTCCCCAAAGAGGGAGCTCTTTCCACTAACAAAATACAAAATGCAAAATTAATAAAAAGACCCTTTGAAACTGACAAATGTGCCTCAGGCAAACTATCTGCCCAGCAGCTGGTTAAAATTTAATCAGTTTTTAGAGTAAAAAAAAAAAAAATTCAGGCCTGTACTTCTTTTGTATGGAGCTTCCCAGTCTGAGTGTGGTCAAAGTTTGTTAAACAAGAAATAATAGCCAAGGCTCTTTCGTTCCGCAAATAAGCAATGGAAGCTTTAAATGGTTCTGTTGCATTCAAGAAACTAATTGCCTGAGTCTCAACAAAGCTGGGTAATTCTTTAATAATTTCTGTTCTTTCTCTTCGAAAAACTAAATTGGCAACTATAGATTGTGCAGTGAATCTTAACATGGAGTTAGCTTGTGGATTACATTGTGGCTTTTTCTAGGAAGTTGATTGAACTGGAGATAGGGGAAGAAAAGGAAAAGGGGGGAAGAAAAGGGAAAGGGAGGAAAAAATGAGGATAAATACAAGACTTGACTAGTATGATGACAGTAGTTTCGTATAAAATCTCTGTATGAACTTAGTAAAGAACAAGTGCATGCTTATCACTATCCCTCAGACCCCTGGGGGCTGTACTGAGACCAGACAATGTTCAGCTCCTGGCCAGCTGGAGATTAGACTCATGATCTAATCCAGTGAACCAAGCTACAGGGCCTGAATTTGACTTGTTTTACCTAATCTCCTTCCATCAATATGCATAAAAGTAAAGACAAAGAGAAAAGCAGATAAACAACCAACATGGAGCCCATCTTCCACTAAATGAATTAGACAAATTCATTGTTGTCCACAAACTGTCGCCAATTATACATCTTCTGTTCTAAACATGGTTAGTCATAAAGGAACAACATAAAGGGTGGGAAGGGATGTGAACAAGAGTTGTGTGATCTTGCCAGAGATTAAAGAACTTGAATTCAAACCACCCAGGTCTTTAAAGTAAATCCTTATTATGATCAAGGTATCAATTATGGGTGAAGACGGAGCCAAGGTAGAATTTCCTCTAGGTGCTGCTGTGACTCTCATCTTGAGGTAGAATCAGAGATTTCTGCAGGAAAGGGACTTTGCCCTCACACAGTGGATAATTGCTTACAAATGCTCTCTCATAGAATCCACGTTTCTCATGTCTGAGGCCTTAAGTGTATCTTATGCTGCTTTATTTGAGATAGGATCTGGAAACTGTCCCAATAAGAGAAGGGATAATACCCATAATGCTTGGCTGTGGCACTGTGTGAGGCGGGCTCATGGCCGCTGGCTTGAGGGTCACACTTCAATCTCAGCCCTCCACATATGAACTACTTGACCTGAGCAATTGACTTTACTTCTGTAGCACTCATTTTTCTCATTCTAATTGAAATAATAATAACTGACTTTTATTATAATTGTTACAAGAAGATTAAAATATATAATGGTCCAAAAACAGAGAATATGCCCTATTCCCAGTAGCTTCTTATACATATTACTATGTAAGTGGCTAATTGTACACTCAGGAGGTAAGGTAATTGCTATTTGCAGGTAAAATTTTGAGTCCTGTTAACACACCTACTTCTCTGATTCCAAATGCTCAGTTCCTATTTCTTCCTAGTTCCGGCATTTGTGCTCACCAGAGAGCCCAAGCAGGAATCCATTCCTACTTCTTATTGTGATTGTGCTGTGTCTGATGCCCTTATTTGGCAGCCCACTGGAAAACAGCAGAACAATGGCACAAATATTTATCAACTCTTCCTTGATGTGTAACATGCCAGAAACTATCCTAAGAAGTTTAGATATTAAGCCTTATGGCAAACATAAGCTAGATTCTAGCTGTGTCCACTTTGCTGTTGAGGAAACTGAATAACTGCTGAGGTCATACAGCAAAAGATTTCAATGCAGAGTGGAGCTTCAAAAGTTTTTGGCTGGGTGCCTGTAGCTCATACCTATAATCTTAGTAACACTGGAGGCTGAGATCTGAGGATTGTGGTTTGAAATCAATGTAGGCAAAAAAGTCCATGAGATTTTCATCTCCAATTAGCCACCAAAAAGCTGGAAGTAGAGCAGTAGTTCAAGTGGTAGAGCACCAGCCTTAAATAAAAGAGCTAAGGAACTGTACCCAGGCACTGAGTTCAAGCCATAGTATCAGATCCAAAAGAGAAAAGGAAAACAGAAGTCTTGCTTTGAAAGCTAGAGTTTGCCTTCTGTGGTTAGATGAATGGCATTAGTTGAAACCTATCAAATTGATGTATCTTTACATATTTAATTCTTCACAATGATATTAATTTCATTTTCAGAGGAGAGCATGAAAGCTAAGGTATGTTCAGTAATTTGCCCAAGTCCCTTTGACTCTTGAGCTGACTGCTAAACTGAATTTAGAACACTGCCCACAAATGCAAACATCATCTATCTAAGTCAGGGGTGGGAAACCTTATTTCTGCCAAGGGCCATTTGAATATTTATAACATCATTTGCTACCCTTACAAAATTATCAACGCAGGTCAGAAGCCTACGAAAAGCATACATGTCTGTCCTGTCATGTATGAAATGAATTTGAGGGACAGGCATTCCTTGCCCCTTACTAAATGTTCTTCAAAAAAAAGTACTAACATTCTGCTACCTAGAAGGCAAAAATAAACATTTAGTAATCAAAGACCTTCCCTGTTCATCCTCTACCTCTTTTGTATGGAGTTCCCCAGTCTGAGTGTATTCAACATTTGTTAAACAAGAAATAATAGCCGAGCCTCTTTTGTTCCGCAAATAAGCAATGGAAGCTTTAAATGGTTCTGTTGCATTCAAGAAACTAATTGTCTGGGTCTCAACAAAGCTGGGTAACTCTTTAATAATTTCTGTTCTTCTCTTCGAAAAATTAAATTGTACTGCTCATCCTGTTTCTCTGAAACTTCTTACAAATCAGCCTTTGTGTTTCAAGTTTTATTTTGTTTTTTGTTTTTTCCTTTACCAGTCCTGGGGCTTGAACTCAGGGCCTGGGCACTGTCTCTGAGCTTCTTTTGCTCAAGGCTGGCACTCTACCACTTGAGCCACAATGCCACTTCTGGCTTTTTCTGCTTCTATGGTACTGAGGAGTTGAACCCAGGGCTTCAGGCATGCTTTGCAAGCAGTCTACCACTGAACCACATTCCCAGCCCCTTGTTTCAAGTTGTTTCTGTATGTTGTTGTTTTGCCTTAATCCTTTATCTCGAATCATGTCTGCCCCTAAACTTGCCTGCTTTTGTACATTTTGAGTTATTTATGCTTCGGTATCCACTCAGGCTTTAAACTATTTAAATCTAAATATTAATATATTAACACATGTTAAATTTAAATGTTTCCCAGGTATGTTAAGATGTTGGACTTTTATTTTATTTTCTATATATTTATTCTTGTACTTTCTGACTTATTTGTTCTATGAATGTTTGTTCTTGGTAAGTATATAAAAAGTTTTAGAAGTCATATTTTTTGGTATAGATTATAGCCTTCATTTTAAATCAATGAAACACTTATTACATTTTTGTTTCTGGGCTTTCCTGCCTTGACTGGCTTTGAAACTCAATCCTTAGATCTCAGCCTCCTGAGCAGCTAGGATTACATGCATGAACCACCAGCCCCCTGCTTCTATTATATTTTCATTATCCTATTTTTTCTATTCATCTCTCTTTTCTACTAATGATATCTTCCACTTCCTTAAGGAACTAATTCCTCCCCAAGCTCCATCATGGAGTTTGGATGGAATTGAGCAGAAGTTGGTCTGTGACCTCAAGCAAATCAAAAAGTGCTTTCAACCTTCAGCCACTGTTAGTGGTTCAGAGATCAGACTCATGATCTAATTCATAATCTTGAGTTAAGTGCAGAGTTAAAAAGAGCAGTCTTCACTTGTCTACTTGACATCTTTATATGGATATCCAATAGGCATCTTCAACTTAATATTGCTAAAATAAAATAGTAAAGTCAATAGATAGCAGTTAAGTAGTTTTGAATTATAATATAGATGTTAGAATGCTATTGCCAGGGATAATGAAAGGAGCCTCTTCTTTTTTCTTTTCTCTTTTCTTTTTATCTTTTTATGCCAGTACTGGAGCTTGAACTTAGGGCTTGAATCCTGTCCCTTAGCTTTTTCACTCAAGACTAGTGCTCCACCATTTGAGATACACCTCCATTTCCAGTATTTTGCTACTTAAGTAGAGATTTTAAAACAAAGCTCATGGATTTGTCTCCTTGGGCAGGCTTCTAACCATGATCTTTAGATCTCAGCTTCCTAAGTAGCCAGGATTACAAGCATAAGCCATCAATGCCCAGCAGGGTATCTCTAGTTCAATGCACACGTAAAGAAAGTCAAAGAATTTCACACCACACATGGAGACTGAGGTTTAGTAAACTTCCTCCATGTTTTCCAGAAACAACCATGGTGGGATGATAATATCCAGTAGGCAGGCCCAGCTTCCTTGGTGCTGTATTCCCAAAGAAACAGATGCACACATGAAGTGCTAAAGATCTCAGATCCTACAAGTTTATAGTGATAACAGAGCTGCTAGTCTGAGGCTGATATGCCTGGATGTCCCATTACCCAGACTTCCCTGGATGACTTCCAGAGTTCCAATAGTATTGCTTCTGCTTCTGTACTATTCTGGGCTTTAAAATTTACAGGAAGCACTCTCTTACCACTCCTTGTTTTCAGTTGCTAGCCTCCCTCCCCCACCCACCCTATTTCAGTGCCAAGTAAAGGGGAGTGTGAAATTCTGCCCAGCTGGAGTTTCTCTAACTACACATATCACATGTCATTAGATGGGGAAATAAGTCCCTGGAGGCCTACAAGTCTGTAGAAAATTCCTAGTCTGGCATTCGAGCCTTTCTGCAATTTGGTTCCCGCATAATTTTCAACATCATTTCCTATTGGTTCCAATGTTCCCTGTTCTGACACAGACACAAGGCCTCCTCTCTGCTACCCACCACCAAAGACACATTTCCTCCTCCCAGGGGGCTTTTCAAACTTCCTTCTTAAGCTTTTTTCTGGAGCATCATCTTACCACCCTCCTTCTCCTAGTCTTCTTAAACAGTTCACCTAGATCAAATATATATACACATAAACTGTGGGCTTTAGCCATTCTGCTAAATGTGTTTGGGAAATAAAAAAATGAAAAAAAAATGTTACTATTTTCAAGAAACGTTTCTTTCCATGTGGGGACTGGTATACCAAGAGTAAAGGTACTCTCTATGATTGGTGAAAGAAGACACTAAGTTAATACCAGCAGGACTCTGGTGTGCCTGTCTAGATGAGGGCTAATTGGATAGATCTGGAAGGCAGGAGGGGCTACATACTTTGTAGAGTTCAGTGCTGAATAAATACAAGGAATTCCTCGTTTGAAAATTACTAAGAATTTTAAGATGATTACAACAGAGTATTAACTCTGTAATAGCACAGGTTGCTCAAGAAACTGGTCTCACTGTTTAGGAAACACTTCAGAAAGAAGAGATAGAGAGACTCTGTCACACATCTGCCTGTCTCCAGAGAGATTTAAACAATCAAGGGAGATTAGGATTGAATTAGTCATGAGTAAATAGAAAACTAAGAGAACATCAACAACAAAATAAGACAACTATTACTTCTGGGAAAAAGAAGTTGAGCAGAAAAAAGAAAAAAAGATAAGTAATTGTTTATTTTCATGGCTCAGCTGCGAATACTGTTTGCATAGTATATTAGAGCTCTCAGAGAAGCAGAGTAAGTTTGAGTACACTGTGAAAAAGAGACAAAGACAGAGACAAAGAGAAAGAGAGGCAAAGAGAAAGACAGAGAGAGATTTTATTTTAAGGAATTTTGCATATAATAGTTGACAGAAAATTCAGTTTTATCAGGGAAGTTTATCCGGCTAGAGACCCAGTGAGCAGTTACTATTGTAACTCAAGGCTAAAAGAAGCCTGGAGGTAGAATCCTTCCTTCTTAAGGAGGTTTCAGACTTGTTCTGCTAAGTTCCTCAACTGATTGGATGATGCCCACCTATACACTTTATGGAGGGTAATCAGCATTACTCGAAGTCTGCTGATATAAATGTTAATTTCATCTAAAAAAAATGCCTTCACCCTGACAGTTAGTTTGGGGTTTGATGAAATACTTGAGTACTGTAGCCTAGACAAGTTTCCATAAAATTTTAAGCACCACATAATCATAAAAATGTAAACACTAACATTGACTTAACCACAGTTATGACAAATTGTATTGGAAGGATGGGGAATATGAAGTACATTGTGTATTCAGTAGTGGGGCTCAGGGAGGAATAAAGCTAAAACACTTCTGAAGTACAGGAGGGAAATGAAGGGATAATGACAAAGCCAGCAAATCAAAAGGAGGGAGCCATGGCTTTTAGAGAAAGGGAGGGGATGGATACCAATATGAAGGTACGAGAAAAATCTGTTTTACAAAATGCCCCATGTACGTATATTTGCATTTTTTAAATTTGCATGTAGAGTTCTTTTTTAATTTTGCTTGCCTGTCATGGGGCTTAAACTCAGGGCCTGAGCACCGTCTCTAAGCTTTTTTGGCTCAAGGCTAGTTGCTCTACCACTTGAGCCAGAGCATCACTTCAGGCTTTTTTCTGTTTATGTGGTACTAAGGAATCAAATCCCAGGGCTTCAGGCATGCTAGGCAAGCACTCTACCCCTGAGCCACATTCCCAGCCCAAAGAATTCTTTTTCTTTTTTTCTTTCTTTCTTTCTTTTTTTTGCCAGTCCTGGTGCTTGAACTCAGGACCTGAGCACTGTCCCTGAGCTTCTTTTGCTCAAGGCTACCACTCTACCACATGAGCCACAACGCCACTTCCAGATGTAGTTTTGATTTAAACCTATAAACATTTTTTGAAGGAAATAAAAGAGGAACCAATGGTGATGGGTGCATGCCTATAATTCCAGCTCCTCAGGAGGCAGAGGTAGCAGGATCACAATCTGAGACCACCTCAAGCAAAGTTATCAGGCAAGTATAACTGGGGGGGAACCTAAAAATGTAGCAGTGGGATAGAGAGACTGGAGGTGTGGCTCAAATGGTAGCATGCTTGCCTAGCAAGTGCTGGGCTTCTAAATTCAATCCATGCTATCACAAATAAATAAAGAAAAAAGGAAAGAAAAAATAGCAAGGAAAGAAGAAAAGGAGAGAGGACAAAAAGCAATTATCCACAGAGGGAAATCAATTGTAAAACAACAATAACTAAGAGCAGACATAAAGTTCAGATAATGGGAAAAAAGGGTTCATAGAGGATTGATGGAGAGAGGCAAGAAAATGCTGAAGAAGGGCTCTGTCATGCTGCTAGCACTGCATGGAAAACACTTGCAAGTGCATGCCAGCCAGAGATCTTCCTTGCAGAACTGACTTTCCATAAGTTTTATTTTATTCCTATACAGAAAGATTTTGAGGGTCTCCCTGGAGTCTTTCTCTTATTCTTCCTTCTTCTGATCTCCTACAACATACAATACTCAAGCACCAGCCCATGGATTGTTTATTAAGTGAGTCATTTTCCTTCACAAGATCCCAAATGTGATGGAGCAAAGACTTCTCAATTTTAATAGTAACAATAGCCACTGTTGGAGGAGCATCTGATCTGTCCTGGCCCTGAGCTAGTGCCCTGAATGTATATCACAATCTAGTTATTCCATGAGCGTGAAGTACTATTATTATCTCTAGTGTATTATTTTGGTCTCTGTGTGCTGGTACTGGAACTTGAATTCAGGGCCTGAGCACTGTCCCTTAGCTCTTTTTGCTCATAGTTTGCACTCTACCACTTGAGCCACAAGTCTACTTCTAGATTTATGGTGATTAATTGAAGATAAGAGTCTCACAGGATTTTCCTGCTGAGGCTAGCTTCAAATTACAATCCTCAGATCTCAGTCTCTTGTGTAAGCCAAGAGTACAGGCATGAGTCACCAGCACTCAGTTTACCTCTCTCTGCTTGTTGAGATAAGACTTAGAAAGGTGGGCTTGGACTTGCTGGTTCGGAGGTAACACAGTGAGAATAGAAAATTCGGTACCGAATATTTCTACTCCAAAATCTATGCCTGTAACCTCTCTGCCATATTCTTTTGTACTACTTCAAACTGTCTATTCTCTTGCATGTGTACTATGCGCACACAGTAAGATCAACAGAAAAGGATAGCTGACAGAAAATGTGAGTGTACAGCCCACGATGTAGAAGCATCTTGCTGCTTTGGTGCAGAAGCATGTGGAGTCAAATTTCTATAACCAAGCTAAGCTGTCATGGTGACAGAACAGAGCTCTTCTGACCTACCTGTGCCTCTCATGACAGTTCACTGTGTGTAAACAGATGTCAGGTTTAAATCAATCTAGCTGCCTGACACCTTATTTTAAAACAGTAATTATGTGTTCATTTTTGAATATGCTGTCCTAGGTAAATTATCCGTCTCCACCCTCCTCTCCAAGTTTTAATTTTTTAATATAAATTAAAGCCTTTTTTTAAGGAACTCACAGCAGGAGACACAAACAGGGAGGTCCAAACAAAGGAAGAGCTCTGCAAACAAGTGAGGAAGAAGAGCAGGGCAGGGAGTCCCCAGCCTGCCACAGAGCAGGGAGAAGTGGAAAACACAGAGGAAGTAGTCACCAAAAGCACACAGTGAGCTATCTGGTCCTGTGAGAGTACAAGAACAAGCAAGGCTCTATGCCTAACGCCAAGACCAGATGGGATGGTGAGATACAGGCAATCCATAGGAACAGACATGGCGCCATGGAGAGAGAGCCCAGGGAATAGATGCTCAGTGATGCTCTGATTCCAGAGGATGCAGACTTTCAAGATTTGCCAATCTGGGTTCCTTAGTAGCTCTCCTGGTCCATTTGTACTGTTATAACAAAGCACCTTGGAGTGAAAATTTGATAAAGATCAGATATTGATCTCTCACTATTTTGGAGAATGAAAAGTCCAGTATCAAGGTGCTAGCATTCAATGTCCAATGAGAGCTGCTCTATGCTTCTAAGATGGAGTCTTTTTGCTTTTTTTTATCAAGAGGGGATGCATGTTGTGTCCTCATAGAGCATGAGGAGAAAGAACATGAAGTCACTTCATTTAACCTGGTCTACATTTATAAGGGTGCTTTCTGATACTTAGGACTTAAAAACCACCTTAAGTTCACACCTCTTAACACTTGCAATGAGATTAAGTTTCAGCACGAATTTTGTAGAGGATACTATGTGAGCTCATTACTGAGACAAACAATAGTAATGATGTTTCCTCATCTTCCCTTTCCTCCTCCAATCAGAGATACTAATATAGGAGTTTATTCTCTTGCCTCTTAAGACAGAAAAAATTCAGAACTTCCAAACCCAGATCTAGGATCGAATCTCAGTTCTTACTAGATGTGTAATCACAAGGAAACATTTAAAACTATGGCATCTGAGAGGATGTTTTAATTTAAGCAAGTTGCTTAACATTTGTGTATGCTTCCATTTCTTCAGCTACAACATTTACGTATTTAGTTGTACCTAGCTTATAAGGATATTGTAGGAAATAAATGCAAGATATATCAATCCCTTACCATAAAATCAACTTAGTGCTAATTACCAAAGTTATTTTTGTTCTTTAAGACTTTGATGGCTATTTAAGTAGATAAGGATATATTTGAAGTATCAGACTCAATGAATGCCAGTTTCTTCTTCCTTCCTCTAAGTGCATTTGTGTTTAATCATGGATTTGAGGTGTCCACTGTAATCCTGGTAGAGATGCAGGACACCTGGCTTTGGATATCAACTGTTCTGTTTTTTGGCCAAATGGTCCAAATACAATCAGGAAGGGAAACTGACAGACAAAGTGCATTGTGACACACTGACCAACAGTAATATATGATACAGTCACGTGAGACCTACAGCACATGCCAACCTGAAGCCAGAACATGTCAGGAAACAGAAGGATCCTCAGGCAGTTGTATGAGAATCATACTGGGTTACTCTGACTCTTTCACCTGCACCAGTGGTTTCCACACATGGCTCCATCTTTACTTTTCCAAATCCCACCAATCCAGAGGGAATAGGGAAAAGACCTCCTACCATCCCAACCATGCTACGCTGATGGTGACACTGAACTAGCGGATGTGAGGTCTCTGGAGAAGCAATTCATCTTTCACATCAGCCTGGCCCTGGGCATCACCACTTGGAAGTCTTCTTAGCTCTGAACTGGTGGCCAGAATCTAGTCCTCTCCCTCCCCTTTTATTTTGCTCCACTCCTCACCTTCTCAGCCTCATCTGTCTTACCTTCTACTTTGGATTAGGGACAGTGGGCAGTTTAATCTCCAAACATAAAGTAGAGGTATGGCTCAAGTAATAGTGCAAGCCTGTTGTTCAAGCCCAAGTATCAATGCAAAACAAACACAAACAATAACAACAACAACAACAACAAAAAACCATTCAACAGAACCATCACAGAGTGTGCTGGCTGTTAACACAATCTTTAACTGAACCATGATAGTGAAGAGGACTGGTGCTGAGAAACCTAAGCCATTCCCAGGCTCCTGGCCTCTTAAGTGGCTTTGTACAGATTCCGAGTCAGTCTTCAGGATGCTGCTTCTGCTGCTACTCTGGTATTGACAAGAGGGCACAGGGTACGTGTGCCTCCTTCCTTCTGTTCCTGCCACACCTGAGCATGCCCTCCACAGGGCCTTGGCACTTCCTGATCACTTCCGCCTGTAGCTTTCTTCTGAGAACCTCCTGGCATCTCGTTCTGGCTCTGGTAATTTTCAAACAGCCATTCATCAATGAGGTCTTCCATGATCAGCATATAACAGCACCTACCCTCTTCTTCATTTCTGGTTGACCTTCCACTGCATTATTTTTCCCACAGAGTGATGTTTGTCCTGAGGAAAACTTAGGACACCAGGTTTAAGACTTACTTTTACTTGTTAGTTGAATCCCATCTTTTTATCCCTTGAAACTATTCCTTGGCAAATAAATGCTCTTTCTGCCCACGACCTGACATCTTTGGCTCAAACATTGTGTTTTTCCATGGGAATGCTTCCAGTTCCCAGGCTCTGTCTTCCTTTCTGCCTGGCTGACATCCTCAGGTGTGGCTGCTCTCAGGTGCCCCTCATCCTAGGCATTAGCTCCCAGTTCCCTGCAGCTAACATCATTGTGGAAAGGCTCACCAGACGCTGTGCCCACAGTGCTCCACTGAAGGTCAGTACATGACCTCAGTGGAGGCAGAAACCTTGCTGGCTCCTAGTTCATTCACCTCCCCAACCTCTTGTAGCTTCTTTTCCTCATCATTAGTCTGTTGTGTAACTGGGGAATTGTTATTACAACACATTACATGACAGGACCTCTTTGCAACAAGTGTAAGCCACTTGAGTTTTTGGCAACTAACTTATTTTTAACAGTGTAAGAATAATAAGCAGTAATAATAAGACTTGGGTTAAAAAAATCAACAAAATCTTTCTATTTCAATTTGATTATTTGCAAATGGAGTGACAGCTCTATATCCTGCATAAAATTAATATGTATAATAAATATTTTTAAGATAGTATTTTTGTAAAATAATACTTATTGAAATGAATTCCAGGAAATGAAAACACGAGTTATTTATTATTTCTGATGTTGTTGTGTGTTTGTTTTCATTTTCTGCTTCTTGTGTGTGGGGGGGGGGTAAAGAAGGATGCAGAAAAGGAAGGGGGAAGGGTGAACAGTTGCAGTTGTGGTATTCGGTAGACACTATACAGAAATGAACTATGCAACTCAAGGGCAGGGTTGTGAGGAGAAAACCAGGTAACTGAGAGGCATGGGGTGACATCGCTCAAAAGAGAAATGTATGCTTTACCAGAATGTGAAATGGTAAGCCCTCTGTATAACACTTGAATAATAATGATAACTTTATAGTTTA
Source organism: Dipodomys spectabilis (assembly GCF_019054845.1). Lineage (NCBI taxonomy): Eukaryota > Metazoa > Chordata > Mammalia > Rodentia > Heteromyidae > Dipodomys > Dipodomys spectabilis. Next base: position 19,100,285 of record NW_024870822.1, read on the forward strand.
AAACCCTCCACAACTTCCATGAAGGAATTGTTGCCTCGCAGAGCTCCAGGGAGAGATGAATTGTTCTGGACTCTCATAGACAAAACGGGATGCCTTCTAGGAACTGAAGAGACAACTGAATAAATGTCTTCCCCAAGATGTTGACAGAGACACCAGGCCAGGCCAAGCCAGGCTTCTCCACCTGACAAGGGGAAAAGCCATCATCGCTTCATTAGCCTTCTCTGTGTCTCTTGAAACCATTGCTGGAGTGTACTACCTTGACCAGGCAACCCCCACTCCCTCCTCCCACGTTCCTGGACTGAAATAAGAGAGAGGCGGTGGAAAACTTTGAGTCTGGTAATTGATATCTGCTCTGGGAATGATTTTCTTTCTCCCCACACCCTCACAAGGGCTTCAAGTCCAAGGCCAAGGCTTTCCTCTGAAGGCTACCCTGGGGCCTGGGAGTGGGAGGCACAGTGGTCTCCATTGTTCTTTCCTGGCATGAAAGACTTCTAATGAAGTGCATGGCGCAGGCTGCAGAGCCTAGGCATCGCTTGCCTAGGGATTTGTCTTCAGTGCAATTTTGCCTTCAGAAAAGGCTTCTTTAAAGACCTGGCAGATCTCACGGTGAACTGAGGCAAGAGCAAACAGATATGCACTTGCGGCCTCTCCTCCTGTCTGTGTCACATTGCAGACATGTCTAGGAGAGCTGGCACTCCATCAGATCCTCAGCTAAGCTTCTGAGACAGAATGGTGTGGAGGCCCAGCATTGTTCTGCTGTATTAACCATGTAGTTCAAACCACAGGGAGCCCAAAGCCTGCTCTCGATCAATGCCTAGCTCCATGGGGGCTTCAATGGCAATAAGGAAGCCAGGGCATGTCACATGATGTCATCATTCATTCATCTACTTGGAATTCATTGATCCAGTCCCTGGGCACTAGCTACGCAACAGTAAGTAAAGCTTGGAGCTCTGCATGGGAACTGCAGTCAATAGTAATCAAATAATCACACGAAGTGTTTGGCATCATCTCAGTGGTAAGGATCATGAAGTTGTGCTATCAACATTATAAAATGGCCTAGAGGCCATAGATCTCCCTGTCCCTCATTATAACCCGCAGTTGAGGTATTACAATAATTTTACTATTCTGTCTGATTCAAAATGGAAGACCCCATCCCAGGCCCTCCTCTACTCAAAGCCTGCCCCCTCCAGACTGCATATTCCAATTGAAGTTTTTCTAGGAAAAAAAAAATAAGATGGTACCGAGTCTGGTCAATAAATGAAGAGTCTTCAGCGTTGGGGTGGATTCAGTCTCACTGCATTTGCTCCTCTTCCTGGGTGAGTCTAATGTGGAGCCAGAGCTTAATGTACCTGAACATTATTTGCATCACCAACAGAGTTCACTGAGGTGGCTCAACACTGCACAGGCTCCATTGCCATGACCAACTACTCGGTGTAGGTCACAAGAACACAGGCCCACAAGAGTAACAAAGAGTGAAAGAGAAAGAAAACAAGATCTACAGAAACTGGCTTTGTAGATACAGAAGTATCATTTAAAGAAAGTACATTAATATTTATATTGTATTTTAAACATCATAGTCTTTGAAAGCTAAAGAGATCCTAGATGTCACCAAGTGCCATTTCAAGCTCTCATTTTTAAGTGGGGAGAACTGAGATCTAAAGAGAATAGTTAGCCAACTAGTGGTTGAACCAGGAACAAAGCCAGGTTTCCACCACCTTCTCTCAGGTTAGGGATAGAACTTGAATATCTCAGTACCCACTTACCACCAACCTCACAGCTTTAACTGGCCCTTCTTGGATTACCCTTCTCCATGATGCATCCTATAGCACAAGCACATTTGTGTTTCTTTGCTCCTTCAATGCTTCCCATGAGGTTACTGCAGCCTTCCAGCAGCTCAGATGCTCAGACTACCTGTTTCCCCAAAACTGATCCAGACTGTGACTGCCTCTGCCCAACAGCCTTTAGCTCCCATTCAGAGAAGACTAGCTAGAACTTGACATGTCATACATTTCTTAAAGCTCAGATTCCCCCCCCCCCTAGATATTTTGTGATTTAAAGTTTAAATAGCATATGGTTTAGACACCAAGCCCAAGCTTTCGCATTTACAAAATTTCCAAGAAAATTCAAAACCTCATAAAGCAATGTCCAGGGAGTTGTTCTGTTGGTTCTACAGGCAAACAAGGAGAAATGAAAGGCCATTGAGATCCCATCAGGAGCAAGAATGTTCTGCCTTGGTATGGGCCATGGTCCTTCCTTGGTTTTTGCCCATTTTTCTCCTTACCACCTTACCAACTCACATCCTCTGGCTAAGTCTTCTTTAAGTCTTGTACCTCCAAACCATCCTACATATAAATGCTAGAGATCTGCTCCTACAGGAAGAAGTCTATGGTAAAGTTTTAACATCCTCCCAGCCCTGTATGGCAGAGTGGATGGAAATGAAGCAGATTCATAGGCATGAAAGGCACTCGAGGGACTCTTATGTGTATTGCTAACATGGGTTCAGACTTACACATGTGAGTGGCAAAACTATGTGCGTGGCCTTGGGAACCATTGTGTTTCCCACCTCCATTGCTGCCCTAGGACTCAGCAATAAGGTCTCACATAATCTGCTACCTCTCTAAGGCTCTCTCCAAAGTTCTATGTATGATGTGAATAGTGGCCCAACAGTCACAGCAACCTTGTGCAACTATGCATGATGGTCCTGGGTAGTGGCTTCCTGCTGCTTCTAGATAGAGTCTAAACTCCTGGTGATCCCTCTGCTACCAGCTCTACCTACATGATCCTCCTTTCATGTACCTTCTGCTCCAGTCAATGTGAATTCCACAGCTTTCCCACCTCTTCAGGAATTTTATTCCAACATCCTTTGTTCGTTGGGTCCTGTTTTTGGATACTGCAGCTAGAGGAGTATATACTGTCACTCTGCAGCATTTATTCATGTAGTCTTGATCCATGGCCCTTTCTGTTATTCAAGTATATTCTCTCTAATTCTTGAACTATCTTGAGCTCCTTAATAATAGCTTTCTTGTCTCATCTAAACTGAGAACTCCCAGAGTCTAATGCTGAAACCATAAATTGTCAAGATTACTAATTTGGCCTCTACCCTCTGACTCTTTTACAAGCTGTCAGGTGACCTCAGCCTTCAGACATGCTCTGTGCACCAATCTAATATCTGCCTTCTAAATCTAGTAAGCTTTTATCTGACCTTGATTTTCTGACTCTAGTTGTGTTTTTTCCCAACAATTTCCAAGAAGCCTCTGTCTCCAGTGGCTTCCATCTTCACTTTCACAGACTTAGACTTAGTAGATATTCTTCTAGGATGAGTCTGTCATGCTCTAACCTCATGGCCAGGGGCCATGTCACTTGCTTCTATGGGCTCTGTTGGCTTTACCTATCAATGAACAGGTTAACCCAGACATCCTTCTCAAAACTGTTATTTCCTAGCTCTAACCTCCATATGTTTTATGTATATAATCTCCTATAGCCACACATTTACAATATCATTATGTTCATATTAAAGGGGCATGCAACAAAATGCAAGCAGCAGTTCGACTGGATCCAGTGATTTTTCTGACCTTCCTGTTCCATCCGGCCCTTTCTTTAGGGAATGCTTATTTTTCCTGCAGTCTTTGAACCTCTCGCAGGCCTGCTCATTATTTTGTTGTCTGAAGTTAGGCAGGAACATTTCTGTGATTAATTAAGCAAAAGGCCCTGGTGCTGGTTGTGCAAGAACCATCAGATAATCACGCCTTTGGGGTGCTTTGCCAGGCCTGGGGAGCAGCCAGGCTGGGGTCCTCAGAGGGTTGATTAACTCTGGGATTCTGAGATTCTACTCTGGACACGTGGCTGCCTGAAACACTGTCTCACTTTATAGAAATAAAGACTCCACTCAACTTACTGAGTCTTGTAGGGATGGGAAGGTCTGATCTGCAAGATTTAGCCACTGCCATGGGTCTAGTTCTCATTTTCTGTTGAACCAGAAAATATTTAAATAAGGAGTTCAAGTTTTTCTGGGGAGTTGCAGGGATTACACAGCATTTTAGAATGCTGGGTTTAGGGATGTAGATGAGAGCAAGATGACCAGATTCTACCCAAATTTAGCTGAGTTTGGCCTTTGTTTAGCTTCGTGTATCTAAATTTCATGGGCTGGCTAGATTCATGTGGTAGAAATTTATCCTTTCCCATTTCTGCCAGCTAGAAGTCCAAAGTCAAGATGGCAGCTTGGTTGGTTCCCCTTGAAGGCTCGAAGGGGAAAATTTGATCCATGCTTCTTTAGTTTCTCATATTTGCTGGTAACTGTTGGCATCCCTTAGCCAATAAATGGCATACTCCAATCTCTGCCTGTCTTCACCTGGCCTTTTCACCTATATGTCATCTCTGTGTCAAAATCTCCCTCATTAGGTACCAGCCATTGAATTCAGGGACTACTTTATTTTAAAATTACCTTTCCTCCAATTGACTCCAATAATTATATTTCCCAATAAGCTATGTTCTCAAGTACCAAGGGGTAGGACTTTAACATAAATTTCAGAAGACACAATCCAGTAAATTGGACAGGAGACTGTTGATGGTCCTCAGACTTCTCTGGCCTCAACCTTCAGCCTGATGTCTAAGTCAGAGTTCAACCAGAGAAGCAGAATTAGGTGGGAGCTGGCCAGGCAGTCAGTCTCTGTAAGGCTGCATTTTCATGTCTGCTGCTGGAGCTTGCAGATGGCATCACAGGCTTTCAGAAAGAAGGTGATCTAGGATGTGGAACAGGGAAGAGGCAAGAAAAAAATCAGAACCCATAAGCCCAAGAGAATAGTTGAAACTAGTACAGTTCTCGTGGCCCATGACTGGTAGAAGCTCTTCATCAAGGGACTAGGCATGCAGTAACTACCTCAGAAGTCAGAGAAACTAGAGGAAGATTGAGGGGAAGGTAGAGCGATGTAAGGTAGAATAAGGTAAGCCTGGCTATAGCTTCATAGGAGAAGATGAATAAGCGCATAAGTAACAGTAAAGACACTGAATATGGGGGTTGCACACAAGAATTTCTCTTGTGGCCTACTTTAAACATAAAGGAATTATAAAGCAGGTAAATGAATCTAGCCAATTTGGTATCATTCAAAGCAACCACATCTAATTAAGTAGTCCTTATGTTCAGACCTTCAGATTTGCATGCAATTGAGATTTTTTTTTAAATCAGGTCTTTCTCCTCTACACACCTTTCTGCTGGACACAGAGCCTGGAGACAATAATAGGTGGACACTTAAGGATAATTGAAATGCACAGAACAGAACCACAAGGAGGCAAACTTCTAAGGCAGATCTCACTGCAAGCAAACTATTCAAGCAGTAGATTCAAGCACATAACACAGTGCTCTTCTGAGCACTGAGGGCTCTTAGACTTGGCCTCCTCATCTCTATTACAAGGCTGGAAGGATGGGCCTCATCTCCCTTAGCTTCAGGGGAGTGAAGTCACATATTTAAACAATGGAAAACTTACATCTCGATCCAAATCTCACAAGCCATATCCACATGTGGCTTTGAAGTAGTTAAGAAAATGGTTCCTTCAGCTCTGCTTTCAGACAATATTAACAGTATCAGTAGCATAACTCAGAAAGGAGAAAATCTAATTTGACTTTGAAAGCCTGGACCTGGCTTTCCCTTGCTTCTCTGGTGAAAGTGCAAAGTGTGGTGCCAGAGGCAATTAGCCCTGAGTGACAAGACTTTTAGCTAACTGAACAGACTCCATGCTAAGGCAGGAGAGGCCATTTCCCAAAGGAAATGATGAACTCACAAACAAAAAATGTCACAAAAAAGGCCGGCCGCCACTCCAAGCTCTGCTTACCTGGCTATTACCCTCCATGAAACCATCTGTTTACTGAGTTAACTAAAGAGGAAAATTAAGATAGAGGACTTTCACCAGCAAGCTAACACGCAGCCAACTGAGGGCAAAAGAAACTTTGGCGTGGAGGGGTGGTGGATTGGATTTAGAAAAGAATGAAGCCTGACTCTGAGCTGAAAGAGCTGGATAAGCTAGGGAGTAGCTCTAAAAACATTGGTTCTAAAACATCTTCCTATTTATGTTAGAAGAAGGAAGTGGTAGGGACTTGTCAGGAAGTTCAGGCATGGAGACACCCAGGAGTATCTGTGGAAATGACAGCTCTAAATCTTAAAATAAGAACTTAAGTTAAAGGAAAATGTTCAAGTAGAAGGAAAACCATGAGGAGCCTGTCAGAATTACGGAATTATTTACAAGCCCTTTATGCTCTGTCCCAAATCCAAACATGACTCTCCAGCTAAGAGATGACATGGAGGTAGGAAATACCACTATTATTTTGGAAGAATAATGGACTTATTTATCAATAGATATATAAATGTACAATTGGCTTAGAGAAGTAGAGATGGACAAGGGGAGATTGTGATCATTTGTCATCTTGTCCTCTATGGAACTCCAACCAACTGAAGACTGAATGTCCATAAAAATGGCTATCAAAGTGAGTGAAAAATATCTGGTAGGTACAAAAAGACATTCATGTTCCAAGTTATAAGGAGGACTTACTTTTGTGGTGTAGCAATGAAAGTAAGGGCTTTCAGATTCTAGATATGCTTGGACAATGTCTACCTTCTAAGAAGGACAATGTGTAAAAGAGTCACAGCAGTGCCTTCCTCCTGACAACTGGCCAAATCAACCAACAACATCATGCTACAATGACCAATTAGATTCTCTTGGAAAGGTATAGAAAAACTGCTACTATGGTAGCACAAGGCTAATGAGAGAGAGAGCTGATACATAGAATAGGGTTTGCACAGGACCTTGTACGAAATACTAATATTATTTTGTCAATTATATTATAAAATCATTTTTGTAGGCATAGAATTTAATATCACATTGATATCAATTTTAGGACAGAAGGAATTTTGGTCTGTTTGTTCATTTCTATATTGCTAGTACCTTAAATATAAACAGCACATGAATAAATCATCTTTATGAATAATATATAAGGGATATATATCCCCAATTTTTAGTTAAAGAAATATTGGCTTAAAGAAATTAATGGAGAGTTTCTGAGAAAAGGGGGAGCTACTAGCTTCTTTTAAAACCCAGGTTTGGGGATAATATTAACATGGCAGGTACGAAAACAAACATAGACAAGATAAAGATTAAAAAATACACTAGAGTGTATGTGCACACGCACACATAGGCATGTGAGGAGAGAGATCCCAGGCAAAATATATTTTTAAGCAGCAGATAAAATTAGATGTAGTTAATGAGGAAAAGAGTACGAAAAAAGAATGTAGTAATTAGATGATGCACAATAGCAAAACTAGGTAGTGATTATAATAAACACAAAGATTAAAATCACTAATCAAAAATCAGATCTACAGCCTCTCTTCCCTGGCAGGATATATTATATTTTAACAAGCCATCCTTCACACTGCTACAGCTAGAAGAAAATGAACTATTTTAAAAATCGTATTTATAGTTTTAAAAGTAGAGGATTAGGTGAATCAATTTGCAAAGGAGAAAGAGCTCTTCCCAGATGAGCTGAGAGCACACCTGTTTCTCTTCCCCAGGGACATTTTTGATCCTAATGACAGATTGAGTGGATTCTTTAAGCAAGGGCACTACCAGAGGATAGAGGGACTGGTGAGCTTTCTTATGGTGTGCTAGGCTGACATGACAGATTGACTGATTATCAGATCCAAAATTTGCTACTAGTTTATGTGCAAAGCACCAAACGTAGGATGACTCACTCTAAAACTGAAACCCAGCTTAACTGAAAGCAGCTCAATGACTGCTTAAGAGGAAAGGATAAAGAACTTCTAGTGGAAAATAATGACCATTTTAATCAAGTTTATACAAAATGTTGTCATGCAGAAAAATATTATGAAAGAAGCAAAGATTACATTACAAGCAACAACTATAAAAATAGATGAGAAGCCTTCATCAACAAATAAAAAGAACAGCAGAGTTTGTACACATATTGGAGTTAGCAAACCACATCTTTAAAAGAAATACATGCCGTGAGTGTGTTAAAGAGAAAAGAACAGAGATTAGGAAGAATGAAGAAATGAAGTATTTAAAACAAAAACATAGTCTTTATTTTTAATATAAATACTTTTAGATTGAATTAAGGGAAAAAAGACAAGATTTTAAAATAAAAAGATTCTGAGCTATTGGGAGAAGATATATCAAACAAAAATAAACTAAAACACGAGCAGAGCAATTATACATCTGATCATGGGTTACAAGATGAAAAAATAAATCAAAGAAATACAAAATATCGATATTTATATTAACATCTACTAATATAAATGAATACAAAACACCAGAAGTGGTGTTATTGATAAGTAGGTTATAGATGAGTAGTGGAATAATAGTTTGAGAAACTACATTATATATCATAATAAATTATCTTAAGAATATAGTCTTAAGTTATATGAAGTAATTAATAGGCCAACAAGGTTAACCTGGAGATTTAATATATACATTCAAAAACTAATAGACTAAGCAGATAAAAAATAAGCAAAGATAGAGGTTTGTATAACAAAATCAATATTCCTAAATTATTAAATGATAGACAAGTAAACAAGTAACTGTATAAATAGGTAATTTGTATTCTTTCATTTACACAAGGAACTTTAAGAATATTGATCATATACTAGACTACTAAACAAACCTCGCTGATTTCTAAAGAATAAGGATTACTAAGTGTCCTCAATATACAATGCAATAAAATTTAAAAATCATTTAAAAAAATATGTTAAAACACATAAATCTAGAAAATATACCATAGGCTGTGGTATAATTACTTGTTATAGTCACATGGCGCACACATATAAAATCCTATATCCAAAAATTGCTGTCCAAACAGTATGCATTTGTGAGACTCAGATTAAGGCATCCTTAAAGGAAATGTAGCTTTTAATATACTTACTAGAAAGCAAAAAGAGCCGGGCGCTGGTGGCTCATGCCTGTAATCCTAGCTACTCAGGAGGCTGAGATCTGAGGATCGCGGTTCAAAGCCAGCCCGGGCAGGAGAGACCATGAGACTCCTATCTCCAATAAACTACCAGAAAACTGGAAGTGGCGCTGTAGCTCAAGTGGTAGAGCGCTCGCCTTGAGCTGAAGAGCTTAGGGACAACGCCCAGGCCCAGAGTTCAAGCCCCATGACAGACAAAAAAAAAAAGAAAGCAAAAAGAAAATGAAAACAGGATAAGCACTGAATTTTTTTAATGGGAAAACAGTCATATGAACAAGAAGCACGGGCAGAAATAATAACTTGATGGATTAAAAACAGAATATAAAATAGGGAAAAATCAACATTTTTCTAAAAGATAATTTCACTGAAAAAGTAAAAATCAAATAAACATATCAAATAGATAATAACTAGCTATAGTTATTTATCTGTAACAAGTAACTAGCTATAGAAAAGGAAGTAGATTGCAGTGGTTCCAACCTTTTCCTTGCTCTTCTAACTTGCAGAAGCATCATAGGACAGGCTCGGTCTTCTTCCAGTCAGAGGTGTTCCCCTTCTCTCACCAGGCTCATGAGGACTCAACCTTCTGCATTTCACAGCAGGACCTTCACTGGCTCACTGCCTTGGCTGGCTTGTCTCCACTCTGCCAATAGATGCTGCCTGACCATCCCCACCCCACTGGAAGTTACCTCATGAAAATCTTCTCCAGAAGCCTCTTGAAAGGTATACCTTCTAAGGATGTCTAATGTGCCACTTTCCCTGATGTTCTCAGAAACAAATCTGGGTGTTTCTATCTCCCTTTCCCCTTGCTGAGGCTGGAGATTACAGGGTGTGCAAACTCTTAGGAGGGAAGTCTTTCCCTCTTCTTCAGGTCTAAACCTTCCGTAGGTAAACTGCTATGATGACAGTCCCACATTTTCACACACTGGAGGAAGAAGTAATGGTAGTTAGAAATCTTGTTCTGGCTTCATAATTTCTGTGTTTCTGTACTTCTATTTTCTTATTCAGTATCTAAAGTCAAATAATTTTTCACCATTTCATTCCCTTTCTAAAGAAACAAAACCAAATCAAATGAATGCCACAGGTGCCCTCGAGCAAAACTATCATATACAATAGAAACATAACAGAAAAAGATACTCACTTTTTGTAAAAAATAAAAAAGCTATACTTTTAAAAATTAGGGCAAAATAAAGCATTGATTTAAAGAACTTTTGTACAGCAATTCTTCTCATTCAAGATCTTGATATATTTCTACATTTATTCATATTTTTTCATTTCCCTTAGCAAATTCTAATTTTTCATTGAAAAAAAATATTGTTTTCTGCACTCTAATCCTTTTTCCACATTTTATTTCATTCATCTTGAGGTTTATTCCTCATTATTATTTTTTGCTGGAAATATTATCTGTGAGTAAATGAGAGTCAAAAATCTCTATTTTACTAGGCACCAGTGGCTTCCATCTATAGAGATCATTACTTGGAAGACTGAGATCTGAGTCAACACTCAAACACAGCCCAGGCAGATAAATCAATGAAACCACCAAAAACCTGGAAGTGGAGTTGTGGCTCACGTGGTAGAATGGAAGCCTTGAGTGAAAAAGCTCAAGGAGAAGATGAGGCACTGAGTGCCAGCCCCAGAATGGCATACAAAAATATCTCCTCAAGATGTTTTTACATTGTTCTTGTTGTTAAATAGTAATTCAGGTATGTATAGAATTCTATGCTTAAGTGTAACTTTACTTGACATTTTGAAAATAGTATTTATCTTTGGTCTCCATTTCTACTTTTTGATATTCAAAATATCAAAAAGTTTTTATGTTTAAATTATCATTCTCAATGTCATTTCTTATTTACTGCTTTCCAAGTTTTCCTCTTAACTTGGATGGTCCACAGTATTCTTACCAATAGCAAATGCAATTTGTTTCTACTTATTCTAATCAAAACTCATTAAATGTAAGGTTTCATGCCTCTCATCAACCCTGAAGAAAAATTGTCTTTATTTGTTTATGCTCTTTTCTCTTTATGTGCTCTTTCTTCAACATCTACAGTGTTCCTATTGTGCCTTTTAGTGTAATAAACTGTGTCTCCTAAGCATTATGGGTATGTTCCATTTCTTTCCTGAACATTCTTTCCAGATCCCTCACTACTGTCCTCATTCTGTTTTTATTTGTGTCTCGTGTGTTGTTTGTATTGCCAATGGAGTTGTCAATGCCAAAGATTATATTTTTTCATGTTTTTATAAAGTCACAATGGATACTTTTTAGAAAACAGCCTAGATTTTTCATCTTAGATTTTAGTGACAGTCTACCATCTATAACTCTATCTCTATTCATTTTAAGAATTCTTTTGGTAGTCTTTTTTTTATTTCTAGTTGTTTTTGGAGGGTTTTAATCTTTCTGCTGTCTTTGCACACAATGATCTTTGTGTGTGTGTGTGTGTGTGTGTGTATGTGTGTGTGTATGTGTGTGTGTAACTTAAATGTGAATTCATCTTCAGTGGCTTTGGTAGTATGTCATGTAGTTTGACTGAATTTATTTATGTATTTAGTTAGTTAGTTAGTTGGGTAGTTCATTGGCAGTAATGAGGATTGAACTCAGGGCCTCTGACTTACCAGGTAGATGTTCTACTACTTGAACAACATCTGCTGCTCCTTTATGTATGTAATTTTTTCTGACTAGGCTCTTGCTTTATGCCTGAGCCAGCCTGAGCTGCTAGCTTCCCTTGTCTCTGAGGATAGCAGCCACAGACCCCACCATGCCTGTCCATTGGCTGAGATAGAGTCTCATGAACATTCATGCTGGACTAGCCACTCCTCTAGCCACAATCTCCCAATCTTCACCTCCTAAGTAGCTAGAATTTACACACATGACCCACAAAGCAGAGCTGGAGTAGTTTTTTGCAGGGCAAGTTTGGATCAACTGTTTCCAGATGTCACAGAGACAGCTGCAGAATGTCATGGTTACAGGCTTCACAGTAGCATATATATCAACCTCAAGTTTGCATTTCAACCTCAAGCCTGCATTAAAATTTCTTGGGGAGGTTTTTGGGTTTTTTCCCCCTTTTCCTAGACATCCATCAGAGACAAATTTCCCTGTTTTCACAATGTGCGCCTTTGTCAGCAGGTTTTCTCTGGTTTGCCCTTGAACTGCTGGAAATAGCCTGCTTCATTCGGAATTCTCTCTTGCCACACCTGGCCCAAGTAAAAATCCTCCTTCACTAGGGATGGTAAAAGTATAAAAATCAGATCCCTAGTGTATGTGATCCACAGCTCTGGGTTCCTTCACTTAATCTAGTATCACAAGGGCTCACCTACTTATCACTAACTTGCTTCTTTTGCCTCACAAAGCATATTTCTTTTCTTTTCTTTTCTTCTTTCTTTCCCTTCCCTTTCCTTTCTCTTCCCCTTTCCCCCTTCCCTTTCTTTTTCCCTTTCCTTCCCCCTTTTCATTTTCTTTCTTTTTGCCTTAGGAGGTTAGGTAAAAATGCACATTTTTATTCTTACATTTTTCTAGAATTATGAGTGTTTACTATTGCAGAACAAATATTGAGAAATTTGTCTTACCACCTGGAATCTTCTACTGCCAGAAGCAGAATCCCACAATTGTTTCTTAACAAAAAGCTTTACCCATATATGTATTATTAATGTATTTTTATTTATTTGCTTTTTATAGGTATTTTCTTGCTTCAAGGAACAATGCTTTTCCTACCATTAAATGTTTTTACTATTAATTGCTGAAATACAGGAAAAGTCCTAAATGTTGTAGGTTTTTAAAATGCCTAATATTAATGAATATAAAACTCAAATAGATTATCAAGTGATTAGTGGGAGTTTGACTTTTTGTATTTGATGTAAGAGAAAAATTTTTAAATGTGTATTTTTGTAGTTATACAATGGTTTCATTTTATTCCATTTTGTAGTTAGAACTTCAATAAATACATTTAAAAATAGTAAAGGTAATAGGAATTCCTGTCATTTCTAAGCCTGATTATGTTTGCTTTCTCCATACTATCTGTTTGAGAGTGTCTATCATTTTAAGAATAGGACATCCTGTTTCTAACATAGGGAATTTAAAAGCTTGGGATAGTTACTGAGCAATCATTGAACTTTTAGAGGAGTTTGTTCTTAGTCTTGATACTGTGTGCCTTAAAATATCCTGCTGGATTCTATTGGCAGGTATGTTTTATTTAATGTTTCTTACTATTACATGATAAATTTTGGTGAAATATTTTTCATTACACTCCTCCCTTTTCCAACCTACTTACTTACCAACAAGCTTCCTTCTTTCTTAATTATATTTAAACTGCTCTCCAAAGTAATCATCCTTTCTTCAGATCTGAGGTTTGACTACAAAACCTGTAAATTCTTTACATTTTCTACAGTCTAGAATTTCTTGCAACAGATTTTTGAAAATGGGAATGACAAGCAGAAAAATCACATTCGCCTCATGCTTTTATTGGAGCTAAAACTTTGACATTTAATATTTAAATATTTTATTCTCCACTATTTGTTGTTGGGGTTTTTTTTTGGTAGTACTGAGATTTGAACTCAGCATTGTACTTGCTAGGCAGGCATTCTACCACTTGAGCCTCTCTACTAGTCTCTTTTTTGTCATTTGGAGCTTTATGGTTTATGCTTTTTGCCAAGACCAGCCTGAATTATCCTCCCTACATCACTGGGCTGATAAGTGGTGTATGCCACTTGCTCGGCCATGGGTTGAAATGAAGTCTCAAAAGGTCTCTCTACAGTCTAAACTGGAACTGTCATCCCCTCATTCCTACCTTCTAAGTGGCAAGGGCTGCAAACTTGAGTCACCATACCTATCCTTTCTTTAGGTTTTTAACTTCTTGAGTGAATTCTGGTGAATTATATTCTTTCTTTCTAAGGGAGTTTTGTTAGTTTACATCTTAAGAATTACTCACTTGAAATTAGTTTTGGTAACTATTTCTGCTATTTTGAATTTTTTTGTTTAATTTTCAAATGTCTTACCTGGTATAGTGGCTCAAACCTGAAATCCTAGTTACTTGGGATGCAGCGATGAGGGAACCATGGTTCAAGGACAGCCCAGGCAAAAGGAAGTTTGTGCCCAGTGGCTGGGCACCATAGCATGTGTTTATTATCCCAGTTATAGGGAAGAGGGAGAGGGACCAGACAGTCTCAGTCTCAGTCAGTTCCCCCAACTCTCTCTCTGTCTCTCTGTCTCTCTCTGTCTCTCTGTCTCTGTCTCTGTCTCTCTGTCTCTCTCTGTCTCTCTGTCTCTGTCTCTGTCTCTCTGTCTCTCTCTGTCTCTCTGTCTCTCTCTCTCTCACACACACACACACACCAAACAAGCAACAACAAAAATGTGTTCTCCCTGTCTTTGCAATATGCTGCACTGTACTACCACCTTGGGACCCTGTCTGCAAGACAGCCATCATAAGGGGAGGCCCCAGCACCTGCATCTGCAGAATCATGAGCCACGTTAAACCTCTTCCTTTGTAAAGTAGTCTGCCTTACATACATGCTTAGAACAACAACAACAACAGCCTAATCCAATGAGGACTCAACTTGAAGGTACCCCTAGTGAGGGTGTCTGCACATGCTGGCTTTGTGAAGCCACCCATAATTTAGGGCTTCTGTTTGGACTGATGTGCAGTTCCATTATTCCCTGACTGCCAACTTTGCCTGAGCTGGAATGTGCCATTTTCCTGTTTGTTGATATAGGGATGCCCTGTAGCAGCAACTGTGATTGCAGGTCAGTGCCCCCGCTCCCCCAACTCTGGTACACATCATCCTCACAGACAGACATGGCTATTCTGAATTTGGAGGCACCGGAATTTTCTTTGGTTCTTGTAGCCACCATGCTGCTTCTTCAAAGAAGTTGAGTCAGTCTTCCACCCCAACTCTATTAATATGACCCCAGCTACAGTCCATGGAGCAGAAATTTCCCAAATTCTGTATGATATTCTTTCTACTTCCTAGGTATAGGTTTTTAATTTACTGATTTTTAAGCCATTAAAAACATTTCTTCCACAGCAAAAAGTAAAAAGCATTGAATAATAGCAATAGTAAGAAGAAGAATAAACATTTCTTAAACTTTTAATTCAGAATTTGAGAACATGGAAGAGTGTCCAACTATTAATCTTTCTAACTCAGAACTTTACTTCTGAAGCATAGGTAAGTGACAGGTTAGGTAGAAAAATAGAAGAGAAAGTTGTGACAGATGAGAGCCTAGAAGCACTGCTGTGGACTGTGACAAGAATGTGATGTGCCATGTTGAAAAGAGCTACCAGACCCCCAGCCAGGACTCTGGTCCCAGTCAGGCCCTGTGTGTTAAGTGCTTTCAGCATCCTCCACCCAACTGACTCATTAGATTAAGACATTCTCCAGTCTTGCCTGATGAACACTGACTGACTCCCAACACACTCTCAATTCCTGCAGCCAATAGGTTGAGCTGCTTCTTGGAATGCAGCACATCCCTGCTCTTCTCTTCCCCTGTGCTTATACCCAGAATGTGTCAATACCTTATTATGGGCAATAAAATATTCCACAACTGATTCAGTCTAAACATAGGAAAAGTAAGATTTACCTCTGTGAAAATAAAATAAAATGTTTTGGAAAACTTGAGAAAGAGCATTGCTATAAATCATATTGTTGGCTGGGCATAGTGCCTGTAATCTCAACTACTCAAGAGGTTTGAGGCCAGATGAGGCAAAATGTAAGTGAGATACTATTTCAGAAAATAAGCCAGGTGTGTAGTATTCAGTGTAATCTTCACTACTCAGTTCATGGAGGCAGGAATATTGCTGTTTGGGGCTAGCCTGGACAAAAATGTGAGACTTTGTCTGAAAAATAAACTAAAGTATTAAAAGCTTGGAGTGTGGCTCAAGTGATAGAGCACTTGCCTACCAAGAAAAAGGTGTTAAGTTCAAACTTAATATCACAAACAAACAAGCATCTGCATACTCCTGTGAATTAAAGCAAATAATACAACTATACTAGAGCTGGAAAGCTAAAGAGTAAACATCTAGGAAGACTGCTTTGAAAGTAACATTACATTGTAGATCCAACTTAGTTGAATCAAAATAGAAAATCGGAAATTGTGTCATGAAAATGGTTTGTGCAAGAAAGATTTACAAATCCAATGAAAGGAGCATAGGCAAAAGGGACACCAGATGCCATAAAAATTATAACATGAATGTACATTTATTCTGGCTAATGCTATTATAATATAAGGGACTTCAGAGGCTATGGTCTTTGAAGTATCCTTATTTTCTAGTTCATCCTCTCTCCTCCTTCTCCTCTTATTCTTCCTCCTTCTCCTCTTCTCTTTCTCTTTCTCTCTCTCTTTCTCTCTCTCTCTCTCTCTCTCTCTCTCTCTCTCTCTCTCTCTCTCTCTCTCTCTCTCTCTCATCCCCATCTGAGTTTTTTTAGGGTCTGTCTTTCCTCCTATCAAATCCATGAGATGATTAAACCTGGTGAATGGTATCCTTGGAAAAGCGCTGCCCTTCTGCAATAGCCCTAGTCATAAAGAGAGCCCTCACAGTACAGACAGGCTTTGAGCTAGATCTGGGTCTACAATATGATATTCTCCTAAATCTACAATCCAATGCACAATTCCCCCACATGAGGTGAAGAGCGGCACAGAGAATGGGAAAAGATGGTCTGGGAGACCTACGAGTAATTCCTTCCCTTCATTCCCACTACACTCTCTCACTACAAAATGGGCTTTCCTAGCCCACAGGGCTGCTGGGAAAAGTGAGTCAGGTTAGGATGCATGATGCTTAGATAACTGGTTTGGGGTCTCAAGCAAATTTGCAACCAAGATTGGGAGAATTTTCCTCTCTTCAAGATCAGAGCCATGGATAGTTCTAAATCATATGGTCACAGAACTCTACCTGCTCAGGTATGTGGCATACGGACATAATAGCAACACTGATAGGCCCATATGTACTGATAGGCCTAGAAATTAAGTTCAAGTTACTGTTCAGGTCAATGTTATATATTGTATCTGAGCTGACCATGCTACAGTAAGATTGCCATTCAGGTTCTCCCTGGAATAGAGCTAGCTCAGAGTAGGGCTTTGTGATGAGACCTTCCCCTTCCTCCCTATACAACTCCACACAAAGATGATACCCCAGAGACAGAAGAAGGATCATGCTTTGGACCAAGGCATCTGAGTAACTATATCAACTTGCTAAAATATTCCAAACTCATTCTATCTCTTTCCTTTTCAACACATGCCTGCCGACATATACATGATCTTGGAGGCTGTGGAAATAAAAAAACCCATCTTGAATTACTGTGATAAAAAAGCATCATTGAAGAAATGGGCTTTTGAGTCCAACACACCAAATAAAAATGCTGGTCAAACTGCCTCACCAGTACTGTCGCCTTGGGAAAAACACCCAACCCTTCTGGGCCTCAAGCCAAGTGTCCAATAAAGCTAACAATACCAACTTTATAGGGCTATTGTTTTGATGAAGCAGGTTTTCAGTACCTAGTACAAGTGGTAAATACCATGTAAAGAAACAGGAGATATAGTGTTGCTGCTACTGCTGTTGTCTGAATCTGGAATCCAGGTCTTACTTCCCTAAGTAGTGAGGGATGAGGTAGAAAGGGGCAGCTGCTAAACCCAGCATCAGCCCTGAAGGAGGGCTCTTTTCCCTCTCTTTCATGGAGAATGATGAATGTTACACTGCCTTCCCCAGTTAGGGCATGAAATCAGCATCCATTCCCCGTGGCTGCCACGTACCCCAGAGATACCTGAAGATCTCAGATGCTTTGTGAGCCTCACCCCAAGATTTGGGGTTTTGAAATGGAAATGATGACTGACTTTATCTTGCACCCTGGCAATCTCAGCCCTTCCAACAGCTCCAACAGCTTCTAGTCATAACCCTGTGATTTGAGAACAATGAATCTTAATATAATTGAGTTAACTGTATCATTTTTAATGTAAGACAATCTTGATTACAGCCAAAGGGCACCATTAATACGCTGAAGGAATGGTCGAGATTTTAGCATGTGAATGTTGAACAGAAAATAGAACTAATTAGCACTAATTTAATTCGAAGATTAAAGAAAATTCTGCTTTTAATTTTTAATTTAAGACAAACCATTTTACTCCGAACAAAGAAAGAATAATAAGTGCATTTTTTCCATGTGAAAGGCAATTTTTACTTTTGCATTATTACACTAATATGGGACTGTGGGAATCCTGACCCCATTAGAGATCAAATAATCAGCATTTAATTATTGACAGCAAATTAATATTTAATAAAGACACAGGGTTCCAGAATATGAAAGAAAGGCACCAAGGTTCTTCTGACCCAGAAACGTCCAGAAAGTCCCTTAGCCAGAGTGTACTATCCTGTGCTGAGGGTAACAAGTTGGGATCCCCAAAGAGCTGTGGCAATTTATTTCTATCTTAGCTACCAAGAGGGGAACAAGAAGACCAGCAATTCTGTAACTTCTCCCCTTCCTCTTCCTACTTTACCCCCACCAGGTTATCCTTAATCAAGCACTTAAGCTAAATAATACATCGGATGTCATAACCAAAAGGAGGACAGTCATAATGAAAAAATAATAAAAGAACAGGCCAATCCTCCTTTTTATTCTGCAAAAAATAATACTGACTTCTCTTTGCTATGGGACTACTTGTCAGAGATAATTTCTAACCAAAGAAGACATAATGGATTTACAATGAAACTCTGATGCTTTCCCCAGCCTCACAAAGATTCTGAAAATAAGCACTATTACATTAGTGGTCCAGGAAAAGCTGTTAGTTGATTTCCCAAGAAAGCCAGAACTGTGTGCAGAGAATGGCCTGTGGATGACCTGGTATTGGTATGGGCTCTGAAAACCTGTCTACACTCACCTCAATCTGCAGAAAGAAAACTCAGACCCATTCTTCTGTGAACCTGTTGAATGGATACCAGTTGCCCTAGACAAGAAATTTCTTAAATCAGGATGGAGAAGGCAGACTATTTGCCACAGTCTTCCTCATTCCAGACCTCAGACTCTCAGGTTCTTTTACGATAGTTGCCTTCAGGAGATTCAGCCTCACAACTTGAAGATACCAAGTTAGATTGGCATGTCAAACCTGCTGTAGTGCTGAGTAAGGAGCACTTTCTCTCAACCACATCATCCATTCTCAGTGTTATAACTGGAAGTTCTAAGCCAGAGATCCAACTCTGGGATCCACATGTCATGTCTGGCCACTCAATCCAGTACACCAAATAAAGAGATGAACGGAGTAGAGAAAGGGAACTTATTACACAGCGCGGTCATGCCACGGAAAGAGTCAAACTAAGCATATCAGCCATTCTTCATAGTAAAGACGTGAAGCTTTAGGTTTAAATAGAAAAAGAACTGTGGCAAAGGACAGTAAATATACCGGTTTATTAAACAGTCCAAGGCAGGGTGAGATCGATTTTCATCTCAGGATGGTCAGGAGGCACCTAGTGACAAGGAGAAAAGCATTGTTCTGTGAAGGTAGTTTTCTTGGGTAGTTTTCTTTGTGTGTGTGTGTGTGTGTGTGTGTGTGTGTGTGTGTGTGTGTGTGTGTGTGTGTGTGTGTGTTCCTCCTGCTAAGGTTCAAACTCTGGTTTTGGGTGCTGTCCCTGAGCTCCTTTTTGCTCAAGGGCTAGCATCCTACCACTTGAGTCACAGTGTCATTCTGGGCTCTTTCTGTGATTACTAGAGATAACAGTCTCACAGACTTTCCTGCCCAGGCTGGCTTCGAACCATGATACTCAGATCTCAGCCTCCTGAATAGCTAGGATTACAGGTGTGAGCCACCAGCACCTGGCTGAGGGGCAGTTTTTACCTGTCACAAGACGGCAGTGCTGCCCTTCCTTGATTCTACAGCTGTAGTAAGGTAACTACAAAGAGAACAGCTCAAAGCAAAGATACATGCAAAATGAAGGCATGGGTGTCAAGCTTTTGTCCCACTTTTAGTCGTACTTTGAACATTTACAGGCCCAAGAGAGGACTCTGCTTTTTGGCAAAAGCAACTTCTAATTACTTGTTATAGTGTAGTCTCCCTAATCACCCCAGGACCCCATACCAACTCAGTGTCTCAGTGAGCCCCAAACTCCTCACACTCACCACATCTGAATCTGAGGTCGGCTGCACTGATTTACCTATAAGCAGAAAATGTGTCATTATCTTCTCCCTCCCATCACAACACTTCAACCCCTATCTGTGAGAATTTTTTTTTCTTGAATAGAAGGTAGGATCCTTGTATGGGATGTTACCTAGAAATGCAGTTTGTTCTAGGATACAAGGAGTGAATCAGTGTAGCATTATTCCACATTCCTGGATGCACAACTTGTGTCTGCCTCTTCCTACCTGGATGACTTGGACAAGCCATTTGATTACCATAGACTCCACAAGTTCATCTATAAAATGGAACTTCCATAGGTAGACTAAATGAGTTAATCCACTTAAAAAAATAGCAAATAGCAAGTGCTTAAGTTCATATGTGCAAAGAGGCCCAAATTACATTCTGTTCACCAAAAACAAAGACTTGCATGAGTGCAAGTCGTCCAACTCCCTTAGGAATATGTGCAGACTGTTTCCTCTAGAGAGTGGTTTTCTGTCCCTGGTATAAATCTAGACTTCTGCCTTGAGGTTCCAATGTCATGCTTTACAAAATGTTGGGGTGAGTCTAAGTCTACAGTAGCCTACTAGAAAGAGTTCTGTTCTTGAACTCTGGGCCTGGGTACTATCCCTCAGCTCTTCAGCTCAAAGCAAGTGCTCTACCACTTCGAGCCACTTCCAGTTTTCTGGTAATTAATTGGACTTTCCTGCCCGGGATGGCTTTGAACCACAATCCTAAGATTTCAGCCTCCTGAGTAGCTAGGATTACAGGCGTGAACCACGAGCACTGGGCCAGTTTCATTTTTTTTTTAGCTGAGTTTCCTTTTATTCCTTCCAAGTCTTGTAAAATCCAAGCCAACCACACAACAGCATGTGGGTTTGGTATGAAAATTGAAGCATCTATGACCAACAGGGAAACATCACCTAGTCCTGCTTGCTCATGGAAGAGGAAATGTATTCTATCAGGAGTAACATGGATCCATACCAAAAGGAGCAATGATATTAGCGGAACCAGGATCAACTGTAGGAACTCATGGAAGCAGAAGTGGGTATGAGATAGATAAATCAGAGGCAGACACAAAACATACAACATTCCAAATGTTCCTGGGGAAAAGGATTCTTGGAGTAGAGAAAGGAGAATCTTCTTCCTGTTTCACATCTCAATGAATGGATACCCATGGTTCACCTCCATCATGTGTCAAATCATAGGGTGTCCATGAAACCTCTTTTCCCTATTCATATCCATATCTAGTTATGTCCACAACAAATCAGAGCCACTGGCTGAATCATATATATACATATATATGTATGTATGTGTATGTGTGTATGTATGTATGTATGTATATTAGCATGGTGAATTTGCCCTTTTTCTGAATTTATCACTAACTGATAAGTTTTTTTACTTCAATTTTATCAACAGCTCCTCTAATTTTCTCCTATCTTTCATTCTTATCCTCTTTGATCCCAGCTGCCATTACATTTTAAGAATCAGTCTGGAGTGAACTATGGTTGTTCCTGCCTTGCTAGCTTCCTTGTTCCTCACAAAAGGTCACATCCTGATCTTGAGCCGGTGGTATTACAGTGATTGGGAGAAGAGGGTTCATCTCTGTGGCCACTCGCTGAGATCTGTGTGCCCATATAGAGCTTCTAAAATGCTCAGAGGATCTAACGACCCTGAAAGGAAAGCTTGGTTGGTTCTCTGAAAGTCATTGAACTTACTAACCCTCAGAGCCTTGTCTTTTTTGCCTCTAAAATGAACCAACTGGGATGATTAAAAAATAGGCTAATACTACTATATACATAAAAATATCATGAGGCACTACCCAGACCAAGCAGAATATTGGAGATTCCACACAACTTTTAGTGTATACCAAGACCTATGAGTCTTCAAAGCATTTACCTCTTGCTAAACTTAAGAAACCTTCATTTCTTATTTTTTACCATTTCCTCATTGACAAGCTATAGATGGTAAGTTAATATAGGCAAATGCCTTCACAAGACACTGGTCACCTTGATTCCCACTCTGTGAGGACTTACTTAACCAAGTAAAGTTCTATAGAATCATCTAGGGTATATAGTGTGGCTGCTTGAATTGGGAGCTGAAAATTGGATGCCTGAAAGCAGTTTGCATCACTGTGTGTTGACGTTTCAGTGTTTGAATAAAGCAAGTATGGGAATTAGAATTTGAAAGTGATTGGATTTGTGATGCTGGGCTTTTTGATAGACCTGGGAGATGAGAAAGGCCTACAACAGAGATAGTATGACAGATAGCTGCAAACAAGATCACATAGGGGAGTACCTTAAGAATGTCTTTCGGATCAAGACCAGATGGGGGAAAAAAACAACACATCAAAAATTCTTAGCAATTAAGGGCCTGACAAACCATACCTATTGGTATCATTTTATGTGCCCAAATCTTTGAACTATTTCTACATAGACTGTTACTGAGTTGTAGCCTAAAGCAATTCCCTTACAATAGAGAAATGGAAGCCTAAAGACTAGTTGTTGGCTTAAGGTTGTAGAGTAGAAGACAAAGACAAAGAAATCCCAGGATAAGTCTTTGCTTATTGGATCCCATAGAAAATGTGTGCATTGTGCTCTGCTTCAAATGGAGAGGAACATCTGAGGCTTTATCACATAGAATTCTGTGGGATCCAATGAGTAAAGCTCATCATGCAACTGATACCAAGGAACAAATGGTGAATATAGCTAAGCAAGAACTCCACCTTCTTATATCTAAAGGGCAAAGTCTTCTGAAAAATCTTCTGGATCCAGAATATGCTGGCCATCAACGCATTCTTGAATTGGCCACGCAATATTCTAACTCCAAACAAGAATAGCATCAGAGCCAAAAATGGTCCCATCTGTCCCCTGAATCTTTTTCTCCATTCTCAAACTTGTATGAGGGTACAGTTGCATCTGGGACAAGCCCTTACCTGAAGATGAAGAGAGACATTATACAAACAAAATTTTAATCAGGACTTCATTTTTTTAATTGTGAAAATGCCATATAGAAGGGTTACAATTACATGGGCAAGGTAAGGAGTACATTTCTTATCAAGCATTATTGCCTCCTCCTTTGTTTCCCCTTCCCATCTCCCCCCCCCCCATTCTCCCCACTCCCCCACCCCACCACTCCCCCACACCCTGCCAGCCAAAGTTGTAAACTTTGATTTTTGACATAACATCTTGTATATCTCGTTGTTGCAATGGGTCCACCTGTATCCCTATTTAAACAATTTGTGTTTTCCCTTCCCCTCCACAAATTATACCAACATCAAATACAGTGAAAACAGGGGTTATACCGTGGGGGAAGGACATATAAAGCAACAAAACAATCATAAATATGTTAGAAATAATCACAAGAAAGAAAAAAACATTTTGAGTCCTTATCTTGCAGTTCATTTCCCTAACATCAACTTATCTGACCTTTTCTGCTTGACTCAGACATGTACTAGTAATTTCAAATAAGGGAAACCATGGGACCTATGTTTCTTTGAGCCTGGCTTACTTCACTTGATAGAATTTTTTCCAAGTCTTTCCATTTCCTAACAAATGGGGCAATGTCATTCTTTCTAATGGAGGCATAGAATTCCACTGTGTATATATATATTTTCTTCATCCATTTATCTACTGAGGAGCATCTGGATTAGTTGCATAACTTAGCTATGGTAAATAATGCTGCAGTAAACATAGTTGTGCTGGTAGCTTTAGTATGGTCTTGTTTGTGATCATTTGGGTAAATACCCAAAAGTGGGATTGCTGGATCATAGGGAGCTCTATGTGGAGTCTTTTGAGGAATCTCCATATTGCTTTCCATTACACTCCCACCAATAATGCAGTAAGGTTCCCTTCTGTCCACATCCCCTCCAGCATCTGTTGTTATTAGAGTTCTTGATTATAGCCATTTTAACTGGGATGAGGTGGTATCTCAATGTTGTTTTGATTTGCATTTCTTTTATGGCTAGAGAGGTTGAACATTTCTTCATGTGTCTATTGGCCATCCTTCTTTCCTCTGCAGAGAAGTTTCTCTTTAAGTCTTTAACCCACTTATTTATTGGGCAGTTGTTTCTTTGAAGATTTGTTGTTGGGGGAATTAATTTTTTGAGTTCCAGGTATGTTTTAGATATGAGACCCTTGTCCGTTGTATGGCTAGTGAAGATTTTCTCCCAGTCTGTGGGCTTTCTATTGAAATCAGGACTTCATTTAAAAATGCTAATGAAAGCTCAGCTTCTCCAGTAGATCTGGTTAAAATACTGGTGGCCTCAAGTTTTACCTTCTCAGCTTTGCATCTTCACCACAACCAGGACTTCTTGAATGCATCTAGATGCACGTGCTCCTCTACATTAAACTGATATCCCTTCACTCCTGTGCATTGAGGCTCTTCTCTTCCAAACCCACCATTAGTAAGCTTCCTAATTAATTTTCCTACATCTCACTTCTACTCAGGTTTTCCCAGTTGGGAGAAACATCTCCTTGCCTGCGAATTTGGAACTAATTCTTCCTCCTAGCCTTTATGCTCATTCTCAGGCCTCAGCCTGTATATATATATATATATATATCCAGTTTATCCTGGGCAAAGCCTTGTGCTCTACCCTTTGAAGAATTATTCCTGCATTACAAGTATTTTCATAATTTTGGACTTTATGCTTTTCTACATGATGCTTCCTCCTTCTACAATACAATTCTGTACCCTCACACTGACACCTGTTAAACTTAATTGACCAACATTTTCTAGGAAGCTCTCCAGCCTTGGACAATTCCCCCTTCCATTCCATTTCCAGCTCAGTTTTCTATGTCTCTCATGGTGTTCTGACATGTATTATAGTTTTTGTGAGCATCTCCTTGTTTGAGGACTGAAAATCATTCCTGTGACCCTTATTGTGCCTCGGCATTATGCCTTGCATATTTTAGGGAAAGGTTTGTTAAATCAGACAGAGTTCACAGTATTTAATTAATTTAGTGGCAGGCTAGGAAAGTGCTCTCTTTCAAATTATAAAGTAAGCAGTTTGACATCCCTCTATCCCCTCGGTGTCTTCTTCCCCCACCTATGCACCTCTCTCTCCCTCTCTCTCCCGTCTCTCTCTCTCTCTCTCTCTCTCTCTCTGTCTCTGTCTTGTCTCTCTCTGTCTCTCTCTGTCTCTCTGTCTCTCTCTCTATCTGTCTGTCTGTCTCTCTCTCTCTCTCTCTTACTTAGAAATGATTTGTCCCCTCCAGCTGACCATTAACAGATCCCTGGGGGAAAATGAGTTTAAAGGTAACTAAAAGCTTAAGTCTGATAAGTCTTTCTCCAACCTCCCCTTGAAAGATGCAATCTGAGCTTTTCTCAGGCCCTGATAGAGGAAACTGGCTTCCCACCAATCCTTACTCACCAGAAGGAATGAACTGACAATCCACTTAGACCACCTCCCAAGGGTAGTCACTCCCATGCTAACAAATGGGTGAAGGAATCTTAGGTGCCCATCTCTGACTACCATGTCTAGGGCCTGCCACATGAGCCTCACTTTAATATCCACTGGATGTGAATCACCTTAAAACTTTATTTCCCTTGCTGTTCTCTTAATACTCTCACATCCATGAAGAAAATGTCCTTTTTCCATTACTCTTTTCTCATCCTGCCTCATTCCAACAGGGGCTGCTTCGCTCAATCAGAGATCATTTCTAGTTACTTTAATAAAAGAACTTTTAAAAGAAACACAACTAGGCTTTGTGGGCCCCAGAAACTCACTTGACATAGTTACTCATCTGTGTTCTGGCCTGCCTCTCACTGCATTGTGACTTCACCTGGAATCATAAGGACAGTTTATATTACCTTTGCTTTGACATGTCACCCCTTTTCACCCTAAACTGATATGACTATTTAGTTTCAGGTACCACTAATCAATACACGTATCTTAATAGAGCCTCACAACAGAGAATTTGGTTGGCCGAATCTATTTTCTGAATTGATTGCCACCAGGCCAATCTCCATTATCCCATAGTACATTCATGCATATCCAGACCCAGTCCTTGGGCAGGAACTGTGACCAGTTTGCAATTTTTCAAAGATAAGGGCATGGGCACACAGTTGGAGATGTTTTAGGTACCTCTGAGGTTTATACAAACAGGGGAGAATGAAAGATGGAAGAGGTAGAGGACAAAGGCAGAGAAATAAAACTATAATATATTGAAACTGTGCTAAGCAAAACACAGATTCTTAAATTTAAATCATCCTGTTTTAGCCTCATGATAGTTCTTCCCAATAGCTATGGTTGTAAATTCTTCTTTTCATATTTAAGGGTTCAGTCTCAGAACTGAAGTGCCCAGAGCCATTCTGTAATTAGTGGCAGGACAATGGTTTGAACCAGGGACTATTTGGCTTGAGAGCTAAAGCCTTAAACAGTTTCACCATAGGTGGTTGTTCTATGTGACAAATTTAAAGACATGGCATCAAAGCCAGTTTTCTTTAAAACAATCAAGACAAAAGGGTGATTATTGAAGAATGTTAATTGATATCTCACTGCACTGGTTACTTCTGCTTGATGGTTTAATTATTAGTAGCTCTGTGAGTTTCATTAGGGACTTATTGTGCTGCTGTTGGCAAAACAACACTGGCATCTCATGTTCAATAATTAAAAGCAGGAAAAACAAACATTTTCTTTGGAGTCCTGGATTTATACATAGCAATAGTATATGGTTCTTTTAATCAATAACGAGGCTCTCCAGCCTGGCTTGGATGGTGGAGACAATGGGTCAACTTAATTCCCCTGTCTAAGACTAAATTTTCACAACCAAGCTACACACAGTGGGCATCCATCCTGGCCTGCCTTCAGCCACATCAATGTTAAAAGGTAACTTGATATTTAAAAAAAAGGAACATCCTGGCTCTCATATTTAAACTAATGCAAAGCATTAAAAGAACATGTGTGGAAGAGTTTGAAAAGATGCTATAACTTGTTCAAAAGAGACATCAAAGAACCCCAAATATAAGAAGTAAAAAGATGTAGACATGAATGTACAAATCGAAGTGAAACTGGTATTGTGTTTTGATTTGTTTTTGTTTTGGCTAAGGGGCTGGAAGGGGCGAGTCAATTAAACCCAGACTGGACAGAATTTATTTGCATCTCTATAGACAGAATTAGACCGCATTGCTAACAGCCATATACAACTTACACTGTAAATCAGCTCTAGGATGACAATGAAAGACTAAAATAAGATTAACATCAAGATTGTGCTCAAACAATGCATTGCTTCCCATTGGGTACATCCAGTAATCTGTCTTGTTTATTGCCAATTTCCTTATGTACTGTGCTAAAACAAAACAACACAAAATAAAACATGTGCCTTAGGGTCAAATCTCAGTCAAAAAGAACTCTACCATTCACTTGCTATAAGTAATCTTGGATGAGTTTCTAACTTCTCAGAACCTCACTTTACTTGTCAAATCCTCATTTCATAGACTTGAGATGTAGGGCAAGTTACTAACACAGAACTTGATATACAGTGGTATTTATTAAGTGTTCATTTTCACAAGCCTTTCTCCCAACGTGGCAGCATAGAGACTCCAGAAATCTATTCCCATTTGGTGATTGCTGGGAGGGTTGAGCTACTAAAGTGAACACCAGACACCCCAGGGTCTCTCTGTCTCTTGAGCCTTTGAATAAATGAGGCAGAACTCTCATATCACAATATAGTTTCTTCCTCCCTCCCAAAGCTGAGCAAAGACTTAGAAGTGAATATGTAATCAAAGGCTATCAGAGACGGCAATCCCTGGGAAGAAAGAAGGCTGTCAGAAAGAGAACCAACATCCCTGCTGAATGTCTTCCAAGGCCCTCCGCCCCTCCTCAAAGATGACACACAGGAGTCCAACCTGAACAAAATGGAAATCTGTCTGATGTACTAACCTATGGACTCTGTGAGGGAACTGGCAAGGCTGAATAACTTTGTCACCAACACTATTTCATTCAATAAACAAGCATGGATGGACCACCATAAACATTAAGTCTTAGGACATTGTAACAGAAGGTACAAATGTTCCTGATCACAGGTATTGGTATCAGGCAGACCCAACACTGGATCTATTTTTTTCCCCAGAAGATCGTTTATTCATGAGATTTCCTCAGCTAAATTGAAATGGGATAACACCAACATCAAGACTCTAAAAAATTAAATTAAACATTTATAATGTTAAGAAATAAATACATTCTAGATCAGAGAACAATGTTCAGTCATCCTTCGTAGAAATTACAGATTTGACTATAGTACCATTTACATAACAGACGCTCAACAAATTTTACGTGTGGATAAATGAATTGGCAAAATATGAATAATGTTTATGTTCTATATTTTTTCATTTGATTCCATGGTCATATATGGAAAACTTGAATATCATGTGCCTATTTGTGAAAAGATTTGATAATTTTAACTCTGCTAATACATTTGTAAGTTACTTATCATATAAAGCTAGCTTTTTTATTTAACAATCAGAACTGCCTAAATTGGCATTTTATTCTCTTCTATTTTCCTATTGTCTAAGACTCTTTAATGCCATGGTAATGGGCAAACCCCCTAATACTGTCAGTCTTGTGGAGGGATTTTTCTCCTCTTGAGATGGGCCCAGTCTGCATAGTGTCAGGTGTGTCTGCCAAGGAACTGTGCCCATTAAAAAGAAAATCAAATATTATGAAAGGAACAGAAGGTTCTAAATGGAGCTTATTCTTTCATACTGGAAAAAAAAAAAGTGAATAAGTTACTTCAATTTGAGCAAAGAACATCCTCACCAATACTAGAAAAGAAATGCGTTGGGTGATAGTGAATAGGTCCTATTCTATTTTCACTAATAAAACTCTCCCAAAGATCCAAATATAAACCAACAGGCCATTTTCTTGAACCAAAACACCAGAGGAAATAATGAGTATGGATTCTAAAATAGACACCTTTCCCAGAACTGAAGGCCAGAAACTGGTTCAGAAGGATGGACATCTGACTCCTCTCTCAGCTCCATGGCTACCCCTGGCCTTCCCTTGGCTGCTCAGCCCCACGGGTAGCTATGGGTGCATGATAAGTGAACAAAGCTAATGTCAGATCAGGCATGATGGAGAGTGGATATGCCTTCTCCAGACCCTTTATCACTCAGAGTGAGTGTTTTATAGCCCTGCATAGAGGTTGCCATAAAACAACATTTTAAGGAGCTCAAAGCCATATTTCATCCATTAATGTCCTTTTGCCCCAAGAGGCAAAACAAACTAGCAGGTGGCTCAGGATTAACATCTTTATTACAGATGACCTCACTATTGTGTTCTCTATAAAGAAAAAATATTACAAAGCATTAACGCACTTTAACTATTAAATTAATACAGATTTACGGCTCATATCCGGATCTAAATTTCTGGGCTTGCAGGGTCGTTATTTTTCTGTGATTTTTTTTGACAACATTGCTAATGGGATCCAGAGCAAAATTGATATGAACTGTGATGTTGGATGCATGAATTCAGGGAGGCAGCAGGTTATGTCTCCCCATACATCACTCCAGTGGCAGTTTTGCACTAAACTTACACAAGTATTTTCAATATTTGAGCAATAGCCACAGAAGGATATTTAGCTGAAAAGATTCAAGTACTAAGATTCCAATATTTACTTTGTTCTGACAAATGGCAAAACATGAAGACTGCACTTTAATTGCTTGGAAAGGCTTTGGTGCATAACTCCTGCCCCTCCTCTCTCTCTCTCTCTTTCTCTCTCTCTCTCTCTCTCTGCTTCCATCTCTCCTTCTTTCTGTTTCCCTCTCTCTGCCTCTCTCTGTCTCTCTGTCTCTTTCTCCCTTTCTCTCTATCTCACACATACATGTTTAAAATAAACATTACTTATATTATCTTGATAGTCACTACTGGATGTTGTATTTATATATTCTAAAGGCTGAAATTCCCCTCATTTCTGTTCCCCTCTAAGGATTTTAAATAATACTACACCCTGGTTACTAGTCACATGGGAAAAAAAACTTTAATTGTGTTTTTAAAGCTCAGCAATTATCCAAAGCCCTAAAGATTAGAGGCATGTATTTTAGAACAGAACATAAGACTAAGCCTTCTTCCTTCTATCCAAATTTCAAACATGGGACCCTGAATCATCAATATGTCAAAAGAATAAAAGAAAGAAGTGGACTATGTGCCAGTCTAACTGCCACAGTGAGAAGTTCAAGAAAACCAAGAGATTAAGAAGACATTTGCAGGAGCTCTGACCTTGAACACAGAAGCCTTTCTCCAAGGTTAGTATGGCATCCATGTGTGAAGTTTTTACAGTGAAGTCAGCAACTTCTTCTCTGTAGGGGAGGAAATGTATGCAAGGTGGCCCCTTCCATACCTAGAAAGAGGAAGGATGATTAGGTCTTTGAAAGGAAAGATTGAACTTTCTGTAGGCTCAAGGGGAAAAAATAAACCTAGGAAAGAGTGAAAAGTGGAGTCTCTGGCCATTGCCTAGTTCTTGCAGAAAAACTTCACCACCTAGTCAAAGTTTCTTGTGTCACTAGGGGTAAGATAATATCTTAATATGTAAGCTATGAAAGTCCAGGCTTCCTGAAAGCAATATAGGCCTGTGAAGCAACTGCAAAGCATCTTTACTCAGGCACACATCTCTTTGATATTCATAGTAGCCACTGCTGGGTTCCCTCCAAACCCTAATGCCAACCTTTACATGACTAACCTGGGAAGAAAGACATTGAAGTCTCAAGCTCCTGCTGACTATGTAAATATGTAGGTAATTTCAAGCACTTCTCAGTGAAAGCAGAAAGGGCAGGTGAAGCTCCTCCAGATCCCTCTGTCCATCACCAAACTATCTTCAAAATTACTATCCCTAGAAGACAACAAAAAAGAGGATATTATGTGGGAACAAAGTTAGTTTAGTCAAGAACTCTGTTAAGAAAGGGAAACCAAATGTGAGATACAGGAACAAGACCCCAGGGAACAGTAAGACTCTCAACTCTAAAACCATTCCTAGTGATAGTCAACCTCATTAGTACCAGATCATGTACATTCACTGCCCATTCAAGATCGACAATTCCTCTCTTCTCCCCGTTTCCACTGAGGAGTAGCCAAGAGACCGATCAGAGGAGACTATTCCAGAACACATTCCATCCATACAAAGAGTCTCAGCCAAAGAGGGACAGATAGATATCCCTAATATGTCCTGATCACTTTGACCTCTGGTATTTAGGAAGCTTCTCCCAGACCCCCAAAAAAGGAAATGGAAAAAGAAAATCTTAATAAGGAATGATGTGATATGGGAAATCATTGTTGGCCCTGATATTTCTTGATCACTCCTATGTACATAATGCCCAAACGTTTGAAACACTTCTCTTCCCTCTGCCTCTAATCTAATGCATGAATATTTACTGGCATATAGTCAACAGCCAAGCTCACAGGAATCAGTGTACACACTGAGGTACACCTTGGGTATGAGCTTAAGCTGGGTTGAGCCTCCTGTGCATAGGATATCATATACATGTTAGTGTACACGTATGAACAGCCCACACATACACAGGCACATGTATGTGCATATATGCATTGGTGATTAATGTGTGTATTAAATGATTCTGCATGTATTCGCCTCCAGGTGTGCATATGATGTGCACAGGAGTATGAGCTGGAAAGCATACCCTGAGTGCTCACCAGCACACAGGAAAACTCTATGTCTGCATGTTTATATGAGTCTGGGTTCTTCAGCCCTACCACGCACCAGGCTGTTTGCAGCCAATGTGGAGCCGCTAATGATTTTAATGAGAGTGCCTCTGGATTCATATTTTTTTCATAAAATACATCACACTAAAACCAAATCAATGAGAAACATTAATTAGGGCCTTTGTAGATGCCTTCTGTGGTGGTGTTTTTCTTTTGAGAAGCACCAGACGAAGAATGCTGGGCTTTATTTAAGCTAAGTTGTTTGACATTTAGATGAGAGAAAAAGGGGAAGAAACTCACCAGCCCAGGAAACGTTTTTGACAGCTCTTTGTCATGCGAGGGAGAAAAAAGGCGCCGGCTGTGAGAGTCTACTTTGAAGCCCTGGAAATTTGTAATGAAAAATTTAAGATACAAGAGAGGCAGAAAGATGAGCTATTCAACGGGGCTCTGCATATATTAACACTTGTAATGCAAACTAAAGGTTTGCTATGTGTTTTTATAATTTGGCCGCTAATAAATATCTTCCAGAAGTGCTTTGATTTTTCTAAGCTTGGGTATAGAGTTCGAATCCATTAAAAAGTAAAAGAAACAATTGGCATTAAACCCAGGCCTCTGATTAGGGGACTGTGCACATCAATTATTACAGCAGACCGCTCACTGATTTCAAAGGATGCTGGATGCCTTGCACACTTGGAAGGAAGACATGTATTTATGGACAACTCCTCCACTGTGGCCATCCTCCAGGTCAACCCATCTCAAGCACTTAACCTATCCTCTCTCTTGACTTTCTGGCCATAATTACTGAAAGTTCTTCAGATGTCAGGGATCTGGAACTTTCTCCAATAGTAAAATACCATTTTCACCATTCAAAGTTCACTTCCTCTACTACCTTTTGAATTGAAGTTTCATCTTTCTTTTTCCTCCCAGAGGGTGGTTTGAGCACTCTTCCCAACTCTTCCTTTCTTCTACATGATCACCCCACCTTTGGCACACAAGACACTTTAAGCTGGAGCTCATTTCCTCAGGCTAGCTCTCTGCTCCTCCTTGTCATTCACATAGCTCATTGATTGTCTTGGCTCCAGATCACCCAAATGGCTCCAAATGCTATGTGGATTTCCCAATCAAAACCTCCAAGTATCTTGACTTTCTTAGGTAGCCTTAGGAAGTGGAGATTCACATTGGCTCCACTCCTCTGGTGTCAGCTATGCCTATAACGTCTGCACAACACAGTAAATTATCAAATGCTCTTCTTTTATTCCAACCCCTTTCTCTCTCACATTCTCACATGTATTTCATGAGACATTTGTACTCAGTTACTTCAGGCTCTCAGAGACCAACCTTTTCACTACCCATTGGTAATCACTTACACTCTGCCAGGCACAATGCTATTCCTCACAACACTAAGAAGTTGGTATTATTATCATCTTCATTCTTCAACATCAAAAGCCAAGACTATTAAAGGTTAAGATATTCTCCAAAGGTCATTAAGATAGTTCAAGAAACCTAAAGCCAAGTGTTTCTGACTTGGATGTTTCCTCGTCAATCCCCCATACCTGTTGCTTCCCATACCATGTCTTTACAGAGCTTGTGGATGATCACCTGAGTTGTTCTTTGCACCTTCCTCCATCCTCCCATGACTGCCTTAAAATCTTCTTTTTGATAGATTCTCCACATCACCAAATCTCTTCTAAACCACCCGCATTTACAAATAGTACAAATGCTTTTGACTGATGACCTTTTAAGTCCTCGCAGTGTCATCTGACACATCCAAGGGAGAACAGGACATATTCTGTGAAGAAACAGGCCCTTCTCACAGACAGAGATAATGATGAGAGGTATACCTGCCACAAACCACCCAGCATCTTCCAGACATTGCAAGCAAGGCAGGCTCTGTGGCTTATTCCTATAATCTTAGCTGCTGAGGAGGTTGGTATCTGAAGGTTACTCACTGTGTGAAGCTAGCCTGGGAAGACAAATTGAAGAGACTCATTTCCAATTAACTAGCAAAAAGCCAGAAGTAGAATTGTGGTTCAAGTGATAAAGCACCACCAGCCTTAACCAAAAAAATAAATAAAAGCTAAGAAGCTAAGTGAGAGTGTTATGCCCTGAATTTGAGCCCTGTTTCTGGAGAGGACAAAAAGTGCAAGCAAGCCAACTAACACATATATTAAAGAAGGAAGACATAGCTTCAAGAAGACCAAAAATCTGTCAGAGCCACCTATGTGATAAACTGCCCTCCATGGCTGTCCCCCTCTTCCCATCCCCACCACAAGGACCACTGTAAGAGTCTGGCCACAAAGAAGGACCTATCAGTTCCCTACTTGTTCTAGGAAGCAGCTGGCTGGAAAAAATCCTCTATTGCTAAGAGACCTCCCAGCTAAGAAAAGTCCAGGACCAGATGGTTTTACAGCGGAATTTTACAAGGCCTTCAAAGCAGAGCTCACACCAATACTCCTCCAACTCTTCAATGATATTGAAAGAGAAAGCTCACTACCGAACACATTCTATGAAGCCATCATAACCCTCATCCCAAAACCAGGCAGGGACTCATCAAAGAAAGAGAACTATAGACCCATTTCTTTGATGAACATAGATGCAAAACTTCTCAACAAAATTTTGGCCAATCGACTTCAACAATTCATCCAAAAAATCATACACCACGATCAAACAGGATTCATTTCAGGGATGCAAAGCTGGTTCAATATACGCAAATCAATTAATATTATTCATCACATCAACAGGAGCAAGAATAAGAACCACATGGTTATCTCAATAGATGCAGAAAAAGCATTCGACAAGATCCAACACCCCTTTATGATGAAGGTTTTGGAAAAATTAGGAATCCATGGAACATTCCTCAATACAATAAAGGCTGTATATGACAAACCTACAGCCAGCATTATACTCAATGGTGAAAAACTAAAGCCATTTCCTCTTAACTCAGGAACAAGACAAGGATGCCCACTCTCTCCACTTCTCTTCAATCTAGTATTAGAATGCCTAGCTACAGCAATAAGACAAGATGCAGACATAAAGGGGATCCAAATAGGGAAAGAAGAAATAAAACTCTCTCTCTTTGCAGATGACATGATCTTGTATTTAAAGAATCCCATAGACTCCACTCCCAAATTACTCAAGCTGATTCAAAACTTTGGCAAAGTAGCAGGTTATAAAATTAACCCCCCAAAATCAATGGCTTTTCTGTATGCCAACAATGAGAAAAGTGTGGCTGAAATTAGGAAAGCAACTCCATTTGTAATAGCCCCACAAAAAATAAAATACCTAGGAATTAACTTACCTAAAGAAGTGAAGGACCTCTATGATGAAAACTTTAAAATCTTGAAAAAGGAAATCAACACAGAACTTAAAAAATGGCAAAACCTCCCATGCTCCTGGATTGGAAAGATTAACATCGTGAAAATGGCAATACTTCCCAAGGCTATCTACAAATTCAACGCAATACCTATCAAAATTCCACCCTCATTCTTCAAGGAAATAGAAGAGGCAATCCAAAAATTCATATGGAACAATAAAAGACCCCGAATAGCAAAAACGCTCCTGAATGGAAAGAACACTGCTGGAGGAATATCAATACCAAACTTCAAACTCTACTATAAAGCCATAGTAATCAAAACAGCTTGGTATTGGCATAAGAACAGACCTCAGGACCAATGGAATAGAATTGAAAACCCAGAAATGAACCTACAGACCTATAGCCATCTAATCTTCGATAAGGGAGCTAAAACAATAGAATGGAAGAAAGACAACCTCTTCAGTAAATGGTGCTGGCAAAATTGGTTAACTACATGTAGAAAACTTAAGCTAGATCCTTATATATGACCCTGCACCAGAATCAACTCCAAATGAATCAAAGACCTTGAACTCAAAGCAGACACTCTGAAAACATTACAGGATGGAATAGGAGAAACCCTGGGTCTCCTTGGCTCAGGCCGAAATTTTCTGAATAGAGACCCGGAAACACAACAAATCAAAGAAAGGTTGGACAAATGGGATTGCATAAAGTTGCAGAGCTTCTGCAGGGCAAATGACATAGCTAGCAAGATCAATAGAAAGCCCACGGATTGGGAGAAGATCTTTACTAGCCATACAACGGACAAGGGTCTCATATCTAAAATATACTTGGAACTCAAAAAATTAAACCCCCCAACAACAAATCCTCAAAGAAACAACTGCCCAATAAATAAGTGGGTGAAAGACTTAAAGAGAAACTTCTCTGAAGAAGAAAGAAGGATGGCCAATAGACACATGAAGAAATGTTCAACATCCCTAGCCATAAAAGAAATGCAAATCAAAACAACATTGAGATATCACCTCACTCCAGTTAGAACGGCAAAAATCAAGAACTCTAACAACAACAGATGCTGGAGGGGATGTGGACAGAAAGGAACCTTACTTCATTGTTGGTGGAAATGTAAACTTGTTCAACCACTTTGGAAAGCAGTATGGCAGTTCCTCAAAAGACTTCACATAGAGCTCCCCTATGACCCAGCAATCCCACTTTTGGGCATTTACCCAAATGATCACAAACAAGGCCATACTAAAGCTACCAGCACAACTATGTTTATTGCAGCATTATTTACCATAGCTAAGATATGGAACCAACCCAGATGCCCCTCAGTAGATGAATGGATCAAGAAAATGTGGTATATATACACAATGGAATTCTATGCCTCCATCAGAAAGAATGACATTGCCCCATTTGTTAGGAAATGGAAAAACTTGGAAAAAATTATATTAAGTGAAGTAAGCCAGGCCCAAAGAAACGTAGGTCCCATGGTTTCCCTTATTTGTAATATCTAGTATAGGTATGAGTCAAGCGGAAAAGGTCAGATAATGTGATGTCAGGAAAATGAACCCTTAGATGTGTATTTTAATGTCTTTTTTCTTTCATGCATGTGTTTCTAACGCATTTATAAGATTATCTCTTTGTTGCTTTGTATGTCCCTCCCCCACAGTATAATCCCTGCTTTCACTATATTTGATGTCAGTATAACTTGTGGAGGAGATGGGGAAAAACCAGTTGTTTAAGGATACAGGTGGAGCTGTTGCAACAATAAGAAGTACAAGTTGTCATGTGCAAAAGGAACTTTACAACGTTGGTGTGGGGGGAGGGGGTGGGGGGGGGAAGGAGAAGGATTGGGATTAGGGGGGGAGGGGGGAGGCTGGGAAGGGATGTGAAGGGTAAACAAAGGAGGAGGCTGCAATGCTTGGTAAGAAATGTACGCATTATCCTGCCCATGTAACTGTAACTCCTCTGTACAGTATGTTCACAAATAAAATTAAATTAAAAAAAAAATCCTCTATTGCTAACACTGAACAATCCATCCTCTTCTGAAAGTCCCCAAACGTGCGCGCCCACAGAGTACAGCTCTGAGAAGTGTTGGCATTCAGTACTAGAGGCCTCATCTCTCAAATCCGACAGTGAGTCCTACTTCCTCATACTCCTGCTCTGACTACAAGTTTGTACAGAATACTCTGAGTCCTCACATGTTGCAGATCCATTCAACAAAAGCAAAAGCACACTCGTCAGGATTACTCAGCTTCTAATCTATTTATATCTGGTGAGAAACCATTCTTCATGTCAGGGGATTTTCCAGGGCATTTTAGGATGGTCAGCAGCATCCCTAAGATACCAAGGACAGAGATCCGGGTTTGGAAAATAATAAATGTCTTCAGACACCATCTATCCCACTGGAGACAAACTCACTGAAGTTGGCAACAATTAAACTAGACAATTCTCCAAGCAATTGTAAGAAAACAACACAAGTAAAAGCAACTCATAGGATGGCATAAAATGTATGTTACTTGCTTTTCTTGTAACATTTTGGCTCACTATAGGACCTAGAAGTCAGGAATCTGTTATCATTCTCATACTTCTGAATATCCAAGAAATTCAATCTCTACTAAAGACCAGACTTTTCTTTCTGAATGCCATTAGCTGACTTGTTTCCATCTACAAAAACCATGAGAACTGCAGATCCATTTGACTGCTCCCATGAGACCCAGTGAGGGTGTCTGGGAAGTGAACCCCTGAATCATAGTAACGGTGTATAAGGCTGGAGGGGAATTACCAAAGGGGATGATCTGGAAAGAGTCAAGGACGTGGAATCATAGGGATAGCTAGTTTGAACTGGCACTCTTAGAAGGGTTCAAGAAAGTAAGTGGGAGGTATAAGTAGTTTTTTCATTCTTTAACAAAAGGTCTGAAGAAATGAAACAGTGGAGGAAGTCAGGCTGGTAAGAGCAGAGGCCCAGTCTTCAACCCTGATCCAGAAGGGGAAACAGAGAGAGTGAATAACAACCAACTGTAGCTGTTCAACAGAAGCTTGAGAGAATAGCTGAAAACAGTCAGCCTACCCACAGCTACCAAGAAGGAAAGAAGCAGGGAACAAATCCCACTCTCCACTAGATCCCACTCCTTCCTCCAGAAACAAGGGTTCTGTGTTCAATGGGCCAGACCTCCAGAGAACAGAGCAGAGTGCAGGAAGAAGTGAGTGAAGTAGATCAAAGAGGTGAAGAGGAAGGAAAGGTGACTGTTGTTCTGGTCTGTTCCTCAAGCCAAGGCATGGTCAAAGACACAGAAAAGCAACTCAAGGCAAAGGCAGGGCCACAGAGGGCCAGAAGGAACCAGTCCAGAGGAGTGCATAATGATCATCTTATTTAGTAAGATCAGCCAGTCCCACAAAAACAAGCATCACATAAAAAATGAGAAAACCCTCTCACTGTGGGAGCTAAGAGAAAATAACCTCCCTGCCCCTACCAAAAAGAGCCAAAGATATAAAGGTAAATAAGGGTGTGAGCCACTAGAGGATTTGGGGGGAGGGTGAGAAAAGAAAAGGAAAGATGGAGGGCTAAGAAAGCCTAATAGAGGGGGTGAATATGATCCAAGTACATTATGTACTTGTATGGAAATGCCATGACAAAATCCTTTATTATGGACAATTTACTGTACACTAATTAAATAAGTGGCCTGGGAAGATTTTGAAAAGACAATGGTAATGGTGGCCTTGTATTGGCTGCAAAGTTCACTTCTGAAAAACAAGAAGGGAAGGACCTGTCCAATCAAAACTCCTGAGCTGCTGCCTGCATTTCCCAGTGTGCTTCTGGCACAAATGGCATTTTCTTTAGATTATACACCTCTGAAAGGATGGGTATCTTTGCAGAACTGTCTGAGTTCTCTTAGTGCCTGATCTGATGTCTGACAGAAAACAAATCTTCATGGGCTCTTAAATGTATATCTGATGCTATAAGCCCTGAATTCCTGGATGTGCTCATATAGTTGTGTGATAGCCGTGTGGAAGAGGACTTCCCAGAATCACTGCCAAAGTCAAGAGTCTGCCTCCTTCTATTCCCTTCAGCATGGATGGAATCTTTGCCACAGAGTGGGCATGGTTCAAGCAGGACTTCAACTTCCTATTTGTCCTTCAGCTGTTTCATAGGATCCTGGGAGGAGAGCAAGGAGTAAAAACAACTTGGAGTTATAACACTTTTGTATCCCCCAAACTGTATAAACTTTTATAAGCCTATGTTAAGTATAGTCTGAGTTAAGTATACTCAGTCTGCCATCACTGCAGATGCACACACAAGAATCTTGGCAGATCCAGTGGGTTTGATGATAGACACAGATGTCTCTCAGATATCTCCTCATTCTTCAGACACACACCCAATACTTTAACATCAAGCTACCTGACTTTCTGAGAGTCACAAAAATCCATGGTCCAGACTCCTACAACCAGCAGGGCTACAGGCTTTGGGATACAGCTTCCTGTAGCACATGCACGTTAGGCACAGACTGCTGCCTTGGGGCTCCCATTATAATTCTTCTTTTCCTAGGAAGGCCTTGGCACTGACTGGCACTACAAAATCTTTAGGTATGTCTGGAATCCTACATTAAAATATTCATTGTGGGCCAGATGTGTGTGGCTCATGCTTGTAATCCTAGCTACTCAGGAGGTTGAGCTCTGAGGATGGTGGTTCAAAACCAGCCTGGGCAGGAAAGTTGGTAAGACTCTTATCTCCAATTAATCACAGAAAAGGCTGTAAGTGGCATTGTGGCACAAGTGGGAAAGCAGTAGCCTTGAGCAAAGGGAGCTCAGGGATAGCACTCGGGCCCAGAGTCAAAGGCCCAGGACTGGTACAAAGAAAAAGAAATTACTCATTGTGGGACAGATGCTGGTGAATCACACCTGTAATCCTAGCTATTCAGGATGCTGAGATGTGAGGTTTGAAGTCAGCCTGAGCAGGAAAGTCTGTGAGCCTATCTCCAATGAACCATTCAGAAAAAGCCAGAAGTGGAGCTGTGGCTCAAGTGGTAGAGCACTAGACTTAAGCAAAAGAAGTTCAGGGACAGCATCCAGGCCCCCAGGACTGGTACAAAAACAAAAACACCACTACCAACAACAAAATTTCATCATGATTGTAATCTGAACTTGCATAACGGTGGTGATTTAGACACCTTAGAAATAGGTATTACTTCAAAATGGAATATAGTCCCATTTAAATCACACCTAAATTGATCCAAAACAGACAAGTACTAACGGAGAGTTCAGAAGAGAGACAGCACTCACTGGAAGACATGAGCTGCAATGTCGTGGAGGTGAGTGGGGATGAGACAGAGAAGTGAACAGAAGTGGGGGAACTTAAGCCACCTGTTATTGTTTGGATCTGGAATGCCCCCTGGTGTGTTGAAGGCCTGTCACCAGTGCAGTTACATTCAGAGGTGGAGCTCTAGAGTGATTGGATCATAAGGCAGTGATCTCATCAATGAATTCATCCACAGATGGGTTCATAACTTGATGAGTCACTTGGCAGTGATAAAAAATTAGGATGTGGGACCTAGCTATAGGGAGTGGATCCTTGGGGTTGTGCTCTTTGTGACTATATCAGATCCTGGTGTTCGGCCTCTCTCTTTCTCTCCACCTCCTCTCTCTGCTTCCTGGCTCCCATGAGTTGAGCAGGTTTGCTGGGCTACACCCACTTGGATGGGCTGCCTCAGCACAGACCCACAGCAGTGGGGCCTGGCGGTCCTGAACTGCAGTTTCAGAAACCATGAGACAAACCTGTTCTTTTAAGTTGATTTTTTTTCCCTAAGTATGTTGTCGTAGCAATGAATAGCCAACATACCTTGTCCTATGGGTAGATTTATCAGCTGCAATAACTACATTTCTTGGCGTCCTTTCAAATGTATAGGACATTCCCCATTCCCTTCCTGCCCGCCTTCATTCTATTTGTGACCACTGGGGCAGTTTTAGGAAGGAGAAGATGGTCTGGTCATGTTGGTTAAATAACTCTATCTGTGGTTTTCTGTTTGAAGCTGACTTCTTAATTATGCGCCATTGCCTGGACATAAATGCATCTATGTATATTAATGTTTGCTCCACTTAGCAGAGTGGTCACCTAATTAAGTGTCTTCAGTTGTTTTATTGAAAAAAATATGGCATTGCCCCCGCCCCACACACACACAGGGTCCCTCCTTCCCACTTAGCTCCTCTGTTGTACTGTGAATTTAAACACACTATTTGTTGCTTTTCACTCCATTCATTTGTAACCCTCATGCCACTGCGTTTATAGGAACTGATATTAAAAAGTAATATCCAAGACTAAAGTCGCTAGACGGTTTAGTAGATTTTTAAATTGAAACCAAAATTATACAGATTTTTCATTCTGATAATTCCACCAATTCACTAATTCTTTAATCTTTACAGGTCATTGAGCAGATCCACATTAATGAGATGTAGTTAAGAACAAATTTTACACTTTTTCCTTTTTTTCTTGAAAAATGTTTCCTATCATTTGTAAATTAGAAAGAACTTGTTCCATTTATGGTCCATTTATTTAAAATAATCGAATGCATGGGATCTGACTGAACACTGTGTGTAATGATGCTTTTAAACAAATTACCATTTATTTATAAGCAAGAAATAGACTTTTTAAAAAAGGCATCCAGACTTGGTTGCATTATTAATGGTATTCTTTAGGCCCACCAGCTTTGGGGAGAGAGAGAGAAAACGAGAGAGAGAGAGAGAGAGAGAGAGAGAGAGAGAGAGGGCATGTGTATGTATACCACTCTAGAATGCATAGAGGGAAGGAGAGAAAAAGAGGAGAGAAAGAGAGGAGAAGGAGAAAGAGGGAGAGATTCAATTCAGCAAGGTAGAAGAATTGAGAGTAAAACAGAACAAGACTTTTAGAAAAGCAGCACTTCCCCCTTTTTCAGGAAATTTCAACTATTACTGAAATCAAGAGTCATCTATCTCAAAATCCCCCCTGGCTGTCACCATGCACCCAAACCAAAGAGCAGAGTCAGCTCACATGCAACCTGGTTTATATGCCAGGCTTAAGGATATGGTGAACGAGCAGAGCCCCTCAGCCCAGCCAGAGCAGAGCATGCAAGGACCACTTCTTCCAACCAGTAGCCCACAAGTTCCTACTTAGAGAATAATTGCATTTTCATGAAATGCTGCAGAGTTAATTGCTTAGATTCAAGTATTGTAAATTACTATTATTCCTTACCACACACTACCGCAGGGAGGAAAATGTTTATGCTGTTAAGTGTTATTTAAAGAGCTTGAGTTTTCGTGAACCAAGGGAAATAGCTGACGATGCTAAGAACTAAAAGGGAAAAAGTCATTCTAGTATTAGTCCTGTCCATTTATAAGACCTTCTCCAGTCTCTTTGTCATAGTTCTATTGGCCCACTGAAGAATAAATATATTCAATCCCCACCCCATGACCTTGCAAGCATTATACAGCCCCCACACAGTCACAGTCACTTGTCAACTCCGGAAAAGCCATCTGAAGTAATCCTGTCCATACATTCCATATCTTTGAGATGGTGTCTTATGTAAAAGGCTAAGGGGTAGAAAAAGTAGAAAGAATAAGAGAAGAAAATGAAAAGACATAGAAAGTGTGTGGGGAGCTGTGATAAACTATAATGTCCAGAGGACTCAAAATAATTCTCAAGATCTAAAAAGAACACATGGACTGAACTACTTCCTGCCAATATTTTACCCAGAAATCATGGCGGGGGGTGTGTGGAGAATTAATAAAGAAAGGTACTTAGAGATAAGATTAATGAATCATAGATAGCATTTGTGTTGCCAACACTAAATGACAGTGCCTGGCATATAAAAGATCTAGATATTTACTGAATAATGAATGAGTGAATAAATGGCATTGTGTTGATTTTCAAAAATGGCGAGAGGGAGGGGGACTCTGCCTAGAGGGAGTATAAAGCACATTGAATACTGTCAAAATAGATTGTTTGCAACTATGGAAATGGAGCAAGGAAACCTGTTGGGAGTGGTATTTCTTAGAGGAAAGAGTGCAGGGAATTGATAGAGAGGGTGAAATTGACAGAAATACAGGGTAAACATAGAGATATAACAATGAAATTCCCCTTCTCTTTTACAAAGAGATGTAAACCTAAATAAATAAACTCTAGACACTAGATTCTAGTTACTCTGTAGCTATCAAAACAGTAATTGATTACTAAATCAATGGTTTTAGAAAATAAGCAGTAGTGACCATGCCCCACCAGGATGAATCTGATCACGTAAATACCATGAGATTGCTTTCATTATCAATAGACCAAGCCTGTCTTATTGTAAGTCAAGTGTTTCAGATGATGTGCTTTGATATGTCTGCAATCAGGAGACAGTGGCAATGTGCTTAATACTTGTTTGAACATTTATATTGAAAGGATAATGGAAATAAAAATTAAATTAAAATTTAAAATTATGTGATAATGGCTCAGATAAAAAAAAATCTCTACTGAAATGCTATAGGCCCATTTACCATGGGCTTCCATCAGTAAGCGAAGATAACAGAAGAGACTATTGGTGAATGAGAACATCAATTTAGAAAACCCAGACTTCATAACTATCCTTAGCTTTAGCCCATTTAGTATTTCTCCCAGTATTGTAAAAGATTCTTCCAACACATTCACCAACTTCTGTAGGTGACAAAGTGTTGGGGGGACCATCGTATAACTTAATGAAATACAGTCAGGTATCAAAGTGATGGGGATAAATATGAAGTTCTCAGAAAGCTCAAAAGTAGGGCTGGGAAGGTGGCTCAGTGGTAGAGTCCTTGCTTGTATGCATGAGGCCTTGGTTTAATTCCTCAGAACCACATAAGCAGAAAAAGCCGGGAGTGGTACAGTGGCTCAAGTGGTAGAGCACTTGCCTTGAGCTGAAGAGCTGAGGTACAGTGCCCAGGCCCAGAATTCAAGCCCCACCACTA
The DNA here is from genome assembly GCF_019054845.1 of Dipodomys spectabilis. Classification (NCBI taxonomy): domain Eukaryota; kingdom Metazoa; phylum Chordata; class Mammalia; order Rodentia; family Heteromyidae; genus Dipodomys; species Dipodomys spectabilis. Next base: position 19,144,236 of record NW_024870822.1, read on the forward strand.
CCAAAAAAACAAAAAGCTCAAAAATACTCCTGAGCTGAGTTCTGAGGACTGACTGAGATTCAAAGACAGCCCAGGCAGACAAAGCTGAAAGACTCTAATCTCCAATAACAAACAAAAAGCCAGAAATGGGAGTGTGGCTTAAGTGGTAGAGTTCAAATTTTAAGCAAAAATAGCCAAGCAAGACTGTGATGCTCTGAGTTCAAGCCCTTGTACTAGTGTGTGTGTATGCACACATGCACCCCACCAAAAGCTCAAAAAGTGAACTCTTCATAAGTAGACATGTACAATACTTATCTAAATGGAAGCTCAGGTTGTTTTAGTTGTAAGTTGAATATCCAAAAACTATCTGATATGATTGCCAAGGGACTGCTCGTCCATGGCACTACCAGAGGAAGATGGCAGTTGGTTGAAGGAAATGAGTGTGTATGTAATATCACACAACCAAGTCTTTGGCAAGATAGGGATACTGTTTTAAATATATAAAGGGCTATCTTTTGGAAAAGGAAAAAGTCAAGTTCTTTGCTACTCAATGGGAAAATTGGTAGATATGTCTAGAAATTGACAGGATTCCTTGTTATATGCCCCTATTCAGCAGGAAGCCATACAGGTAGGCCCTGAGGGAACTGTTATAAAGATGATCTAAACAAAGATATTGTGCATAGTAATTCAAATCCATACACTTCTGTAATGCCTGGATTCTCTGACCCATTTCAAGAAGTTCAATGTTGTATGCTTGGATGTAGACTTGAGTGTTGAGAACACATGTATGCCACAATGAAGTGAGTATCACAGCTACAGGACCTGAAAGTCTGCAACTCAATTTTCCACCTCAGTTCATACATTCACATGTAATAATACAATCAAACACCAAATCCATATTTCATAAAAGCATCCATATTTTATCAAAATTTAAGATAAAAATCCATCTCAGGAAAATCATAATTTTAGTTTCTTTTTAATTGACAAATTAAAAATGTATATATTCATGGTATATAACATTCTGATGCATGTGTACTCTGTGGAATAGCTAAGCTATTTAATACATTCGTTCACTAATATATTTACCTTTTTTTGTTTAAAAAAATCCACTTAAAGTCTACTGAGCAATTTTAATGTCTAAAATATATTTTTATTAACTGTAGTCACCATGATGTACCATGGATTTCCTGAACTTATTCTAACTGAAGTTTTGTGTCCTTTGGTGTGAATCTCTTCAACCCCTGTACTACAAATCCCTATAAATCCCCATTTTTTAATTATTAAAAAATTCTTCATTGTTATTGTAGAGATGATATACAGAGAGGTTACAGCTACACAAGTCAGATAAAGAGTACACTTCTTTTTGAACAATGTCACCCCTTCCCTCATTTTCTCCCAGTCTTTCCTTCCTGTCCCTACCCAAAATTGTACAGTTCATTTTTAACATGGTGTCTAGTGAGTATCACTGCTTTATTTGCTCACTCATATTTCCACCATTTCTGTGCCTCCTTTACCCTCCCAAAGACAGATAAATGAACAAACAAAAGGAAAGGAAAACAAAAACAGCAACAACAAGAAACTTTTTCCATTTCCTGGAGTTTATTTCAATAAATATTATTTTATATGATTAGATGCACATAGCTATTGAGCTTTTGTGATCCTCTCCTAAGAGAAGTGAACATGCTGGATGGTATGGGACATGATAAATTATACAGGTCTCCAGGCATTCACACAGAGTGAGACCAAAGGAGGAGATGGTTAGGAAAGGATCACAAAACCACCATTTTCCTCTTTTTCCTTAAGTTCAACTCTTAAACTCTACATAGTAATGTGATTGTGCAATACTTGCATTTCTATGTCTTTCTTATGTCAATAAAAATAAAGCCCTTTGATTCCATATTGCTTAGATTCATATTCTGAGTATACTGTTTTATAGATTTACTATATTTTCTATATTTATTCTTCTACTGATAGACATTTAGTTTGATTGCTTATCTTAGCTGTTATGAATAATGCTATAATGGACATGGAGATACAGATAACTTTTTGACATGGTGATTTCATATATTGGATATATACCCAATGATGGTATTGCTGGGTCATGGAGGTAATTCAATTTTTAATTTTTTTAACTTTTTGTGGGTCGTGGGACCTGAACTCTGGGCCTGGGCACTGTCCCTCAGCTCTTCAGCTCAAGGATAACACTCTACCACTTGAGCCACAGCACCACTCCCAGCTTTTTCTGCTTATGTGATACTGAGGAATCGAACCCAGGGCCTCATGCATGCAAGGCAAGCACTCTACCACTGAGCCACCTTCCCAGCCCTGAAGTTTTAAGTTAGGAGCCTCCATTCTATGTTCCACAATGTCTGTACTAATTTACATTCTCACCAACAGAGTGTCAGGACATGCCTATGCCAACACTTGTTATCCTCTGCCTTTCTTATTGGGGGTTTTCTAACAGGTGTAAGGTAACCTTTTATTGTGATTAATGATACTGAACATTTTTTCTTATACCTACTGACCATGACTTCCTTTGAAAAAAAAATGTTTGTCCCGGAAACTTACAATGCTTTTATATTGAATAAGCCTTGAATTCTAAAAAACATTCTATTTTCCCTACTATCCTCATTACTTTGCGACAAAGTAGAAACTGTCTCATAGCTAAAACTAGTATTTAGAAACCACAGATAAGGCATACGACTCATCATACCTAGACTGCCCCACCCTGTCATTCATCCACTTCGCATGAAAATGAAAGGTGATCCAAAATCAATGAATCTGCTTTTTGTAGGGACTTCCCTGCTGAGCTACTGGTAAAAAGAAATCTTCACAAGTCTGTTTGCTTAAACTTAGCCCTATGACTCAGTCCTCATCCAAACAAAGTATCATTTTAATGCCTTCACAGACATTTAGATCAAAGAATGGTATAAGTCGGAAAAAAATACAAATATTAAATGCAAATAACACTTTTCTCAATAATTATTGGCAGCTGTCTAAACATTTACACTGAGATTAGAAATGTTATCCCCATCATATAAGTTTATCTATATATGGGGATTCTGTTTGGTCTGTTCATTTATTACTGCATAAAAACCAATCCTTGTGGAACTGTTAGGACACTTTTTTATGTATCACTGTTTCGAAGTAAAGATTACCATGTCATTATTTTCAAAGTATTCATCTGCACACATTCCGTCAGATACGTTGTAAAAGTTGGTCAAGTTTGAGAAAAAGACTCTCTCTACCATTTTAATTGAAACTATTTAGACTTACAGAGCGATATGGAAAGAGTCAGCATAATTTGCTAGTAAGTATTCTCATCTAGGAGAATGGATGTTGCTCCATCTGCATTTATTCAACATTACTTATGTGCTTTTCCAATAATATTTTATAAGGTTTTTTGTTGTTGTTTTTTTGTGCTAGGCCATGGGCTAGAACTCAGGGCCTGGGTGCTGTCCCTGTGCGTCTTTTGCTCAAGGTTAGCACTCTACCACTTGAACCATAGCACCACTTTCAGCTTTTTCTGTGATTAATTACAGATAAGAGAGTCAGGGACTTTCCTGCCCAGGTTGGTTTCAAACTACAGTCCTCAGATATCAGCCTCCTGAGTAGCTAAAACTATAAGCATGAGCCACCAGCACCTGTCAACAGTGTGTAGTTTTATTTATAAGGTTCATACAATTATTTTTGATAATGTTAATGTTAGACTTTGAGAGTCTTTCTCCGCTTTTCGCAATACTTTTTTCTGGTTCATAAGAAATCCGTTTGGGGTAGGGGCGCATTTTTGTGCTGGTACCGGGGCTTGAACTCAGGGTCTATTGCTATCCCTTAGCTTTTCCCATTCAAGGATGACACTCTACCACTTATGCTATAGCTCTACTTCCAGTTTGGGGTTGTTCATTGGAGATAAGAGTCTCACAAGCTTTTCTTTCTGGGTGGCTTCTAACCACAATCCTCAGATCTCAGCAACTTGAGTAGCTAATATTACAGGTATGAATCACTGGCATCTTGTCTAAGAAATTTGTTTTTTAACATTATCATATATTTGACCTTCTTTGAACCACTGCATGGAATACTGTTTCTTTTATTTATTTTAATATATATTTTATTGCAAAGCTACTGTACAGAGGGTTTACAGTTACATGAGTAAGGTAATAAGTACATTTCCTATCAAGCATTGTTACCTCCTCCTTTGTTTTGCCCCACCATCCCTTCCCTCCCTACTTCCCCAACTCCTCCAACTCCCCCCCAAGTTGTAAAGTTCATTTTCAACATAGTGTCTTGTACATCTCATTGTTACAGTGGGTCAACCTGTATCCTTATTTCAGCATTTTCTTTTTCTTTTTCTTTTTTTTTTTTTTTTTTTTTGTCGGTCGTGGGGCTTGAACTCTGGGCTTGGGCGCTATCCCTCAGCTCTTCAGCTCAAGGCGAGCGCTCTACCACTTGAGCCACAGCACCACTTCCTAGTTCAGCATTTTCTTATTTCCTTTCCCTTCCCCAAATTAGAAAAATGCATATACAAGATGCAGGGCACCAGAATCAAATATAGTGAAAACAGGGGTTATACCATGGGGAAGAACATACAAAAGAAACAAAAAAATTACATAGTACATTGTAACTACATTAAAAACAACAGCAAGAAAGATAAAACCTCTGTGTCCCTATCTTGGGGTTCATTTAGCTTAGCATCATCTTATATGCTCATATGTACATAGCTTTTGAACTTTTCTGCTTGTCCTAGACCTATACTAGTTATTGCAAATAAGGGAAACCATGGGACCTATGTTTCTTTGGGACTGGCTTACTTCACTTATTGTAATTTTTTCCAAGTCTTTCCATTTCCTAACAAATGGAGCAGTGTCTTTTTTTTGATGGAGGCATAAAAATTGTATACACACACGCAAGCGCGCGCGCACACACACACACACTAGAATTTTATTTGGAGTTGATTCTGGTGCAGGGTGATATATAAGGATTTAGCTTTAATTTTCTGCAGTTGGTTAACCAATTTTGCCAGTACCATTTACTGAAGAGGCTTTCTTGCATTCTATTTTTTAGCTCCATTATCAAAGATTAGGTGACTATAGGTCTGTGGGTTCATTTCTGGATCTTCAGTTCTATTCCATTGGTCTTCAGATCTGTTCTTGTGCCAGTACCAAGCTGTTTGGATTACTATGGCTTTGTAGTAGAGTTTGAAATTTGGTATTGATATTCCTCCAGCACTGTTCTGTCTGCTAAGTATTATTTTTGCTATTCTGGTCTTTTATTGTTCTATATGAATTTTTGGGTTGCCTTTTCTATTTCCTTGAAGAATGAGGTTGGATATTGATAGGTATCGCATTGAATTTTTAGATAGCCTTTGGCAATATTACCATTTTCACGAAGTTAATCCTCCCAATTCAGGAGCATGGGAGGTTTTTCCACTTCCTTAGTTCTGCTTTAATTTCCTTTTTCAGGTTTTTAAAGTTTTCATCAGAGAGGTCTTTCACTTCTTTAGTTAACTCCTAGGTATTTTTTTTTTTTTGTGGGGCTATTACAAAAGGAGTTGCTTTCCTGATTTCAGCCATGTTCTTCTCGTTATTGGCATACAGAAAAGCCATTGATTTCTGAGGGTTAATTTTGTATACTACTACTACTACTTTGCCAAAGTTTTGGATCAGCTTGAGTAACTTGGGAGTGGAGTCCATGGGGTTCTTTAAATACAAGATCATATCATCTGCAAAGAGGCAGTTTTACTTCATCTTTCCCTATTTGGATCCTCTTTATGTTTGCATCTTGTCTTACTGCTCTAGATAGATATTCTAAAACTAAATTGAAAAGAAGTGGAGAGAATGGACATGCTTGTGTCATTCCTGAACTTAGAGGAAATAGCTTTATCTTTTCACCATTAAGTATAATGCTGTCTGTAGGTTTATCATATGCAGCCTTTATTATCTTGAGGAATATTCCAAGGATTCCTAGTTTTTCCAGAGCTTTCATTATAAAGGGGTGTTGGATCTTGTCAAATGCTTTTTCTGCATCTATTGAGATAATCATGTGGCTCTTATCCTTGCTCTTATTGATGTGATGAATCATATTAATTTGCATATATTGAACTAGTTTGTATCCCTGAAACAAATTGTGTTTGATCATAGTGTATGATTTTTTTTATGAGTTGTTGAAGTTGATTGGTCAAAATTTGGTTGAGAAGTTTTGCATTGATGTTCATCAAAGTAATGGGTCTATAGTTCTCTTTCTTTTTTGAGACCCTGCCTGGTTGGGGGATGATGGTTCTGATGGCTTCATAGACAGAGTTTGGATAGATGGGCACTGTTGGCTCAAGCCTGTAATCCTAGCTATCAAGAGGCTGAGATCTGAGGATCATGGTTCAAAGCCAGCTCAGGCAGGAAAGTCCATGAAACTCTTATCTCTAATTAACCACCAGAAAACTGGAAGTGGTTCTGTGGCTCAAGTGGTAGAGCACTCACCTTGAGTTGAAGAGCTGAGTGACAGTGCCCAGGTCCAGAATTCAAGACTCATGACAGACAAAAAACATTTTTTAAGAGTTTGGTAGTAAATTTTCACTTTCAATTTCATTGAAGAGTTGGAGGAGTATTAGTGTGAGTTCTGCTTTGAAGGCCTTGTAGAATTCAGCTGTAAATCCATCCATTCCTGGGCTTTTCTTGGGTGGGAGGTCTCTTATTGTTGTTTCTATTACAATGCTTGATATGGGTCTATTAAGTTGTTTTAAATCATCTTGGTTTAGTTTGGGTACATCAGTATTTGCTAGAATTTCATCCATTTCTTCTAGATTATCAAATTTATTAGCATAAAGGTTTGAGAAGTATTCCCTTATAATGTTCTGAATCTTGCTTGTTTCTGTGGTGATGTTTCCATTCTCATCTCTGAGTTTGGTTATTTGTGTGTGTTCTCTTCTTTTTCTGATAAGATTTGCTAAGGGTCTGTCAATTTGGTTAATTTTTTTAATGAACCAACTCTTTGTTTTGTTGATTCCTTCTATGATTTTTTTGGACCTAATTCATTTAATACTGACTTAATTTTAATGATTTGTTTCCATCTACTGGATTGGGGTTTAGCTTGTTGCTCTTTTTCAAGGAGCTTCAGGTACATCATTAAATTGTTGGTTTCATATCTCTCCAATTTGTTGATGTAGGAACTCAGAGCTTTAAACTTGACTCTGAGTACTGCCTGTGCTGTGTCCCACAGGAGCTGGTAATTTGTGTATTCATATTTGTTAAATATCATGAATATTTTAATGTCCTTTCTAATCTCTTACATTGGTGGTTCAACAGTGTGTTGTTCAGCCTTCATGTGTTACAGGATTTTCTTTGGTGGCTTTTAGTGATGAATTCTAATTTTATTCTCTTGTGGTCCTGAGAGAATGCAAGGCATAATTTCAATGTTTCTGAATTTGAACAAATTTTCCTTGTGACCCAAAATGTGGTCTATTTTGGAGAATATTCTCTGTGCTACTGAGAAGAACATGTATTCTGATGCTGCTGGTTGAAATATTCAGTAGATATCTGTTAAGTCAGTTGATCTATGCTGTTCTTTAGATCTGAGGTTTCTCTGTTGAGTTTTTCTGGGTTGATCTATCCAGCAGGGATAGTGGTGTGTTGAAATCCCCTACAATTAATGTTTTTGGATCTATGTGAGATTTTAGGGTAAGTAGTGTTTCTTGGATAAATTTGTGTGTTCCGTTATTTGGTGAATAGATATTTAGAATTGTAATATCCTCCTGAAGGAGAGATCCCTTAATTAGTATGTAATGACCTTCTTTATCTCTTCACCCTAATTTTAATTTGAAGTCTATTCTATCTGATATTAGGATTGCAACTCCTGCCTGTTTATGGGGGCTGTTTGCTTGGTAGATTTTATTCCAGCCTTTCACTTTCAGAATGTTTGTTTTGGGCAGCAGATAGGAGAATCTTGCTTTTTGATCCAACTAGACAACCTATGTTGCTTAATTGGAGAGTTAAGTCCATTAATATTGAGAGTTAGGACTGAGAAGTGTTTGGTAATTCTTGTCATGCTACCCACCTTCTTGGGGGCTGTGTCAATTGGGTTCTTCCTATAATTTTCAGATTCTCTGTTTGAGGGCTATTTCTTGGTTTTTATGGTGCTGCTGTGGTTTTGTATGTGTAGGACATCTTTATGTATCTTTTGTAGGGATGGTTTGGTGGAGATATATTGTTTCAAATTTTCTTTGCTGTAGGAAGTTTTTATTTGTCCTTCCATTATGAAGGAGCGTTTACCTGGGTACAGTATTCTTGGTTGATAGTTGTTTGTCTTTAGGGCATGGCATACATCATTCCAGGCTCTTCTTCCTTTCATAGTCTCTGCTGAGAAATCTGAAGTTATTCTGACTGGCTTCCCTTTAAAGGTGATTGCTTTCCTTGGTCTCTATTGCTCCTGTGTGTATTAAAATGTGACAGTGGGATGTCCTGTTATGGTCTGGTCTATTTGGGGTTCTAAAGGCTTCTTGTATCTGAATGGGCCTATCTTTTTGCATGTTTGGGAAGTTCTCTGCTAGGATCCTGTTAAATAATTTTCTAGACCTTTCACTTCTATCTCTAGGCCCTCCTCTAAACACATTAGCCTCAAATTAGGTCTTCTGATGGGGGTCTTCTAAATGTTGAATAGATCGATTATATTTCTTGGATTTGTTTTGAATATCTGTCTGTTCTTTCTCTATAATGTCTAGGTTGTCTTCAATCCCAGATATTAGATCTTCTGCATGGTCCAACCTACTGTCAAGGCTTTATACTTTGCATTTTATTTCCTTTCCTTCTAATTGGTCAGGTTTGATGGCTTCAAAATCTCTGTCAAAGCGTTGTTTTAGATCTTATATGGACTTCTTTACCTCTTTAATTTGGTTTTCAGTGTTCATTCTCAAATCCCTTAGTTGATTGGTTATAGTTTCATTAGACTCCCTTTCCTTCTGTTGGGCTTCATTCAGCATTCCCTTTGTGGCCTCCATGGACTCCTCCAGCTTTCTGTTTGTGGATTCCATGAATATCTCTATTAATCTTTGTTTATTCTCATCCCACTCACACAATTCCTCTATTAATCTTTGATTAGCCTCCTCATACTTGCTAAAGTTCTGTATTAATCTTTAGTTAGCCTCATCATACTCACACATTTCCCTATCACACTAACACAGAGTCCTTTGCAGGCTTTCAATCTTTTCATTCAGCCTGTTTATCAGTAGTGTTTGTAGAGCATTTTGGGAACTTTCCTCTGGATTATTCATTAACTTCTCTGATGCCTGATTATCATGAGTGGGAGTTTAGATACTTGGACTTGCCATTTTTCTTGTGCTTCTCTGGGTTGTTCTGCCCACTTGAGTACGAAAGCAAAACCAATTCCATGCTAGAACACTATTTTAAGGCAAAGATCAACCAGAACAATGTAGGCAAGCATCAACCAGAGCCATGTATTTGCACCGATTGTTCGACCCAGTCAAAATGAGTACAGATACAATCTAGTTCAAGAGATACAGTCTAGTTCAACAGCAAACAACTAGGAATCAATGGACTAAGAAAATAAAGAAGTCAGCAGACCAGAAATTAATAGGTTAAGGGAGAATTGTGAGTAGAAAAATAAGATTAGAAGAATATGGGGAGGGAAAGGGAGAGAGGGAAGACCAAATTCAGAGATAGGAAAAGGGTAAAAGGAAAGGAGAAGAGAGACAAAGAAAAATGAAAAATAACAAAATCAAAAATAAAACACATATTAATTAGTATAAAGAAATAATACTACAATTAAAGGAGTTAAGGCTGAGAGTTTATGGATTGAGTAATCGATGTCTGAATTAAGTATGTATACAATGAAGTATGAGGTCTAATAATTGAAGATGGGTATATATCTGGGGATGAACAGAACAGCAATTAAGTGAAGCAAAAAACCAAAAGGACCAAAAGGGAAATGAGTAAAAAGAGACTTCTAAAAATTCTAAAATAAAATGCTGAAAAAAAAGAAAGTAACTTTTTTTTAATTTGGTAGAAAAAGTATTTCTTTGATTTTTTTTTTTTTGGGGGGGGGGGGGCGTGAGGGATCTGTGTTTCCCCTGTGTCTGTAACCAGTGTCTTGGTGGAGTCTCTGGTTTGTCTGCGGTGTTTGGTTTTCCTGTGGCTTGATTGGTTTCTTAAATCAGTTTGTTTGAACAGGCAGAATGAAGTTCTGCCTTACCAAGGGCTTTATGACCCTCCTCACAGACTAGTTCAGTGGTCGGACAATCTGCCTCAAGTATCACAAAAGAGGGAGATGGCTCTTTTCTCTTGCTTGGAGTTTCTGTGATGGGGCTAGGTTCTGGGTAAGGTTAAGGACTGTCAGCAATCAGTAGCTTTTCCCTGAGGGGCTAGTTCCTGAGCCACTCACACAGCCCAGCCACAAACCATTCTCAGGATTTATGTGTACTGAGTTTCCAATTGTTTTTCTTTTACCCTCCTGCAGCTGGAGTTGCCTGTGCTACAGAGGGGTGGGGCACCTCTGTCTCTGTTTACCCAGTGAAGAAAGTCACTCTTCCATGGGTGGAGATTTCTCTGTCTGGGAAGGGCAACTTTCCCTGGGGGTGGAGCTGAGCCCCACAGGTCAGGTTCCTCTGACCTGTTGAAAGGCTCTTATTGTGGTCATCCAAGCCCTGAGTTATGTGGTAGCCGCTCTGACCCATCTTTGTCAGTATCTTCTACCAACAGAGTTCTTCTCCAGTAGTAGGGGGAGGGTTACCTTCCCACTGCTGCTCTGTGAGAAGGAGTGAGGATGTCTTATGGGATCTTCATGCCTTTCCCTTGGTTTCTGGGCCATCCACAGTCTGCAAATGTCTGTGGTCAGGATGGAGATTTCTATTCCTTGTCAGTTCTTGTGGGCAGTGAGTAGAATCCATTCACACACTGTCTCTGATGCCTTTATCCTGGGCTCTGTCTGTTGATATGGCAGCCTCAGCAGCAGCAGCCACCACTGCCACAGACACCAGGGAGTGCTCAAATCTGTCTCCTTAACCAAGCTGCCTAAATTTTTCTTCTCTGGCCAAACTCTGTGCTATGATGTGTGTGACTCTCTAGACTTGGATTTTTCATTGGAATACTAAAACTGGTTTCTATGCAAGATATTGTTTAGCCCCCAGCTTCTCTTCCACCATCTTCCTCCAGACCTGGAATGGTGTTTCTAAGTGATTCACGTGTGGTTTTCTAAAAATCTTCAAGAGTATTTTTTCCTAATAATTATTTTTATTTTCCTACTGTGGTAGTTAGGATTTTTCAAATAATGTGGAGTAGGAGTGGTGACAGTATGTATTATTGTAGTATCCTTTCTTCACTGGGTTACTTGCAGTGTTTCTTATCTGTGCAACAAACCTCTGGAGTAAGGGAAATAGGAGTTCTATACTTACTCCTCTGTGAGATTTTGGTAAGTTGCTCTTGAAGTAACTCACAATTAAATTTACTGCATCACAACCCACTACCAATATATTTGTTGTGTTCTTCAGGTGTATTTGAGCAGGCACATATTGAGAAAGTAAGAAATCTGTGTTGTAGTGTTCCACTGCCTGGTTATATTTGATATTCGTTTAGAGTAAACATTCTAAAGTAATGTATCACTGTATGCCTACATTAACTAAGAAGACACACACACTCTCTCTCACACACACACTCTCTTCCTCCCTCTCAATTTCTCCTTTTCTCTCTGTCTGCATCTGTATATTAGTTTAATATAGATATTAATCTTCATGAAATGTGTATTGGAAACTTGATACTGTTAGTATTTGTTCACCTTTGGCCTTAAGCTCCACCCAGACCGGGGATCCCCCAACCATTCCTGGAGTTCCCTCCATACAGTTGGCCCCTCCCTCTCTCTGCCCAGACTCACGTGAACTCCCATCTACCTCACTTCTTATCTCTCAGACCCTCCTGCTACCTGGATGGGGACAGAGGCCATGTGCTCCCCCTTGGGGCTCCTCTAATAAGCCTTATAATAATCTTTCTCCTGTGCCTCTCTGCCTCTTTTTGGTCCTCTGGGATGGATGTGTGGGATCCTCCTCTTTCTTTGGTGGCACATACAGCAATAGGCTCCTCAGTGGATTTGCTCCCCCCCTCCACTTCAGAAGGGGGTTCGATCAGCTGCCCTGGGACCTATCCTGAGATCCTACACTCTGGTCGCCAAAGGACCACCAAGGTAACTTTCTCCTGACCAAGCACTCTACCTGCCCATCCAACACCGTTAATTAAGTCCCATTCCAGGCAGGGTAAGTGACCAGTTTATCCAAGGTCTGGGTTTCTAATTCCAATATCTCAGTGGTAAGGCCACCTGGGCCTTTGTGGGCTAACTGAGCCCCCTGTCTGAGCAAGTGCCAAGTGCCTGCAGACCTAGCCACAAGGGGCCCACTGTGGCCCAAGAACCCCCCCATGGACAAACGTGATGACATTCTCCACTGGCAGGGCCACCCCCTCTTTAGGAGCCAACTTGTACTGTAGAGGATGCTCTACTGTAGGCGCATGGCTTCAGGCCACTTACCATGGGAAGGACACTACATTGCTTTACATTAAGGCCACCTGGGCCTTGGAGGGCTGCTGAGCCCCACTCAGAGTCAAATTTGGCCCCAAATTTAAAACTCCACTTCTATGAGAGCTCAAGCAGATAAAAGTCTCTCTCTGTCTCTCTCTACCTCCCCTTAAACTCTGCTGCTTTTCTTCCAAAATTAGCTTCTGGTAACCTTTCCCTTCTTCCAACTAAAGGTATTCACAAGTATTTCTTATGCTAAATACCTTGGTAAAGCCCTGGAAGAATGTAGCCAACAAAAGATTGTTTATACTCCTTGAGATAAAAGAATGGATGAGTTAAGTTTAAACTCACCCACCCACTCCCCAATAAAAAAGGTCAACAAGTTTGGATATTACCAAAAATGTATTAAATTCCGTTAAATTTTCTCTCTAGCATTGAGCTTGTGGTGGATGTGCCATCTTGGCATCGTGGTAATCCAGGTGCTGTTTCGTGCTGACTCAATTTGATTATGTGACCCTCCCCCACAACCTGATCTGAGGCGCCATTATGCTAGGCCATGTGTCTGTTCATGTCTTATCTCCTGTTTACTAAGTTTCTTGTGTTGGCAAAGTTTTGTATTTTAAACTGACCACGTGGTTCCATCATAATCAGGCAAAGTAATACTGCTAAAATTTCAAACTTTAAAAGGGCTGAGTTTAAAATCTAAGCACACTCTATAATTTGTGTGCAAACATGTCTGTCCATTTGTCTATTTGTCTATATGTAAACGGTTATGGTTTCAAGTTTACTAAGTATTCTGTGTACTAAAAGATCTTTGTCAATGAAAGCTGTGATTTAATCTAAATTGCTTTAAAACTTTGTGATCTGACTATAAGCCAAAGAAAAAACAGGCAGTTTTAAAAGGCTTTTGGAAAAGAGTTTTTAAAAAGACGGTTTCTTTTACAAAGTAAATAAGTTGGCTATGATTTATGTCATTCCTATGCCCATCTATGCTAAGAGTTAAATATTGTACCTCTGACCATGGCTAGTAAACTAAGGCTAAGGTTTTAATTCTCTGTTTTCTCCCCTGAGTGCTGATCAACTCCCTTTAAGATCAAAGGACCAGAGTAACACAAGATACAGTGTGGCCTGTAAATGGGAAATGCCCAGGAAACAAAACAGACTTGTCACAGCTGCCTAAACCAGTGACACCAATGTACAAAAGCCAGTGTAAACCAGGTCTTTAACCAATATATATAGAATTTTGCAGGCAACCAACAGGAGGTGCAACAGTTGATACACGCTGGGAGATGCCACAGCCTTGCCCAGACCTTGCCAGCCTTGCTCCATGACACATGACCGAAAGCCTGCTGATTTGGGGTAAAACACAGGCCACTTCAGATATTTGGTTCTGTAAATGTTAATCCCCACGAGTTACTAGGCCATAAGGGGTGTATGAGCAACGGATATAAGTTAACTTCTATACTATTTTACAATTGGATATATTTGTTAAAAGAGAGAGAGAGAGAGAGATGCTACAGTACTAGTACATTAAAGTTTCAGCCAAGAGGTAAAGGGTGTAGCCCAGTGTTTTAGTGAGGCATTTAAATGTAAATTAAAGTAACTTTACATAAAAGGATTGAAATGGCATCTCCTTTGTAAAAATGTAGGAAGTTGTGGGGAGTGTCTGGCCTCCCAGACAAAGTTTAAAAGATAAAATGGTCCTAAAGGGTTATTTCAAGTAAAAAAAAAAAAAAAAAAATTAAGATTATTCCAATTTGCCCTTAAAGTTTTTTTGTAACAGTTTCCAGCAGGTCCACAGTAAAAGACAGGACAAGTTTGTCAAATGTAACTTAATAAGTTCCACATAAGACCATGCTTATAAAACTACTTCCAATGACAATCTTTGTTGTTTTTAAATTGGAGTACAAGTGGCCATTTGTAAAAAAAAAAAACTCATTGATCTGGGAACTGCAGTTCGAAGCTAGAGATTGTCATCTCTAATATACCAGCAGAGTGCTCAAAAGGGAGTTGCTTGAGAGCTCAGTGACTGAGTGCTAGCCCTGAGCTGGAGAACTGAGGGACAGCACTCAAACCCTGAGTTCAAGTTCAGCGATTGACCAAGGAAAATGCCAAAGGTGCATTTATCCCAGCATAAAAAAGGCCCTCCAGGGACCCCGACAATGTTCAAACATCCAGAGACAATTGCAAGCAATTGCTTGGATGACAAAAATCGTAACAGATCCTGAGTTACTTGAGCTTGGCCCTCCAAAAAATTGATCAAACCAGGAAGTCATGGAAAGATAGCTTGTAAACATGCCTAACACCCATGTTGGTCTAACTGGGCAAAACTTGCCAGTCATCTGTGATAGCAGTAAAAGCTAAGGTTATAAAAATGTAAATCCCAAATCCCTGTATCTGCTCAAAGTCCTAATTGGCAGTAACTTTTGAGCTGGTTAAATTCATCTGTTAAAAATCTTGCAGAGCTGAGATTATGTCCCTTTTGAGATCTGTCTAAAGGCCTACCCAGGTAGGCATTGTTGGGGCCAATAGAAATCAGGTTCCTCTGCCAGCCAAAAAATGCTTTTATAAACCAAGGTGTTAAACAGGCTATGCTGCTATAGCCCAAGAAAGGCCTGTACATTTGTTAAAGGTTAAATATTGTATATAAGCCACTTTAAACAGGCTGCCCAGAGGCAGGGGCTGTACTTAGAGTGCCAATCAATCCCAGGTTAAAAACATCTACTGGGTTTTATTTAAAAAACTCTGACAAGTAATTGTTAGCCAATTGTTAATAAGTTATAGGTAACCCCTATCTCATTGATCTCCTTGTTGCTTTAATTGGAAATAAAAGGGCTTTTGTAACATAGACTCCTTTTGCCACAGTTCAAAGCCATCTCGGGCACACAAAGAAATCTGGCTAAAACTCCATCTCCCAGTTAATCAGCAAGGAGCCAGGCTGGAGGCATGGCTTGAGACTCTCACCTCTAAGTAACCAGCCAAAGGCTGAAAGTGGCATTGTGACTATTAAGTGGTAGAACACTAGCCTCCAGCAGAAGTGCTCAGGGACAGTGCCCAGGCCTTGAATCCAAACTGTAAATGCCAAATAGGACAAGCTATCCCAGCAATGGATGCTGAGACACCTGCCAGGACAAAGCCAGTCCTGACAATGGAAAACCATGGAGAGGAGTAAGAGGAGATGACATCCTAAATGGAGTCACTTTGTGCTCCCCCTTTCAAAATTAATCAGAGCCAGGAGATCAAGAGAAATAGTTGTTTGCCCACCTAATGTCTACGTTCTAACTAGACAAAAAGTTAGCAGTCTTGCCTTTGTTGCCTGCTACTTGTATTTACAGTAGCTTCTGACTGGTACTCCCATCCAGTCCAATATGCTCGGCTTACCCAGTTACCCCAAAGACCCTAGACATCCCCTTTCCGCCTTCTTGCCCCGAGTCCAGTTATTTCACCTTCCCTGTAATGGGCTACAACTGGGCTTATACTCCAAATGAAACGTTTCTGGCCCACGGCCAATGAGTGTTTTCCTATGCTATTCATGTTAACTGACCTTGTCAGCTTTTTGCTTGATGTTTTGTCAGCTTTTTGCCTGATCTTTCCAAAAGTCTCTTTCAACAGGATAATGTTCCCTGCCCAGGACCACTTGGAAACAAGTCAAGGCCATCCTGTTTCTTCAGGCAACCAGAGACATCACTTATACTTCTCTGTTTTGCCCAGTGCAGTCCCAGACCCTGAAGACCCCAGCTCCAGGGATTCCTTGATGCCCCCAGTCCAGCAGGAAGTAGCCAAAAGAGCCCAAGACACCTGTCGGCTCTGGTACCTTTAAATATTTCTGCTACCCCCTCCTCAGGTTACTGTGATCCTAAAGCAGAAAAGTCTTACTCCCCATCCTCCAGGATGCCGGGAGTTCAGGTACCATTCTATGCCTCCAATCCGAGACAAAAAAGGCAATTTCAGGTCTTTGATAGCCCCTTCTGGAAATCAATCCCTCCATGGCATATTCCTCTCTGGGGGTACTAACAACAATTTTTGCCTTTCATTTATTGTGTCTTACATTTTAGATAACTATTGCCATGGAAAAAGGAGGACCTTTACCAACCAAACTGTCAAACAGATGCTTCATCGACAGTACCAGGCCAAGCAACAAAGCAGAGACCCCTACTACTTTGCCCCTTGACAGCAGGAAGTAGCTCCAGAAGAAATGACCTCCACCCATACCCCCCAGCCTGGTACCCCCTGTTCTTATTAAACAACAATGCAGGAAATATTAGCATTATGCTCACTTTTGGTCCTCAGCTCCACCCAGACCGAGCCCCCCCTCCCATTCCTGGAGTTCCCACCATACAGCTGGCCCCTCCCTCTCTCTGCCCAGACCCACCTGAACTCCCATCGACCTTACTTCCTACCCCTCATACCCTCCTGCTACCTGGATGGTGACAGAGGCCATGTGCTCCCTCTTGGGGGAAATATGGCTCCTCTAATAAACCTTATAATAATCTTTCTTCTGTGCCTGCCTGCCTGCCTCTGCGTAGTCCCCTGGGATGGATGTGTGGGATCCTCCTCTTTCAGATACAATTAGGGATGGCAGCATAAGCTCCTGCATCAAGCCAGAGCCACACTATTGATCACAACTTTCTGACATTATGTTCAGGCTTCTTGAAGTTCTGTTCATCCTCAGAAATCTCCTATATTTTATGGATCTTATGCTTCCAACAAACTGACTTGTATATATGTTTTCTAAATCCTGTGCCTTCACCTATCCTTTCCCCAATTCCTTCCTCCTTCACTTCCACCTGCCCAAACCCAAATCAAACACTCCCTCTTCAATGAAGCCTCCTGATATGATGTCTCCTCTTTACATTGACCTTAACTTGTTTCCATGCATCCCTAATAGCACTGTTCTCTGCATTAAAAATGTCAGTTTATCTTATCTCTGCCTGAAGGACTTAGGCCTGATTCAACTTTGCATTCCCTACAATATTTTAGGATAGTATATGATCGATGCATGATGAAGCATACAGGTTGCTAGACTTCCATCCTACCTGTTTCTTTCTTGCCAAGTAGTTATGGGCATGTTATTAACTTTTCTTGCCCTCAGTTTGCTCCTTAAGGTTGTGATATCAGCATGATATCAATGTACCTACCTTACATGAGTTGAGAGTACAGTGGGGTTAATAGACAGTCTTGGAATAATGACTCTCATATTTTTATATGTTTTATCTATTAGAACCTAATAGATTATAAGCTTCGTGTGGACAGGTGCTTCCTCCATCTCGTCATCTGCTGATTCTTGTCACTTAGTTCATATTACATAATGGGCATGCAAAGAATACTTAAACAAGATATATATTGAACTTAAATGAATATATGTTTGGATGATAAAATTATCTTTTGGGAATATGAATTCTCAGGTTGGTTTTGGCATCCCATTACTTCATCCAGAGAAAATAGATCTCCTGTTTCATAGAACCCTCAATGTTCTATAATATAATTTCTCTTCTCCTGGAAGCTAAATACTAGCCAGAGATTAATATGCAGCTGGAACAGGAAAAAGCAGTTGGGATGCTTCTGATGGTTGAAGAGCAAAGCTGGGACCTGCCTTCCAGCAGACATACTGTGGCAATCAGAAGTTTTGGGAATAAATCCCCTATTTGATAAGTGCCAGATGGGCCAGGTTCAGGTTATTCTTCTGGTTTCTCTCAAGGCATGAAGGTTAAAAGTAATATCACAGAAAGTTGAGAATGAGCCAAGTGCTAAAAACAGAACACAATCCACTACTGAAAGCAGAGGCCAAGACACAAGCCTTTAGACACAGACCTTTTTACTAACCTGTGAACAGCTATGCCATGAACTACCTCAGAAAAATGGCACCTAGTGTTACTCAAAAAATGATTAATTTTGCAAATGATCAAACTGAAATTGACAGAGTTCAGAGTTCAAATAACATGCTCAGTGTCTGCCAACAATTAGAATGAATAGTACTTGGTTTATTGGAATATTAACATTTTTTAAATGGTCTCTTTTCATAGTCATTTTGCCCAAAAAAATTATTCCTCCTCTGTGATGAGCAGTCACTGTTCGGGGGTCCCATGAGCAGTTTTGGATAGTATGTATACAGTCTTAAAAAGAGAAATAGAATTCCTGCCTCCATGTCAGATCAATCATTCTAACAAGACAGACTTTGAACTGAAATCTTTAGTCTAAATAGGCAATACTCATAATATAGCACATGTTTTTGTATATAAAAGTATCTATGTGTGTATGCAATTAATATACAATAAGGGAAGCTTTTATCATTAATGATATGTATGATTTCTCTATTTTCTTTTCTTCTATATTTTCACTTCCTTATTATAAACATCCCTGAAATCAGGTCATCTTGATATTGATTCACATACAGTATTAGAAAAGCAAATTCAACCCACTGAATCTGTTTCCTCATATCTAAATCCCTACCTCAAAGAATGACTAAAGTGACTAAGATACCTACAGTCCAGACCCAGATCTGGACTCCAGGATTTGCTAAATTATGAGCCTTTCTCCTCTGAGTCACTGTTGCATAGTGTCACTTTTGTAAGTGACATGTGTCCATATTTCAGAAATTTCTTTTGTATTGCTGAAACAAAAGCAAAGAGAAGCTTTTTTAAAAAGAAAGAAAAATGTCAATACTGCAATGAACATAGTTGTGCTGGTAGCTTTAGTGTGGTAATGTTTGTGTTCTATTGGACAAATGCCCAAGTGAAGAATTGCTGGGTCATAGGGAAGCTCTATGCTCAGTTTTTTGAGAAACTTCCATACTGCTTTCTATAGTGTTTGAACAAGTTTACATTCCCACCAACAGTACTCTGACAGCATTTTTTGCAGCATTATTAATGATAGCCAAGATAGGGAATCAATCCAAATGCCCCTCACTGGGGATGGATGGATCATGAAATGTGGTACATATACAAAATGAATTTCTATTCTTCTATCAGAAAGAATGACATGACACCATGCTTAAGGAAATGGAAAGACTTGGGAAAAATGATATTAAATAAAGTAAGCCAGACCCAAAGAGACATAGGTTGCATGGTTTCCCTCATTTGTTGTAACTAGAATGTGTCTATAAATCTACAAGTAAACACACTGGATGGTAAAAGACAAAAATGTATACTTGGACATGATAAATTAAACAGGACTCTAGATATTCACACAGTGAGACCAAAGTAGGATACTCTTAGGAAAGGATCACATAGCATATAATGCATATAATCAGATAAAATGGTATTTATCAAAATGAACTCCAAGAAATGAAAACAAGATACTTTTGTTATTAAAAAAAAATTTTAAACCTCTCAATGTTTACTTTGTGCCAATTACAAAAAAAAAGTTGGCATGAAATATATCACCTTTCTATTTGAAAAGGTCAAAATAAGAAGCTTTAAAAAGAAAACAGCAAAAATATTTGTAATCTTTTGGGTAGAAAAATATTCTTAAAAACAGAAGTACAAAATATCAAAGAAAAGAGAATGTAAACTTGCATTTCATCTGTATTAAATCTAAAACTCTTTTGCTGTCAAGAAGCACTGTAAAGGAAGATAACGTCACTTCAGAGGCTGGGAGAAAACATTTGCAAATCATATATCCTGATGAAATACTCATATCCGAATAAAGAACTGTCACACATATAAGATAGCAAACAAAGCGTAAAATAATGGAAAAATACTTGACCAGGCATTTCACTAGAGGAGATATATGTTTTGAGAAAGCACATGAAAAGATGCCCAACATGTTAGTCATTAGGAAACGTAAAATAAAAGAGCAATGGAATACCAACACACACCCACTCATCTGACTAAAGACAGAAACACAGGATAAATGTTAGATTTATCAGTTGTTGCAGCCCTTATCCACCGTTGGTGAAAAAAGCAAAAAGACACAGATACTTAGGAGAGCAGTTGGCAAATTCTTTCTAACATAAGCATACATTTACTCTCAGATCCAGCTGTACTACTTCTTGTATTTCCTAAAGAGAAATAGAAATATATGTTCACACAAAGACTTGATTATTAATGTCCATAACAGCTTCATTCATAATATCCAAAGATCTGAAGTCATCACAGGATAAATGGATAAATAAATTGTAGCATGTCCATAGAATGTCACATTTCTCTGAAATAAAAAGAACTGATGACCAGGCACTGGTAGTTCATGTCAGTAATCCTAGCTACCAGGAGGCTGGAATCTGAGGATTGACCGTTCAAAGACAGATTAGACAGACAAATCTGAGAGACTCTTATTTCCAATGAACCAGCAAAAATCTGGACATGGAGGCGTGGTTTAGATAGCAAAGCACCAATACCAAGCCAAGCAAGAGTGCAAGGCTCTGAGTTCAAATTTCATAATGTGCAACAACATGGATGAATCCCAAGAATATTATGCTAAGAGAAAGAAATCAGCTATAAAAGACTATAATGTATGTGATTCAATTTATGGAATTCTAGAAATGATGAAACAATGATCATTGAAGGAAGATCTGTGTCTGCCTAATCCTGGGAGTGGGTTAGAATACTGACTGTGAAAGGAAGCTTTTTGGTATATTGAAAATGTACTACTTAATCATTTTAAAAAGCTAATACCAAAAGGAAAGTTAAGTGCCAAAAAAGAAAATGTTCTATATATTGATTAGGTTGGTATTCACATGGTTGTATACATTTGTCAAAATTTATCATACTTCACACTTAGAGAGTGACTTTTAGACAACACTAAAGCTTATTATCAATCAATCAATAAGTTACACGACATCAAGTTCAAAATTCTCAATCTGCCCATGACCCAGGCAGACATATCTCTCTAGCCCCCACCCATCTACTCCTTCCTAAACCTTTTGCACTGTCCTTTATGGAGGCTAGAACACATAAACCATGCTCCTGTGTCAGTGACACAGATATAGAGATATAGACATACACATACACCTTCCGCCTGGGCTAATCCTTTCTTTCCTGTTGTTTTCCATTTCTTCCACATCTCCATTTCATTACTGAGTCATCATATAGGTCTTTGATTAAGACCATTATATATAACACCGCCTCCTTCTCCAGCACTCTCTCACTTTTATTTTCTTTACAGTCTGGTTATTGCCTGACATTACTTTAATCACTTGCTTATTTTATTTCCTTCATTTGAATTAACTCCATGAAGGGACACGTTCCTAGAGGGTATATGTTTTCTTGTGTTTTGGTGCCAGTCCTGGGGCTTGAATGTGGACCTGGGCTCTCTTTCCAAGCTTTTGTGCTCAAGGCTAGCACTCTACCACTTGAGCCACAATTCCACTTTTGGCTTTTTTGTGGTTAATTGGAGATCAGAGTCTCACAGAATCTCTTTCCCAAGCTGGCTTCAAATTCAGATGCTCAGATATCAGCCTCCTGAGTAGCTAGGATTACAGGCTTGAGCCATTGGGGCCCAGCTTCAAGAAGGGTGTATGTTTAGTTACTAGTACATATTTAATAATAGCAGACCTTCATACAGACTTCACTGTAAACCAGCACACACAGAAAAACTCAAGTAACTCAACAACTAAAGCAATTAAGGACTGGGAACATGGCTTAAGTGGTAGAACATGAGTCCAAATCCTAGTAACAAATTGCAAATAAATAAGAAAAAAATAAAATGAATTTTCCCAGCCTGAGTCCTTTCTAGAACCCTTAACAAGAAGCCAGGACACCAACAAATTAAGAGTATACCCTGCTAGAACAGGAACCTCAGAAAGCATCTCCCCGAGACCCTGCATTTTAGCATGGGGGCTGGACCAGCCAAGGAGCATATGCAAGTTGTATAGATCAAGAGCAAGACCAGAAACAGAAACGAGCCACATAATGCTAGAACAGTTCTTTTGAACAGCATCACACTACAGTCAGAGCTTAAAAACCTATAAATTGTGAATTTAAAATATCTGAACCCTTTGGGAACTTGTATGTACCAGATATTTTGCTTTCAAGTAGACGTTGTTCAACTTGTTAAAGGAAGGCCTCAAGAGAATTTGGAATAAAGTGCTATTCAGGTGAAAGAAATAGAACCTTGAACTGGGTAGATGCCATGGGCTATGAATTTCAGGAAACAGGAAACATCAAGAAGTCAAACAGCCCAAGATATAGACACAAGAGGTCTTTCTTTGTTGTTGTTTTTAATGTATTATGTGATTTTTTTTTTGTTCCCTTTGTATATTCTTCCCCCTATGGTACATCCCCTGTTGTTACTACTTGATTTTGGTACCCTGTATCTTGTATATACATTTGTCTAATTTAGGAAGGGAAAGGGGAATAACAAAACACTGAAACAAGGACACAGGATGACCCACTGCAACAATGATACCCATGAGACAGTATATTGGAAATGAACTTTACAACTTTGAGGATGGGGAGCTTGAGGAGTGAGGGAGGTGGGGGAGGGAAGGGATAGTGGGAAAACAAGGGAAGGGGTAACAATGCTGGACAGGAAATGTACTCATTGCCTTACTCATGTAACTGTAACCTCTCTTACAGCATCTTTACAAAAAAAAAAAAAACATTAAACAAAGAATGAAAAACACTTGCTCCCTTGCTAGGATCAACAGCATCTAACATCATCTCATTCTGTATTAATAGTTTGATTTGGGTACTTTCTATACAAGCATGAAAATGCCACAGTAAAGCTCTCTTGTACAACTAACAAGGGTTTTCAAAAAATCTTTGAAAAGAAACACATGATAATTATCTATAGTCATGCTGTACAATAGAATGCTAAACTTTTTTTTTCTTATCTAAGTACAGATTAATACCCATTGATCAACCCTTCCCAATTCGCCCTACCCATAGTCACCATTCTACTCTCAACTTCTATGAGATCAACTTTGGTTCTTATAATGAGTTTCTTCTTGCTTCTATGAGGAAGAAATGCAGTCAGCGAAGAACACTGTAGAGCCCAGAGCATATTTTTGATTTGTTGAGTATGGTTGTCCTCATTGAGAGTTGGCCCCTCAACTATTTGAGACTGTCTCTCTTTCCAGATTATGTGTCAACCTTACCATATTTAATTGTTGCTTAATAAGCATTTCCAGCATTTAAAAATCTCTAATCTATAGGAACTATATGTATCTATATCAATGTTAACTGCTGCCTTATCTCATTAATTTGGTTATAAAAGGTTCAAAATTTGTGTGAACTTATGCTATGGTGATGTTGAATTTTACATTTGGTTGATTTCTGAACAATGGTAAAACAAATAAGGAGAAAAAGTGGAAAGAATTCAGAAAAAAGCATGTGTAACCAACCACCCTAAGATGATCCAATGCCACTATTTTCAACATGCTTTTTTTTTTTTTTTTTTGTCGGTCGTGGGGCTTGAACTCTGGGCCTGGGCGCTGTCCCTCAGCTCTTCAGCTCAAGGCGAGCGCTCTACCACTTGAGCTACAGCGCCACTTCCGGTTTTCTGGTGGTTTATTGGAGATAGGAGTCTCACGGTCTCTCCTGCCCGGGCTGGCTTTGAACCGCAATCCTCAGATCTCAGCCTCCTGAGTAGTTAGGATTACAGGCGTGAGCCACTAGCGCCCGGCCTACTTTTTTTTTTTTTCATTTAAGCAAATTATCAGAAGCCACTTTAAATTCCTATCTTATAAAGAGGGAGAAAACAGTGAAATCAAATCAATGAACTTATTATGTTCTCTATTAATAAAATAACTTTGGAAAAGACCTATGCTAAGCAAGGCTTAGTTATTCTTAAAGGTCTTAGAAGAAATAATATTGTAGCTATTCCTGCAACCACTTAACTCTGTGCCTGAAATAACAATGGTGGAAATCCCTGGGAGAAGAGGAAATCAACAAAATCTGGGAGGTGCAAGGCCCTGGCCTCCCTACATTGGCATCAAGATCTTTTCCCTAGTCTGTCCTTGCCCTCAGAGTTAGGGAGGCCCAGCCACCCCTCAGGAGGTATGAGGTGTGGGAGCAATTTTCTCCCCATTTATCTCTTCAACATCAGCAATTTCTGTGTGTTCCTGACAGCAATGGATATCATGCTGGGTAATCCTCTTCCTGTTGAGAAGGGACCTAAGCAATTACCAGTGAAGTATTCATGAAGACTCCAAGGGGAAAAGGTAGTTAATGACGCCTTTTATCAGTCCTACCAATACAGGAGAAATACACACAAGGGAACAAATAGAGGTTCTTCCCTTTAAGGGCACACAATGAGAGTTGTGTTATGGCCTTTTGGTGTGTGTGTATGTATATGTGCACATGTTTGTATGTGTGTGAATATATTATGTATTATAAGCATAATTATTGTTAACAATTTCACCTTCACCCCATCACAGAATCTCAGAGTTGAAACAACTGGTCTTCTAATTTTTCTTACATTTCTATCTTTACTCTTTTGCTCTGCGCTCAAAGCAACCAAAGTGGTCTTTAACTGGGTGTTGAGTCAAAGCAAGGTAAAATGTATCCCTTTTTTTTGGCCCATCCTGGGACTTGAACTTAGGGGCTGGGCCCTGTCCCAAGCCTCTCTGTGCTCAAGGCTAGAACTCTACCACTTGAACCACAGCACTACTTCCAGCTTTTTCTGTTTATGTAGTACTGAGGAAGAACCCAGGGCTTCAATTTGAATCTGAAGTATGTTGAAAGATGCCCTTAATATAATTTATTCCTGTGATCTATAACGCATAATCACTGTATCTTTGGATTTTTATGTTTCACTGGAGTTTTAATATAATCCACTCTCTTGATCACTGCAGATGTATAATCAGAGAAAAAATAATGCACATAGAAGCAACAAATTAGCATGAAAAATTACAATATAAACTCCATCATAGATGAATCATCTTACCAATTTAGGATTCTTAATGTGAATGAGATTCATAAATCCTCCATTCAGTCATTCCCAGTTTATTTAGGACAAGGGACACAAGTCACCCCTTATACAATTAAAATTTCCATGTGAATTTTATCTTTTGATCAACTATAAGCTGGTTATCACTTAATGATGCTATATCCGATTCAAAAATCTATGTCAAAGTCCATCTATCATGTACTTAAAAATGTGGATCCTTTCCTAAGAGTATAGTAATCTATACTTTGAAATAAAACTGCTTCACTTCATAAAGCAATTTTTTCACATTTCCATGTCTTTCACTTGTAAAGGAAGTTAATGCCACTCACTTTCAGAAAGGCCGTTGAAAATGGTCAAGGACTAGAATTCAAAGCAAACTTTTTGTATAGGAGGAATTTGTGTATTAAAGGAATTATTTAGCTACCTCGTCTGCGCCCCACCCGTCCCTCCTCCTCTTCCTTCCGGGAAGGGGGAGAACTCGGAGGGGCAGGAGGACCCCCTCCTCCTCCTCGGCCCCCCTCCCGTCCAGGAAGAGGAGGAGGAGGAGGCTGGGGCGGCCATGCAGGCCCTGATCTCCCCCGTGAGCAAGGCTCTGCTCGTGGCCATCTTTGCCATCCTCCTCATCCTCTGCGTACGGATCCATCCCGCTCAGTCTGGCTCAATCCAGCTCAATCCAGGTCAATCTGGCTCAGTCCAGTGCAATCCAGCTCGATCCGGCTCGGTCTGGCTGAATCCAACTCCATTCGACTCAGTCTGGCTTGGTCTGGCTCAGTCCAGCTCGTTCTACCTCCATCCAGTTTGATCCGGCTCAATCCGGCTCAGTCTGGCTCAATCTGGCTCCATCCGGCTTGACCTAGCTCAGTCCAGCTCAATATGGCTCAATCTGGTTCAGTCTGGCTCAATCCTGCTCAGTCTGGTTAGATCCGGCTGAATCCAGCTCAGTCTGGCTGAATCAGCTCAGTCCGGCTCGATCTGGCTCAGTCCAGCTGGATCTGGCTCAATGCAGCTCGATTAAAATATTCATATAATTTTTACTTAAGGTAAATATGAAAAAAATATAAATTAGGGAGGGTAAGAAGGTACCATGTGGCTTCGAAGTGGATTGAGCCAGATTGAAATGGTTTGACTGGATTGAGCCGGTTTGAACTGGGTCCGACCGGATTGAGCCACATCCAGCTGGACTGAGCTGGATCAAGCCGGACTGAGCCAGACTGAACCAGTCTGAACCGGATTAAACTGGATTGATCTGGATTGAGTCTGAATGAACTCATTTGCACCACATAGAACCGGAATGAACTGGATTGAACTGGATCCATCCAGATTGAGCCAAGTAGAACATCTCTCTGGCAAAGCGTCTTTCTCCAAGATATGCAACCATAAGGTCATGACCTTTCCAAGAGAATCCTCTCCCATGGGGGGGGGGGGGGGGAAGAATTAAAAGTCTAAAAATGAGCAACTTCATCCTCATTCCCTATCTTTTACCTGCAATCCACATTAAATTCTGTCGCAGGGAAGAATGCAAGTGGATAAAACATTTGTAAGGCTGACAATATGTTTCTAGGCTGATAAATTCAAAAGTACATCTGCAAGGCCAAAAGGAAATACATTCTGCAGAATACCCCAAGAAAAGTGTTACCAAGGTATAAAACCATTCTTCCTTAAAACCAAGTTAAGGTCTTTACCCTTTTTTTTTTTCATTTTCCTGTTAACTAATCCATTTCCAAAAGTCTGTAATTATCACACCTGACTACAGTCCTACAGGGAAATGTGCTCAGCTTTCTCCCGCCCTCCCAGGGCTATTCTTGAAACAATAATGGTGACAGGAGTTTTATTAAGCTAGGTAAGCACTCTACCACTAAGCCACATTCCCAGCCCTAAGTATCCCTTCTAAATGTACGAATATAACCCACAAAGGGTTTTAGGAGAGGTGTCCAAAGGGAATGTTAACCAAAAGCCCCAGGTAAAATAAAAGAACCTAGACTAGAAATGGTCATGTGTGAATGATCATTCACACCCAGCCAAGGGCCCTGAGACCTTGACTGAAATTTCCTACAAGGTAGCAATGCCCCAGCTATGCAGCGGGTGGGCAGCACCCCGTGAGGCCTGCCAGGTATGGTCTTTCTTAGTCTCCTTGTCAGGACAGGAAACCACACACAGGAGTCTACCAAAAACTCAATTCCTCAGCATATGCAAATTCTCAAAACTACTTTTGCAACTCTTCTATAAATCTAAGATTAGTTCAAAAATAAAAGTTTAAAAGTAGTAAACTGCTTTTCTCTACTGCATTGTTCTTCATCTGCCAGGCACACGATTAGTGCTGTTTATAACTAAGCTTCATAAACCAATTTCTCTGTTCCTCTTTTCAAAGTCTCCAACATGAATCACATAAATCACTTGGGGCTACATCAGAGACCTTGGCAGATGCCCCTTCTCCTCTCCCTAAAAGCAAACCCCTTTCCCAAGTACAAAGAGTTAACTCAAGCCACCCTAACTTCAGAGTCTTTGCTTTTAACAGTAGTTGTCTCACAAATTTGTACATTACTAGAGATTGAACCATGCATTATAAAGTATCAAGTTTTGGTTTCTGCCAGGGTAATTGACTCATTTTCTCTCCTTTCACCAAAACGAATATATTAGAAAAATATATAGAAGCAAAGAGGAAACCGGAGTTCCAAGAACTAACAATAACAAGATGTAGGCCCCTGAGACTGTGTGCCAGTGCCTGGGATGGGCATGTGTTCAGGAAAGAGGGAAATTGCATCGATTTGCACAGCCAAAGATGGGATGAGCCAAGGTGTGGGAGGGAGACTTTAGGACTCTGCCCTAGTCTCCCTGAGCACCGCCTTAAACAAACTACTTCCTGCCCTTTCACAACACAGCCAGACCAACACCAGGCGGGAAAGCCGTGCTGGAGAGAGGTGATGAAACAGGTTGAGTGTGTCCCAAACCCTTCGGCTTCCACACCTCCACTCCAGACCTACCAAGTCCAGGTTGGACAACACAACTTAAAAAGAATGCCCTCTGCTCAGGTCACTTCAACCTATGAGTTTAGTGACCCCTTCCCCCACCACCAAGGGGCCTAGAGAGGGGATCTTGGGCTCTTTGTACTGGAATTCACATTCCCCTTTTTCTTTAAACCTAAGTGAACAGGTTCCTGACCTCAACCTTCCCCCTTACACACATTACCAAAGTGTTTGATTGACAGCCTCAGGAAAGCACCTCTTCATAAACCAAAATTACTAGATTTTGAGATATCATTACTATAAGGAATGGTAAAAGAGCATCTTGGAAGCAGAATTATTTAACAAATGATCCAAAAATGTAAAATATTCACAGTAAATACACTTACATGAGATGTGAAAAGAATTGTTAGTGACATAAAGTAACACCAGAACTCAATAGACAATACCAAGTGGAAATTTCACATGTGAAACAGTATAAATAGCCATTGTAAACAATATAATCAGTGGAATAAGTAAAAAGATGAATCTGACTAAAGAAAGACCAATTCTTGAATTAGTACACTGGACTGAGATAATGTTAAGCAAAAATGTATAAAGGAAAAGCTGAGAGACATGAAGGGTAGAACAGACTCTGTGAAGTAGGAAGTCCAAGGTGGGTTAAAAGTACTTTGAGGAAGTGGCACTGTGACT
This sequence comes from Dipodomys spectabilis, assembly GCF_019054845.1. Taxonomy (NCBI): domain Eukaryota; kingdom Metazoa; phylum Chordata; class Mammalia; order Rodentia; family Heteromyidae; genus Dipodomys; species Dipodomys spectabilis. The sequence continues at coordinate 19,173,197 of NW_024870822.1, forward strand.
CAAGTGGTAGAGCATTCACCTTGAACTCAGGGGCAGTGCCCAGGCCCAGAATTCTAGCCCCATAACCACCAAAAAAATCTGAGTTTTCCAGGCACCGGTGGCTCACACCTGTAATCCTAGCTACTTAGAAGGCTGAGATCTGAGGATCCTGGTTCAAAGGTCCAGATCAGTCTGCCACAATCTAGCTCAATCTGGCTTCATCCATTTCCATCTGGCTCAGTCTGGCTGAATCCAGCTTATCCAGCTCCATCCAGCTCAGTCTGGCTAGATCCAGCTCGATTGGGCTCTATCTGGCTCCATCTGGCTTGATTCGGCTTAATACGGCTCCATCCAGTTCAATGTGGCTCAATCCAGTTGAATCTGGCTTGATCCCGTTCGATTGGGCTCAATTGGGCTCAATCCAGCTTAAACCAGCTCAATCCAGCTCAATCTGGCTTCAACAAGCTCCATCTGGCTTCAATTCGGTTTGATCTAGTGAGTGCCACTCTAGCAACTATGAAGGAAATTTCAAATCCAAACTGTGCTTAAGGGTCACTTGAAGTTGACTTAGTTTGGAGGTCTCAGTGCTTGACAAAGTCAGTTAGAATTTTTAATACTAAATGAGTGTATGGAATAGGCAGGCTATGTGTGCAGAATCAGATAAGTTTTTCTGAAAGGGTCTGATCAAGTTGACAGTAATTTGAGGTTAACAATAAAAAGATCAAGGCTAAGGAAACCTGGTATCAGTCACATGTTGGAATGGGTACATTCATGAGAATGGATGGGGTAATAATAGGAACATCATATGTCATACTGTTAACAACTCTCTCCAACAAAACCCTAAATCAAAAGAAAGAACTTTGAATTATAGGTACCCAGAAAATATGTATTTTTTTATCCAGAAGGCAGATGGCATTTCTCCTACTTTGTAGCAACACACACACACACACACACACACACACACACACACACAAACACACAATATCTTAGAGAGAGGCTAACTGAATTGCGCAAAGGCATACAAATATGAAGACACTGAGCTGAATTCACAGGAAAACAGAGTCCAGGAGATAGAAATGGAACCAGGTTGATTGCTGAGTTTCACTCTTGCTTTCTCAAACTCCATTAGTAAGAGGAAGTCAGCATGTAAAATCCAGGTTTGCTCCTAAGAAGTTTGAGAGTTGGGCTGGGGATTGGATGGGGGAAAGTGAACGCATCCTAACACTGCTACACTTGCTGTACTACTGTGACCAACTCACTTCCCCACTGTGTCCCCCACTCTACATCAGGGATGTCTGTGCCTGGTAAAGGGACTTCCTATAGACCCCAAGCCCACCCACCTGGGCAGGAAGCATCCATTGCTCTGTTCCCGGTGACTTTCTTCCCCTCATTCACACCAGCCATTAGAACTCAGGGCTTCTCAGCCTGGTAGGGATTGTTGGAAAAGACATATGGCATCCCAGTGTAGCCGAGAGTCCAATCTCGAGGGGAAACCATTGTTCATTCATCTGGACCGAGTGACATTCTTTATGCAAGAATAACTCTTGATTAAAGGGTGAGTTTTAATGGAAACTAATTAGGCAAACTCTTTAGCCTGGGCATAATGATCAAATGAGCTGTCACATCGTACCTGATACAATGATCTCACTCGCTACAAGATTTTATTCCTTAGCAATTACACTCCCACATGGCACTGCGTGCCGTTATTGCCTGGAGCACACATGTCAAATTAAAGAGCAACTTATGCACCTGATATTTAATTATTGCCTAGTACTACAGACACCCTGGGAATGTCAAAGTGAGCAGCCCTGCTTGGGAGAAATGAAAACTGAAATCTTCTGCAAGGGAGAGAAAAAAAATAGGGATAAAATATGTATAGGCTACTATAGTTTCTTATTCAGCCATCTTATAATTCACAGTTACAAAACTTGCTCTCCCCAAACTTGAATAATTCACCATTTTTTATTCTTCATCCAGAAAAGTCAGCAGAAGGAGAATTACAGGTAAAGGCACTGGAGCCCCATTGGTGTTTGTTTACTTCTGTGATTGATGTGATAGTCTGGATCCAGTCAAAGTGGAACTCTTCAGGCAAGTGATATTTCCCCCTAACAGGCTCTGACAGGAAAGAGGGTGCCCTGAATGCTTCCATAGCCCAAAGGGCAATCTCTGCCCTCCAGGCTGAGCACTCAGAAAGCCCCAGCTTGCACTTCACTCACACTGGGTAACAAATGAAAAAGTTGGCGAAAGTTTCTGCCCAATGCGCTTGTCCAAAGACTAGGAAGGCGAGAGGGTCTTGAGGTATCAGTATCCATTACAATTCTGGCTCTGTATTAGAATAATCCAGAAACTGTTTCAAGCGTAATGATGCACCGAGCACCATTCTTGACTAATGACATTAACATCTAGGGAAAGAGATTGTTGTTAATTTATTTTAAAGTTTCCCAGATGTTTTTACTATTTAATTTGGATGAAGAACCACTGGTCTAGTTAGTAACCAGTCACATATTAAAGGAACCTGATTCTGTTCGTTCTTCTTGCCCAGGAAATGACAAACGATGTGCCTCTGTGCCTTTGCATGGGCTCTTTGTCTCTCTGGAGTGGCCTTCTTCTATCTGGAAAACTCTATGTATCTTCAGCACCTAGGACAAATGTCACTTTCCAATGCTGTCTCCCCTGATTTCCTCAGGAGAGTAACTTCAGCTCATCTACCAGACCTGACATTTGTGGCCCAGAACTATTAAACTGTCCCCTTCAGTGAAGAAGGCAATTGCCATGTGGCTGGCAATAACCTGTGTTCCCCTATCTGAGCAAATTCTGAGTATGTCTTGGTCCCTTTTGCTCCAAAGGAAAAAAATTCAATTATCAGCGATCAGACTTGTACTGCCTGATACTAAAAGGCCTTAATAAGAGTGCTTTGTATTTAGTAAACTGCACAGCTTGTGAAAACCCCCTCCAAACATCTGGCAGGAGGCCCAGCAGAGGTAAGGCTGGAACCTCTAATGATGGCAACATGTAAACAAGTGTTTTGTTTCAACTGATAGTCATTAACTCCCAGTGTCAGCTTTATCCCCAAAGGTCTGCTTCCTCAGCCTTGCAAAGGCTTCTGGGAACTAGAAACCAGGAAGAAGCATGTGCAGGCTCAGGGCGGGAGTGGGGGGGGGGGTGTGGGTGGGAGGAGAGATGGGAGCTTCATCTGCCTCTGATGAAGGAGAGCAGTTGGACCCTCCTTTCAGGGACTTTGAGCCTGGGTAGAGACTGACTTTCCTCCACGTTGCCACTGGCTGGCCATGTGCACTGGAACAAGATGCTTAAGGGTTTCTTTTGTGTATTTTTTTCTTTTTCTTTTTCTTTTTTTATTTTTTTGGGGGGGCTCCTGTGTAATAGAGTTAACAAAGGGCAAAGGTCTATTTCCCAGGGTGGTTCTGAGAAAACTGTTAGGAACTATACCCCAGTGAGACTCCTGGCACTATACTGACTAGTAGAAGATAGTCGGTAAAGGAAATGTCTTTCTTTATTCTGCCTTCAAATTTTCCTAACTGGGGCCTCCCCCAGTCAGAGAACCTCTTTTCCTAACTTGATGAGTAAAAGCTACCTTATCCTATACTCACGGGACAGAAGTTCACAGTACCTGTGTGCATGAATACTTCAACCAAATAAACCGACAGTGGGACAGTTACATCTGCATTCTCTCTGATCATTCACAAATAATGGCCCTGAGTAATTCTCCACTCTCAAAGGCAAATTCAAAATCAGGGAGCAATTCATACAGTTACTACTAACTGAGCAAGTGCTGTGTCCCAGGCACTAAGCATGCCAAGATGATCTAGAAGTGCCCACAGGTTGGCCTCTCTGGAAGGCAGAAACTGAGCAGACGTTAATGGAAGGATGGAAGGAAGCAATTGAAGGACAAGGCGGAAGATAAAGGAGATGCTTATGTATTGAATTGTTTTCAAAAAAGAAAATCTTGTGCTGGTCGGCCCTCCCTCCTGTCCCCCATGTAGCTGCATTTAGAGATAGAGCTTGTAAGGAGGAATTAAGGCTAAATAAGACTGTATAGATGAGGCCTTAACCCATAGGACTGGTGCCTTTATATGAAGAGCTGTCTATCCACACATGCATAGAGGAAAGGCCATGGGAGGACACAGCACAAAGCCATGTGTGAGCCAAGAAGAGAAACCTCATCAGAAACCAGCCCTGCTAATCCTTGATCTTGGACTTCCAGCCTTCAGAACTGCGAGGAAACCAGTTTCTGTTGTTTCAGCCATCCAGTTACTGATATTCTGGTATCACAACAACCCAAGGAGACTCATTCAGGAGACAGGATGGAAGAAAGAAAGGGCAGAGGCAGTGATATATGGTAGGCCCAATTAACACCCCAGTTGACCCCACAGATGTTTCCTGATCTGAGATAGCCCTTTGGAGTCATTTCTAGCATGGAGTAAGGGTCTAGCTGAGCCGTTAGACCTCCTAGATCACAGGGCATTGGAAATAAGCTACCCTTGACGCGGTCGCACTCTGGGAGGGATGTGTTTTCACTGAGGCAGTTTTCAAGAGGGCTCGCAGGACTCAATGTGCCCCAGGATCCCACTGCAGGTTGTCCCCACGGAGCTTGTGAGATGCCCTTTTGCCACCACCCACCACGTACCAGAAGCACCATTCATGTTGTTGTATTTGATCTTTACAGCATCTTTGTGAAACGAAGAAGAAGGTTAAATAATTTGTCCAAACCCCACAGAACTGGCAAATAACAAAGCCAGGAGAGAAGGAGGCCTCTTTTCCCAAAAGGCCTATTTTTCACCTTGACAGCTTGCTGATGTCCATAAGAAACCCTGAAGGTTTCCTGCAACAAGTGCTCCCCATCCTCTGACAGCTGTTAACTGTCCCCAGAACACATTGCTTCTCTCTCCTCGAAGCATCATTACTTTGACTTACAACCACTCCATATGGGTTATCGCTTATATATCATTTACCTTGACCCAGGCACTCTTATTAGAGCATTTTTCACAAATAATTCATTTAATCATTCTAGTAGACCTTGGAGGTATATTGACATCATTTCCCTTTCTCTTTTTTTGAGATGGGTATCACTTGTTCATGCAGGTTGATCTAGATTCAAGTGATCATCCCACCCACCTTAGCATCCCATGTGGCTGGAACTGTAAGTGTATCCCACTGTGTTTTGCAACAGTTTACATTTTATGCGTGAGAAGGCTATTAACTAACTTTCCCAAAGATACCCAGCCATGATGTGAACTTAGCAGGTCTGGTTACAGAGGTAGTGGCCATGTCAGACACCGAAAAAACACATCCAACTCTTTCCTTTACACTCATTGTCTGACCTGGGACTGCCCTATACTAAGTTCTTCACAGATTTTCCTAAATAATGGAATGGTGCCTTGCATATGAGCTTGGACCACCACACTGAATCTTTGAAAGTTGATTTTTAACAGCTCAGAATGCATGGTACACACGTCCTTTGTATTTCCTACTCTGATTCTAAACACAAACATCTGTAACCATTCTGATTGTGTAGTTAGGGCAATGTGGGGTTCCCTGGCCCTTAAGATCTCATCCAGATCACATTCTCGGTGTCATGATATGTTGATGTCTTTCCAAGTATCCAATAATGAATTCTAAGACAGAAAGATTAAAATTCCCATCATTGCCACAACTCTGACATCGTATCTGAATTGGGACCTGAATATTAAGAAATAGCCAACCTTTGGACACTATGGGAGAACAGCATTCCAGATGGGGTGGGGAAGTAGGTGCAAAGGCTCTCTGGGTCCGGACCAAACCAGACCATGTTCCCAGGGACTGAAAGAAGGCAAGTTGGCTGAAGCAGAGGAGCGAGAGGTGGTAGAAATAAATGGGAGGATGGTAAGGTCTGAGGAAAAGAAGGGAGAAAATGAGCCTGTCTAAGCCCATTTTACTTGCAACATAATGTGGGATCCATTGGAAAGCTTTAACCGAGAGGAAATTGTGCATGCTTTCAGGGTTTGAAAGATTCCTCTGAGATGGAGAGACAAATTAAAGACGGAACAAAAGTGAAGCAGAAAGACTCAGCTTGCTTTCTTTGGGGAGTCTAGCGGAGTGATAGTTCTCCTGTTTCCGATCCTAAAGTTCTTGCTTAGCAAATCAGATTCTCTAGTTCTTTCCACTCTGACCCTAGGCTTCCCAAGTCTCAAACTGCCCTTCTGGAAGCCTTCTCAACCAACCTCTCTCTCATCTGTCCAGCTGGCTCAGCACAAGCTAGGGTCAGATGAGTCTTCTAGATTTTCAAAAGGCAGTGGGGTTTGGCTTTTAATTGTCACTTGTAAAACCCAAAAGCTTTGCAAGATCCAAGAAAGTAGAGCAAGAGTTGACATGGTTCCTCAAATCATGTAGTAGAAACTCCAAGGTGAAAGAAAGTTGGCCAGATGGATGGAAGGGCCCACCACCTGTCCGGTTGGTTCCTTACTGACCTGATATTGCACATCTGCAACTGGGTAATATCTGTGTTCACTATTGTCTCCAGCTGTAACAAATGCTCATCACTATGTTGTCTATGAAGCCCATTGTGTGTTGGCTCTGAATTGACAAAGAATGGCTGAGTTCCAAGGATAAGGCTCCTCTCCTGTAAGCTTGGGATTTAGCAGACCAGGAAAAGTTTCTGGGATGTGTCACTCTCTTCAAGCATCTGAGTACTAGCCTACCAGCACTTAAAATCAATTCTAAGCCTGATGAGATAGTATGTCTAGGAGAAAGTCCTTTTTAAAGCTACTTTATATGTGCTTAATTTTTCTCTTTGTATATAAATGTGCACTATCTGTTTCTATAGACTTGGGTTCTGTGATGAGACCCAACACTTACTATGCTGTCATTAAGCATTATGAAACCTCTCTGGGTCTCTGTTTCCTCCTTCATAAAATGGAGATGTCAGACCACCCATTTCTGGCATGGTTGCTCTAAGGAGTAAAACATAACACAGGTAATACTTAGTGAGGCTTACTTTCAGGAATTCTCTGTATGTTAATCTACTTAAGTCCCTCAACAACCTTCAGTAGCATTTCAGATTTGGAAATGTAGACACTGAGAGGTTAGCAGGTTGGCGGGAGGTCATTATGAAGGGGACAACATTCAAGCCTAGACAGTCTGAGCCCAGAACTAAAAATCCAGCCCAGTTCTTAGGGCAGAGTAAACTTAAAATAAAAGGGCGAGATGGCAATGGAGATCTCTTAAGGGAATACCAGAACCTCGTGTCCCCAGATCTTGATCCTCAGGCTACCAAGGAATCAGGGAGGAAAAAAGTCCTCCCAAAGAGTAAGACTAAAACAAGAACAGCAGGAAAACAGCACAGAAAGGAAAACCAAAGACAGGTTCTAGTTCCCAAATGTAACCCATCCCCACGCAATCCCTGGCAAGGACATTCCTCTGGATATGCACGGCTGATCATGGCCTTTCTCTGGGACTCAGATGTGATGACAAACCCGTAAGCCCTAGGCTGCAATCCTGGGGCTTGAACTCAGGGCCTGGGTGCTGTTCCTGAGCTTCTTTGTGCTCAAGGTTAGTGTTCTACCACTTGAGAATCACTCCGGGCTTTTTCTGAGTAGTTTAAAGGAGGTAAAGAGTCTCATGGACTTCCCTGTCTGGGCCTCCAACTGTGATCTTTAGATTTTGGCTTCCTGAGCAGCTAGGGTAACAGGCCATGAGCCCCAAGCTCCATTTTTGCCCAACTTTATTTCCTAGAGTTCATCCCCACCATGTTTGGCCGTGCCAGCTTCTGTCCTAAGGTAGCCTCAAGCTTAAAAACAGAGACACTGGTAGACAGGGTTAGTGAGCCCGAGTTCCAGCCTGGCCCCTCAAGGGTCTGCTGTATATCCCCAAGTCCATGTAGGCCTCTCTTTGGCCTCAGTTTCTCCTCAAATGAGGAGGTTGAATAAACAAATTTTGTAATGCCCCTAACATCTTGAAAATTCCATGTCCCTAAGCCTTACCTCACCCACAGCCATAGACTAATATCCCCAGGGCAGAGCAATTTCATTTAGGTCAAATGATTCCCTGCACATAAACAAGAGTGAAACAAAGGCCCCCTTTTTCTGAGTTCTTAGTTCTCTCTACACACACTCCTGCACCCTCATAATGCTTATACAGCCCACCCCCACCCTGGTTACACACAAAGGCATGCACACAGGCGCACAGAGGCACAAACACCTGGACTCTCTAAGCCGCTCCTTCCCCCACCCCCATTCTTGTTCACTCTCCACCCCGCCCCTCCTTCCAACTCCCCTGCTGGGAAGCAGTGGGGGCCTGGTGTTTCACTCTCACTTGCCTAACCTGATGGTCTGGTGCCACCCAATGGTCAAGATGGGAAGTGCATCTTTGGTTCCAAGACCCAAAAGGGACTGGACAGAGCCTGGAGTCATTCAATCCTGCCAGTTCCCCCATGGAGTTACATCCAAAGCTGCCTTAGATAGATCAGGCTGTATGTGTTATTAAAACATTTCAAAGGTCAAGGGATTGCCACCAACACTCAGGGCAGTCTTGGGTTAGGCTAGTGCCTAAGAATACTGGGTGTAAACTGTGTGTGCTCAGCACTATTCTAGAAGCATCATCTTCGATACCTTTTTGATTCTTACACCTGTACTGTTCGCGGGGCACGTGTTATGTCTTTGTCTTAAAGAGCTACCACCAAGAATGGTGGCTCTGAGACATGACTCCAGGTCCTTCTAACCCCTAGTTTGTCATCCACACGCAATAGATTGGAATCACTCATTTAATTATTCATTGTGTCAGTACACACTCACTGAGAAAGATCTGTGTAAAGAACTGAGAATTCAGCCAGCACTGGGGCCTAGTCCTCAACCTCAAGTAACCCTGACTCTTTGACCCTGGCAACTCTTCTTTGCTAAGGCCCTGAGAAGAGACCAAAGGAGACAGGAAAAAATCAGTGCTAGACCAAAGTGGCAAGGCATTGGCAAGGCATCCAGCCACAGAGGAAGAGGGCGCTCAATGTCCCATCCAAGTATATCTAGATCCACCCCTAGTGGTAGCTGAGTCCAGGGCCCCCTCCTGCTCAGAAAGGAAGCAGAAAGAACTGTGGTTCTCTGGCTTTGTAGTAGGGACCACGATGCCACATCAGAGAAGTCAGAGATAGAAGTGAAGAGGATGTGAAGAGTTTGAAGATGAAATGATCAAGAATTACACAGTCTGTTGTTCTGACATTCCCAGCCTCAGCAACCTGATTCTCCTCTGTGTTCCTATTCTGCCTCTCCAGCTAGATCCTCCAGCTTCTCAGAGATCCTTGTTTCTAGCCAGTGCTTCAAACTTCCTAATCTTACTAACTAATGGATAAAGAAACAGAATAATGGAATCTTGGGATGCCAAATCATCAAGCTTAAACTTTATCAATGTAAAGACTAGGCCTACGGAAGCAGTAATAACTGGCCCAAGATCTCAAAGCCAGCATATAGTACAACATAGCCAATAGAAAAATAATTAGGTTTACAATCCCACCACCCCTTTTCAGTGTCATGACTTTTATCTATCTTTCTTCTCCCTTTCTATCCATATGTGATTGCAGAGTCTTCCTCAATTCTGAAACATCTTTATATCCTTGCTTTTTTTTCTTTAGTTTCCTAACTCAAGCCCTACTGGAGCAGAAGCCACCTGAAAAATAGAAAGCATTTTTTTTCTTTTTTTCAAGTCTTAATTCTAAGTCAATGCATATCAGGCAAATAGCCAAGAGTAAGTGGATAGACAGAGGCCTAGACAGGGATGAATGAATAGATGGATGGACAGATGGGCAGAAGAATGGATAGAAGTACAGATGTACTAAAATACTCACATCTTATCTAGTTCCCTGTCTGTCATGACCCTAAAACCTGGACTGTTATACATATTGGTATCAAAGTGAGCCCTAAAAAATAGGCAAAATCAATCGAGGAGTTTCCTATCATGTAATGGATAAGACAAAAAATCACTAATCACAGAATACTATTTAAGTATTATACTATTACACTATCATGCTATCACGCTAGCCTCACATGCTACCAAATACACATGTGTGTGCAAGCTCACACACACACTACCCTAAACTGGAGGAAAACCTGACAACTTGTCATTCCCTGAATAGAGAGTGCATGTCTTCTTCTCCAGGACTTTCTTGTACCTTTCTCATATCCTCAGAATCATTTCATGCCATTCCTAGAATTGGTTAAAATCCTATCTCTCCCACAAGCCCAAGGCCTAGCCACCTCTGTGAAGTTTTCCCAATCCCCTGACAAAATGACTGTTTCAGAATATGTTGTTTTTAGCTGTGGTAAACGAGGTACATTTCATTCTGTCTTTATTTCATGATCTTTCAAGACCTTCACCTGACTATCACAGGTGGCCATTTTCTGCCCAACTCTCTGAACAGACTCTTAGCCACAGATATGACACATGAAGTGCTTACTCGGCATCTGTTGAATGGATGCTCCTCTTATTACACCATATGCTTCCACTGCCCCTGAGGGTCCAGCTATATTTCATTCTAAAACCACTTAAGTTACTTCCTAGATCATTATAAACAGGAGCTGGACACAGTGTCTCCAAAAGAGCCACAGTGCTACAGCAGAGACAGGACGGGATTGTAGAGCGAAAACCAGTGTGTGAGGAAACAGGTATCTCTTAAGGGTTGAGAGAGCTAGAACCTGTGAGGAGAGACTCACAAAGTGAAATTATTCATCAATGTATAGATCTTTTTCTGTCACTAGAGCTGTGGAGCAGTGGAGCAGTCTGCCAGGAGGTAGTGAGCCCTCTGGTCCCATGGCTGTCTTAAGCAGTGGCTGCAGAAGGCCACAGGGGACATGGAATATTGTATCAGGGACTCCAGCAATGGTTAAACCATGATTTTTTTTAAAGGTTCACTCCAGCATGGAAAGCCTAGGATTTCATCAAATCTCCAGAAGTGGCTTAATCAAAATGACTTGGAAAGCTAGAGTTGACTTTGATTGCCCATTTCTAACCTGCATTTCAGTGATCCTTCCTACCCTGACTCTCCAAGATCTCCAGTAATTCCCTAGAGTTACTGGGGGTAAAGGATTCTCTTGGTGCCTTTCTCAGCCCACCCTTAGGTCACCTGTGTCTTGGTGAGTACTGATCATGTACACCAACTTTCTCAGAAGTTTCTAGAAAGCTAGAGGCCGAGGTGCCTCAGTTGCTATAATGCAATTTTTACTCCTGTCTTTCTGTTTTTACTTCTCTGCTACCACCATTTCTTCAGATCACTTTCCAAGTAACGTACAGGTAGCCCTCATTTTTGTTTCAGGGTCTGCAATAGTGGGTAGCTTTGTTTCAGGGTCTGTTAGCTGGTGAAGAATCAAAATGAAAACTTGTTTGTGATGGCTCCACACTGGAGAGCAGTTTAATCTTGGGAAATACAATCCTTCTCTATGGACCTATTTCAGCCATGTCAATTGAGGTTTAAAATATGTACTTTCAAGATTGTCATGCTGCGACACAGCCCTCTATAATAATCAACTCATAAGTTACCAAGGTAGGCCCTAAATCCAAAGTCAAATGTCTGTGAGAATGGAAGACAGAGAATAAGGTCATGTGAGGAAGGAGGTGGAGATTGGTATCATGTAGGCACAAGCCAAGGAATATGTGGAACTCTCAGAAGTTTGAAGAAACCAGGAAGGATTCTCCCCTAGAGGCTTTTGAGAAAAATGGATCCTTATGACACCTTAATTTGCGATTATTTTTATACTTCAGAACTCTGAGGGAATACATTTCTCTTGTGTTATGCCACCAAAGTGGTGGTGGTTTCTTATGTCACCAGGGAAGGAAAATTACAAGAGTACTAGGAATGCTTAAAGATGATCCCAGGTCATACCATCAGAACATGGTGGAGCTTGGATCGAACACAAGTCTTCCTAACTGTAACCAGTTTCACCACCATAACAAGAAAAATAAGTGGGACCATGTGCCAAACATTATGCCATGCACATGATGGATGCTCAGGTAGTGTAAATTCACCCCTACTATTTAAACATTCCCTTCCTGTTGCTCATTCTATCCACTGACCATTACTAGGGGTCAAAAGATAGATAAACCTGATGCTCTTGATCTATGAGCAGGTGTTATCACCTCTCTTGGAGTGGGGCTTCGACCTGGCATGCAGTTATGCACATCTGGGAGGTTCTTAGGAGCTGACTTGTTGGGTAAGTATTTCAGCACCATGGCAGCTGGTGGAAAGATAGATTGGGGCCTATGCCTTGAGTTAATGTCAGTCTGAATTGAAGATGTGCCAGCCTCATCAGGACAGCTTCTTTAATTAACCTGCTAATCCTGTCAGGCATCGGGTTCACTCTCTCTCTCCAGAAATGTGTTAGATGTCTCTTCTTTCACCACTTTGTCATCTCCATTTCAGATTCAAGGTGTCCTTTAGGCTGTGCTTTAAAACACTCTCTGTCCTCCAAGTCAACAGCTGTTGGCCCTTCAAACACTGTCTCATTGCTTAGCCACCTCAACCTTTCTCCCAGAGCCTGCTCATAACAGGAAATCAGCAATTTCTACATAAAAATAGAGAGAGAACAGCTACTATGTGTCTGGCCTAACCCTGTGCATTACAAAAGACAAATGAAAGAATGTGCTCTACAGTCTTGGGTCTTGGCTTAAACACCTGCTTACAGGGAAGCATAAAACAAAGCAGAGTGCTATACTGTTTCCCAAGTTTTCACTCTATTATAATCACAGAAAATATTAATAGTCTGGTGGTCAGACAAGGTTAAATTCATGAGACTGCTGTGAACAAAGGTAACCAGGCCCCCAACAAATCACCGTACACACACACACACACACACACACACACACACATACACAGAGCAAGAGCAAGTGAGAGAGAGAGAAAAACCAAAAGACAAAGAGAAATAAAACCAATATTTCCTATATTAATCAATTTTCTGTTGCTATAACAGTAATATAGGCCAAATAGTAAAGGTAGAAGTTGAGTCAGTTCAGAGTCCTGAGAAGCTCAAGTTCTGGCTGCAACGTTCAAGATCAGGCAAATTCCACTGGTGAGTTCCTTGCTGGTGAGATTTCTGCAGCAGCAACATGTTTTTGAGGCACAGCATCCTGGCTTAGATCTCTTCTTCTCTTCTTAAAAAGCCGCAGATCCACCACGATGGTCTCATTTAGCCTTACTTACTTCCTCAAAGGCTTACCTTCAAAATATACAGAGTATGCTTCCACCCTCTTAGTACCTCCCGTGCAGGGGTTAAACTGCAACCTGAGTTTTGACTGGGACATTCAACACTTCACATGTAAGTAACCCATTATAATCACCTTGTAACTGTGGAAACATATGCTCCAAAAACCTGTCATACTCATCTTTCCTCTTTGCAGGCATATATGTTCCATGAATGGATTCTGCAGCTAAAAGCCAACATAGGCAGCACTTTTCCAAATTGTAGAATACAATTTGCTAATGAAACACAGTTAACTAAACCATTTTCTATGATTTTTTTAAAGATTTCCTATCCAGCTACCTTGCATATCCTGCTAGACTTGCATATAGGTAACAAAGTAAATGGGCAAGGAACAAATTATTAGAAGAAAAAGTGCAGAGTTAATTGATAATACTTAGTTCAACAGCTTGCTCGCTTCTTATTTACTTTGAAGGTCTTAAGAGTTGGGGAAGATTTAGTGTTTGTTTCAGGTATATGCATTTAGACAGATAATCTTTCAAAAATCTTTACTAGGTCCTGATTTCCAGGCATTCCACAACCTGAAAAAATTTTAGGAACACTGAAACCAAACAAAAGTGAATTAATCTATCCTCTAAAGAGAACCTATTGGTACTGTGAAGCCTACAAATTACTTGTGTGTGATGAATGAGTGGATGAAATGGCGTTTCCTCTAAAACACTATCCCTAGTTGTATTCATTTTTAACCTGCTGTTTTGTCGACTTGGCAGAATAGAGAAGAAGCTGGTGAGACACTTTTGATATTCTAGCATTAGGTTGAAAAGAACGCAATGGATATCAGTGATTTCCTACCAGATATGCAAAAAGAAGTGGTAATCACAAGAAAACATCAGACCAATAGCAACACAAAAAGTATGCTATATAAAACAAATGCTCTATAGTCTTCAAAATATATCAAGAAATTTCCAGATGAAAGGATATTAGAGATTCTTGATCTTGAATTGGATCCTGAATGGGAACAGGGGAGAATAATCTAGAGAGTACTATGGATATGATTAGCATGATTTGGATGTTTTGCTAGTCAATATCAGTGTTAAATCTCTTGATTTTGATCATACTTCAGTCATAGAAGGAAATATTCTCACTCAAGGGCCACACTAATACGTTTAGGAAGAAAGGAGCATACATATAGATGATAAAGGAAATGTGTCAAAATTGTAACAGATGTTGATAACTGGTGAGCTTGGATGAAAGGTATGTAAAAGTTGTTTTTATTATTATTGAAACTTTTCTCTATGATTAAATTTGTTTTGAGCTAAAAGGCAAATAGTAAAGGACAAATTATACCTGGAGTTTCTCATTTTTCTATTTTTCTCCTTCTGTACACTTTATTCTCTTCCCTATTGCCTTCACAACTTCCAACAAAAAAATCTAAAAATATAAATAGTAACTCTGACATCTCCTAATATAGTATTATTTATTAAGTAGGAAAAGTTCACTGATAGTTCACAAATTTGTTATCTGAGTAAAGCAGACTTAACAGTAGAAAATGATTGGCAACTTTTTTGCTATGATTCTGTTATTATTATATATGCTTTCTTATCCTACACATTCCTAAACATTTAAGGAATGTTATCACACATGAAGAACATTGACCTCCCCAAAACAGCCTCTAGTGATAAGATTTTTCAGAGTGAATCAAGCCAGGATAAAATTACCTACTACTTGGCCAAACAAGAAGCCTCTACTAGCCTAAACTTGGACTTCAGTTTACCCACCATATATGTTTACTAAGGCTGCCCTAACAAAGCTCCACAGAATGGGTAGCTTAAGCAAAGTTAGAGAGGCTGAGAGCCACAGTATAGGTGGTACAGGATTGGTTCTTTCTAAGGCATCCGTCTTTTGAACTGAGTTTCTCATATGACTGTAGGTTGGAGAATTAGTAGATCCTTTCAATCACACAAAGCGAGTGAGAAAGTGGAGCATTTTCAAGAAAGAAATAGCAAGCTGACAAATTCTCTTTCCATTACTGTTTCCTTAGTGTTTTTATTTTTTTAAGGGAGCAAAGACCTGTGCTTAGACTCGAGGCTCTGGCTGTCATGGTACCAAAGACTTGACACCTCCAGATATAAATTAAAAGATGAGCGAAATGCAATCCTAACTATTAGGCCATTATTTTGAACTAAAATAAAATCCAGCCTTTTGTTTCAAAAGCATCAGGATTCTTCCCTAGTCCAGAATGCACAATAGGCTCTCCATTAAAATCCACTGGTTAAAAAAAAGTACCTTTCATTATGATGAATTTCCTCATTTTGCTTCCATATTGAGAGTGACAATTTCCATTTGTGATGATGAGCCACAACCTAGATGCAAATGTGCTAAGGAAAATTAGGTGTATCAGAGCAACGGTCTTATAAAAGACTGTTTTACATCCTAACCCGGCAAGTGGAGAATTACTCTTGCTCTATGTACTATATGCAAATGCTCAGATTATAGCTAATTATATTGTTGCAAAGCAGAGCCAAGAAACTGCTACAATACCCCTAGACTCCTTGGGGAACACACCATGAAAATAACTTTTTTTCCTCTCCTTTGTAAATTACACTATGATATAATTGGGTCTCACTGTTCATGTAACACTCCGCTCAGGGATAACACAAGAGAAATGAACAATGTCTTACAAAGTCCCTGTTAAGATCATTAAATGTAGATCACAACACACTAGCAGGCACCCAAATCTTAATGTGTCGCAGTAACAACCGAGAAAAGAAAAAAGTGACAAGTTGCGTCACATTATTTTTCTCTTACAATGAAGTTTAAGGTAATAAAGTGTTAATGAATTCGGCCTTGTGTAGTCGGCATTGTGAGAGCCTATTTTTTTTAATTTTTTTTTTTTACTACATTGTAGAAAAAAAATTGTCATATTCTGTTAGGCAGCTGTTTGGAGAAAAGCTTTGACAGTGTATAATTGACTCTATTTTTACTGCATTTCATATGGCATTGTTAGGATTACGTACTGTACTGAGTTCTGCTTTTCAGTTTTACACACGAAGAAAATTTCCTTTTAGACAATTTTGTTTTCTTGCTTGCTTGCTAGATTGAATCAAACGTGGCATGCTTCTCCTTTTCCATACCTTGGCAGGAGTTTGTTGAATGACTGTCAAGATGCTCTTCCATCGGAAGAGACCGCTATGTTCAAGACCTTTATCCTATAGGAATATTACAAATGCATTTCTGAAATTATAGCCACTGAGCTTTCAAAGAAGTAAGAGATAAGAATTGCAGCATTGATGACTTCTTTCCTCTTTCATTTTGTGCTTTTTGCCTTTGCCACGTTTTCATCATTGTTGTTGTTTTGTCAACAGCATCTCTCCTGAGAAGGCAATGGCAGGGTTGTTTGCTTTTTCAAATCACACCTGTAACTCAGTGCCCTCCCCTTCCTCCACACCCATTTCCTGTGGCAAACACACTTGACTGCCTTAGGACTAAGGTTCTCCTGCATTTGAATTGTCTTACTTCCTTTCAGATTCACACCCATGTATAATCAATTTTAAAGCTATCCCACATTTTTTCCTTTGTATATTTTTCCTTTCATCTCTGTTTATAAAGACCTAATTTGACAGTGTAGCAGGAGATGCACACATCAGGAAAGACCATGCCTACCATCCAGTGGTCCTATGTGATCGTCAGTTGCGGCCACGACCTTTGACTTTTGAAGTCAGAGAGGTTTATACGTTTGTCCTGGCTCCATCAAATACTGATTGTGTGACCTCAGGCTGGTTAACCAAACCCTTTCAAATAATACCAACATCCTAGGGAATTGTGGAAATTAATGAGAAAATGCATTTTAAAGCACTTAGCAACCTTTCCCCACACATAGTATACATTCAGTAAGTGATTGCTCTAGCTGTTATGAACCACGCTGGACTATGTTTTATAGAAAAAAAAGTCATTAATACTCTCATCTTGATGAGTAGTAAATTGACTTTCTGACATCCCTACTCCCTCCCTGTTGATGATGCACCTTTCCTTTGTCTATGCAGATTTTTCTATGAACCTGTGGCTGCTGCTAATGAGCGGAGCAAAACAGGAGCTCAATTTATTTTAAAATATGTGTGTCAGTGTCATAAAGTGAAAAAGGCAACATCGTTGGGGCCCTCACTTCCCGTCACATACAATATGCAAACACCATGCCCCACCCCCACTCCCACCCCACACAGAGCAAGGGTAAGGATTACCCTATTGTTCTTCAGACAGTGACACCATTTCTCAGAGTAGAAATGATCATGTATGTTCTTGTAATAGTGACATTAATAGCTACAACTTGAATTTAGCACTATTGCATTCTTGGGATTGAACCTTTACTGCAACTGCATAAGATAAGAAATAGAAAGATACCTGTTTTACAGATGAAAAAGCTGAGGTTAAGTGGCTTGTCCAAGATGACAGAAAGTAAGGGGCTAAGCTGGAGTTCACAGCCAAGAATTGTGACTTCAAAATATTTACTTTTAATGTTCTTTTATGATCCAGCATCTACCACTTAACCGAAGATGACTTCTGAGCCAAGCACTCTTTGTTTATGATATCTCCTTTACCCATCCTTATTTGGTATCGTAGAATTGGTAAGAGATACAAGCCAGCTCCAAACCTGGACCTACCTTCTTCCAAAGTCGTGCTTTTTTCCCTCTGGAATGCACAAGGTCAGGCAGAAACGGCATGCTTCAGAGTGAACTTTAAGAGAGCCAAGTGCCAACTCCCTCCTACATGTTTCCATCAACACCTGTCCACATTTGTCTCACCTTGCTGGGAGCCGCATAACACTTAGCACCTACTTCCCCAGACTCTGGGGTTTGGGGTTCCATAATTGTGTCACATGAATCATTTCAGACTCCCTGGTGGAAAAGTCAAATCACTTGAGGAGGAGGCTCCCATCTCTCCCTTATTTTATCTCTAGCATCTGGCGCAGAAGTAGGCACAGAACGAGTATGTTCCTATTGTTGAAATGACTTTTTGTGCAATTTAAAGAATTGAGGTATCAAAGAAGAATACTGGATAATCTTTGTACCCCTAAAACCTCACCCTTTGCTCATGCTCCAATGATCTTTTCAAGTAAGACCGAACCTTGTCACTTTACATCAACAATAGAATTCCCAGAGCAGCATAGACAATGTCATCCTCTGATGAACTTCTCATAAGACAAATGCAAGGTCAGAAGGCAGTTTGGATTCAAGTTCCAAGATAAGTTTTATCAAAGAACTCATCAAACCAGTGTGTGATTTTGTGACTTCAACTCTCAGGGTTGATAGCAGCCTTATCCCTGTCTCTCAAAAAGCCCCATGAACACTGCTTTTCCTTTGGTACTGGATGTCACCAATTCTTCTAAGTGGCCTGCCTGTCTCTGAACTCTCCCTTCCATTCTGCTTACAGCAAAAACAGAAAGCTGTGTGGTCCCAAAGTTCATTTTCTTTGCCTTCTGGACACATAGGTGGATAATATTTGCAGGAATGGGACTCCAGGGATCTGACTTTCTACGGAGGACAAATGTCCATATGATGGCCAGAGGAAGACTCTCCTAGCACAAGACAAAGAAAGGCGAGAAAAAGACAAGACAAAACATCAGTGGGGTACATTGTCAAAGTCAACAGGACAAACAACACTAAATCTCAAAGTTTGAGAATCACCATCATAGATTCCCTACCGATCTTCTAGAAACCATCTTCAGGTTAACTCCTGACACACAAGAGCCAGGCCCTCCCTCCCTCACAGCTTTACAAGGCCCAGCCCACACTTAGCTCCTCTACGCTGAGTCAGTCGTAGGTCCCTGGATCTCTCAAGCTAAAGTTGTACACTGGTAGCACTACAGCTCTAGGTCTTGGGGTGGTCCACTCCTTCCAACCTCAGCTGCCTGTCTTCTCCTCTCAATCAAATGAATATGCTAGCCTTCTTTCTGGAAAGTCTGCTGAGCACCTACTCCATATCCAGTTAATTTTTCATCTGTATGAACCCAACTTTTATATCTCTACTTTTTTAAAAAGAAGTGTTATAAGATCTTGTTAGATTATGGTTTCTCAAGATCAGCACACTTTAATATTTTAGGCCAGATAATTCCTTGTTGAAGAATCATTCTACTGCAGTGTGTTTTAACCGTGTTATCATCCTCAAGCCCTGGGCTGCTAATAGCAAGCCCTTGCTCCACTTGTGACAACCAAATAAGTCTCCAGACATGGTGAAATGTCCCAGAGTAGAGAGAAAAATTACCTACAGGCAAAACCACTGTCAGGATAGAGACTAGTCCTTCTCTATTTCCTATAACATAGGAGTCTGAGCAATCATCATATTGGGTTGTAATGTTTAAACAACTAACTCTCCTCTCTCCCACTGATATTGGAAAAACATGAGGGGAGAGAAAGATCTCTGGGCATATTGTACATATCTGGCACATAGAAAATGTTCAATAAATAAGAATGAATGAACAAGAGTTAGGCCCTCAGGAATAGAGTCAACACACCTCATATCCCTATACCTTCCTTCAAAGTTGGTCTGAACTGACTTAGACTAGAGATTCATTTTTCTTCTTTCAGGTTCTCTCTTTGCTGTACTCTGAGAAGTAAAACATCTACAATTCCAAGGTGTTCCTACTACAGACTGGACCTCGTCTTTGGTCAGCATCCCAGTCACCAAGAAAGTCCAATTTCTTTCTAGGACTTAGCATCAAATTAATATTCCAGGTTAAAAACGTGGGTCATTGCCCTTCTCAGCTCCACAGTGGCAAAGTACTCTCCCTGAAACATCAGTTCCTTCCGAGAAGTTGCTCTATAATCATTTCTGTATCTCTGCCCATATCCAGTGGCCCAGCTCTACCTCCTGTGTGTCAATATTTGCTGAAGCAGTGGCAAGTGTGTGTAATGTAAACTGTGAAGGCAAGGGCTTTACCAGTGAATCCCCCAACCTCCTAACATAGAAGGAATGAACAACTAGATAGGTAGATGAATCACTGTTTTGAGTATTTTACCATGTGTTTCATTTAAGCCTCATAGAAAGCCCATGGGTCAGGTCTGACTTCCCCTTGCAAATCAGCTAAGAAAAAAAAACTGGGACTCAGAGTAATCATTACTAGTTAGTAAATTAGATAACTAAGAAATGCCACCCAACTGGGTAGAAACTAAGGTCCCACTTGATGCTAAATTCTATACTTTCAATATCTGTCAGTTGAACTGAATTATATCTTCTAGATATGACTACTGACAATCTTGACAGGACATGAGATCCCCAAGGATTTCAGGGACTCTTTACCACGAGGTTCCAGTGGGCTTCAAGGGACTTCAGAGACACAAATGGGACTGAATGAGTGGTTTCATCTATGCTGCTACTAGGTTCAATTAGGTTCAAACATTCAAATGTCTGGAACAGGAAATTATACTTGAAGAGCGAAGTCAGCAAGCTCACTTTGTCTGAGGGGGAAGACAAAATAGGAAGGGAGCCTAGAATTAGGTTAGGAGAGGAAGAACTGCAGCTAAATGGCCTAGAGAAGGCACCACTCCCCTAACTCCAGCCTCTGCAGATACCCATAGAAGGAGGTTTAGACTTGCATTATTCCAAGAGACAAATCCAAGGCAAACACACAGGTTAAACGTTCAAAACAGTCAGCTGGGGGAGAGGTGGGGACGAAGAAAGAGAGAATGAAGGGGAGACAGGGAGAGAGAGAGGGATTGAGAGTAAAGAACAATGAGGAAAGTAAAGAGGGAAAGGTGAAAGGGAAAGAGAAAATGAGAAAGAGAATGTGTGTGTGTGTGTGTGAGAGAGAGAGAGAACAATGGCTATCCTGGGTAGGCCTTTATTCGCTATAACCTCCCAAGTTAAGAACAAAAATTGCCTTGAGGCTGGTAGGGGTTCAGCACAGAACAGTTACTATCACAGTTTTGTTGGGCCAGCTGGTCTTAGCCCCACTCAGGAAAGTCCCAAGTGTGCTGCGTCCCCTCTTCGTAGCAACCTTGCCATCTCGCCTCCACTGCCCTTCACCGCTGTCTCTTCAATCTTTCCACCTCACCAATTCAAAATTCTTCCCTAACACATGACAATGAAGTGCAAATAGCAGAAATCAAGGCCTAAGTTTCCATCAAACCACCTGATCATAAAATTGCCAAAGTCAAATGGAGAAAAGTCTGCTGATTAAATCCCCTATTACAACAAAGAATGTTTGACCAGAGCTCCAGCTAACAAATAACCAGAAGTGCCTTCTGATACACTTGCCCATTCTTCACAGTGGCCATCCATCACCACCAAAGATTGACTGGGTAGACCTGGATTTTGTTGTTTTCTGTCAAGGTACCAAGGTCAGATGAAACCTCTATCCATGCCTAGTGGTACCTTGAAAACTCAATGTGTAAGCTTGCTAGATAGAAGCATGAATACAGCCAAGAAATGTCAGCAAAATGTCACCATGCACAACTAATCCCCTATACACACACACACACACACACACACACACACACACACACACTTCTATCCTTGCTAGTCATTGTGAAACAAATATGCATACACTTTGTTGTACTCTAGTATATTCATTCAGGAAATATTTATTGAGCATCTACCATATATCTGGCAAAGTCATGTACTTGTATAGCACAAACATCAGTTGAACTGAATTATATCTTCTAGAGGGGGTAGACACATGAACATATACCATGCATGCAAACACATAACAGTGTAATATACACAAGTGTATAATTGCACATCTTTGTGCACATTACATTAGTGTACTAGTGTGAGTGTTAGATATCTGCATCACATTTACTTACTTTAAAAAAAAGGCATTTATTTCTAACAAAAAATCAAGATGAGGGACAATAAAACAAAGTTGCCACTGGGCCTCAGGATAAGCTGAATTCAGAGCCAGGTACTTTATCAACTTTATGAGTCGATTTGGTCCTTATTGCTGATTTCTATGTCTCGCTATGTTGGCTTTACCATAAAAAACAGGGAGCCAAATGTGGGAATCAAGGCCTTTATTCATGTATAGGAGACATTACCACACATCCTGATCTCTGACCACACATGGTGCTATAAATGGAAATAACGACATGTTTTCTGGTAGCAAAACCAAAAACCCAAGGGAAAGGACAATTGATCTCAGTGCCCACAGTTTTAGGCAGTTTAGAATAGATTATGCGGCAGTAACAACAAAAGCCTTTAATATCTCCATGCCTTGCTCTCACAAGATTTTGTTTTAAAGTTCATTCCCACAAGATTTCTCATCTATAGGCCATTGTTGTAGACTGGCTGTGACTCTGTCCCATGCCATCTTCTTCCTGGGACCCAGGTTGGTAGAACAGCCACTATCTGAATATTTTAAGTCTCATGAAAGAGAGAAAGATGGCAAAAGCTCTTAGAACTTCTGCTTAAGCCTGGCACATGTGACCTGAGTTCTCACTCCATTGGGTAGGAGATAAGACAAGTTTGAACCTTTCACATAATCTCCTAACATTCTGTGACCACATGATGACATGCTGGGATTGACTCATCCATCGGTTATTTGGGCAACACCAGGTTGTGCTACTTAATATAGTCCTGCTAGCAATAAAGTTGAGAGAAAAAGAAAGGTGATCATCTCAGATTGGGGTTGCTAAGAGGATACATTATGTTATAAAGATAATCTCAAATATACCAGTATGCAAGTGTGCATTTGACCCAACATTCCACATAGAACACATGTGAGCGCACACTAACTCCTGCATGCTGAGAGGAACACATGGACACATGTATACACCCATGTAAACCTGCAGTGCTCATGTACAATGCACATGTGCATGCACAATACATACATTGTCTGCTCTCGTTTACATGTAAAACACACATACATGCCACCCTCAGTCACACTTGCACACTCAGGCTCAGCAGGGAGTGGCTGCTTCTGCACTGGAGAGATCAAAGGCAGCTGTTCCCTCTGCATATTTAAGGAGCCCCTGCTGCTTCTCTGCAGTTCTTCGCTGAGCCCCCTGCCTAGTCCAAGCCCCAGTCTGGGAGATGCCTCACACCCCCCAACTCTATCCCAGGGGAAAGGCATGGGGATATAACCACTTCTTTCCTCAAGCCCTTTAAAAAGGACCCAGAGAGAGGCCCCAGGCAGGCTTGGGGGAGCTACCTTGTTCTAACTACAGAACACACAGCTGTGGCCAGCGCATCGGCAGAGAGGACAACACCACAAGGCAGAAGAGACCTCAGCCTCGAGGAAGAATAGACATCAGTTATTCCCACATAAATTCATTTCCGTTTTCACTCAAGGAGCACTTATGTCTTGGTGGAACAAGGGCTTTTGTCTTGGTGGAACAAGACCTAAACAGAGAATGAAGCCCCAAGGTTATAGTCTTGGCCTTGCCACAGAGTTATTTGGATCAATCAAGTCTCCCTCTGAGCCATGTTTTCCTAGAACTGTAGAAATCCAAAGCTTCTATAAATCATCCAATCCAGAAATTGCAATCATTTGGTCCATCTGTCTCTTACTCAACCCATTCCATGCCATCTCAGATATCACTAATCTACCATAGCACTTGGATTCATGAAAATAGATATATGAAAGGAAATTTACCAATTGCAGTGATGTAATCCTAACACTTGGCTGGATTGATGAGGAAAATGAATTTCAGAGGAAGAAAGACCCTTACTATTCTCTAAGGAGTAAATTAGGAGGTTGAAATAAATCCTTATCCTTCACCTCCTACACAAACCCAGTTTTCATTTCATGTACCACTTCTGATCAAGAGGTAATAGCTACAGAAAGATGACATCGAGAAGAATGTAATATCATTCCTGGGTTTGGTAGGAAAGAGAACCATGATGAATTCCTAACAGCAGCCATGAGCACAGGCATGCAAAATGAAGCACTAGGCCCAACTCTAGGTTATATGGAGGTGAACCATATATTTTCACTTATATGCAAGATAAAAACCTAGGCTGCCTACACAGGGAGACATGCTTTTTTTTCTCTAGCAGTGAAGATACTTTAGGTTGGGCCCTGAGAAGTGTGTAGTAAGCAGTTTAGAATGCCACTGTTGCCAGGTGCTGGTGGCTCACACCTATTATCCTACCTACTCAGGATGCTGAGGATCACGGTTCAAAGACAGCCAGGCAGGAAAATCCGTGAGACTCTTATCTCCAATAAGACACCAGAAAACTGGAAGTGGTGCTGTGGCTGAAGTGGTAGATTGCTAGCCTTGAGCTGAAATGCTGAGTGATAGCACCCAGGCCCAGAGTTCAAGCCCCAAAACCAACAACAACAACAACAAAAATGCCACTGTCATTTAAGAGATAAGCCATCTCAATAGCCAACCAGGATTATAAGACAGAATGTTTCTATTGCTGAATAAATTTGCTCATAAGAAAATAAGGGCAATAATGTCCACGCTATCTGGTTCCTTACAAAGAAATACCAAAACAATAACAACACTATTTGTTGACTACTAACTATATGTCAGGTAATGTGCTTGACTCTTACATATTCTCTCAGCATGTCTGACTCTCACATGACTGCAAACTAGGTTATGCATTTACACTTTATAGACAAAGAAATGGATACTCAGAGAATTGGGATGACTCACTCAGTATCATTGAGTTAGAAGAAGGGCAGAATTTCAAGCCCCTATTTTTCTTATACCAAACAAAGTCTTTCCTCTTTGCACTAAATAATGGGTAGATCTATTTGAATCAAAATGAGGGTCAAATACACTGGGAGTAAGAAACCCAAATAGTGTGGGAGAGGGGAGTAAAAAGAATGGAATATTGGTTCTCAAATCTTGGTAGTACTGTCATATTGCTCACTTGTTAAATTCTGCAACTACTCTTGTTAAGAGTAGACTATTAATTTACTCAGATCTAGACCATTAGTATTATTAGTAGACTATTAATTTACTCAGATCTAGACCATTAGTATTACTCAGTTTTCCAAGGCTTAGGAACACATATTGTGATTTTTTAAAATGCCAGTCCTGGTACTTGAACTCAGGACCTGGGCACTATTCCTGAGATATTTTGTTCAGGGCTAGCATTCTACCACTTGAGCCATAGTTCCACTTCTGGCTTTTTGGTGATTAATTGGTGATAAGAGTCTCAGAGACTTTCCTGCCCAGGCTGGTTTTGAACTGCAATCCTCCTGAGGATCCTCCTCAGCCTTCTGAGGAACTAGGCTTACCAGCTTGAGCCACTGGTACCCAGATATCTCTCTCCCCTCTCTCTCCTTTATTCTCTCTAATAGGGTTGGAACAGAGGGTCTGGTGCTCACAAGCTTGCTAGCTCAGTGGCACACTTACCATTTGAGCCATGCCTCCCACCTTACTTTGTATTGGTTATTTTGGAGAGAAGGTTGTATTGACTTTTCTGTCTAGGCTCTCTTTGAAACACAGATCTCAGACTCCTGAGTAGCTAGGGTTATAAGCATGTGCTACTGGCTTTGGCTATATTGTGAAAATTTTATTCAAGTTGCTTGATGCATTCACCATTTTTAAGCATAAGAATATTATACCACTTAGAGCACTAGCTTTGAGCTGAAGAGCTGAGGGACAGCACCCAGGCCCAGAGTTCAGGCCCTATTACTGACCAAAAAAGAATATTATACCACTAATGAAGAAATACAAATAAACATAAAGACAAAAATAAATACTAGCCAGGTGCCTGTGGCTCATGCCTATAATCCTAGCTACTTGGGAGGCTGAGATCTAAGGATTGAGATTCAAAGCCAGCCATGGCAGGAAAGTCTGTGAGACTCTTATCTCCAATTAGTCACCAGAAAACCAAAAGTGGCACTGTAGCTCAAAGTAGTAGAGTGCTAGCTTTGAGTGAGAAAGCTCAAAGCAACAGGGCCCCAACCCTGAGTTCAAGCCCCACGACCCACAAGCAACCATCACAACAAAAAATATATACTCCTAATTTCCTAACTCCTCTAATATAAATGTCCATTACAACAGTACCAAACTTTCCAGAATTTTTCTTTTTTTTTTCTTTTTTCTTTTTGGGTCCGGTCGTGGGGCCTAAACTCTGGGCCTGGGGGCTGTCCCTCAGCTCTTCAACTCAAGGCTAGCGCTCTACCACTTAAGCTACAGCGCCACTTGTGGCTTTTTCTTTTTGCTTATGTGGTGCCTCATGCATGCAAGGCAAGCGCTCTACCACGGAGCCACCTTCCCAGCCCCTCCAGAATTTTTCTATTCATACTTGGTTTGCATGGTAAAGTCATACCACACTATTGTTTTTGTAATCTACCTTTCTTATGAATTATATTTGAATCATTTATAATGTCAATCTAACTCACTAGTTACCAGTCTCCCATGGATCTATATTTTATTTAACCAATAGCTATTATTAGCATGAAAGATGTTTTCAATTAAATGGCATCATCATAAAAATATTATAGCTAATCTTTGTACATCTTAATAGTAGGTAGTTCTCTTCAAATAAATCCCTAGAGTTCAAAGTTTAAATGTATAACTAGCTTACATGTTTTGTTACATAATCCAATTTGCTTTCCAGTAAAATGTCTTGTCAATTTGTTACTTCTATGCTTTTTCCTCTAGATTGTTGCCCACACTAGACATTTCATTTTTAAATCTTTGCTTCTTAACATTCATGAACATGAACACTGAGACATGCACTTTGGAAGGCTCCCATAGGACCTCCAGAAGGCCCAGGCGTTGAGTGTGGAAATGGACAAGTTGATTTATTTAAGTGGACAAGTGTCAGCATCACTTGAAAGGAAGGTGCTGATACACCATATTATGTGATGACACGCCATCCAATGGTACTGCTACACCCAGACTTAACACACTGCAGAGTGATGTCTCCCAGACAAGAGAGCAAGCCCTGTGAAGGTAGGGCTGATGCCATACTGGCTCTGAAACCCACTACGGCTGATAAAGGGGCCTGCTCACAGTAGTCACTCTAAATACCGTCTTCATCTCTCTTAATGCTGAGATTTACATAATGGAAAACTGGGAAAGGAGATCGCTGCCTCAAGAGAGCAGTCCCTGATTTGGAGTCAGGAGCTCTGAGCTCAAGTCCTAATTCCTTTGCTTTCTTTAGGAGGGATCCACACTATACTTCTACTCTCTTCACCTAGAAAAATATATAGACTCCACATAATTAGAATGATTAAACAAGAATGTGAATGAAAAGGGCTGCAAATCACTGTAGTGATTTTTCTTGGACTGTGGCCATATCAAACACTTGGAGTTGTTTTATATTGCCTTACCTAGTACAAAAACTACAAGCTCTGGATATACCTGTATATTCTCCATTTTAAAGATTCCAATAAAATGATCAGAGCTGGGTTGTTCAAGAGATATTTGGATCCTGGCTTCGCCATTGACTAGCTTTGTGACCTTGGGCAAGAAATCTAAGCATTCTGTTATACTACTACACATACTGTGTGAACACAAAAGACAAGAATATAAATGTCAGTGCCCAGCCCAGACAGAAAGAAGGGTAGGAGCTCATGAAATGTCCGTTTCTCCTCTCTGGCAACTCTAAGAAGGAGTTCTCTGTCAGTCAACCTTAGTTTCCTGTCATCTTTTGTTGTGTCACTATTCACCCCAAAGCATACTGACATGAAACGAGACTCATGCAGACTTCTATGGATCTTCCATCCTAGAATCAGCTAACTGAGTGATTCTTCCAATAGTCTCTACTGGGTTTGCTTGTCTTTATGACTACAGTCAGCTAGTAGTCAATGGCCTCCTTCACATACAAATCATTGGTAGAGAACTGAGTGTTGGTCGAGCAAAGAGGTAACTGGGCCTTGGTATCCCCATCTACCAAGCTATTTGAAGCTCATGTGAATGAGCTCCAAATGGTTAAGTATATATTTATAAGAACTGCAAGAGGGCAAATCACTGTGCACAATGCTGCAAATGCTTCTCTGGCCTAAACCACCACATGCTGAGATTCAAAAAAAATTTAAAAGCAAAAAAATAGTCTACACCTCAGGACAGGAAGAGTTTCAAAGTCATAAAGGAATGTGCGTCCTGGGAAGATGAGAATCTGT
Source organism: Dipodomys spectabilis (assembly GCF_019054845.1). Taxonomy (NCBI): domain Eukaryota; kingdom Metazoa; phylum Chordata; class Mammalia; order Rodentia; family Heteromyidae; genus Dipodomys; species Dipodomys spectabilis. The sequence goes on from NW_024870822.1 coordinate 19,201,370, forward strand.
GGCCATATTTGCAGTTTATCCAGAGGTGAGGTCTGCTTCTAGGACAATTGACACTCTATGGTCCAATCACTCAACATGTAAATCCCCTCTGTGCGTATCAGAAAATGTTTTTCCATAACTTTCCCAGGGCTTCCTCCATTCAATGCCAAAATGGTGCCATGATCTTCAGCCTAGAAGCCTGCCGAGCAGGAGACAGAGACAAAAGAACAAATGCTTAAATTATCTGATGAATGTCAGATACATTAAACTAATTTATGTAATAATGTAAGCACAGTGATAGGAAGGTAATATGAGAGACATAAATTATACATTATTATTGTCAGCTCCAGCACTTATCTTAGTAGTGTGTCAAAATACATCCTGATATGTTAACATTTATAGAAATGAACAACAAGTGCTCGTGCTCAGGGCTCTCCAGTGAGAAGCTGGATGTCATTTGCATATGTGCATCAAGCCGTCATTGTCTTTCTCGAGACTGACAAGGTAAGGAGAAGAGGACACCCTGTGTGCTCAGCTAGGAAGCCCTGGGCCAGCCAGAATCCTCCTGGTTCCAGAGGGTAGTCAATGTGAGAAGCCAGGAGACTGCATCCTCTTAGAGTGAGGCTCACAACTTAACAGCATTTTGAGCCAAGTCATTTTGCTTCTCCAAAGCTCAGTTTTCACATCTCTGAAATGGGAATACCAAATCTGTCCTTGAAAGATTACCATAAGTATCTGTTGAGATTAATTTGCTTTTCTTCTCATGGGGGGGGGTAGCATCTCTTGGTGGGGTGACAGGTGTATCTGTACAGTAATCTTAGACTTGGATGACTGGAAGAAGCCTGCTTCATCCATCCTAAGCACAAACCATGACTGCCAGGTACTATTAATGCTCCCCTTTCCCTAATGAGTTGTCTTCCAAATGTCATACTTATGCCCAGAGTAGAAGACCAGGAAGCTTCTAGCATCAGCATCTCAAGGTTGATAAAAGTCTGCAGGGAACTGTGGGTTAATCCTGGGCACTTTCAGTGTCTGGCCTCTGTGGAGGCTGAGAACCAAAGTCTCAACTCTCAGAGATTCAGAAATCTCTGGATATGGAAACGATCAGGGAGTAATTCAGAAGTACAGAGCAGGAGGGCAGTTAGCACACAGAGTTATACAAGTGGGAAATTTTCAGGAGGGATGACCCAAGGATGTTTATCCAGGCCATGAACACAACTTGACTTCAAGACAGGGGCTTTGCACACAATATGAGCATAATCAAAATCAAGTCCTGAATCTAGGCAACCTTAGAATTTGGGAAGTGAGAAAAAAAATTCAGGCAGAAGCTGAACAGAGAACCATCACAAGGATATGACGAACAGCCCCTGAAAGTGTACCATTTTCAGCAAGGGTGGAAATATACCTCTGTAATTTAAATCCTAATGTACCCACTGATCTGGGCAAGAGGGCAGACTGTTTCTATGAGATTAAGGAACAGTGACCCCATAAATGGAATGTAAAGAAGCAGATGCCAGAGATGGAACAAAGGGCAGCAATGGAACCAAAATGGCAGGAATTTGGTATCTACCTCCCTCTCTCTTGAGAGCTCATCTCCTTAGGATTCCCTACTTGTAAGCCTATTACTCCGTCTACAGTTTGAACTCAGGTTAGTCCAGATCTCCTTCTGGATTTCTGTTCTCCATTTTGAACATGAGCCAAAGAAATTATGTCTCTCTGGACAATTTGTTCCCGTCATACATCTGAATGTGGTACCTTCTGAATTCCACATCCTGGCTGCTTGACCTGCATTGCCCTGGCCCTACTCTACCCTGAGGCTGCTCCTGGTCCTGGTTCTGGTCCTGGTCCTGTCCCTCCAGCTCCCATGGCTTTTGTGATGAATCTCAGGGTTACAGCAATGAGCTTATTTGTCCTCAAGACCGCACAGGCTCTGCTCTAGCACATCTCTCTTTATGCAATTCAAAAGTCAAAACAACTAAGTGTTTTGATTTTAATATGGCAGATTCCAAAGAAATAACCCCACTATAGGAATATGACATTTTCAAGAGCAGGAAGCATTGTTCAAAAATGCGCATCACCATTTGCCTAGTGTGCCTAGGAGTTTAGATGAAGGTTAGAAATGTTTGACTGAGACGTCTTAAGTTTCTTTCGTAGAATGCAGTTTTGTTGGTGTGACCAAATCAACACATTATGTTCAACCAGAACAAAGACCAGAAAACATTGATCCTTGAGCCAAAGATCTAATTCATATTTTTATAAATAAAATTTTATTGAAACACAGCCACTTCTGTCTATCTACCCCTACTTTCATGACAATGGCAAAGTTGAGTGATTGCAACACAGACTTAATAATCCCTTACAGAAAAAGTTTGCTGATCTTTGCACTAGAGATTCATAGTCTATAATGAAGATTGACGTGAATAATGACAGGTGACTAGATCCTAAATGCTACGGCAGGCACACTATGCTACATCTTCCACAATATGCCACCTTCCTAAATTCTGTTTTCCCAAGTACATGGTACCATATCCCTTCACAACAGGAGTGAACAAGAAAGTAGGGGTGCCCAAGAATCAGGCGTAGCTGGAAAGAAGGCCAATTCTCACCTCATCTTATCTTCAGGCCCCCTGACACTTAAGCAACAATATCATTTTCCTTATCTCCTAGCAAAGCCCAGCAACTTTGCCCACCCATTTGCCATTCGACAAAGTCTTTTAAACAGATGACTTTTAATAAGTTAATCCATTCATTGTCTGGAGCTCTGAAAACTGACATAAAAGCACAATGACGCCTAATTAAACTTGTTCTGTGAAAACTAATTTGTCAAACCCAGAAGCACAGTTCATAGATAAATGCTAATATTTGAAAGTCAAATTAAAGTTGAAAAGGTTTGTAATAACAGTTAATTAACTCTTGTTTTGTTTTCCTTCACTACAAACTTGAACCAACTGCATTGCAGGCGCCTCTTTAACATTTTGGACCACAAAGATAAAATTCAAAGCTTTGAGATACGCCTTTGATGTTGGTATTCTCTGCAGATTTGATATTATTTTAAGTCTCTTTGTTTAAAAATTCATTTTTATTATCCCTGCATGAAATGCATGGCAATTCCCCAAATAACGAGCCATCAGTGCAATTAACATCGTCGATCGACACCAGCGTCCTGATAATTAATACAGACGCGCTGCCTCCCCAGCGAGAACTGTGAGGGCTTGATTTTTCAGAGCAACTGTTCATTTACAGACTCAGCTTCAACCTAATGAAAATGGATTGTGAAACTTTAATGAACAAGACTTTGCTGTCATAATAATAAAGACTTTGAAACAACGCGGAAGCCTCCATAGCAAGCGTCTGGCGCTGTGCTTGTTGCTACGGTACATCAAACCAATTAAGCCATATGATGAATATTTACACTGAGTGGGTTTTTTTTTCAACTCTATGACATAAGATAAACTCGTAAAAGTGAGCATTAATTCTGCGTCAACAGTTTCTGACATTACATCCTAGCAAAGACATATCCACCCAACCATGAGGCTGTGTCTACCTACCTCTGTTTTGTCTTAATAAATGTCAACAAAGGATTAGAACATTCTGAAAACTTGATTTGCATACACAGGTGGGGAGCAGGAGTGAGCAAAGAAATTACCTTGCTAGAGGTGTGTGTGTGTGTGTGTGTGTGTGTTTATTTTGCCTATGAGATGTGGGTAATAATCCTCCTATGAGCCGTGTCTGAATGTGTTCACCTCTGTGCTTGAAGGAATGCATGTCTGTCTCATAAATATGAATCTATTGGCTTAAGTAACAGTACACAAGTTCAAGTTCATCTAGTTATCTGTGCGTGCATCATGTTTGTGTATGCATCTATATTTCTGTGAATATGCATACAACAGTGATTAGAGAGGTAGATTTGGGTTTGTTGGCAATTGCTTGCATCTCTTCGATGGTATTTATTGGGCATCTAATACATACTAGAGTGTATGGAGTAGCAATAGTTATGAAATCTTCAAAAGCATCCTACTTGAGGGCCATCTAGTGAGGGCCAACCACAAAAAAGCAGGATGGAGCTAAGGTAGGAAGAAGATGTATGTATAACTAGAATATATAGCATAAATTAAGAAAAATTAGGACAGAGTTCTTCAGAGGAAGTGGAGCTTAAGCTGAGTATGGAAAAAAAATGAAGCTAGTAAGGCAAAGAAAGCAAGATGAGGAAGATATACCTAGGTGCCTTTGTGTATATATACCTGTGTGTATGAGGGAAAGATTGTTGTATATGGGTAGACACACACACACACACACACACACACACCTCTGTATACCCAGGCCCTGGATGTGGGAGTCATAGCAGGAAAACTCTCAGAACTAAAATCTATGCATGTGGATTGTAAATGACTCAGAGAGCAATGGAAGGTCCCTCTAATGACTCAAGGCAGCCGCTCTTGACCTGAAAATCTGCATGCTAATCTGAGCCAAGGGCAAGTCAAACTTCCATATGCTGTCAGCCTATGGCACTTATATGTAGAAGCAGACAAGGTTCCAGATGAATTTATTTAGAAGATGAATTTATTCTTTAACTTTGAGAACAAGCTCCACACCTTAATAAGTTTCAAGTTAAGGATATCCAAGTGTCTTCTAGAAGTAAGAGTGTCACATATAGAAAACCAACCAAACTAAAATAACTTTTCAGCTTAGACATTCCAACTATACCTAATTGTAAACACATGCATAAACACAGAAGAATAAATTCTTCTGTGAAGAAGGCGGAGGAGAAATAAAGGAACAGAAGGCATAAAAGAAAAGGAGGAGAGAAGAGAAGAAAAATCAAGGTATTGATAAGCTGTTTCTGAGTAATACAAGATTTCACAATTTGTCTAAGAGTTAGCAGATAATTCACCACTCATACTCTGCATGTCCAGAGCAATCCAGGTATAAGGAAGGAATTAATCAATAACCAAAACAGCCAAAAGAACTGTCACAACCCATGTAGTTTATCCACAGGGAGTCTTTGGAGCTAATTTATTTTCGTTATAAAAATTCTTCGATGTTGTTTTCTCAGCCTACAGAGGAGAGGCAGTCAATTGAATTTGTAGAGAAAAGCTACAACTCAGAGGCATCAGCAGAAGTGAGGAGGCAGAGATTTATCTGGAGCCATTCATTCTAGAGGACAACAGTTCTATCCGCCATGCTGCGAGCCTCCTTGAATTGTGGCTGCTGTTCATGATGATGGCTTGCATCATCAAGAAAAGTCTGGTCATCTCCAACTGTTTCTGGTGAATAAGACTATGAAAAGCTGCAGCAAAGTAATTTTTTTAAAAATGGTTTCTTTTGACTATCCAGAAAGTTCAATTGTCCAGACAGGTTTACTAGCATATCCTGAGTACCAGTCATCTCAGAGAATCCTTATTAAAACCTGAAGTAGAATTTGTGACTCCAGTTTTAGAGATAATGAAGTAGAAGAAGAGAGAAGTTGGACAGTTAGGTCAGGCACATGTCTGTTTTCATTTTTTCTACCCTGGGCAAGAAGTAGATCCAGGGTTTTAGAGATATGAAATCTAACAACAGATACTTAAAGTCTTTTTTTGTTTTGGGGGGGGGGGTCCGGTCGTGGGGCCTGAACTCTGGGCCTGCGCGCTGTCCCTCAGCTCTTCAATTCAAGGCTAGCGCTCTACCACTTGAGCCACAGCGCCACTTCCAGCTTTTTTCTTTTTGCTTATGTGGTGCTGAGGAATCGAACCCAGGGCCTCATGCATGCAAGGCAAGCGCTCTACCACTGAGCCACCTTCCCAGCCCCATAGATGCTTAAAGTCTTTCCACACATCAATCAGCTTGTTCCCTTGGAATTTACATAGATTCCCCTGACAAACTCTAACCTTACCTTGGTCTCTTCTCCTAGAACAATCAGAAATAGGGTTTAATGCAAGGAAATCTGAGAGAGAGATGTTAAGCTCTTAAAATGGCATAGACTCCTTTAACAAAATAAAGTCTCGAGGAAAGAAAAGTTTCTCCATGTGCTCTCTCATCCAATCTGCATAGCCATATTTTACTTAAGTATATCTATATTATACCTATTTTGAGATACACTATAGAATTTACCTGCACACTACCAGGCAGGACACAATCATTATCTCAAAGTTACAAAACATTACCCAAAGTTACAAAACTGAGAGATAGTCTTGGAATTTAATCCCAGAAATCTAAATTCAATCCCAGCAGTGTTCTTTCCCAGGCAATATCCTGCCTCTAAGAGTAATCTCTCAAGCCAAAACTGGCTAAGCCTTTTACAACTGCTGCAAGTCTTTCTAGTTTGGGACCAGGGTACAGAAAAAAAGAAGGCTGATTGTCTGTTACTATGAGTTACCTAGGCAGTATAGCTTCCTGGCTAACAGGTTCTGAAATATGAAAAGTACGATTAGAAGATCAAACTCCAGGGCTCTGGAAGCCATGAAGGACTTGTTGTCCTGCCTGGGGATTTAGAAGGAGAGATTTTTGAGGTCTGGAAGACCCCAAGCATTATCCTGTTCAACTTCTCTGCAACAGTCCTAGGGAGTGCTAGTAACAAACTCAGTGTCTGGGAATTCATCTCAATGATAAATTATAACCTTGTGGAGAGTACCTGTTCTACAGAATTAAATTGGGATCGGTTTGTCTCTCCAGCTGTGCCATGTCAGAATACACACCTAGGGCCTCTCCTCAACGAGACTTAATGGGTCAAAGACCTTCAAACTATGAGGCAGTCAGATGTGCTGAATGTTGGGACAATCTGCCTTCTCAGCAATAGGGCTGAGAAAATGTGTTTGGTCTCACTAGGTTGGGGCTTTTGTAGATCAGACATTTTCCCCAGGACATTGTACCATACATCCAGATAGTGCCTTCTTTCCATCCTTAAAATGAGAGTCCAGGACCCCAGTGAATTATCACTCCTACGGACTCCCAGGGCTCTGCACTACAAAGTGCATAGCAAATTACCTCAGAAGGATTGGCAACAGAATATATGTTACTTCCATTTCTAGCATTGCTATTTCCACACATCAATCATCAATCAGAAATAGTAATAGAGGACAATTAGCAGGGGGAGGCACTGGAACTCACTCCAAACCCTGAATTGTTTTTAAAGAACATAAATGGCATTGACATGGGGATCTGTGTTTTAGTTAAAGTTCTGTCTTTAAAGATGAGGAAGTGGAGGAGGAAAATTTTGATGATAAGGCCCACACAGAAGCAATCACTATTTCTACCTCGTTCGTGGATGCAAATGCTCACACCCATTATGGAAAATGGGTACATTATTAGCTCCCACTTTACAAACGAAGAAGCTGGGGCATAGAAAGGTGAAGTAACTTTGCCAAGGTCACATAATTGAAAAGCAATGGGATTGGAATCCTCGTATTCAAGGGTCCCTGGGGCCCTGGCTCTTACCCACTGTGGTAGTTCCCATCATCAATTTGCTCTGAGAGACTGGGCAAGGCCCATCCTCCCTGGGTCCCTTCTCTATTGCCTGGGGCTTTTAAAGGTCCAGTGGGGAAAGAAAGAAAGAGAGAGAGAGAGAGAGAGAGAGAGAGAGGGAGGGAGGGAGAGAGGGAGGAAGGGAAGGAAAGGAAGGAAGGAAGGAAGGAAGGAAGGAAGGAAGGAAGGAAGGAAGGAAGGAAGGAAGGAAGGAAGGAAGGAAAAGAAAAAACTGACTTGAGAAAGCTAGTGGAAGTTCCTGGGGAAGCCAAAGCTCTCCTCCTGGACATAACACCCCACCTCTTTGCATAGGAAATCCCTCCTGGCTGCCAGGGCAGCTCTCAGGCTCATCTGAACATGCAAATCAGAATCAATTATTCAAGACTAGGTCTATTTTGCATACCAATTCCATTTTCTTCTGTGTGGGAAGGTTCTCGCCCTTTTTAACCATTTAGAATAATGTGCATCAGACCTCAAAAATAAAAATAAAAGTTAAAGAGGTACTGGAGGAAGAGGGATACACTGTTTGTGTTTTGTTTTGTGGGTTGTTCTTCCTGCCTGATTTCTTCCTTCTGTCTAGGCTGACCTTGGCTAGAAAACGGGTGGGCAAAGATTCTTGCAGACGGACAGGGTTGACCAGGGGCTGGGGCAGGGAGTGTGTCTGGCGTTTCTACAGCACGGGTATCTAAGAACCTGGTAAATTTGTAGACTCTCGTCTTCACAAAACTACAAACATAAAACATGGCATACAAACTACAAATATACAATGTGGGCTCTCCCTGGAGAACCTGACCCTTGGTCATGAACACTTAGTCAAATCTGGAATGTTTTCAACCAGAACTAGTATGGAAATGAAGGCCCAATACTTCCTGTTTATGCAGGGGTGGCAGAGGAAAGCAGGTGAGATGACTGAGGCGTGGTCTCCATCCTTGTAAGACACAGTTCACCTGAGGTACTTAAAGACCTCACGTCCTTCACTGAGACAAACATGCACCAGAGCCCAACTCTGGGCCCAGCCCAGGTGATTGGCTCACCTGAGAGCACTTGCTTAATGGAAGCTGTCTTCAACTACATTCCTTTGAAAGACGCAAAAATACTATTTCCAAATTATACTGTTTTATATGACCATGGCTCTACATACAACCAAAGTGAGAAGAAGGTAAATAAAACTCTTGTGGCTTTTATCTAGTGGTATACCAACAATAAATCCTATTTTTCTTTTTTTCTGATTCTTAGTATATTTTCCAATTTTCTATTATGAAACTCTTGTTTTCTGATTACAAAAAAGATATAGGATTGACATTATAAATTGAAAAAAGAAAACCCATCTTTAGCCATGGATAATCTCTATGAATAGAGACAAATGCATTACATTAGGATATTGAGAACAGATAGAAAACAATCTTATACTGGGTACAGTTGGTAATGCCTGTTATCCCAGCTACTTGGGAGGTAGAGATCAAGTAGATTTAGATTTAAAGCTAGTTCCAGGGGAAAAAAAGAAATTGTAAGACCCTATCTGAAAAAGAACTACAGTAAAAATTTCTGGGTACTCAGCTCAAAAGAGAGAGCCTATATAACAAGTGCAAAGCCTTGAGTTCAAAACCAAGTTCTATTAATAAAAAGAAGTAAAAGCGAAATCCTAAGAGCTACACTAACTTGTAGGAAGAACTACTACAAGCTAAATAGAAACAGAGAGAGAGAGCAAGAAAGAGAGAGACAGAGAGAGAGACAGAAAGAGAGAGAGAGAGAAAGAGATCTAGTTAGCCCATGGGGCCATTTGCAGTAGCCAATAAAACTACTGCAATCCCCAACTATATATGCCTTTCCCAGCTGTGAATTTCTATCACTGGGCTTGAGAGTCCAGCGGGATGTGTCCTAAAAAGGATCCCTTTGGCTCTCTCTTTTTCCCAGAATCACCCAAAACAATACCCATGCTTGATACTTCACTGTGAATAAGCTCATGGGTGCCTTTCCTATGGGTGCCTTTCCTATGAGCAGGATTTTCCAGGGAGCAGTGATCACATACACAGCCTGGCTAAGGTGAAAGAAAGGCAGAGAATGTGGAAGAAGAGAGAGAGAGAGAGAATGAGCTACCCACTCATGTACTAGTAAAAGACAGAGAACAGAAATGAAGATGGCTATATTGTCACTAGAAAAACAGAGAAAACATCACACCCCAGCTCCTGTCTCATTCAGGAGACATGGCATTGATTCCAGCTGGCGTTCTGTGACACAGCTTTAATCTTTCCAACAAATCTTTTCGCTAAGCTGCTTTGAGGAGGCTTAGACTCCCATAACCAAATAATACTTAAGGTAGTGTGAAGCCAGACAGAAGCAGCGTGTCTACCTAAGACTGAGTGTCTGGAACATCTGAATGAGTGCAGGGGACATCTGAGAAATTATGTGTAACATCTGCATGGGTGTGTTTGTGTAACAGGCTAAGTGTGTGTAACATCCAAGCACTTGTGACATCTTGAGAGAGTGTGTGTGAGAGATCAAAGTAAGTGTATGTAGCACTGGAATAAGTATGCATAGTTAGCTGGAGTCAATAAATGTTTAAATCTGGGACCTGTCAGTTGTAATTTTTATCAATTTTCTCTCCACAATCTGGTCTTTTATTCTGCCCAAGGGTCCCATCTTTGCAAATCTCACCTGAGACCAGGGCAGACTTTTTCTGGAAACTTCTCTGCCTGTTCACAGATTAGCAGAAAGAAGAACAGCCAGGCAAATTCTTCCTTTCCCTGATCGTTAGCCACTATCTGCTGATTCTCTTTAACTCTTTCAGAAGACTCAAGCCTGGGACCAAGAGGCAGCTTCATCTTGCTTGATCTTAGCACTGATCCACAATCTCATCGGATACTCAAAACAACCCTTGGGTGTTTTGAGGGTGGAGATAACTATTCCTAGTCATTGATAAGTAAAACTGAGGTCCATAGCTATCTGGTGGCCCACAGTGATATCCAGTGGTCATCAGGACTTTCAGAGCACATGGATTAGGAGTAGACAGGATTTGAACTGCATTCTCCTCACTCCAGAGTCTGAGTCCTTCTCGTTTTGCCACACTCCTCTTCAGCAATTTCTGCAGATAGAATAGCCAGCCTTTTCCAGTCCTGCTCTGGCCACCATGCGATGCATAACTGCACAACACACAGCTTGCAGAAACAGGAGTTGCTTCAGATCCCACTTGCCAGTGGCTTTCACCCCACTAGCACAGGGGTTGATAGAGGAATGAAGAACACTGAGCCTGAACACTGGATGTGCTATACTATCTAGGTGCTAGGAAGACAGATTTATTCTGCTAGTTTTTGGGGCTTGGTTTGATTTTCAGAACCAATGACACAGGAGAAAGCCTTTCCAAAAGGGCTTCATCAGCTTCATTTCCTCAAGACTAATACTAAGGAGATACACAGCCTGTTCAAGGACTTCTTGCAGCCAAAATGGGCTTCTTAAGCTCTGCCTGGCAGATGGAAAAGAGTATCACGACACTAGTATGCAGTGGACATTAAGAAGGCATCTGACTTAGCTGAAGCCTTGTTAGATTTCACCATGTACTTAAGCCACTGGACAGTGTGGCATGGACAGCTGTTCATGTTTACTGCTGTTGACTAGCCTGTTGATCCAAAAGATCTAGTTAGCCCATGGGGCCATTTGCAGTAGCCAATAAAACTACTGCAATCTCCAACTATATATGCCTTTCCCAGCTGTGAATTTCTATCACTGGGCTTGAGATTCCAGCGGGATGTGTCCTAAAAAGGATCCCTTTGGCTCTATCTTTTTCCCAGAATCACCCAAAACAATACCCATGCTTGATATTTCACTGTGAATAAGCTCATGGGTGCCTTTCCTATGAGCAGGATTTTCCAGGGAACAGTGATCACATACACAGCCTGGCTAAGGTGAAAGAAAGGCAGAGAATGTGGAAAGATAAAGATTGTAAGGTAAAAGCCCCAGAGATAAGTGTAACAACATTTTAGTTTGCAGAAGGCCTGCTTACACTCTCCTGAGTTACTCCTTGTGGCCGAGCCCTAATGAAATGTTTTCCATGGGTGGGAGTACAAGTTAAAGCACTTCATACATTAACTCTCTTAATCTCTTTTCTCTCCAGTTCTTGGAGTCTCTATTCTGCAGCAATAAAGACATTCACTGGTAAAAGATGGTCTAAGTGCCTCCGATGGATGGATGTGATAGTAAAGAAAGAACAGCTCAGGGGATAACTCCTTTGTGACACTGATACTACTTCAGAAAACATGTTCCTGCCCATATTCCCCAGAACTATTTTCAACGGATCTATTTTATCTTGGCTGTCTTTTTTCCACTTGGCTAGGAAACCATCAAATGAAAAATAGTAGATTTCTATTAGAAATAGAGAACAACATCACAAGCACTACTATTAATGAGGTGATTTAAAAATATATATATTCAATCAAGAGTAATTGAGACTGAGCCCAGTAAGTCATGGAAAATTATAAACTATGCCCACTCTAGGGCATGACTGACTATTAAAATCTTTTTCACACCATTGCCTACAGAAAGCAGCTGGGCACGGTGCCACCAGGGAGGTGGCAGCAGAGTGGCCTCATTCCCTAAACAGGCTTGAAAAGAAGAGAACAATCAGATGGATTGCTGAATCAAACTTAACTCTTTTTGTGCCATGCCTATTTTTTTTTTACAAAGAACAATTAAGAAATCGACTCCTTGAGAGTAAGACATGAAATAGCGTATTCATTTGGGAAAAAAATAGTTGAATGCATTTACTAAATATTCACTATGAATTTCTCCAGCAGTACTTTGAATGCAAACAAAACCAACTATGTCTAGTCTATTTTATTCATTCTTGGGTATAGAGGTAGAAAGGAGAGGTCAGAAAAGCTGAAATGATCCACCCAATGTCGCAGTTGATCTATAGCAAAGCTGCCACAGCCTATGTTAATTCAACTCCTGGAAGTCTTTGTTGTGCTTGCCTAGTTTTCTGGTGCTAGGTCCTTTAGCCCTGGCTCAAGAAAAGACCAGCAAATCTCAGTTATTTGAAATTCTTGGCACCCTACCATGTTTTTTGTTTTTTAATACCTTTTCACATTTTACTCAAAGAGAAAACCTGGGTAGTTCATAAGTTTGGGACCATGTCCAAATTTCTTTTGAGTTAGCTAGTGCACAGAATATTTCGCAGGATGAGCTACTAGTTGCAGAAATGGTCTCCTTGAGAGTATTTCTCTGTTCAGGAATGTGAATGGACTTGTGGAAAGGATGGGAACCCTGGGATCCAGATCCTGAAAAGCTCAGAGTCCTTATTTCTTGCAGTTGCTTCCTTTTCCTGACTCTTTACACACACACACAAACACACACACACACACACACACACACACACACACACCTGTAAAAGAGATTAAGACCTAGAAAGAGAACAGGACTTGGCTGTTTCTAATATGTATCTTTTGTTTCTCTCTAACAAATTCTTAATGTAAGTTTCATTATATTCCATATTCTGAAACCCAATTTTTTTTAAACCAGAGGAAAACTAAAAATTCTATTTAGGTAAACTTCTTGGACAGGTGGGATCTCTCTTGCCAAAGTTTGAGGCCACATTGTCAGACAGAAGTCCCTCTGAGTCAAGCATCCATTAACAGAAATTTTTTTTGGGGGGTCCAGTTGTGGGGCCTGAACTCATGGCCTGGGCGCTGTCCCTCAGCTCTTCAGCTCAAGGCTAGCGCTCTACCACTTGAGCCACAGCGCCACTTCCAGCTTTTTTCTTTTTGCTTATGTGGTGCTCAGGAATCGAACCCAGGGCCTCATGCATGCAAAGCAAGTACTCTACCACTGAGCCACCTTCCCAGCCCCCATTAACAGACATTTTAGCCTCAAATTTATTCTGGGTTACTAGTATGATGACGGAATGTTTATTTAACCTAAGGTTTAATTTCTTCAGCTTCAAGTGGAACTAATAACACTCATCTACTTCACATGATGGTTGTGAAGATCAAGTCTTCTAAACTATCTGAAACATTTAAAAGTGCATATTTCAGGTGATGACCCTGAAAGAGCCCAGTCTCTGGTGCATAAACTGCTTGAATCATAAATTGCTTGGACCATAAGCAGATCAGCATGAAAGGAGCTATGGCTTTCAGATCATTCTCATGTAAGTACAAGTGGTGATGCCACCATGTACCAGGTGAGTGCTATGGAGAAGTTCATTGCAGAGTCTTGGTTTTCTCTACATAAAGGGAAAGTAGCAATGTGTTCCTCACTTAAATGTAGAGGGACTGCCGTGATGTGCCAGTAAATATTTAACCATGAGATTTCTTTATTCTTGATGTTTTATTTTTCTTACTATGTATTACAGGCTGGCCTTGAGCTCAGAATCTTCCTCCTGCCTCCACCTACAAAGTACTGTGATTACAGGCATGAGCTGCCAAAAACAAGATTTCCAGACAACAATGCCGTGTAGCATTTGGTGTAGCATTAGCCTGGCATAAATACTTTCACAAAAGCAAACTCCAAGTTACCAGCATGGTGCCACTAAAAAGCCAAATTGGGAAGAGATGCACAAAATTGGTTCACAACTTGGCCTGAGGCAGAGGAAATGAGATAATAAGAAGCTATTCATTCATCCACTTGCTAGGAATCAGTTAAGTGCTCATTCACTGTCGGACGACATGGGCTCTATCCTCCAAAGTTCAGAATCTGGAGGGAAAAAAATCCCAACAGTTATGTACCTATGATCATATAAAATGAAATCAAAATGAACTTCAAGATATGGAAACAAGAGGGATCTTTTTGTTTCGTTTTTTGGTGTTTTTTTTTTTTTAATGTACTGTGTAAAGTTATTTCTTTTCTCTTTTTTCCCCACCCCCTTTGGTTTACCCTCTGTTGCCACTTTTTTTGATATTGATACCCTCTGTTTTATATATAAATTTATCTGTTTGGGGGTTGGGAAGGGGAATCACACAATGGTGAGACAAAGGACAATGGACCAATGCAACAGCATTACTCACAAGACGCTATATTGGAAATGAACTTTACAAGTTGTAGGGGAGTGTGGGGGAGGGAGGGAAAGCAGGGGAAAACAAGGGAGGGGATAACATTGTTGTACAAGAAAAGTACTCATTACCTTACTTATATAACTGTAACCCCTTTGTACATCACCTGTACAGTAAAATAATGTATTATTTTTAAAAATCCCACAGGAAGATTCATTGCTATAGTAAAAGAAATTAGGAAAACTAGAAGTAGCTTCTCAGGTCACTGTGAGGACCATATCACCACACAAAGATACTGAGGGAAAAAAGAGGAATGATTCCCAGCCAAACCTCGACCATGAGGGTCCTGGAACTCATCCTCCTCACTCAATGTCATCCATACCCTCTGTCCTCCTCCATCACCTAGGCAACTGAGGCAATGTGGGATTAGTTGCCTGGCAACAATGCCCACATTTTTATTCCTCTATGTATCCATGTGCCCTGACCACCAGTGTCATTGTCTCCCTAGAGGCCACTTCTCTCTACTGCAGCCCCCAGCCCTGTGCCAAGGCCAGGTGCCAGTTACCGTTGTACATTTGGAGAGAAATCCACACTACTGCTTGTTGTCATGAAAGAAAGAAAGAAAAAAACACTCCAAACAAGGAGCCCAGATCAAGAGCCAAGAGACTTGGAGTTTAGTCTTAGCTAGACCTCAGGAAGGTTGTTTGACTATTTTGAGCATTCGTTTCTTCATCTGCCAAATGGAGATTTTGCTCAAAACCTATCCAATGGGGATTTTCTTTCATCTGCAAAAGGCAGGATTATTAAGCCTGCTGGGCCTCCACACAAAGTTGTCTCCGGGTCCATATGTGTGATGAGTCCTCTCAAGTGCAAGAGGAGAGGATCACCAGCTGTATTGGAGCGTCAGAAAGAGCCTGGGCCTCTCCAGAGTTCCTCAAAGCGAGACTGAGGCCTTGGCACCAGGAAACCAAGAGGCAAGGCAAGCCAAATCTCTTCCAGGACAAAGCAGGTGACATGTCCTAATGGATTCTGAAGAGAGTTCGTGTTCCTGCCCTTACCCATTGTAAAGCCATTTAGACAGGCAGCCCAGAATCCTGCCCAACAGCTCTTTCTCTCTGAGAAGGAAATTGGCAGCCCAGAGAAGTGAGCAGCTCTCAGCTTGGACTTGATTAGAGACCAATTTGGGCCTGTTAGCCGAGTCTCCAGTATCATCTTAGCCAATTACTAGCCCAGCCTGGCCTGCAGCTGGCTGCTCTCCTCCAAGCTGGACACTTTTAGTTCCAGCAGAGCCCCTCTCCTGTGCCTGAGGCAAAAGAACAGGGTGACTGTGGCCCATAAAAAGATGTGGAGAGAAATAATTCACTCAGCAAGGTAATGGTGTGGGTGGGGCTTCAGCTGCAGCTTTAATTTAAAAAAAAAATCCTCAATAAACAGTCTTGTGGCTTGTGTTTAATAAGTATGGGAATTTATAAACTCTCTCCAGCTATGGGGCTCTGATGACTATTAAATTTCACGTCTGGCAGAGGAATTTTGGCCTTCTGGGCTAACTGAGCTAGCCCATCTCTGCCAAGCCAGACAGACTGGCAACCCAGAAGGAAGGCTGATGAAACTTTGCCCACATGGTCCCCCACTCCGGTATTTCAAAGCTTCTTGGTCTGGCTGTCCCCCAACCAGGACCCATAGGAGTGTCATGTTTGCCTAAAGACTCACCTTCCTGTTCCTCTTCTGGCCTCTGCAGGAAACTGGAATTGGTGTGGCCTCCAGGGTACACTGCTCCCAGGGATGCGAGGGAAAAAGGTCAACTCTGAATAAGGCAATGCTTCAGCCCCTGGCTGGGGCTGCCTGGTGTATCTAAAACCATTCAAAGCCCCTCCCACCTGGCCCCGCCTACCATTTGCCCCTCCTACTTTGACCCCTCCCTCTCTGGCATCCTGTTTGCTTTCTATGTACTTTCCATTCCGTCTCTTGTCTCCAAGTCTGTTTATGCTACTTGCTCTGCCTTGAGTAGCCTGATCCTCATGTTTTTGCCTGGTGCCAAGTAGTCCTTAAGAACACAGACCCTGGAGCCAATCTAGAGCTTGAGTTCCTGTCCACTACTCACCATCTATTTAATGAGGGGCAAGTTTATTCATCTGTTCCTGCCTTTGATTTCATCAGCTATACGGTGGGATTTGCCAACGAGTTATTGTGAAGGGCTGGGAATGTGGCTTAGTGGTAGAGTGCTTGCCTAACATGCATGAAGCCCTGGGTTCAATTCCTCAGTACCTCATAAACAGAAAAAGCCAGAAGTGGCACTATGTCTCAAGTAATAGAATGCTAGCCTTGATCAAAAGAAGCTCAGGGACAGTGCCCCAGACTCTGAGTTCAAGCTCCAGGACAGGCAAAAAAAAAACAAAAAAAAAGTTACTGTGAGGACTGTGTGCTGCCTAGATGGACAGGTAGCTCTGTGTGTGTGTGTGTGTGTGTGTGTGTGTGTGTGTGTGTGTGTAAAATGTTACTTCGCTCTTGCTACATAGCATTATGAACTGTTTGTTATGGTTTTACTTTAAGACAGATATTAGCAAATTGTCACCTGCAGGCCAAATCCACCTACCTATTTTTATAGATAAAGTTTCATTAAAGCACAACCACAGTCATTTATTATATATCATCCATAACTGTTTATCTGCTCCCATGACAGAATAAGCATTTGTCACAGAGACTGTATGGCCCTCAAATCTGAAATAATCATTATGTGCCCCTTTGCTCAGAATTCTGTTGACCTCATTGGACAGTTTCCTTCAAGCCTCACATCCCAGGCTTTAAACAACAACAACAAAAAAACCACTTCACACACTATTGCAGTGGTCTGTTGGGGTATCTGCTTCCACTGTTGTACCAGGGGCCCTTGAAGTGAAGAAACCATATCTTCTTTATTTTTCTTTTAGGGGATGTACAGAATGAATTCAAAATAATATGGACCCAGGGAGGGTCAGAGTCATCAAGACAGCACAAACATAAGCACCTGAACCATGCACAAGCCTAGTTTAAGTGAGGGCAGATCCAGCTCTCTAAGGGCTTCTGTGACAGTAGAGGGAAGTCCTTACCTTTCCTACATTTTATCTGCTCCATTTCAGAATGAAGCAGCTTCCAAAGCAGGAGGTGAAGGGGGAATACTATGAACCATGTTTTCATAATCACTAATTATCAGAGCTTAAAATTCCTATGTTCTGGGGGTGAGGCAGTGGTAACTGACACAAGATTTAGGGGAATGGGAGATGATAAGGTTGGTATAGGGCTGGGACTCAAAACATGACAGAAAAGTGTATTCCTAAGTCAGTTAGTGGCTGAGAAAGCAAAGCTATGACCAAATCTAGGGGCTTTTAGATTTATTTTCCACCTATTCTTTGTCAAGACAAGTAGGACACCTACGCTTGAAGATAAAAGTCATGGGAGGAAGGATGCTATGACCTTATGTACAACTAATATCATATTCAACAACAAAAGGTTTACCCCCAGATAGAGGAAATATCCTTTGTGGTTTAGGGGAAGGAAGATGATTAGAAATGTGTTGGTAAACAGATAAACAAGAAAGCTTCAGCCCTGCCTTCTCAAAGTAAGGTTGTAATTGCCCTTGTAAACGAGACTGAAACACAAGGACTGGACTGGATCCTATTACTATGAAGTCTCCGCTTAGTCAAAGATTCCCAGCCAATGACACACTCACTGTAAGCAATACTCAAAACAGTAAAATCTCCAATAACAGGAAAAGAATTCAAGGAAGCCTCTTGGGTCTTTATAAAAACTGGCTCATACAAACCTTTGCTAGGTAAATTGAATGTGGCATGATGCAGAGCAAGAGACCAGGTGAGGCATAATTGTGACAGTTACTAAAGATACCACAAGCAGTAGAAATCCTCAAATCTCATTTTTTTTCAAGTAGAGTCTTGGTATGTCTCTAGACACTCAGCCTAGGAATTATCTCTTTTTAAAATATATATATATCTTTTCAATAAAACTTTTAGTGTGTCATTAGATAGCATAGTCTTAGAAAGAGATAACACCATGCATCATTTCTTTTTTTGTTTTTTTTTTAAATAAGTTTTTTTTTTATTGTGAAAATTCTGTACAGAGAGGCTACAGTTACATGAGCAAGGTAATGAGTACATTTCTTATCCAGCATTGTTGCTCCTTTGTTTTCCCCTACTATCCTGTCCCTCCCACCTCCTCAACTACAGCCTCCCCAACTCTCCACCCCCCCCCCATGCTTCATTTCTTAAGTGTTTTTCATTTACTTGACCAGGAAATGTTCACTCAGCTTTTATTCTGCAACTAGAGATAAAGGTGATAGCAGTAGTGTGATCTCTTTTAGGAAAGAGTCTGGTCTTTTCTGATATCACTAGTACTTAGGACAGACCCTGGTAGAGACAGATGCTTAGAAAACAAATGGTGGTTAGACAGAACTGACCTCCTTCTCCGACTTCAATTAAGCTCTACTATGGGTGTTACACATAAAATTTGGGTATACTTGTCCACAGATTTTGGAAAAAGGCTATTCTTCCATGAGACATCATGGATCCTTTATCCCCAAAGTAAGGAACATGTCATGTGACCATTTTTTCTGATACTAGTAGGTTATTCAAACTGGTACAATTTTAGAGGATGTTTTGGCAGAAAAGCTCATGTCAATATAAATAAGTTTCTAACAACCACCATGAGCAAAATTCTCTTGCACTCTTGTTGTTCCCTTATACACAATATTAAAGTGTCTGAAAATTATAGAAATTACTTTATCAGCTACATTAATTTCCTCATGAAATGTCTCAACATATCAACTCAAAATGAAGCATCAAAATTCTGCAGTTGCATTTAAATATGTTAATAATCACAGGTAAACAAATCCAAGGCTGAAATTGTGCACAAAGAATGGAGGCAGCTTTGTGGAGGCTCACAAACACAATGTAGGATAATTATATGCTAAAACACTTAACCTTGGGAAGACTCAGAAAATTCACAAAGATCAATTGCTCATAAAAAAAGAAAAAAGTTTTTAATCAAATGAGTGAGTTATCTACTTAATGGTTAGAAAATTGATGGGAATTCCTTTGATAACACCATTTTGATTTGATTAGTTGTACTATTTTTATATCTTTAGTAAACAGAGTTTGATTATGCCACTGAGATCCTTTTCTGCAGAAATAGTACAAACTCATTAGTGGTTAAGAAGAAAGTAAAGAAGGAAGACAAAATAAAATCTCTAAAATCATAACCTCCTATCCTCTACTCTTTCCTTCTTGTTTTTTGGTTGTATTCATTTTATTGCTAACAAATAGCTCAGATTTATTAAATGACAGATTTATTGTCTTAAAATTCTTGAGACTACAAGTCAGAGACCAAGGTTTTAGCAGAGCTGGTTTTACCTATGGCTAGTAGAAGGCCCTCTTGTCCTGATGGCCTTTCTCCACAGCTTCCTGTGTCCAGATTCCCTCTTGTTAAGGGCATAGTCATGTCAGATTAGATTCTACTCCAGTGATTTCAATTTAGCTTACTTATCAAGGACTTTAAAGTCCTTGCTCCAAATACTATCACATTCTGCACATTAGGGTCTAGGAATTGGACACAAAAATTGGGAGATCACAGCCTGTAGCACAAATGGACACCATTCACTCCATTTTGTAAATGAGAGTATCACTGCCTTAAAAGAATTACTTTTCAAATTTACATTTGTACCTCTCCAATCTGTTAGCCACATCAAGTTACAAATATCTCTGTTGATTTTATTGCCTGAATTTCTCTTCCTCACGTCCTCATCATCTCTCATATTCTTACAGCAGCTTTTCCTTCAACCTTGCTGACATCACCAGCCAGTGATCTTTCTACAGAAAACAAGCCCCAAACTTACAGTCTCTTCCCTACTTAAAATCTTTCCTGCCTGCTTAACTAGCCTAACATTTTTTTAAAAATCTGTCAATCACATTTCTGAAGATTTAACGAAAGGAAACAATCAGAATATTATGCAAGTACACACATGTAGGATTTGTTGTTGTTGTGTACAGCAATGTTGACAATGGAGCCAGACTACCTTTCCAGGTGCAATTCCTGTCCCCACACCCCATCCTGGACTCGACAGCTCCCTCCTTCCCACAATGCTGTCTCCTGCCCCCATGCCTTTTCTTTTTTTCTTTCATTTTTGTTTTTGTTTATGCTGATCCTAGGCCTTGAACTCTGGGCCTAAGCGCTGTCCCTGAGCTGCTTTTGCTCAAGGCTAGCGTTCTACCACTTGAACACTGCTCCACTTCCAGATTCTTCTGTGAATAATTGTAGAGTCTCAGGGACTTTCCTGCTGGGCTGGCTTTGAACTGCAATTCTCAGATTCTAGCATCCTGATTAGCTAAGCTTACAGGATGAACCCCTGGTGCCTGGCCTCCCCTATGCTTTTGTATGTGCCTTTCCCTCTATACAAGATCACACTTTCCCACATACTTTGACTGATAAACTCCCATTCATCTTTTAAAACCCACATCCAGTGTATTTTCCCCTGTGAAGATTTCCTTAACTCTCAAGACACAATGGTTCTTTTTTTTCCTGGATCCTCACGGTTCTTGATTTATGCCTTTATCACAGCAAATGGTTTCTTGAACTTTGTTTACTTTTGATGTTCTTTTCAGTAGTCTAGACTGAACCAGATTGTTAAGATATTTATATGAGATGGTGGTCCACTATAATAATGTAGCAACCTTGCTGAAGTGCTGAGGGTGAACTAAAGGAAGTCTGAGGCTCATTACAAGGGCTCATTGCATGTCCTTCCTCCTCAAGGGTCTAGGCCACATGGAGCACCCATCCACACTGGGATTAAGACTGAGTAGCTTAAGACTGTGAGTCAGTAGCTCTTGCGTGTGTAATGTGATATTAGCTTCCTCCCACCACCTTTATCTTCAGGCTTCGATGTTCTACTTTTCTTGACTAAAAATAAATGAAGAAAATTCTAGAAAATATCTTCCCCTGACGTGGGGGATAGCTCTTCTGGTTCTGTTTCTTGACTTAGCAATGAATAACTAACACTACATCTACGATCATCTATATCCACTAGCAAGAAGCCAGAATGGAAAGGCTGCCTCCTTCTCATTCAACCATTCCCACTTAATCTCCCATACTTATCATCCATACTTATCTCTCCACCGTGGCCCAATTTATGAAGCACTGCTGGGTCAGAGATACACTCCTCAACATCGGTGCTACAAATTCATCCTGCCTCTGTCTCCATATCTTACCCTCCTCTCTGATGCTCTAAGATTGATTCCTGCCTCTCAAAAATTGCAAGGACAGTATCATTTCTTCTTCTTTATACCATATCAAACTTTTTCCACTGAAGCAAATATTATATAGCTCATCACTGTGGTCTATATCCTAAAGGCTAAGGCTTTTCTTCCTACAACTTTTTAAAAGCTTTCTTAAAAATGAAAAAAAAAAAAAGAGAAAATAATGTACTGAGGCACAATAACATCCTAAATGTGATAAGTTTCTGTATGGCTCATGGGACCAGGGGCCCTGAAAAATTACCATGCCAATAGTTTGTCATATGAAAGAGAGATAATGTTTTCTCTTCCATTATGGCCTGGAAGTCTTCAGAGGCTTCTTCCATGGACCAGGATCCTAGCTCTTCCCTCAGGTGGAACTAAGCCAAAACACCTGACACTTTACCCCCAGACACTGGTCCATGAAGAGGCCCATGACCATAAAGCAGCGGGAAATCAGGCAAAGCCTATGGCTCTAACTTGTTTGGGAAGCCACTGGGGGAACCCCAGTAATATAGATGGAGCCCTCTTGACCTCTCAGAAGCAAGAACAAGGAAAAGCCAAACTATTTGTTCCTCCTACTCTAGAATCTCATCCTTCTTTGGCCAGAGAATCAGGGCTGGTGCTGCAGGAAAGCAGATAGGGGTTGGGTTCCTGTCTGCACTATGTGAACTAGGCCTAGAGGGTAAGGGATCTCATACTGAGGGAGCTCTTATATCCTGCTTTCATCTTATACCCTAGAACCTTCTCTTTTCCAAACCTCATTAGGAAACTTGTTAAGGTTTATCCAGATGCATGTCTGCTGATCAATGAGAATGAACAAAGGAGATTGGAGAAGACAGTCACATTGGAACAGTCCATACTACTCTTTTCTAACTCCTAAGAGGCACAATAGACAAGTCATCTTGCCCAAGAAAATACACACACACACACACACACACACACACACACACACACACACACACAATGAAAATTAAATAGAGCAATAACTGAAAGCCAAAGGCATTTGGTATAAAGTAAGAGAAAACTAGTAGAAAGGCAACAGTGGAGAAGAAGGAAGAATTGTGTAGCTGCTGTGCAGCTTTACACTGAATACCAGCAACACTGCTGCAGTATTATTATCTCATGCTAGAACTGAGAAGCCGAGGCTTATAAACAGTTGTCTTTCAAAGTCTACTTGACATCAGCTTCAACAGGAGTAGGTAGATGGGTCCAGACCTGGGAAATATACATTCCAAAGCTTGTTCCTTCTCACTACCCCCTCTCATTCTCTACCGCTCCTTCCCACATAAAAGAAGCTGCCATCATCTTTATCAAGACCAATGAGATGTTACCAAGCATACTGCTGAATTCAGTGTACACCTTAGAGCAAAACTTAGGAAAAGTAGTTCATTGATGAGGATTCTGGAGGAAGTCTCTCCTCTACTCAGCCACTGGTAAGAAATGGCTAAGAAAGAAGTAACAGCCCAAAGACCTTATTCTCAGTGGCTTATTAAACATTTAAAATGTGGTGCATTTCTTCAGTGAGAGACAGCATACATTCAGCATATTGTGTGTGCTGATCCTAAGTGTACAAGTTGTTGCAACTTTGTATATATGCAGTTGTATAAGTAGAATCTGGACATACAAATTGTCTCGTACCTCACAAGGCTCCCCCCACCCCTTCTCAGTGAATACCAGCTCCCCGAGGAATATCCAATATCCTGACTCCTATTGCTATAGATTAGTCTTTCCCATTCCTAAATTTAATGTAACTGTACCAGACTCTGGGTGTACCACTGTGTCTGGCTTTTTTCACTCAAAGTTAAATCTGTAATATCCATCCATGTTATTTTGTGTGCATGTGTGTGTGCCAGTTCTAGGGTTTGAACTCAGAGCCTAGGTGCTCTCCTTAGCTTTTTCACTCAGGATTGGTGCTCTGCCACTTGAACCACAACTTCACTTATGGCTTTATGCTGATTAATTGAAGAGTCTCAAACACTTTCCTGCTTGGGCTGGCCTTGAACCTTGATCCTCAGGTCTCAGACTCCTGAGTAGCTAGGTGTGAGCCACTGGCACACAACTATCATGTTATGACATGTATAAGAATCCTTTTTCTGCAACAATCTGTCACTTGTCTGCACTGTCATGGTCTCATTCTTCTCCCTTAATATACCATGCATCTTCCCGTGGTATATTTAACAGAACTCTTACTTCTTGGAATGGTCTTTCTTTTCCTTCTCTTCTCACAGGAAGCTATCTCATCCTTCAATCTAAGACCCAGTTTTCCTTCCTTAGATGAAGCTTTGCCTGACAAACTCCACTCTTGTCAAAGACTAGGCACCCAAGACCTTCATTACAGGCTGAGGTTGCTTTCCCCATTAATCACCCAGTCTTTCATCCTGAGACAATT
Organism: Dipodomys spectabilis; assembly: GCF_019054845.1. NCBI lineage: Eukaryota > Metazoa > Chordata > Mammalia > Rodentia > Heteromyidae > Dipodomys > Dipodomys spectabilis. The sequence goes on from NW_024870822.1 coordinate 19,225,432, forward strand.
GTCTCAGACAGCAGGATCCATATCTGTCCTTTGTGCTCACCATTGCAGCCTTGCCATTGTGGGTACTCACTTATTTCTTCAACAAGTGAATAAATACATGAAGTAATCAACTCAGAGCCTGGCCTACAGCAGCCCATAAGCACGGTGTTCACTTCCCCTCCTTTCCTCATGGTGTGTGAAGTCTGAGTTCTTCTACATTTTGTGTTCACTACCTAAGCAATTGTCACTCTTTAGAGGTGGTGCTGGAGTAGTCATACCACTTTTATTCACACAGTCTTCAGAATTATTTTTTATGCTAGTCTTGGGACTTAGACTGGAGGCCTGGGCACAGTCCCTGGGGTTTTTTGTTCAAAAATAGCACTCTATCCACTTGAACCACAAGTTCCCTTCTAGCTTTTGGGTGGGTAATTGAAGATAAAAGTCTCAAGGACTTTCTTGTCCAGGCTGGCTTCAAACCCCAATCCTCAGATATCAGACTCTAGAGTAGCTAGGATTGCAGGTGTGAGTCACTGGGGGCAAGCCAGAATGATTTTTGAAATATTTCTACCAGAGACATTGAGACTGGAAGAAGCCTGGCTCGAGTTTCAGAGTGGGTGTGGCATTTCCGAGTTTCCATAAGGCTCTTTCCGAAGCAGTCCTTCCAGGATCCCTAAGGAGAATATGAAGGAAAGGGAGGTGGGGGGGAGGGGGGAAAGAATTAGGAAGAAATATAAGAAAATGAGAACACTAGCTTTCTAAGGGAGTTAAGATAGTGTAAGAGAGACTTCTCTAGACTTTACTATAATTTGAAGTTTCCTATATGGAACCTGCATGCTGTTCATAATAACACAACATTAGTTTTAAAGGTCAGTCCTGGTAGGTCTTCAATGATACTTAGGGAAATCTCAAGTTGCATTCTATCATTGCTAGGTACAGCCTAGGGAAGAACCCCCTTCCCCGATTCCTGCCCAGTATGAGGCAGAGGAGCACACATGACCACAGCTCAGCTCCCTTCTCAGATCATGGATTCCTGCTTGTCTGGAAAGTGACCAGAAAGCTTAGGCCCAAGTGAATTAGAATTAGAGATGTCCCATGCCAGGGAGATCTTCATGGGCTTCAATAAGAAACCACTGAGCCTCCATGGATAGGCAGAGGTCTCGGAGTCCCTGCAGATATTTAAGAGCGATTTCCCTGTCCTTCATTCTCAGGTGATTCTGTGTTCCCTAAACTGAACTCCCTCTCCCAGTCCAGTGGTCCTCATATTACTTTGTTTCCCTCACCATCATCAGCTGCTACACTCAACTGTCCCTCTTAAGACATGCTCCTATAAACTGAACACAGCATCCAGGGCTGATGTGGCTGTAAGAAGTGCCATTGGCTTCCTGGATTTTAATACCCCATGCTCATGAATGTTAAGATGCAGCTACAATGGAGAAGTTAAAAGGCAGAGATTCTCAAACCTAGTCAAGTCCCAGATCTAGCACTATCTGAGTGATGGTGAGCAAGACTGAGCTTCTGTCTGTAAAACGGCAGCAATAATAGTGCCTACGTCAAAGGGCAGCAGGACAGTTAACAGGGCTGACCCATGAAAAAGACTCAAAAAAGCGCCTGGCATTGACTGTACAAATGCTGTCTGTGATTATGCAGCACTGGGTTTCATTTAAGCTTTTCTGTTTTGTGTTTGCAAAAAGAGAGGAAATTAGCTTCTAAAATTCCTCATTGACTCATACTAAGAGTTAAACCTCTCAGATTTCAGGCTTCCCCCTTCTAGGAATTGTGTAATTGACTTTTGAACCTAGAGGCAGCAAAAACAAATGTGCATTTTTTTTCCCAGAGAAATTCCAGAGGGAAAGTGAGAGACAAAGTGAGCAAGTGAGCGAGGCCCAGAGAGAGAACAGTGACGGAGAGAGGAGGGGGAAACACAGACAGAGAAACACAACAGATTGAAACTGCCAGCCCTGACATCAGGAATGAGGGGCTCTGAAAAGCTGTTCATTTCCCAGCTGGCTTTTGTTGGTTCCTTTCTCCTCACCAGCTCACACCCCCCCATTCCTCCCCCCCCCCCCCCACTTCATTTTCCATTTGTGTTCACACTTCCCCCTCTTGTGGCTCAGAAGAAAATCACAGGTATTTCTTGTCTTTCGTTGGATTTTAAAACTGGCGAAGCTAGTGGTTCTCTCAAATTGGTCAAACCCTATCCGAAGGTCAGAATGCTTAGGAGAAATGGAGCTAGATAAAACCCATCGACTCTTTCTTATCCCAGTGTCATGAAGCAGAAAGCAACTTGTCCTCATATTAACATGAAAGGGATGAGGAACCCAAGAGGAACCCATAAGGCCAGTACCTTCTAGGATTGCCTCCCCGCAAATTACAGAGGTGACAGGATGAATTCATATTGGGAAAAGTTGGTAAGACAGAAAAATGATATGCAAAAGCTAGTAGTCCAAAGGAGAACTGTGTCCATCATTGCTGATAATTGCAGTGCTCAAAAGTACTCCACGGTCATTGTAATCTGTGCCAGAATGTCTATTCTTCAAGGACTCAACTTTACTGCCAAGCAAAACATCATCCTTCCATGCCTTTTGTCAATCCAGTCTCAAACCCTTACGCCTAGTGGAAGTGTACTGTCTTCCCCCACAGCATCTTACCTGTGATGTTAATATGGCAGTGGCCAATCTATTTTCCATTATCCTTGTATGTATCCTTGTCTTATCATCCCAGAGTCTGGGTTCAGTACATCTCCAAAGACCCAGCCTCTGGTATAAGGCCTCTTGTAGAGGAGTTATGCCATCAACATTTGATGCAAGTGGCCTCATTCATGTGCAACAAAGGTCTAGTCCATGATAGAGAGCACAGAAGAATTCCAAAGGGCACCCAGCCCTTTTCACTTTCCATGTGTAGACTAGCTGCATTTGATAAGTAAGTAGTTAAATGGTCTCTGCAACTTATTTTCAAATAGCTCAGGAGAAGAGAAGAAGGGAAGAGGAAGGAAGTGAAAGAAGTGGATGAGATGGAAATAAAAAAGGAAGGGAACAAAAATAGAAGAGAAGGAAGAGGAGGAGAAGGCAAACAGGATTATTGGTGAATCTAGTTGAAGGCTATATGGATATTCATTGAACTTTTCTTTCATGTTTTCTGTGGTTAAAAAACATTAAACAAAAAGTTGAGAGAAATGAAAAAAAAAACTGTATTTCAAGATAGCTTATAAGTTAAAAAGTAAGGTAAATGCCCATGTAAGAAATAAAATTAGAGCTGGGTGCTGGTGGCTCATGCCTGTAATCCTAGCTACTCAGGAGGCTAAGATCTGAGGATCATGGTTCAAAGCCAGCCCAGGCAGGAAAAGTCCGTGAGACTCTTAGCTCAAATAAACCACTCAGAAAACTGGAAGTGGCACTGTGGCTCAAGTGGTAGCGCACTTTCCTTGGGCTAAAGAGCTCAGGGACAGTGCCCAGGCCCAGAGTTCAAAACCCATGACTGACAAAAAATAATACTAATAAAATAAAATTAGAAACAATTTAAAGTCAGTTTTATCTAGGGGCTGTAAATGTTGGGACAATTTTGGAACAAATTCTATGGTGGTACATTTTTTTCCTAGTGTGAGAACTTTATCTCATTCATCAGATTATCAAGGAGCTTATATACCTTTCTCCAAAACTATTTAAATAGTGACCTGGATGGATTCAAAAGTGCTATTACCAGACACATGAGAATTAAATCACTTAATGATACACCAAACCAATCATATTTTACCTCTACATCCAAACAGGGAAGCTAAGCCAAAAGAGGGTTCAGTACAATTGACTCCATCCAATTGAACATGTTTCACCGGTTAATAAATGGCAACCAGGCCTACAATGCTTTTCATATGCCACAAAACCCTTGTTTTTCTCCAGAAAAGCCATTCTGAAAAGCATTACCAGACAATAGCCACCTTGTGGCCCTCATAGACAGGGACATGCATCTTTGTTGTGAACAGATGACTGCATTCTTACAGAGCTGATTGCAAAAGAAGCTTTGTTGAAGAGGTTATAGGCATCTCAATGAGACTAGAAACACTCAGCTGTAGGGTGGAAGGAGCGGACCACTAACTAAGATTGATGGATGGTGCCAGCCCTGGCAGGCCAAACACAATGTGGGGATGGCCAAGTGGGGGAACAAAATTAGTTTGCAAGATTAGAACGTATTAACACAAGTCAGACAACTGTCATGTCACAGCTCCTCACCATAATGCTGATTGGCAGGCAAGCGTTTCTGATTCTGATGGCCATGGAGGCGAAGCATCTGCAATCTGTCTCGCATGACATCCTGTCGGCTGGCAAATACTCCCCGCTGGAGAAGTCAGCTTTTCTTAGAAATCTGTGTCCCCTGGGTCTTGTTTTGCAAGCTCCCAGGCCAAAGGTGTATTGCAAGGTGAGGCAGGGAAGGGCAGGCAGATGTAGGAGCTGTCAAGAGCTTCACGCAGCGAAAGAGGAAAGGAAGACTTTCTTAGCTCAGTGCAACAAGTATTGCAAACCACTTGAAAACCTGGTGCCAGGATGAGGAGGGGCTGGAGATACAAAAGATATCATAATCCTTGCCTCAAGGAAAGTTTAACCTTACGGGGTTAGCTCTTTGGAGGAGCCCACACCTACAAAACAGCCAAAGTAAGGGTCTCTACTTGGCTTCGCTCCATCCCACTGATTTTTTTTTTCTAGTCATAGGGCTTGAACTCTGGACCTGGGTGCTGTCCCTGAGCTCTTCAGTTCAAGGCTAACTCTTGAGCTAGTTACCTCCAGCTCAGCGCCGCTTCCAATTTTCTAGTGGTTTATTGGAGATAAGAGTCTCACAGACTTTCCTGCCCAAGCTGGCTTTGAACCTTGACCCTCAGATCTCAGCCTCTTGAGTAGCTAGGATTACAGCCCACTGATTCTTTTGAATGGTCAATTTTCTCACCCTTATGACTCTTCCTGATTTGACAGGAGAGCAATAGATGAAACTAAGGTTTCATTACCCTCCAAGCCAGAAGAGTGTGGCTATAGTCATGACCAACTTATCTCAAGACCTTAGCAGAATTGTTTTCTTTATTCCTAGGTATTGACATTTTGAATATGGACCTTCTAAGTTGATTTTATTAAACATTGAGAAAATAAATAAGAATATTTTTAAAGGAGCATGTCTATTTTTCCAAGACAGTAGGTTATATTACAAAGTCAAACAACTCCACAACAAATGCAGATTTTTCCCCTCTGCAAAATCAGCTGCTAGCTATCTGGAAAATTCTCTAAGGTAACAGTTCTGCCAGCAATGGTTCAGCAAGCCAGTGTGCTCAAACAACTTCACATTCATGGAGCAGAAGAGGAAGGTTACTGCTATATGTGTTCAGTATGCCTTCCTCAGATGCTAGCCTCTTTTCTTCTCCCACAGAAATAATATCATCCTGAATGCCTTATTTATCATGACATCAGGATGGTTCTTTAAAACATCCTGCTTCTTTCAAATTATTTTGCCACATTTTTTCTCTAACCAACATATTACTCAGTGTCACAGCTTGTGAAATTCATGTAGATGTAATCATGCCGCCTGTGTTTTATGACTTTACTTCCTTAGCTTAGTGTTATTTTGCTAGGATTTATGCACTTCTGCACAGCTTCAATCCACTTATTTTTCACTCTTTTATAGATTTCCACTGAGGAACGTCGCTATTCATATACTGTTGAATGGACACTTGGGTGGTCTCCAAGCTTAGATATTATAGAGATATTATATGTCATGCACATGCTTATTTGTATCTTCTGATGAACTTTAACAAAAGTTTCTCTATAGAAAGCTATCTAAGACTAAATATCTGAGACAAAAGTAGGCATGAAAAAAATTGGTAAATACGTGAGTTTCAACAAACTCTCCCTATATGAAACAAAAGAATACTGTTTGTTTGGATTACAAACCAAACAAGGATAAATATACCAAAATTATAACAATTCTCTGGAAAGGATTGGTTAAAATAAAGATTGATAAAATAAGGTCCTGGTAATATTTGGAAGGGTGATAAATTTGTTAAATTTGACTTTAATAACGCTAGCCAGGCATGATATGTTTCCAGGGGAATCAAAAGAAAAAAAGGAGTAAAGATCACTCTTAATCAATCATATCTCATCAGGAGGTTCCCTGATATAATCCTTGAGAATTGAGATGTTATTCCCAGAAGGAAGATTAACAACCAGTCTGTAGGCTCTTTACTCCTGGACCTCTGTATTAATATTATATTATTCATGAAATAAGTTGCAGGTTTCTATGTTTGTTCCTGGACTGGAATTACTTCAGTGCTATTGGGCCAATTTTTTATTTGAAGATTAGCTTCAACTCAGTTCTCATACCATCTGTTTGAACTCTGATTTGTAAAGTTTTCTCAGTAAAATAAAACCATGACTGGAAAAAAAAACTAACATGTTTCAACAGATGTTTAAGAAGAAGTGAGAGATAAGCAGATTTTCTCTTGACCTGGCCCTGAGTTGAGAGTAAGGAAGCATCAGGTGTCACCCCAAGGCTTTCTGTTTTTTTTTTTTTTTTTTAAATTTTATTTTATTTTATTTGAGAACATACTGTACAGAGGGGTTACAATTACATGGGCAGGATAATGCATACATTTCTTACCAAGCATTGCAGCCTCCTCCTTTGTTTACCCTTCACCTCCCTTCCCGGCCTCCCCCCTCCCTCCCAACCAATCGTACCCCCCCCTCCCCCCCCCCACCGACATTGTAAAGCTGGTTTTGACATGACATTTTGTACTTCTCATTGTTGCAACAGGTCCACCTGAATCCTTAAACGACTTGTTTGTCCCCATCTCCTCCACATGTTATACTGACATCAAATATAGTGAAAGCGGGGGTTACACTGTGGGGGAGGGACATACAAAGCAACAAGGAAATAATCTTATAAATGTGTTAGAAACACATGCATGAAAGAAACAAAAACATTAAAATACATATTTGAGGTTTTGTTTTCCTAACATCACATTATCTGACTTTTTCCGCTTGACTCATACCTATACTAGATATTGCAAATAAGGGAAACCATGGGACCTATGTTTCTTTGGGCCTGGCTTACTTCACTTAATATAATTTTTTCCAAGCCTTTCCATTTCCTAACAAATGGGGAAATGTCATTCTTTCTGATGGAGGCATAGAATTCCATTGTGTATATATACCACATTTTCTTGATCCATTCATCTACTGAGGGGCATCTGGGTTGGTTCCATGTCTTAGCTATGGTAAATAATGCTGCAATAAACATAGTTGTGCTGGTAGCTTTAGTGTGGCCTTGTTTGTGATCATTTGGGTAAATGCCCAAAAGTGGGATTGCTGGGTCGTTGGGGAGCTTTAAGCAATTAGGTGGGAGGTATTTGTCACCATCCGAGATGACCATGACCACAGGAGCTCAGGACAAACAGCTTCCGGAGATGGAAAGGAAAACAGTACATTCATCCAATCTGACTTCCAGCTCTGAAAAGGTAATTATAGATAAGTCTTTAGAGAAGAATTTCTGGAAATTGCAAAAAAAAAAAACAAAAACCTACTACTGAAAGTCCAAAGACATTCTCTCTCTCTCTCTCTCTCTCTCTCTCTCTCTCTCTCTCTCTCTCTCTCTCTCTCTCTCTCTCTCTCTCTCTCTCTCTCTCTCTCTCTCTCTCTCTCTCTCTCTCTCTCTCTCTCTCTCTTTTGGGGTCCGGTCGTGGGGCCTAAACTCTGGGCCTGGGCGCTGTCCCTCAGCTCTTCAGCTCAAGGCTAGCACTCTACCACTTGAGCCACAGCGCTACTTCTGGCTTTTTTCTTTTTGCTTATGTGGTGCTGGGGTATCGAACCCAGGGCCTCATGCATGCAAGGCAAGCACTCTACCACTGAGCCACCTTCCCAGCCCAACATCATCTCTCTTGATGAAGACCTCAAGACTGATTAATTATACAAACTCACCATGAGGACTGGTAATATTTAATAAGTGTAGTCAGGGATTTGGCTCCAGAGAATTTGAGAGTAATCAGCCTGGAGAACATAATGTTGGGAAACCCAGGGGACACTTCTTAAACTGTGCTTCAAGGGACTAGTATCCTTGTGCCACATCTTAGCTCTGAGCTGACCAATCAAATTCTATTTGGAAGAGTCCTGGAGAGAGAAGGAACCTGAACAGGAGGAGGTACCTTGTAATGAAAAGCTTCCTGGGTCCAAAGAAGCAGCATTGTGCTGAAACTTAGTAAAGGATTGGAGGCACACACCTAGTAGTGCCACGGAATCAAGTCAGGTAGGCCTAGGTCAACCTGATTAACAATGTGGAAGGGTTGCCTTTTTATTCCTGGAAAACCACAAAGATTAGATTATGGGCAATACAGCTGAATGATACAGAGTCAAAAGAAACAAACTAGAAGATGCCATGTCCAAGTTTAATGGTGCCTGCCTGTAATCCCACTTACACAGAAGGTAGAGAATAAGATAGCAGTTCAAGGCCAGCCCAGGCAAAATATTGGCAAGACCTTATTGCAACAACAAACTAAGCATAAGGGCATATGCCTGTAATCCCAGCTATGTTAGAGGTACAGACAGACTGTTTATAGACTGAGATCAACTTGAATGAAAGTGACAGCCCACCTGAGTAAAATAAAATAAGGAAAACTGGGGAAATGGATCAAGTCGTATAGCACGTGCCTAGCAAGCATGAGGCCCTGAGTTCATCCCAGTGTCCAAACCAAAAAACAAGATGTCATACAGCATGCTACTAAAAGATGATTTGAAGTTAGGGACATAACTAAAATTATAAATCTAATTCACTGCAAAATCAATTGATTAATTAGTTACAAATAGGTCATATTCTGGGGCTCCTGTCTGTAATCCTAGCTATTAAGAAGGAGATCAAAAGAATAAAGATTTGAGGCCAGCACAGGCAAAAAAATTAGTGAGACCTAATTTCAATGAAACAAACTGGGTGTTGTGAGGAGCATCTGCCCGTCCTTAAGTAGGAGGCTGGTGATAGGTAAGTGGACTGCAATCTTAGGCTGGCCCTAGACAAAAAGCAAAAACATACCTATAGAAATAACTTTTTAAAAAGAGCAAAAGTGATAAAGATGTGGCTTAAGTGATATAGCATTTGCCTAGCGAGTACAAGGCTCTGAGCTCAAACCCCAGTACCACCAAAGAAAATTAATTACTGATATTATTTATCAAGTACTAACCCTCTTTACACAGTGAGTTACTCCTTCTCACTACTACTGTAAAAATGTTTATGATAGTCTTTGAAGAAAAGTAAGTAAAATCCTAAAGAAACCAGGGATTCCAATCAACCACAGATGGATACGAAAAGCATCGTATGCCTGCAAAGAAAGGACAAAAGGTCTCCAGAAAATGGAGAAGTCGCAATCATACCACTATAAGTGCCTCACAATAATTAATAAATCTTGGCCATTTGATTACAGATACTACATGATTACTTATTAAAAAGAGATCTTCATGCTTCAAAAGGAGGCACAGAACATGGCTTTTCAGCCATGTTGGCTCATAACTGTGCCTAATTGAACATTTAACAGACTAGCTTCATATATAATGAAAAAAGATTTAACCAAAGTATCCAATCTGAAAGGATTACAGAGTATTCTGAATATTCAAGCACCTGGAAGGAAAGAGGTACTACTACACTGATAAAAATAATAACTGCTAATGAAATATATATACCTTTGAAGACAAAATTGTTGACATAATGATTAGAATATCATTGTTTCACAAGCTGTGACTGCTAGTTAATTGGGATATTTTATTACAAGGAATTCAGATTCAAATGAATGCAAAAATATAAAAATTGCAGATTACCCTCTATCTGTCTGTATGAATAACAGATGTTACATTTTCTGAATCAATTTGAAGTTAGTATTGTAAGTATTTACAGTAAACCTTGCTTTCAGAAAGCAAGAAAGTAAAGCTAATAGCAAAGCTGCTATAGTATTTAAGTTTTCCAGGTCATCACAGGAAATTTCAGCTCTACAACCATTTTAGAAAGGTTAGGCTGTGGTCAGTACTCTTCCAATATTTATGTGATAAAAAACTATAATATGGACACACTCTGAGTAGTCAAGGTTAGCTTGCCGATACAAATATCAACAACAAATAATACTGAGTTTAAAATACTTAATTTCTTGTATCACTGTGACTCTTATCTCTGTGGCTTGTCTTTCCTGGATGGCTGAGATAAACCTTCTTATAGGCCAAGTTATAAATGATAGAACAAACAATTTTTAAATGCTCTGATATTTTAGAGACTTTCACTTTTTGATTTTAAAATTCTTTTTTAAAGTATATTTTTATTATTTTTAAGTAGCTGTAGAAAGGAGTTACCATTCAGTAAATCAGTTTGTAAGTACAATGCCTCTTGATTGATATCACCCCTTTCATCATTCTCTCCAAGATTTGGAGATTCCTGAATCTATTTCCTACATAAAAAAATTAATGATCTTAACTAATCAAGCATATCTATTAAAGGGAACATTCTGAGTCCATTTCATGTTATCACCTAAAAGAATGTCCATTATATTTATATGGTTGAAAGATTACATAAAAGCACAAAAGGGTTTTTTTTTCTAGTCAATGAATATTTGAATTCTGCCATTCATAGAAAGAAGATTTTTGCTTTTGGGAAAGGTAAGCTAACAGGGACAAGATTTGACTTTCTCTCAAAATAATTGAAAACTTGAACTAAGTATATATGTCAGTTGCTCTTATACACTCTGAGACCGTAAGGTGGTGAGGTCAGAAATTAAGTGGCCCTTTTGATTGTTCCATGTCCCTGATGAGTTTTCTAAGCTGCAGTACAGGATGATAGTGCCTGTACTATTCTGATCCACTCAGTGTTTGTAGTATTCTGAAATGAGAAAATGAAGTTGGGAGGCAGAGACACTAATGCAGCTAGAATTCAAAAGGCAGATAGATTGTCAGAAAAGAGAGGGATCATCAGTCCCCTCTTTAGTTTTTAGTTGCATAGTGATCCATTTGGGCATTGAAGGACTGGGAAAAGAACTACTATTAGAGTAAAAATAGCTAGTGCTTACACATGGCTAGGAATATTCAGATCTCACCATCCCTAATGGAAAATTTTTACAATTCATAAGACAGCAAGAAGAAAGTGCCCCAAAAAAGCATTTCTTTGCAGTACTAAGGCAAATGTATTCATTACTAAAAGCTGCTTATTCTCCATAAAAGACATTATAAACAATCCTTGAAAACCAAAATTATTTCCAAACAACTTAATTATATCTTACCACAAAATTTAAAAGCATGTATAGAAACACAGAAAATATCTAGTATCCAAACAGTGATATTCTCAACATATTACATATAATCAATAATAACCAAGTACTCAAGCATAAAACTAGGATCTATAAGAGAAACTGATCACAAAACATACAGATGTTAGAATTACTACAGACTATTAACTTCAGTTCTGTCAACATATCCTATATGTTCAAGAAGGTATACCACATTAAGGAGGTAGAACAATGTCAAAAGAAACAGAAGTAAAGATATGGAAGATTTGTTTTTAAAGATTTTGTTTTTAAAGTTTAACATCTGGAGATAAAACTGCAGTAGCTAATGAGAATATATCCTACACCACCAATAATAGACTAGATTTTGCACTAGAAAATGTTAATAAGGTTTTATTGAAGAAATGGTAATAGACATGATACCAAATAAAACATAAACTTTAACAAAAACTGGGAAACAATGAAAAGAGTATGACTGAGCTGTAGGAAAATTTCAAGCAGTTCAATATGTGCTTGGAGTCTTTGAATAAAGATGAAGTGGGTCAGAAAACAATTCAGAGATATACTGCACCAAATTTATTCAAATCTGATGAAAATAATAAAAGATTCAAAAAGATGCTAGAACTAAAATTACAATAATCAGGAAAAAAAGACATCAAGGCATATCATAATGTGATTTCTTAGAACGATAGAAAAAATATGCTACTATTAATAAAAGACATACCTTTGTATATAAACGTAAGGTATAAAATAAAAATAAAAGTAAAATATAAAAGTATAAAATAAAAATGACTGCAACGCTATTAAAAATGAGTCACCCAAACTGTCAAGTGAGGTATCATATATTTTTTTTCAGACATTCAGAAGTACAAAGAATGCAATACTGACTGATACATGTTACAAGAAATGTTAATGATAGTTCTTAAGACAGAAGACATCTGACGCTAGATGAAGTTTTGAAAATATGTAATGAAAACTGTGGACAACATTGTGTACTTTTTGCTTCATCAATTAACAGAGACAATGATTTATTACAGCACAAAATTAATCAGTTTGGAGTGTCTTCCCATTGTCTACTTTCCAACCAGATCATAAAATCTGAAAATGAAATGGGAAATGATTGGGAATTGAAATAGAACATTCTGAAATACATGAAAGAATATAACATATATTCTTGTACATTATAAAGAAGGATATAATACATATAAAGAATGTAATATAATAAAGACAAATATAGCTTTTTTCAGACCTTTTACACTTCATCATGGAGACCGTGTTCGAACTTCCAATTTTCTGTGTGTGCTATAGCAGCCTGTGGCTCAGTAATCTTGAATATAAGCACAGTAGTATGCACTTATACAAAATGATGTACGTATTAAGACAACTTCTAGTTGCAACATATGATTTTATATAATCTACGAAGAAGCATGTGAACCTATAAGGAAAATATCAGCCAAATTTACCTATTCAAGAGAAGTGCTACTTGTCTTTCTTACCTTACTCCTTGAAGAGTTTAGTGATCCATTCTTCACAGAGGATAATGTTACTGGGAAGTCTAGATTTGATTAAATATGTATAACAAAAATTGATCTGAAAATTGCATAAGACTCTCTATAAAGGCCAATGAGATTCCTAAGGAATCCAGAGAAGTTTCTCTTCTGAGGCATATCCAGGATTCAAATACCAAAAAATGTGCCAAGAGGCTTTTGCGGGGAATTACATCTTGTCATTCATTGATGGAATGGCATTCCTGACTGAAGATGAACACAACTGTGAGGTATCTCCTCAACATGTTGGGCAAAATGTGACTCAATAACCAATCTGGAGAACAGAATTGCTTCCACTACCTCTTAAGGAACATCTGGAGCATATGACTCCACTGCCATTTTGTCTGCTCCTGTGCTTCTTAACAATGCTTATCCACACTCATTCTTTTTTAAAATGTATATTTTTATTGTAAAGATACTGTACAGTTACATGAGTAAGGTATTGAGTACATTTCCTATGGAGCGTTGTTACCCCTCCTTTGTTTTACCTCTACCATCCCTTCCCTCCTCACCTCCCCAAACTCCTCCTTCCCTTCCCGGGCCCGAAGTTGTAAAGTTCGTTTTCAACATAGTGTTGTGTACACCTCACTGTTGCAATGAGTCAACCTGTATCTTTGTTTCAGCATTTTGTTATTTCCCTTCCCCATCCCCAAGTTAGAAAAATATATACAAGATGCAGGTGTGAGTGAGTGAATCATCTTGCGTTGCTCTCATTGAAACTGGATTGGACCCTGAACTTTCTTTTTAAAATTGGGACTTGAAAAGAAAATCGTCTACCTCTTATCTGTCCTGGTGTTGTCTCATTAATGATGTACGTCCTACATATTCCCTAATTCCTTATCATTGAGGAGTCTTGTATTTCTACTGCTAAAAGAAATGAAGAAATTATCTGGACACAGGATGTTTATTATATGGATTGTCCCTCGATCCTATTGAAATAGATGGACTCACTCATTGAACATCGTTGACAGAGCTCTGATAGTGCCTCTTTGATGAGAAGTTGGCAAGATGCTTCTTTAGGTCTTATTTGGCTGTGATATGATATTTCTCTCTTTTGCTATTAACATAAATGTGCCAAGAAATGCTTTCATACAGCCTTAAAAACATCAAACTGAGCTTCGAAGGACATCAAAAGATGTTTCATTGAGGAACAATAGTCTTAATATTTCTTTTATCTTCGAGTATCTCAGTCACTCATTAATTATGTGCAGCTGTGGGATGTTTCTCCTTTCTTCTGAATAAAAAAAATGAATATCTTGTATTAATCATCAAGTATGGATTGGTCTCAACTTATTTATAGAAAAATAACTTTAGAACCTTTACAAAAAATTTCTCTATTCTTGGTTTCACTCTAGAAAGGTCTTTTAATATATTTTATTCCCTGCTCTAAAAATGCAAGTCATCTTCCATAAAGACAAAACTATCTCTTGGGTACTTCTTGACATCTATAAAAGATTTTTAAACTTAATCCACGTATTCTATTGAATATCCCCATTCCTGGAAACCATGTCAGAACTTGAGCAATGTCTCGAGTCTGTTAGACTTTGTTCCCATGAGTACCTATAGAGACTCCAGCTTGACTGAACCCCTTACTCTTAAAAGCTTTCATTTATACAAATGATTTCATACAGTTTTAAGATGTAGGTTGATTTCACTATAATGACTGAAAATATATTACTAAGATATAAGAATATAGGAAGAGTAAAGTAAAAAAAAAGCTGGGCACCGGTTGCTCATCTCTGACCTAGTGACACAGGAAGCTGACATCTGAGGATCCTAGTTCAAAGCCAGCCTAGGCAGAAAAGTCCATGAGATTCTTTTTTTTTTTTAAATTTTATTTTATTTTATTTGAGAACATACTGTACAGAGGGGTTACAATTACATGGTCAGGATAATGCATACATTTCTTACCAAGCATTGCAGCCTCCTCCTTTGTTTACCCTTCACCTCCCTTCCCAGCCTCCTCCCTCCCCCCCACACAATCATACCCCCCCTCCCCCCCCTTCCGACATTGTAAAGCTGGTTTTGACATGACATTTTGTACTTCTCATTGTTGCAACAGGTCCACCTGAATCCTTAAACGACTTGTTTGTCCCCGTCTCCTCCACATGTTATACTGACATCAAATATAGTGAAAGCGGGGGTTACACTGTGGGGGAGGGACATACAAAGCAACAAAGAAATAATCTTATAAATGTGTTAGAAACACATGCATGAAAGAAACAAAAACATTAAAATACATATTTGAGGGTTCGTTTTCCTAACATCACATTCTCTGACTTTTTCCGCTTGACTCATACCTATACTAGATATTGCAAATAAGGGAAACCATGGGACCTATGTTTCTTTGGGCCTGGCTTACTTCACTTAATATAATTTTTTCCAAGCCTTTCCATTTCCTAACAAATGGGGCAATGTCATTCTTTCTGATGGAGGCATAGAATTCCATTGTGTATATATACCACATTTTCTTGATCCATTCATCTACTGAGGGGCATCTGGGTTGGTTCCATATCTTAGCTATGGTAAATAATGCTGCAATAAACATAGTTGTGCTGGTAGCTTTAGTGTGGTCTTTTTTGTAAACATTAGGGTAAATGCCCAAAAGTGGGATTGCTGGGTCATAGGGGAGCTCTATGTGGAGTCTTTTGAGGAACCTCCATACTGCTTTCCAAAGTGGTTGAACAAGTTTACATTCCCACCAACAATGAAGTAAGGTTCCTTTCTGTCCACATCCCCTCCAGCATCTGTTGTTGTTGGAGTTCTTGATTTTTGCTGTTCTAACTGGAGTGAGGTGATATCTCAATGTTGTTTTGATTTGCATTTCTTTTATGGCTAGGGATGTTGAACATTTCTTCATGTGTCTATTGGCCATCCTTCTTTCTTCTTCAGAGAAGCTTCTCTTTAAGTCTTTCGCCCACTTACTTATTGGGCAGTTGTTTCTTTGAGGATTTGTTGTTGGGTGGTTTAATTTTTTGAGTTCCAAGTATATTTTAGATATGAGACCCTTGTCCGTTGTATGGCTAGTAAAGATCTTCTCCCAGTCCGTGGGCTTTCTATTGATCTTGCTAGCTATGTCATTTGCCCTGCAGAAGCTCTGCAACCTTATACAATCCCATTTGTCCAACCTTTCTTTGATTTGTTGTGTTTCCGGGTCTCTATTCAGAAAATTTCGGCCTGAGCCAAGGAGACCCAGGGTTTCTCCTATTCCATCCTGTAATGTTTTCAGAGTGTCTGCTTTGAGTTCAAGGTCTTTGATCCATTTGGAGTTGATTCTGGTGCAGGGTGATATATAAGGATCTAGCTTAAGTTTTCTACATGTAGTTAACCAGTTTGTCAGCACCATTTACTGAAGAGGCTGTCTGTCTTCCATTCTATTGTTTTAGCTCCCTTATCGAAGATTAGATGGCTATAGGTCTATTGGTTCATTTCTGGGTTTTCAATTCTATTCCATTGGTCCTGAGGTCTGTTCTTATGCCAATACCAAGCTGTTTTGATTACTATGGCTTTATAGTAGAGTTTGAAATTTGGTATTGATATTCCTCCAGCAGTGTTCTTTCCGTTGAGGAGCGTTTTTGCTATTCGGGGTCTTTTATTGTTCCATATGAATTTTTGGATTGCCTCTTCTATTTCCTTGAAGAATGAGGGTGGAATTTTGATAGGTATTGCGTTGAATTTGTAGATAGCCTTGGGAAGTATTGCCATTTTCACGATGTTAATCTTTCCAATCCAGGAGCATGGGAGGTTTTGCCATTTTTTAAGTTCTGTGTTGATTTCCTTTTTCAAGATTTTAAAGTTTTCCTCATAGAAGTCCTTCACTTCTTTAGTTAAGTTATTTTATTTTTTGTGGGGCTATTACAAATGGAGTTGCTTTCCTAATTTCAGCCACACTTTTCTCATTGTTGGCATACAGAAAAGCCATTGATTTTTGGGGGTTAATTTTATAACCTGCTACTTTGCCAAAGTTTTGAATCAGCTTGGGTAATTTGGGAGTGGAGTCTATGGGATTCTTTAAATACAAGATCATGTCATCTGCAAAGAGGGAGAGTTTTATTTCTTCTTTCCCTATTTGGATCCCCTTTATGTCTGCATCTTGTCTTATTGCTGTAGCTAGGCATTCTAATACTAGATTGAAAAGAAGTGGAGAGAGTGGGCATCCTTGTCTTGTTCCTGAGTTAAGAGGAAATGGCTTTAGTTTTTCACCATTGAGTATAATGCTGGCTGTAGGTTTGTCATATACAGCCTTTATTGTATTGAGGAATGTTCCATGGATTCCTAATTTTTCCAAAACCTTCATCATAAAGGGGTGTTGGATCTTGTCGAATGCTTTTTCTGCGTCTATTGAGATAACCATGTGGTTCTTATTCTTGCTCCTGTTGATGTGATGAATAATATTAATTGATTTGCGTATATTGAACCAGCTTTGCATCCCTGAAATGAATCCTGTTTGATCGTGGTGTATGATTTTTTGGATGAATTGTTGAAGTCGATTGGCCAAAATTTTGTTGAGAAGTTTTGCATCAATGTTCATCAAAGAAATGGGTCTACAGTTCTCTTTCTTTGATGAGTCCCTGCCTGGTTTTGGGATGAGGGTTATGATGGCTTCATAGAATGTGTTCGGTAGCGAGCTTTCTCTTCCAATTTCATTGAAGAGTTGGAGGAGAATTGGTGTGAGCTCTGCTTTGAAGGCCTTGTAAAATTCCGCTGTAAAACCATCTGGTCCTGGACTTTTCTTAGCTGGGAGGTCTCTTATTGCTGTTTCTATTTCAATGCTTGATATGGGCCTGTTAAGATAGTTTAACTCATCTTGGTTTAGTTTTGGCATGTCAATATTTGCTAGGAAGAGGTCCATTTCTGTCAAGTTCTCAAACTTATTAGCATAAAGTTTTGAGAAGTATTCCCTTATAATGTTCTGAATCTTGGTTGTTTCCGTGGTGATGTTTCCATTCTCATCTCTGAGTTTATTAATTTGGGTGTGTTCTCTTCTTTTTCTGATAAGATTTGCTAAGGGTCTGTCAATTTTGTTAAGTTTTCCGAAGAACCAACTCTTTGTTTTGTTGATTCTTTCTATAGTTTTTTTGGATTCTAATTCATTTAATTCTGATTTAATTTTGATTATTTCTTTCCGTCTACTGGATTGGGGTTTATCTTGCTGCTCTTTTTCAAGGAGGTTTAGATGTGTCATTAAATTGTTAGTTTCAGATCTCTCCAATTTGTTGATGTAGGAGCTCAGAGCTATAAACTTGCCTCTGAGTACTGCCTTTGCTGTGTCCCAGAGGAGCTGGTAATTTGTGTGTTCATTTTTGTTGAATAGCATGAACATTTGAATTTCCTTTCTAATCTCTTCCATGACCCACTCTTGATTCAGCAGTGTGTTGTTCAGCCTCCATGTGATACTGGACTTTCTTTGGTGGCTTTTGGTGTTGAGTTCTAATTTTATTCCCTTGTGGTCAGAGAGAATGCAAGGTATAACTTCAATGTTTCTGAATTTAGACAAGTTTGCTTTGTGGCCTAAAATGTGGTCTATTTTAGAAAACGTTCCATGTGCTGCTGAGAAAAACGTGTATTCTGATGCTGCTGGGTGAAATGTTCAGTAGATGTCTGTTAAGTCTAGTTGATCTATGCAGCTGTTTAGATCTGCGGTTTCTCTGTTGAGTTTTTGCCGAGTTGATCTACCTAGTGGGGAGAGTGGTGTGTTAAAATCCCCAACAATTAATGTCTTTGGATCTATATGGGATTTGAGGGAAAGTAGTGTTTCTTTGATAAATTTGGGTGCTCCATTGTTTGGCGAATAGACATTTAGAATTGTAATATCCTCCTGAAGGAGAGATCCTTTAATTAGTATGTAGCGACCTTCTTTATCTCTTTTCACGAATTTTAATTTGAAGTCTATTTTATCTGATATTAGGATTGCAACTCCCGCCTGTTTATGCGGTCCGTTTGCTTGGTAGATTTTGTTCCAGCCTTTAACAATGAAAATGTGTTTGTTTTTACGGGCAAGATGTGACTCCTGCAGGCAGCAGATAGAAGGGTCTTGTTTTTTAATCCAACTAGACAGTCTATGTCGCTTAATTGGAGAGTTCAGTCCGTTAACATTAAGAGATGGGACTGAGAGGTATTTGGGAGTTCCTGCCATGTTATCTACCTTCTTGGGGGCTGCGAAAACTGGGTTCTTCCTATGGTTCTTGGATTCTCAGTTTGGGTGCAGTTTCTTGGCCTTTATTGCGGTCTTGTTGGTTTTATGTGTAGGACATCTTTAAGAATCTTTTGTAGGGCTGGTTTGGTGGAGATGTATTGTTTCAATTTTTCTTTGCTATGGAAGGTTTTTATTTGGCCTTCAGTTATGAAGGAGAGTTTAGCTGGGTACAGTATTCTTGGTTGATAGTTGTTTGTTTTTAGGGCATGGCATACATCATTCCAGGCTCTTCTTGCTTTGATTGTCTCTGCTGAGAAATCTGAGGTGATTCTAATTGGTTTCCCTTTATAAGTGATTACCCTTTTCTCTCTGACAGCTTTAAGGATCTTTTCCTTGTTCTGAGTTGATCCTGTGTGGATTATAATGTGGCGGTGGGATGTCCTATTCTGGTTTGGTCTATTTGGGGTTCTAAAGGCTTCTTGTATCTGGACAGGCCTATCTTTTTGCATGTTTGGGAAGTTCTCTGCTAGGATCCTGTTAAACAAATTTCCTAGACCATTAACTTCTGTTTCTAGGTGCTCCTCTACACCCATTATCCTTAGATTAGGCTTTCTGATGGTGTCTTCCAGGTGTTGGATAGATCTATCATATTTCTTGGACTTTTCTTGGATGGTTGTATGTTCTTTCTCTATAATATCTAGGCTGTCTTCAGTCCCTGAGATTCGATCTTCTGCATGGTCTAACCTGCTGTCAAGACTCTCTACTTTGTTTTTTATCTCTTTTCCTTCTAATAGGTCAGCTTTGATGGCTTCAAGTTCTTTGTTGAAGCTCTGTTTTAGGTCTTGTATGAATTTCTTTACTTCCTTAATTTGGTGTTCAGTGTTTGTCCTCAAATCACTTAGTTGATTGGTTATGGTTTCTTTGGGCTCCCATTCCTTCTGTTGGGTTCCATTCAGCATTCCCTTTGTGGTCTCCCTGACTTCCTTCAGCTCTTTGTTAATGGATTCCATGAATGCCTTTAGTGATCTTTGTGTGTTCTCTATCTGGTCTCTCAATTCCTGTATTACTCTTTGATTAGCTTCCTCCTGTTCGTGGGATTCCTGCAGATCTCTTTGAGTGTTCTCAGCCTGCTCACGTCATTCCTCCCTTTCTCTTTGAGTATTCTCAAGTTGTTCACGCAAATCCTGTATCAGTTTTTGAGTAGCTTCCTCACGCTTATGATATTCCTGTATAAACTTCTGGGATGCCTCCTCTCTCTCCCTATCACGCTCATACAGAGTCCTTTGTACGTTGTCAAACTTCTCATTTATCATGTTTGCCACCAGTGTTTGTAGAGCTGTTTGGGAACTCTCCTCTGGATTATTCATTATCTCTTCTAACCCCTGATTATCAAGATTGGGAATTGAGATACCCGAATTTGCCATTTTTCTTGTGTTTTTCCGGCTTACTCTGCCCATTTGAGATGAAGATAGCACCAGTTTTGTGCTAGAACACTATCTTAAGGCAACCATCAACCAAAGTTTGCATTTGTACAGTCAATAGTCTACAGATACAATCTAGTTCAACAGATACATCTATTCGACATCAAACAACTATATGTTAAAGGGCTTCGAACCGCAGAGAAGAATTTGGAAAACCAGAAATTATTAGGGTTAGGGAGAGATGTGGGTAAAAAATAGGAATAGATTGGTGTGGGGAGGCACAGGGAGAGTTAACTATGTCCTAATCACAATGCAGGAAATAGGTTGGGTAGGATGCAAGTAGAGAGAGAGAGAAAAAGAAAAAATGGAAAGGGGAATGAAAAGAGACCAGAAAAAAAAGAAACGTAAAAATTAATGTTATTTTAGAGATTAAAGGACCATCTATTTATAGAGGAATATGAATATGTTGAGAGAAAGGGAGGGACATAGAGGAGATGTGAAAAACTTTAAAAAAATGCTTAAAATATTATATAGGTATAAAGAAGTAGTACTGCTATTAATGAATTTAAGTCTCAGAGGTTTTGAATTGAGTAATAAGTTTGTGGATTAAGTGTGTACACAATGGGGGATAGGGTCTACTGGTTAACTACGGGTTTATCTGAGGATGTGCAGGACAAGAGTTAAGTCATATAAAGAAGAACAAAGAGGAAAAGATGGAAAGGATAGGAGAGTGAGAAGAAAAGATCAGAAATTCAGTAGAGCTAGACAAAAAATAAAAAGATAATTAAGAATAAAAGAAAAAGAGAAAGAAGACAAGAAAAGAAAGGAAAACACACATTCACGTATTCCTAAAATAAAAATTATGAGGAGAAAGAAAAAAAAAAGTTAATGGAAAACAATTATTTTTTCAGAAGAGGCAAAAATTAAAGATTAATAAAAGTTTTAGAAAAGCAAAAAAAAATTTTTTTATATATATAAGGTAACAAAAGACAAAAAAAAAACAAAACAAAAAAAGAAAAAAGAAAAGAAGAAGAAGAAAAAAAAAAGTTCTTTGATTTTTTTTTTTTTTGGGAGGGGTGGGAGGAGTCCTGTATCTCCCTTTTGTCTGTAACCAGAGTCTGGTTGGAGTCTCTGGTCAGCTTGAGGTCCTGTGGCTTGATTGGTTTCTTAAGTCAGTTTGTTGGAGCAGGCAGAAAAATGCTCTGCTTTACCCAAGATTTTGAGATCCCCCTCCCAGGTTAGTTTACTGTGAGGGTGATCTGCTTTGAGAATCACCCAAGAGGGGGATGCAGTGATGAGGCTAGGTTCTGGGTAGAGTTGAGGCCTTTCTACAAACAGTAGCTTTTCCCTGGGGCTATTTTGTGAAAAAAAACTCACAGCACCCAGCCTGGAGCCATTCTCAGGGTTTCTGTTTTTCAATTGATTGTGGTGGCTGCTAGAGGGAGGGGCAGCCTCTGGCTCTGGTTACCCGGTGAGGAGAGCCACTCCAATGGCTGGTGCCTGAGCTGGGTGACATTTCCCTGGATGGAACTGAGTCTGTGAGGTCACTTCGCCGTTAAGTTCTTGTGACCTGCTAAATGACTCGTTTTATTCCAAGACCTGAGCTGGAGCTAGCCGCTCCTCCGAGCTTTGTAGGTATCCAAGATGGAGATCACCGGTGCTGGGGGGGGAGGGGTGGCCTTCCCTCCTCTGCTCCCAGAGAAGGAGTGAGGAAGTCGGGCTTCTACTCACGCCGATTCTTGGATCCTGGGTCGTCTCTGGTCTGCAAAGTGCAGGATGAAGTTGTCCGCTCCTTGTCGGTTCTTGCTGGTGTTGAGTAGAATCCGCTCGTCCGCTGCGTCTGGCTCCTTCGTCCCGGACTGTGTCTCAGGTGTGCCCCCGCGGCGGCGGTGGTCGCTGCTGCGACCCTGCCACCGCGACCCTGCCGCCGCAGCAGCAGCTGCTGGCAGGCGCTCAGATGTGTCTGTTTGGCTTCCCCTCTCTTGACTAACTCTCTGTCCTGTGATGGCACACTTGGTGTGATTCTCTGGCTTGGGACTGTTCACTGGAACTCTGAAACTGTTTTCTATGCAAGAGCTTGTTCAGATTCCAGCTTCTTCTCCGCCATCTTCCCGGAACCCCTCCATGAGATTCTTATTTCTAATTAACCACCAGAAAACTGGAAATGGGTCTGTGGCTCAAAGTGGTAGAGTGCTAGCTAGCTTTCAACAAAACCCTCAGGGATAGTGTCCAGGCCTTGAGTTCAAGTCCCACAACTGACAATAATAACAACCAAGTAAAAACAAAAGGAAATATTGTGCCTAAAAATATTACTATACCAAACATATAATAAAATTTTAATAAGGCATAAGAAAACAAAATAAACATATACATAAAATCATGAATTAATTCTTGAAGAAGACTAACAAAGTTAGCAAACTTCTGGTAAATTTGGTCAATACAAAAGATAAAAAGCCTCAAAATACTAGAAATGAGAAATGGGTCATAATTCAGATTCAGTAGAGTTTAAAATGATTATTCTGACATTTTTATGCCAATAAATAATTGAAATATGAATTACAAAATCCTCTAAAATTACTGTGTATGAAAATTGACTCTAGAAAAAACATAGGGCAATAATTCCTAAGTAACTTGAATTGATATTTGAAAACTGCCCATAGAGAACACTACAAGGTAAAGATTTTACACAATAATGTACACCAATGAAAATTAATGAATTAATTTTACTAATAAAATCAATGTTACTAACCAGTTAATTTTAGTAATTCTCACTGAATCAATTTTAATAATGAAATATTTCAAAAATTAATTAAAAAATCTTATACAATTTTCATTAAGAAGACAGGATAGCTGGGCATTGGTAGCTCATGCCTGTAAGTAATCCTAGCTACTTAAGTGGTAGAGTGCTATCTTGAGCTGAAGAGCTCAGGGACAGCGTGAAGAAGAAGAAGAAGAAAGAAGAAAGAAGAAGAAGAAAGAAGAAAGAAGAAGAAGAAAGAAGAAAGAAAAAGGAGGAGGAGGAGGAGGAGGAGGAGGAGGAGGAGGAGGAGGAGGAGGAAGAAAGAAGAAGAAGAAGAAGAAGAAGAAGAAGAAGAAGAAGAAGAAGAAGAAGAAGAAGAAGAAGAAGAAGAAGAAGAAGAAGAAGAGGAAGAGGAAGAGGAAGAGGAAGAGGAAGAGGAAGAGGAGGAAGAGGAAGAGGAAGAGGAAGAGGAAGAGGAAGAAGGAAGAAGAAGAAGGAAGAAGAAGAAGAAGAAGAAGAAGAAGAAGAAGAAGAAGAAGAAGAAGAAGAAGAAGAAGAAGAAGAAGAAGAAGAAGAAGAGGAAGAAGAAGAAAGAGAAGAAGAGGAGGAGGAAGAGGAGGAGGAAGAAGAAGAGGAAGAGGAAGAAGAGGAAGAGGAAGAAGAGGAAGAGGAGGAGGACACTTAGATTCTATAAGCTAGCAGAGAAAGATCCTTGTAGATGTCTTGTCTGAAAATGCATCCTTTACATGAAGTTTGCTTACATTCAAAGAATATGTATAATGATTTTTTTTGGGTCTGGTCATGGGGCCTGAACTCTTGGCCTGAGCGCTGTCCCTCAGCTCTTCAGCTCAAGGCTAGCACTCTACCACTTGAGCCACAGTGCCACTTCCAGCTTTTTCCTTTTTGCTTATGTGGTGCTGAGGAATCGAACCCAGGGCCTCAGGCATGCAAGGGAAGCACTCTACCACTGAGCCACCTTCCCAGCCCCTGTATAATGATTTTATAGGCATTCCTTTCACCTAACTTACCATTTATTGTCAGATATTTTAATCTTACTTTTCTTTTTTTTCTAAGGATTTCTTAAAAGCCATCTTTTATCAAAATATAAACTACATATAGTAAAGTACATACATGTACTATTTGATAGTGCATGAGCCATTCTTTCTGCTGTTTTACTCGATGATAACAAGATTTACTCAAGTTTTCCCATTGTGTTTACCTTTTATTTCCTCTTGCTTCTCCCTGTCAGATCACATTTCTTAAAATACTCTTCAGTTTTCTTTACTGAGAATTAGTAGAGAGCAAATACTATTTGTCATTGTTCACCTGAAAAGTACTATTTCCACTCTAGAAAAGTTCCCAAATAAAGTTACTTTTTTGCAGTTGAGGAAAGAAAACAAAACAAAACTTTACACCCCAAAGATGCTCACACCAGTGCTGGGAACCTGAGACAAAGTTTTATATTATATATCAAAAAGGAATATGTAGATACAATAAAGGTGTTTGACTTTTCAAATGGGATAGTGCCCTAGAGCATCCTGATGATTCCAGTCAAATCACATAAGCCTTTAAAAGCAGAAAAGTGTTCCTGCCTTCGTTCACAAACATGCAATAGAAGGAAGAAGAGCTGCAGGAAGGGGAAAGTATGAAAGATACTAAACACGAGAAGAATTGGGTTTCTGTTGCTGTCTCTGAGAGAAAGAAGTTCTTGTGTAAGGACCAAAGAGAAGCTGCCAATGTCTCAGGACTGTGCCCAGCTTTGAGCCAGAAAAGAAGCAAGAACTTCAGTCCTACAGCTGCAAGGAACTGGATTGTGATTTGTAAAAAAAAGGAAAGAAAAGAAAGCCTTAATGCGTATGGAAACAGTGTCCCAGAGCCTTCCAATAAGAAGCTCATGAAGTAACAGCTTGATTTCAGCTTTGTGAAACCCAGAGTAGAAAGACCAACTGAACCCACCAAGACTTTGGTGCCACTGAGCCCTGATAGAATATATTTGTGTCCTTTAAGCTGTTAAATCTGTAATGACTTATTAAGGCAGCAAATAGTACACTGACAGCATCATTTAACTTACATTATTGTTAGTCAACCTGTTATTTCTTTTCAATTAAGTTTTTTAAAGTTCTTGTCTTTGTCTTCAGTGTTCTGTAGTTTCAGTTTTATATATCTATACTATGTATAGAATGTATATATGGATATACATGTAGATATATCATATTTATATATATCTACATGTTGAAATGTACTACTGTGTATAGAATGTATATGTATATACATATAGATAGAGAAAGAAGTTCTTGTGTATTTCTATATATATCTACATGTTGATGTATTTTTATTTCTTCTGCTTAGAAGTTATTTGTTTTTGAATATAGTAATGATAAACTTTCACCAGTGCAGGAAATTGTTGAGCCTTTAACATCTTCGAAAGTAATCTTTTCCCAACTCTTTCTTCTCACTTCTGAAATTCCAGTTTTCTCTGCATAGAACCTATTCTAGGCTCAGTTTTTCTTTAACTCTCTTGTATAGTATTCATCAAGGCCCACAGATAAATGCTTTATTCAGATACATCTCCCACTTTATCAGCTCACTGTTCAGCTGTTATGAATCCACTTTTAAAACATCTACCAAATTTTCATTTCAGTTTTTAAAATTAATTTTAAAAGTTCTGTTGCTCTTACGTTATATACATTTGGTTATTTTTTTATTATTCTTACAATTCTCAAATGTCTTAAGTCCCAGTTTTACTTCTCAAAAAAGAAATGATTTTATTTGTATTTGCATTTGATGAATTGGATATCTACAGCCAATGTAAGTGTAGTGTTGATATTGTTTTACTCTCAGAAACTTTATATCCTTTTATTCCTGGGCTTTTTTTTTGGATTGAGTTTATATATACTGGAACTTTATCTGTGGAAATGTTTGAGGTCTTTGAAATTGTTTTGTCCAGAGAGAATTGTGCTTTCATATGATTAAAGTATTACTTTAATCAAAAATCTTGGCCTGGAGATTTTTTTATCACTCAGATAACATAAATGCAAGCTGAAAAGTCACATAGGGTACATCTTGTGGCATAAGGGCCCCTCTCTATTAGTGCCAAGAATCAAGCTAGGAAGCTTTCCTTCAAACCTTCTGGTCAGATGTTGGATTTGTTCTAGCGTATCCTTATACTGTGATGGATAAAATTCTTCTGAGTTTCAACTCTTTTGTGGGGGCTTCTTTTTAGATTATTTTTTGCCAGTCATGGGGCTTGGACTTTGGGTCTGGACGCTATCCTTGGGCTCCGTTTTGCTCAAAGCTAGTACTCTACCACTTGAGCCACTACACCACTTTCCACTTTTTCTATAATGTATTGGAAATAAGAGTCTTACAGACTTTCCTGTTTGGGCTGGCTTGGAACTGAGATCCTCAAATCTCAGCCTCCTGAGTAGTTAGGATTACAGGTGTGAGCCACCAGCACCTGGTGGGACTGTTAAGGGGGGCATCTTTTTAGACTCCTCCACATCCTTCAGGCTTTGTACTTTGTTTTCATCAGCAATAGATGTTTAGTTAACAAGGATCTGAAAAACACAGCTATTTTTCATCTGATTTAGCAAATGTCCTCGTGGTAAAAGCCTTTTTTCTTAAGTTTCTACTTTGTTTGGTTCATAGCTTCTTATTCTCTTGCCAGCTCCTTAAAGCCTTTAATAAGATGTTGTCTGTAATTTATTAACTGTTTTCAGTGGGAATCAATCAGGATACCTGGAAGCTGTCGTACTGCTAGAATGGAAACTCTAGTCACTGTGTTCTTCTGCAGAATGAATTCTCTAAGGAAAGGCCTAGCTACCACTTGCCACTTTTCCTCCCAAACACAAAAGCTCTGTTGTGTATTTAATAATAAGATAAGCTCCTTTGTTGTTGGCCAGCCACTCTTACCTGTCCCCTATCTAATGCCCAACCACACTGTTGCCACCATGCCAAATACCCTGCCAGGCCTATTCTGCAGTACTTAATTTTCTTCACCCTTGTTCTGATGCCCCATGTCAGTTCATTAATCCCATAACTACAAAGAGCAAGTATGAACTGACTGCACTTGATCTGTTAATTGGCCATTTTCTTTCTGGGAGCTTGACCCTATTTTCTTGTTATATTCTCCATCGCCCCCAATAGTCTTTGGTACCTTCTGGAACCTATCGCTGTCAGCATTTGCCCTAGTACAGGTTAGGATGTGGAACCTTGAAGTACAAAAGAAAAGAGCTTGGGTAAGAACCAGGCAAACACTCCTATAGGAAACAAGTAGTGACTGTCCCTTCTTATACTTTGTTTCCCTTCTTTTGGCTGATGGAAATGACTATTTATTATAATAAAAAATGAAAATTAAGAAGCCTGGTGCTGGTGGTTGGTTCTTGTCTATAATGCTATCTACTCAGGAGCCTGAGATCTGAGGATTGTGGTTCAAAGCCAGCTCGGGTAAGAAAGTCCATGAACCGCTTATCTCCAATTAACCACCAAAAAAGCCAGAGTAGAGTTGTGATTCAAGTGGTAGAGAACTAGCCTTAAACATAAAAGCTCATGAACATGGATAGCACCCAGGCCCTGAGTTTAAGCCCCAGGACACACACACACACACACACACACACACACTAAAATAATAATAAAAGCTAAGTTTGATGCTATTTTAAGTTCTTTAATAAATTAACATATATCCTAAGAATAACATCATGATGTAGATATTGCTGTTATTAAGATTCTTCAGATGGTGAACATAAAGGAATTAAAAAAAACTTGTTTAAGCAAATGGCAAAAC
This sequence comes from Dipodomys spectabilis, assembly GCF_019054845.1. Lineage (NCBI taxonomy): Eukaryota > Metazoa > Chordata > Mammalia > Rodentia > Heteromyidae > Dipodomys > Dipodomys spectabilis. Next base: position 19,253,310 of record NW_024870822.1, read on the forward strand.
AATCTGGTTCCAGAAACCAATCCCTTAGTCACTTTCCCATACTGTTTCCATAGAGTTAGCCTCCAGTTCCCATCAGAATACCTACAACCAGACTCTTATAGGAAGCCACATCAATCCTAAGTGTTATCATATGAAATGGAATCTATTTTTCTATTTTCCATCTTTGGCCCAGAGAGTCCTAGCTTAGGGTCTTACTCTGAAGTACTGGTGGAGGCAATGAACACACAGGGACTTTAGATCCTATATTCATTGTAGCTGCTTTCTGTAATTATGTTTAAGTCCAATGTGTAATAAACTACATAAGGTTCCAGAAGCTGTTTTCCCTCACCTTAGTTATGGGCCTTTTCTCATTCTTTCATCCTTACACATCTATATGTCTGGCTTCAAGATGAGATGTAATTTTTTCCAAAGCAAGGAAAGTTTTTATTTATCCTCAGTAATATCACACAATGATCATTTGAGTAGACAAAACAATAAAAGCAATAAATACAAAACAATACACACTAAAAATTTGTTTTCTAGTTTCAATGTCTGCAATAGCTATATACCATGAACTATTTCTAATTCTTTTTTTGGGGGGGAGGGGTCCGGTCGTGGGTCCTGAACTCTGGGCCTGGGCACTGTCCCTCAGCTCTTCAGCTCAAGGCTAGTGCTCTACCACTTGAGCCACAGCACCACTTCCGGCTTTTTTCTTTTTAATTATGTGGTGCTGAGGAATCGAACCCAGGGCCTCTGGTATGCAAGGCAAGCGCTCTACCACTGAGCCACCTTCCTAGCCCCCTATTTCTAATTCTTAAATCAGCCATTTGAGCTGTATTTTTTCCCCTCATTTTTATAGTTAAGGTGTCCAGGTGTTAAATAATAGTTTTAAGTTAAATGGAATTTCCATCCAAATCTAGATGTGTTCTGTACCCTGTTTTATGCCTGCAAGAAAAGACACTAAACATTTATGTCATAAATAAATCACGTTATATACATCATCATGAGAGTGCCTCTCAACTGAGTTCTACTGTTGTCTTTTAAAGAACCTAGTCAAGAGCACAGATGACATTTTCAGCCACTCTCCTGTGTCTAGGGAAAGCAAAGCTACTTGGAGCTGCCCTCAGGCATCTAATAGAAGCTGAGCAGAACCCAGGCCTTTGGACTTTGAGTTGGCCTTCCTCAGTCAGGCTGGGCTGGGAAGATTTCTCTCTACTGCCTTATGGCTATTGGATTATGCCTAGCTTGTCCAAAATCAAAGAACCATCTAGTTGGCCTTCTCTTTTGGCTGCTGATCATTCTGTCATTTTTCCTCTTCTGAGTTTTGCATCAGAGTACAGAGAAATGGTTCAAGTCTAAACACCAGGATTATATGGATGTAGGCATTGACATTGGAGTCAGACAAAACTGGGCCCTCATCTGAAAGTTGGGGTGAAATACTCAACTGCTTTAAGGTAAAATTTCTCTTCTATAAAGTAAGTGTAATAGTATCTATGAGAATGAAATGTAATGACACAAGTAGATTATCTAGTACTTCTGTTCTGTGTTTATCCCCTTCCCACATCCAGTGTCCAGAACAGGAAGAATCTGAGAATCCCACTGACAACAGACAATGTACAATATAAGTTGCTTAAAAATCCACTTTCAACCCAAATCATACAATTCCAACATATATTGGGGGAATATAAGATAGACAAGAAGAAAATGCAATTTTGTTATCTCTATAATATCCCAACATTTTATATCACAGAAATATTTTGAACTGTTTTTAAGATACTCACACACAGGAAAACATGTCCTGCCACATCATCTATGGTTACTAAGAAACAATTTACTTTATATCTTTTATTAAGCACCAGTAGGGTCTAATGGCTACTAAAGTTCTTGAAGTTTTGGCAAGTGTGTATGCAGTATACCCCAAGCAAAGGAATTTGATGTCTTTAGCTCTCCAAACTACTTCCTCCTGGCACACAGCACTGTATTTACATCATAACAAAGAACCCAGTGGAATTGGAATTTGATTCTGAAAAGATATTCAGATAGTAAACTTGCAACTAGGGCTCAGTGGACTAGGACCTGAAAGATTTCTCTTTTCTGCTATACAAAGGACAGAACAATTGCTGAGACAGACCCTGAAAACAAGGGCTTTGTTTTGTATGGTTACCACATGGTCCCTTCCTCTCTCTTTGGAATTTGACAAGCAAATTGGCATTTGTGTTGCCGAGACTGTCATAGAATAGTGATTGTTAATTACACCCTAGATGTCCTGCCTCATTCTGCCATGGGTGTATTATGCTAAATGTGTGCAGTGAGCAAAAGATCTTAAATTTGATTTCAAGTTGCATATCTCAGCATGCTGCCAGATCCGCCCCAGGTCAGAGAACTCCTAAAGGGCTGCTGGGAGTTCTTGCTCCAGAATCCTTCCTTCTATCTTAGACTAAAAAGTATCCAAAGGGTCCAGCAGATGTCAGTATGAAATCTAGAGTCTCTTCAGGCTGAGTATTAATGGATCGAATTACATCACCCACTGTCCCGGACATCTGTCTTTAGACTACATAAACATTAGCTTGAGACCATTATTTTCCATAGGGACCTACTCTAATTGGTTAAAAGCCCAACCTTACAGCTCACCCTCAAAGCAGATGAGTAGTACAGTTGCAATTACAATGAAACTTCAATGAATGTGACAAATGAATAAGGTGACTCTAAAAATAAGTCTGGGAAGTGGCGCTGTAGCTCAAGTGGTAGAGTGCTCGCCTTGAGCTGAAGAGCTGAGGGACAGTGCCTAGGCCCAGAGTTCAAGCCCCATGACCGACAAAAAAAAAAAAAAGTCTGTCTATGCCCACTATCTGGTTTCCTCTGCATAGCCCATCTGGAATGATTTTTACAACCTTAGACTGACCCAAGAAGTTATGTCTTCTTATCCAAAAAGAGGCAGGACTTTAGACTGATTACAGAAACAGAGGTGGCATTGTCATGCTGCTTTTTAATTTTTATTTACTTATTTATTGACATACTTATTTATGTGGGCTATGGGGCTTGAACTCAGGGCCTGGGCACTGCCCCTGAGCTCTTTTTGTTCAAGGTTAATGTTCTACCACTTTGAACTACAGCACCACTTCTGGTTTTCTGGTGGTTAATTGGAGATTGGAGTCTCATGGACTTTCCTGCCCAGGCTGGCTTCTAATTACAATCCTCAGATCCCAGACTCCTGAGAAGCTAGGATTACAGGCATAAGCCACCAGTGCCCAGACAACATGCCACTTTTAGATGTGCAGATACTCTCCTCTGAATGTCTTTCTAATTCATTTTGGGAATGCAATCTTTACTTTATATATTAAGAAAAGTATAGAAAAAATATAACAAATACCTATATGTCTGTCACCTACAGTTAACAACTGCTGGCATTTTACCTTGTAGGCTACAAGTCTGTTTTATTATTAGTCCCATCCCCATTTCTTTTGTTCTTTCACCAGGGGTAGACATTATTATGAAATTCGTGGGTATCCTACCTGTATTCATTTTCTGGGACTTCTATAATGATGTACCACCAACTGAATATCTTAAACAACAGACATGTATTGTCACACTGTTTTGGAGGCTGGAAGTTGGTGTGAATGAGTTCACAGGAGCCATGCCTATTGAACTGTTACAAGAAGGCGCTAAGGTGGATCTATTCCAGCCTCCTTCCAAGCTTCTGATAGTTCCTTGACTTGGACAGCAAACTCACAGCTTTTCCTAGCATTTTCTACATGTGTGTGCATGTGTGTGTGTGTGTGTGTGTGTGTGTGTGTGCATGCATGCAAGCGTGTGTGTGTGTGTGTGTGTGTGTGTGTGTGTGTGTGTCTGTGGACAAATGTTGCCCCACTCCCACCCCCCCCTTTTATTTTTTTTAATAAAGACATTAGTCCTGTTAGAGGCAAAATATTCTAGTATGACTTCAAATTAACTAATTACATCTGCAGTAATTCCAAATAAGGTCAGAGTCTCAGAAATCTAGAGTTAGAACATGTTAATCTTAAAAAAAAAACCCTCAATTCATAATGCCACATATGTATCAATTATCTCACTAAATATGATTTTTCCATGAACATATTGTAGATTTTGTGTATATTCTACTTTTGTATAAATGACATTGATTTTTACAATGGTTATATAACTTTATATATAATCAACATTTTAATAAATGACATCTCTTCTTTTTACCAAATAATGTGTATCCAAATGACAAATTTTTAGTTTATTCATAATAGTTTACTATATGAAGTTACTAATATGAGTCTTTTCTATAGTAAAATTTAAGATACCCACAAGCTTCAAAAATGCTACCCAATTAGCAAATAGTAACAGATAGCACACACCTTGGGCTTAAACTATATACAATCTCTGGTTCTAGCTCTTGTCATCATTACATTTTCTGATTTGCGATTTCATGATTTCAGGCCTTAGCAGGTTCATTGCTTTGGACATTCCAGGAAGCAAGAAAAGTTACACTTAACGATGATAAGATATTGCTAAACAACAAAGACAGGAAGATGTTTTAATTAATGAATAAGTTTTAAAATTCCAGTTTGGCACGACAGCTGAATATGCTAAGCTAAAGTGAAAAATCATTAGGAAGCAGGTATGGGACCCTCTCTCAGGCTCTCTTGGACTGGTCTTTGAGGAGACTGAGCCCTCTGTCCTTTGATCCAGATTCACTGTGAGCAGCCAACCTACAAATGATAGCTAAAGAATAACCTGAAGGCTGCTGGAAGGTTCTCAGTACCTCCTGCAGTGAGTAGCCAGCAGCTTCATCTGCTTATCTAGTCTCCCCTGTGCAGAATTTCAGCCACGGTCGTCCTGACAGTTGGCAAAGTGATAGAAGGCTTGATCTTTGAGGCAGAAGGTATGCCGAGCCTGAAGTGGACTCATGTGGAGAGGAGAGGAAGGCTCAGCAGCACATCCAAAGACCCTGCAAGGCATCAAACTCAGGTGCCATAAAAGAACCAAGGAAATGGCCTCCCTGGGAAAGTTCTAAGAGAAAGTAAAGACTGACAGCACTCTCAGCGTGGAGGGTGCAAGGGGCCTTCCTGAGGAGCAATCCTGGAGGAAGAGGTTGACCGCTACGTAGGAAAGTCAGAGATTTGCTTTCTGGAAGTAGGAAAAGGAAGTTGGATGTGAATTTTAAGGCGAGACCTCCACTTTCTTTGCCTGTGTTATAGAACTGTTAACATCTTACTCAGATTTAGGAATTTTCTCCAGAGCCACCCCATGAAAGTGCCAAAATGCTGGATACTGTGATGTATTCTCCAGACAAATCACCTCAATGGAACTCCCAAGATAGTCTTGGAACTTCAGAAGTTCTTCAGGGGTATAGACAGATTCATTGCTAAGTTTTAACGTGTTGAGGTCTTAAAAAGAAAAAAAAATAAATCCATTAAAATTCACATCCGTTCCCTGCCCTGTTTTTCAAGGCATGTGTGGCTTCAATGAAAACACCAACAAGATGATGGCAGTGGGACCAGACACACCTGCAGAGTGGGGCCCTTTTTATAGCCTTCGCTAAGGGCAGAAATCTAGAGATCGCATCTACTAGCAAAGTGACGCCAAGCTGCTAGCCACAGATACCATGGCCTGTACCGAAAAGATAACTGTTTATTCAATTGTTGATGGTAAGCTATGACAATAGAGGAGAGAGAACAAGGAACCTAAAGAAAATGCCATGATAACTGTGTAGGAAAACTGACAAGATTCTTATTTCTGTATGATATCAAAATTGTGAAATAAGGAAATCGATTTTTATGGACATTTCTGTGGATTTCTACTGGATTCCATTGTTTTTCTCTGAGGGACCCAAATCTCAATCTGTCTCTTGCTCTTTCTCTCTTTTCCTCTCACTCTCCCTCCCACCCTTCCTACACACACACACACACACACACACACACACACACACACACACACACACACACAATCATATACAAATAAAAAGTATCCTCTAATTTCTGCTTTCAGCAATCATGCAGCATCGCTGAATCTATATAAGAAAACAAAATGTTTCTCATTGTGGCAATGGGTCCACCTGTATCCCTACTTAAACGACTTGTTTTTCCCCTTCCCCTCCACAAATTATACCGACATCAAATATAGTGAAAGCAGGAGTTATACTGTGGGGGAGGAACATACAAAGCAACAAAGAAACAATCTTATAAATGCATTAGAAACAATCACATGAAAAGAAAAAAAAAACATTTGAATACATATCTTAGGGTTCATTTCCCTAACATCACCTTATCTAACCTTTTCTGCTTGACTCAGACATATACTAGTTACTACAAATAAGGGAAACCATGGGACCTATGTTTCTTTGGGCTTGGCTTACTTCACTTAATATAATTTTTTCCAAGCCTTTCCATTTCCTAACAAATGGGGTAATGATATTCTTTCTGATGGAAGCATAGAATTCTATTGTGTATATATACCACATTTTCTTGATCCATTCATCTACTGAGGGGCATCTGGGTTGGTTCCATATTGTTATGTTGAAAACGAACTTTACAACTTTGGTGGGGGGCAGGGAGGATTTGGTGGGGGGGGGGGGAGGATGGGAAGGGATGGTAAGGGGAAACAAAGGAGGAGGCTACAGTGCTTGATAAGAAATGTACTCATTATCTTGCCCATGTAATTGTAACCCCTCTGTACAGTATTTTCACAATAAAAAAATAAAAATTAAAAAAAAGAAAACAAAATGTTTAAATAGGGATACAGGTTGACCCATTGCAACAATGACATGTACAAAACGTTATGGCAAAAAACAAACTTTACATCTTTGGCGGGTAAGGGGAGTTGGAGGGAGGAGATGGGAGGGCAGGGTTAAGGAGAAACAAAGGAGGAGGCAACAAGGCTTGATAAGAAATGTACTTATTACCTTGCTCATGTAATTGTAACCATTTTGTATGGTATTTTCATAATAAAAAACTTTATTAATAAAATTTTTTAAAGAAATCTTAATAAAAATTACAGTGAAGGTAACAACAAAATGATGAACATAAATAGAACCTCTACGAAGGAATCCCTGGAAATCTTTAACAAAGAGAAATTTTAGCACAATTGCTCTGCCAGGCCGTTGGTGCTTTTAAAATGGAACCAATGGTTTACAACATCCACTTTGATTTTTTTAGTGATTAACCCTGAAACTAGAATAACACATGCCTAACTTAAATACTTTACTGGTGTTGACTAGGAATTACTCTGAATTTCTCTGGGAATGAAATATTGACCTAATGAAAAGATTACACACGATGAAAGGGGTGGTATTGATCAAGGTACATTATACTGATACATTGAAATGTTGAATTGAAACCCTTTTGTACAACTACTTAAAGATCTTGTAAAATAAGATTACACATGATATTTGAGGTTGTCTGCACACAAATCCAGTGAAATGTCAATGTACCAAGTGCATGGGCTCTGGCCCAATCCTGTCCCCTACTACTAGCTGTGTGATCTTGGGAAAGATATAGTCTCTCTGAACATCAGTTTCTTTCTTTGCCCCAAAGGGATAAGTAATAACCTCTGGGCAGTAATGTTGTAGGTACTTGTTTTAGGGCACAGTGAGGACTCAAATACGGCAGCTATACTGACAGTAACTTTTTATTCTTGGACAAAAGTTGCCCTGCTCATGAATTTTAAGCTGTCTCTCTACCCCTAGGTATAGGATGTACAGATGAGTCAAGATGCTCTGAAAATTCCTCACAGAACTGATCTTCTCAATTTCCAACTCTGGGTCTACTTTTGAAGCATTGCTTAGTGGAACCAGGCAACCTGAATAGATGCACAGGTATCATTTGTTGGACTTGAATTGTAGCCATATTCATCAAGCACTTGCCATTAAGCACTACTCTAAGCCTTTTCCGGGTATTAACACATTTAATTCTCATAGCAACTCTGACAAAACCACTATCATCATGCCATGTTAGAGACAAGACAACCAAGGAACAGTTAGATAGGCTCAAGATCACACAGTAAGTGGTAGGCTAGGATTCAATTTGCAGCTTTCCTTACTATGAAACACAGCTTTTATGCGCGCCAACACTAACTCATCACCTTCCAGTCTAAAATCAGAGATAAAAAAATCAGTGCCCACTCCTTTTTTTGCCTTTCTATCTCAAGCAAACAGCAAATAGCTATGTTTGCTGGAGGATGATGGCTCTACAAAGACCGTGAGCTCTGTCTACCTTCTAGTAAATGTCTGGTACTAAGTTCCTGCATTCTCCCTAATTAGCCTGTAATGACAAAGATGTGAGTATAATCCCTAATGCAAATTAACTGTTTACTTTTGGGGATATTACTTAACTTGGCCAAACCTCAATTCCCTCATCTGTAATGGAGAGTGTCAGTGGCAATGTTACCCAATGAACAAGAGTGTGAATGAGAAGTATTACAGGGAAAATGGTTGTGTAAGAGCCATTCTCATTCTGTAAAGACGAACAGAATGGGTTCCATTCAGAATCACTGAATTCAGGAATAGCTGCCTCAAGTCTCCCTTGTTCTGAGTCCCAGAGGAGATGCTTTATTCCAGAATCTCTGTTTTAACTTCCTGTCTCATCATCCCAGAAGCCCAGAAGGTGCTCATCTATGTAGCATGCATGCACTCTATGCTCCAAGGCCACTTTAAAATTAGTGGAACTTTGACAGTTTCACCAATGAAGGCTGACTTGTGTCATCCTGCAAGGCTCTATTTATCCCAGCCTGAGAAAGAAAAGGGGATATGTTCCCATCTTTTGTGGACTATAACTGTAAATGCTATCCAGAGTCTGACATCATCCTTTTGTTCCTTCTTTAAACTGAATCACAAGTTCTGCTTTACTGAGAAAAATATTTCATTTTTGAAAAGGCCCTTTAAACCTTTCCCCGAGTCCATTGTGTGTCCAATTCCCTTTTCTTGTTCACTTCCTTTTATTAATAGATTTTCCTTTAGGTGTAACATCATCTCTTTGTGCTGTGCATTTATGGGTATTACAAAAAGACATTGTTGAGGGGATGGTCATTATTCTGAGGCCTAACATAGGTGCAGACAAGACAAGAGGAGGCTACAGGTCCTCAGAGGACAGGACCATCTCCCTGAGGATCTGACAATGGAAGTTGAAGTGACACCTTTTTATGTCCCAGTGCTTTTGAATAGACTCTTGGCTCCCACCGACAGATATTCCTTGTCTATTCTTTACTAAAAACTAAACCAAAAATTGGTTTTTTAAAAATAACTAGTGTTCCAAGATCTCCTTAATCTATGCAGAAATCTCAAAGGGCATGGAAATTTAAGCAAGAACTATGGTCTCTTTTGCTGAGTAACGGGCATTTTCTTTAGTTTCCTTTTTAAATGCTTCCTCCTTGAAGTTAAAATTGAGTGATAATTGTCCCGTCAACCTTTGGATTCTAGCACTTGCAATCACTGAGGACACTGCTCTGTCATAACTGGGAGCTGGCACAGTTATAGACATGAAAGGTGAAGTCAGGAGGGTATACGTTGAGCTCTAGATGCCTCTTTGCCTCATTTACATGAGAGTGGTAAGTAGTTGGTAAATGAGGACTGACAGATGCTAACACACACTCAGATATGCTCTCTTCTCTTATCTTCTACTGTCCCCTAAAGGAGTTGTTTCCTAAGGATTCCATCATTGAGTTGATGATTAGCTAATGAGAAGCACTGGTGGGAAAAAAAGTAAGAAGAGCTGGGTATGATAATATGTACCTGTGATTCCAGCTACATGGAGGGGTAAGGTATAAGCAGAAAGATCATAACTGAAGATATTCTAGGTAAAACCATGAGACATTATTGAAAAAAAATAATTGAAAAAGCAAAAAAGCCAGGCATAATGCCTCAGGCCTATCATTCTAGTAGAGATCTGGAAATCAAGGGATCATGGTCCAAGACCAGCCTGAGGAGGAAAATAAAAAGGTTGGAGAACTTATTGTAACCAATGGCTGGATGCAGTAGTGTATGCCTGCTGTTAGGAAAACACAATATCTGGGTCTGGTGGTATGCACCTGCCATTTTAGCAACTTGAAGAAGTAAATTTGTGAAATGGATGATAACTAACTCATAGAGAAGTAAAAGAACTGAATAAATAATATATGGTATTAAGTATTATTGTATATTCATAGGTCCATATATAAGAGGATTAAAAAACAAGTGCACAATGTGGTAAATACAGCCATACAACTGTCTTCTACCATTATTATCATCGCTATTTTAGATACCACTTTTCTATGTAGGACTACAGAGTAAGGGACCTGGTAATAGATCTTGCCAAGTTCAGGTCCTAGTACTACTAGCTCATGACCTTCATCCAGTGATTTAGTATTATGATCACAGATAGTAATATATTTGACTATATTAGTTATCATGTTATAATAAGAAATAGGTAAGATAATATGTTAGATACTTACCTCAGGACCAGATACATTAGGTTAATTCATTTAGATAGGTACTTAGGAACTCAAGAAATATATCCTGGATTATAGAAGACCATATCACAGTACAATGGCATTAAAACTCTTAGAAGAGTTCATAGATCTGTGATACTTCCAAGCAGTGATACTGGAAAGCCAGCTTTCTGAAGAAATTTTAAAAAGCCCTGACTGTAGTACCTGCCTATTAATAATAAATACTCCCACTAACACCAACTTCAAGCTACCAACATGAGATCACTAGACAGAGGTGGAATAAAAACTTGCCCTTAATGAGCCAGCTCCATCCAGCACATGCCAGCTTCCAAACTTACCTGCTGCAGAGGAATCATTCAACAAAGCCTCATCTTAGGCTTCTACACAGGGCAAAGGAGCCAAAAGAAGCTGAGTTTCTGGTATTTCTGAAAACACTTTTTGAACGCATCCTGATTTCTCATTAAATCACTCAGAACGTGCCCCATTTACACAACCATAAAAACAAGACAATGCTCTATGCACTTTTAATAAATGGAAACATGTTTGATGCATGAAACCTTGGAAATCAAGAATTTAAAGATACAAGTTAATCAGAAAGACCCAAGACACATTTTGCATTATTCCCTTTATTAAAGAAAAAAAAAAAAAACCTTTCCTTTTAGTATATTCTGTCCAACTGTGAAATTCATTTTAAATACTTAGGAAAAAAAACAAGTCTAACTTTTAAAAAATGCTGGGCAGTTAAAATACTCTGGTTGAAAAATTTTAAAAAATCAGGCAAGATTATATAGTGAGGGCAGAGAAAAGAAGCTGAAGTGAAATCACCCATGACAATCTGTCATCTTAGCTATTATGCATTTCAACATCTGCAACTGAAAAGCCACAGAAGTCAAAAAGAAAAAGAAAAACAGAAAAGATTCCCAAGGACCACTTACTATTTCATGATGTTGATAGATTTCTCTTGTGTAAAAATAAGTTACATATAAATAAGGAGCTGGTGTGAGATCAAAGGTGTGCACAGGTGTATGCTCAGAGGGTACCCGAGTACAGAGGACTGAGTGCCTTTCCTATCCTACACTCACTACACAAAACTCTCCTCCATGTTGCTGCAGAGTAAGAAGGAGTCCACAAGGCGAGGCTGGACCAACTGCTGGAAGTCAGAGTCCTGGAGGCCTTCAGGGCAGACCCCAGCCAATCGCCGCAGAGCAGCCTAGAGAGAGAACACAAGAGTTGATACAGGTCCCATCGGCTGAGAGGCATGTATTTCCTTCAGTGCCCTAAGAGACATTTTAGGAAGTTGGGCATTAACCAGACAATTTGAGCTGATTGACCATCTTGGTCACATGATACCTAAGTGACCATTTCAGTCACCTGTTTAACCTATCACATGGTCACTTTGTTTCATTTGCATTTTGGTCACTCACTATGACAGATGTCACCAAAAAGTTCCTTATTAACTGTCTTATTGTCTTGGTTTTTCAGTCATTTTAGGAAACTGGTCATTTTAAAGATCTATCATTTTAAGGATCTCATCAACTTAATGACATATGGAAGTCAAAAATATGTTCTTCCTAGAGACTGGAACCTCTAGAAACATCTATGAAATGACATTACTACTTCCTAGTCTCTGAAGTAAACTTGGAGCACCAGGGGTTTTTCATTGATTCAACTACTTATTATTTGTATTAATTATATTATTGTATGTATTCATTATTCCATTTATAAATGCAGCAAGGCCTTGTACAGTGAACTATAGGATATAAAGGAAAGAAGAAATGGAGAACACAGAGACAGAAATATAGGGATTCTGTCAATGAGAAATTCAAATCCAACAAAGGCGGCTGAACAGCAGAGGGGTAAGAGCAGAATGAACATCTTTCCTGTCCACCCTAATGGTTGATACCCATGTGCCCTGACACTTCCTAGGGAAAAAGAAACACCCCCCTACCCTTTTCTAGCTAGCAGATGCATTCATTCATTGTCACTCCCCCTGAAAAGCCTTCTCTGGATACAGAGAAAGTCTGACCTCCACCCTAACTCTACCCAGAGTTCCTGGACTGACCTCAACTCTCTCATAACTGGCTGTAAGGTATTTCTCAGACTAGACTTCGAGCTTCTCAAAGGTAGAAATCTTATTTCATATGTCTCTATATCTATAACATGCAGCACAGGTATCAACCCACTTTCCAAAAAGAAATGAAAAAATGATGTGCTTTAAATCTGAAGTCAACTGATAAAGTATCTGAAACTATAAATTGGAGCTGCCAGCTGCCTAGTACTATACAGCAGTTAAGTGAGTCAAAACAAAAGAAGTACTGGATGGACATGAATTCCTTCTCTCTTCCTGAAACACACAGCAGGAGATGGGTAGCCCCTTCCTTGCCCACCATAGAAAAAAAGAATGCTTGGTAAACTATCTAGAATGGCAGAACAAAGAAGAGAATGCCACGTCGTATCTCAATTCAATCCCTACTTGATGCTAAAGGGCATCATGATCTCCACACTTTACAGATAAGAAAACAGGCTCAGAAAAGAGAAAGCAGTCCTGCATTTACCTCCAGAGCAACCATCCCTACCTAGAAAGGATGTTACAATCCTAGAACATGAGCTAATGTTATATTGAGAACAAAGCAAGAGAAATCAGGCTAAGGAAGTGAAAGAGAGGATTGTTTGAGGTGGTTTTGGAATCATAGGTGTCATAGCTAACCTAGATCAAGGACAAAGATCATGTGTCTCTGTGTACATAAGCAGGTATGAGACATTCGTGATAAGAAGTAGCTTCCCCTGATTGTTAGACTAGTATGTCTCGCTTCTCCTGGGGCCTGACTTATACCAAGGCCAACAGAGGCTGAACTCATAGAACTTTCTGATTTCTCTTGGCCCCAGTTGAAGACAATAATCCCATTTTCCCTGAGAAGTCAAAGTGAAAATGGAATCAGTAGCATTCTGAACATAAGACTACAAAGGATGTCCATGCATTTTGCATAATCATGGGTAAAAGTAAAGTGGAGAAGTACAGAAAGAGCTTTAAAAAATAGAAACTAGGTCTATCAAGAGAGCAAATGAGGCCAAGAGTGATGGCATACAGCTTTTATCCTAGGTACATGGGAGGCATAGGTAGAAGATCAATGTCTGATGCCCTCAAGTGAAAAAAAGGATCCTAGCTAAAAAATAAACAAAATGCAAAAGGGACTGGAGGTGTGAGGCAAAAGTAGAGTACCTGCCCAGAAAATGTGAGGCTCTGAGATACTGTAGTTCTACTGAGAGAGAGACATACAGAGAGAGAAAGAGAGAGAGAGAGACAGACAGACAGACAGATACAGAGAGAGAGACAGAGACACAGATAAAAATAGGCAGACAGAGAGTACATAGAAAAAGAGCAAAAATATAGGAACCAAACAGGAAGAAGATATTAAAATGGAGACAGAGATGAACATAGTGAAAGAAATCAGGCATAAAAAGGAGATGGAGAAGTAAAAAGAAAAGTACTGACAAGGAGAGAGAGAACATGGTCTTAGGGAGGATGGGTACTAGAAGAGAGGGAGGAGAAGAAGAAGGGAGGAAAGGAAGAAGTAGAGGTGGGGAGAGACATATGAGAAGCATAAGAAGAAGGAGAGGAAGAAAACAAGAGCAACCTAAAAGAGGAAATAATCCCAGAAAGAAGGATGGGAAGAAGAAAGAAGAAGGAAGGGAGGAAGGGAAGAGAGAGGGAAGGAGGAAAAAAGGGAAGGAGGGAAGATGAGGAGGGAAGAAAGAAAGGAAAGAAAAATCTGAAACACAGAAACAGAAAGGGCATAGTTGCTTACATCTTCCCAGGATCCCCAGAAAGTCTTCTTAACATGAACCCCAGTCAACTCAAAGCACCCCAGATTCAGTGTCTCAACTCTGTATTATTCCAAAGCCTTGTTCTCTCTACTTTGCTGGGAGGGTTAACAGACAGTCATCTCAGAATCTCATTCCTAAGACAGTCCAAAACACCCAAGTATTAAACAGCCCACTACCACACTGACAGCTGCTTCATTAAGGAAAAATCAATTCTGTTTGCAAGAGGCAATCTGCACTGCCACTTTCCCAGACACAGGAGACAATAATTGAAATGCCCTACCCCCACCTGAAGACAGCCTTTGAGACTGTGAAAAGGCCTGGAAAAAAAGCACAAAAGGCAGCTCCCAACTCCATCTGCCAGGCCCCAAGCGGCACCCTTGTCAGCCTAGAAACTACCTGCCAGTGTTGGATTCCTTCTGGGCTACGCCATAAACACTGCCGCCCCCTACCCAGTCAACACTGGTGTCCAGAAGCAGGGGCCAACTCTGAGAATTCCAAGATCAGGCAGTGATCACATTTAAGTTACTATGAAACTCCAAAGAGCTAGGAAGGTTCCAAGCTAGAATTTGAAAGAAGGAATCTCTTGGAACCTCAGAAGTTTCCAAGCTAGAATTTGAAAGGAAATAAATCCTCCATCATGAGTCAAAATAGTGAGATGGAGCAACAAGAAAACAGGAAAAAAAGACTATGGCACGAAACAAAGATGGTCTGGTCAAAACACTCAAGTCTCCAGAGTTGAATAGGCCTGTGTTTGAATTCTAAGAGCCTCGAAGATATATATAGATAGGTAAGACAAAATCTAGAAGCAAAGGAACCAGGTTAAGTACTCTGAACTCCTTGTCTGCACCATACAGGAATTCTGGAAAACTCATCCATGGATTTGGGTCTCACCCATGAAGGATGAGCAGGGTTTTAAAAAACGGAGTTGTATGAAGACATTTCTTGTATGAAGGGAGAAGGTGCTATGTAGAAAACCTGCAGCCTGACTGAGTGGGACAGGAGCTAGGCATATTGGTAAGGCCTTCAGACTTCAGGAAAAGACCACAGCCACTCTGTGGGGAGGGCTGAGTGGGTAGATAGGAACCTGAAGATAGTGGGGAACATGGAAGATTCTAGCGGCCACATGGAGGATGCATTAGGAAGGAAGGGGCTCTCTTCAGCATCTGCCAACTCAGCTACTAGGATAAATGGCATCCCCTTTCCCTTGGAAGTCCCTCCAGTGATTCAATATAGGGACTGAATCCTACTGTGTGCTGGTCGTCAAACTAACTGTAAATGATCACCATAAGAATCTCGCATCTAAAAAGAAGTTCAAGTTTCCCAAGTACTTTCCAAACCACTGACGTTCCTCAGTCTACCCCGTAAGCAGCTGTGTCTGCCAGAGTGGTGAAAATAATGGCAGTCAGGGCAAACAATCACAATTTTGTCAGCTACAGATTTCCCTATATTTCACTGATCTTGAATGAGAAGAAATTCCATCTTTCGCTAACTTCAAATTGAAACTTAGCATTTTCTTCCATCGTGAATGTAGCAGCATACCATGAACGTTTAGCAGCCTCTGGCCTTGTTAGCAGATGTCACAAATAGTTTCATATCCCATCACACACATTGAACATACAAATATCATTTACAGCCATTAAAAAGAGTACATGTTAAAAATGTCATGTGTTTAAATATTTGAAACTTTGTTTTAATATAACCAGATTCCTTTTTATTTAATTCTACCTGTTTTACTTAATGCATTTAAAAAATATTCTGAGAAGTCCATCAACTTCACCAGAGGTCTAAAGGCACAAAACATGTTAAGATCATCCTATATATCCCAGAATGAAAGCCACTAACCAACTAGTCTGACATTTTTTCCACAGCCACATCCCCATAGCTTAGAAGCATAACTGACGAATAAAGTCATCCAGTAAATGCTTACTGAATAAAATGTATAACACTTTACCTTGCTCTATGTCACACAGCTCATTAATGTAAAACCAGGACAGGTCTGTGTGTGTGTGTGTGTGTGTGTGTGTGTGTGTGTGATGCCCTGTTGTTTCTACAAGCACCATCAGAAACTCCCATCAATGAGATGAGTTCAATTAAAATAAGATGAGGAGAAGGCTTTACTGTGACACAGCTGGAAAGATCTTGAGATTCATTACCTCTTCCTGTGTCCAATGAGGACCGATGATCTGGTACTCTCTTCTGAAAGTTCAACAGCCCTGTTTATCCGATGAATTCCCTGCTACTTGATAGAGGCTACTAAGATGTTCTGCTCAGGTACTCCTTACAGTCCCATAAGGAGAAGTATATAGACATACTGTTGATTAGTTCCTGGGGGACTCCTACCATCTGGAAGTTGGGTGGAAACCTCTCAGGATGCATTTGCTTAGGTTCAAGGTAAAGATCCCAGTGAATAGTTGAATAATCCTCCCCATCCTGGCAAGTTCCTTCCCCTCTTTGCCCACAAAAGGTGATAGAGCTATGCAATGCTGGGAGAACCCAGTAGAGAGGTTTCTCCTAGGAGAAAAAGGAGGTTTTTCTTACAATGTCCACTTTAGGCTAGGCAGGAGATAGTTATATACTGGATCCCATGTTCTCTGGTTCCTATGTCCTGTAAGGTTCAAAATGCCAGTTCACCATCTAGCAGCATCTCAAAGCTAACAACTCTGACTTTGCTGTGTTGATAAGATTCCCCAGAACACAAAAGTTTACTAAAATTGTAGTGGTGGGATCGTGAGACAGTTTCTCAATCCTCATCTTTCACATATATGACCTCATATAGTTTTTGTCACAATTTTATTAATTAGGAGAAAGAAGCACTGTAATACTCACCATCTTAAAGATGCAGGTTAAAACATTCAGAGAGTGGTTAAAGTATACCAAAGCCAACTAGAGCATAGCCAGCTCTCCCAGCCTCTGGTCTGTAATGTCAAAGGCCATTGGAAAGCTGGGGGCAGACCTAGAAACTCACCAGGCAGGCCACAAGCACAGCATCACTGCTGTTTCTCTCTGATGGGGATCTGCAGAGCTCAATGAGACGGGACATGCCTGTGTGAGACACAGCAAGAGTTTCAGGCCTGGGTAGGGGAAGCACAAGCCCTGTCTTACACACAGGACCTGCATCGTCCCCCAGTCTTTCTGAGGAGTATATGGTAGTGATTTTCTACTTACTCAGCTGTGAAAAGAATCTAATCAAGGCCAGGAAGATCTAGAGCATCAAAACCAAAGCCACAAGTGGCACTGACAAAAACTTTGATAAGTCACAGTAGAGGTATAGGCTATCTCTCTAAAAGGAACTTCTAGTTAGTATTTTAATTTTACCAGCACATGACAGATATATATTTATATATCCTATTAATATATTAATAAAATATATTGTGTATAATATATTGATTGCCTATTTCAGTCAGAAAATATATTGGAGCTAAAATTATAGAAAATGACAGACTAGTAATGTTTTCTAGGGCTTTACTGAGAAAAGGTTACCACAAACCAGAGTGAAGAATTGTTAAAATATTCTCTGACCCACCTAGAGTAACATGATCTACTTTTCTTGTCTGCCAAAAGTGCTTTGAGTATCATTTATATGATACTCAAGTGCAGATACTGTTTTTCCATATCGTCATCCCAATGAGTCTGTTATATACCTGGTACTGTAAAGAAACTAGCATAAAGTGAGTGCCTTGAAAATATTTGGGGGGTAAAAAGTGACTAATGGTTAATGATTGAATTAGTGAATAAAATAATAGTGAGTAAACATAATGAATTCTTTAATGAGTAAATGAACAGATGAGTGAGTAAGTAAATGACTGAGGAGATAAATTCGCTGCATAAGTGAATAAATAAATAAAAAGCAGGAAGGAAAGAATGGGGTCCAAATTAACAAGGAATCTGAAAGTGAGTCATTGTTATGGCCAACTTTTACCCCTCTAGGCTTCTCTTGCCTCAGCCCCAGGTTACAAACTAGACCCTCTAAATCAGAATTTCTCAGCACTCAGAGAACAGAGTTCACCCCAGCTAGCCCTATGTCCAGAGCCAGTCCAGAGCTGCTGCCATTCAGAAGCTCCCCACTCCACTCAACCACAGCTAGCATCACTTACAGCTGAGACGCACGGCTTCCTGGGCCACAGCTGGGTCTCGGCTGAGACGGGCCAGGGTCACCGCAGCTTTCTGCTGGACTCTCTCACAAGCCGCTACTTCAGCAGGTGTTCCAGACCTTGGCTTCTCAGAGAGCATGCCCATGATGAGCTGGACCCCTGAGCAGAAAACAATGAACAATTGGTGTCCACTTCAGCAAAGAGACTTACCCCTGGGGCTAGCTGGACAGATGACCACAGGGGTCAAGAAAAGCCTTAGAAGAGATCCCATACAAGGGGGAATGTAAGCTGGACATTTTCTTCTACTCCATTTTGGTGTGTCTTATTTCATACACCATACTTGGAGAGGACATCTGGAACACATCCTCATTTTCTAGTGCTGTTATTTATTTTATATGTGTGGTGGTTGCTGTGCTAAATGCCCAATAAATGCACAATTTCTCAAACCTCCTAATAACCTCAAGAGGTAGGTACTACTGTTATAAATCCATGTTGAGACCCAGTGAGAGGGAAAACATTTTTCCCTGTGCCACAATGGGTGGGAGCTGGTACTGGAACTCAGAGAACTGGGTACCACCCATCACCTCTTTGCCTCTGATGCTCTGATGATACTTTATAGTTCCAGAGGGGATGAGTCCCATGGACAAAGGTAACCCTAATGCCCAAGTTGGACCACTACTAAATCAAATGCTTTAGAGTGACTCAAGAATGTGAGATTGAGGTTTGAATTCAGTTTGCTGAGAAGCTTACCACCATGTCTCTCCAAACCAGACCTGTCCTCCAGTTAGTCCACATACCATAGCCAAGGGCAGCCTCTGCCTGCCCTTTCTTTCTGCAAGGGATGTCCTTTTCTCTCATTGGTCTAAGTAGCTCCATTTATGTGGGTTTATAGCAAAAGTCCAGTTCTGTGTGAGCCATTCTAAGGACTCAGTGGTACCTGCCAAATTTAAATCATAACCCAAAGATATGTTTGCTTTTTTAAAACCTCACATTACTTTAAAAAAATTAAATTTTTGTTGTATGCAAGTTTGGAGATTTCCATAAAAATCTAGCTTTCTGATTTCTATACAACTACTTTCTAAATTAAAGTAGGCTCATATTTAATAAACATGTGACTCCTACTTCTGTGCTTTAAGAAGCATAAGCTTTGATTCTTAATGAAATGAGTCTCGTCCCTGCTTGAGTCCACTTTATCCCTTTCTGTTTCATCAGACTGGATCTGGTAAGCATCTAGGTTTGCAATCTGGGACACAAACCGTGAGCTCTTAAAGCCCACTTGTACAACAGGGCTGGCCCTGTCCAGTCCAAGAAGTACTACTGGCTTCTAGTAGCCTCTGTCACCACCACTGTTGATCCTTCAAATCCTGCCCCACTTTTATAAATAGTTATAAGTAGTTCCTTCATGAAATTCCCTTCAGTTAAATTTTATAAATAGTTATAAGTAGTTCCTTCATGAAATTCCCTTCAGTTAAATGCTTAAAAGACTATATTGTTTCTGCCGGGTGCCAATGGCTCACACCAGTAATCCTAGCTACTGAGGAGACTGAAATTTGAGGATTGAGGTCCAAAACCAGCATAGAGAGGGAAGTCTGGGAGATTCATTTCCAATTAAGTAACCCCCCCCCCCCAAAAAGCCAGAAGTAGAGCTGTGGCTCAAGTAGTAGAGTGCCAGCCTTGAATGAAAGTGTTGAGACAGTGCACCACAGGCCCTGAATTCAAGCCCCCGCACACATATATGCATGCATGCACACTCACATGTGTGCTCAAAGGGCTCATTCTTGACAGACACACCTAACAGGTTTTGTGGTCATCCTCCTATCATCCCTGTCAGGCAGGCATTGAGCTAGTTCTCATTTTGCAAATAGAAAAAGATAACAAGCCCTGCTATTAGCAAAAATCAGAACCAGGACATACAACAAAGTTCTGCTTTTCACACTCTTAGCCACCAAGCCATTCTCCCTCATTGGCATTCCTCCATTGTCAGTGTTACCCTGCTACTACAGTACCACTTTCACCAAGGCAGTCTCTCTGTCTAGACCAGGAAACCCTGTGGAGCAAAGGCAGGGACCTATTTAACTCTATGTCCTTACTGTTCAGCACAATGCCAGGCACACAATACATGTCAGTAACTGTGGACTGAATGAATTAGTCAATAGCACTTTGTAACCATAAAACCCTCTACAGACGCCAGACATTCCAACATCAGACACACAGGCTAGTGGAGACCTGCTCCCATCAGCCACTCGAGAAGGAGCACACGAATGGCACCACACAGCCTCTCCATGTGGCCTCAGCTGGCTCAGTGCAGTTTCTCATTATTAGTTCAATCACATGAAATTAACACAAAATGATGTCTTTCAATTAGTCCTAGAGTGATGGGGGCTGGGGAAGTGCATGTTTGTTAAGATAGCAGGGCAGCCTGAGAGAAGGGGGGATCATAGGAGCAGAGGCAGCCTCCCACCTCACTCTGCTTCATTAGTGTCCCTGGTCTCCAACCGGTTGCTAATTGCTCCCTTATTTCCCAATCACAGGAAGCCCTCACCACACCAGGTCTATTCCCAGGTGCCTGGCAGCCACCTTGTCCTCTGACTGATACCAGTGAGATCAGCTTCCAGGCCAACAACCCTGTTCCTAACCTCCCCTGGACCTTGGTAACACTCCTAGCACAAAGGCAAACACAAGGGAGCAGTGGAGATGCTGTCAGGGGGAGGCTGGGGTGCTCGGGCTCCCTTGTTCGGCTCTCATCTCACCCTTTTCTACACACTGTAGCTTCCCATTGAGGCCTGATTGAAAAAGAACGGAATGATTTAAAGCTGGAATGCATGCCTTAGTAGGAATAGATTTTTACTTTTTGGATCAAAATGAAATATTGGCCTTCTCTTTATAACCCAAAAAATCACACACACGCACACACACATACACACACACACACACACACACACACACACACACACACACACACACACACACACACACACACACACACACCTGGACATGTTTACCTCTTTCTCTGCTCTATTTTCCCCATCTGACCTTCTCTATCTTCTTTTGTTTTCTTTTTCTTTCTTTCTTTTTTTTTTTTGTCAGTCATGGGTCTTGAACTCTGGCCTGGGCAATTCAGCTCAAGGCTAGCACTCTACCACTTGAGCCACAGGACCACTTCCAGCTTTTTCTGGTGCTGAGGAATCAAACCCAGGGCCTCCTGCATGCGAGGCAAGCGCTCTACCACTGAGCCACCTTCCCAGGCTGTCTCTATCTTCTTCATAGGCTGTCTCCCACTAGAACTTAAGCCCAGGAGACCAAACATGTATATTTGGCTCAGCGTGCACAGAAGCATGTGCACGCATGCAGGTGCACACACAGATATTCTCATGCAAACATGAAGACACATGTACTTATTTACATACACACAGGTGTTTCCATAAACGCTAGATCACAGAGTCCCCTAAACTTTGATGTTCCATATGGTGAGCTGCCTTCAAGACATACCGTTCTCCTGAATGATATCAGAAGCACACTGATCCAGAACAGACATGTTTGCTAAGATAGTCACAATCTGGAAAAAAAAAAAGAAGTGATAAACACAGAAAATGAGCATCACAATCCATATGTTATTCTCTACACACAGGCCAGCTAGGAGCTACACCATGTCTTACTGTCCCTCTGCCTATGCTTTTATGGTATTTTCTTCCATCCTCACAAGCTCCTGCTACCCAGGAGCAGTTCCCAGAGACTTGTGTCAGCACATGGCTCTAGGATGTGGGCCTCTTCTAGCCCCAGGATCTTATTGGAGAGAACAATATCACTCTGGTGAATTTGGGAGCCCAGCTGTATTTGTGTATGTAGCACCCTCCCCTCGCCATGTCCCCAGCCCTTGAATGCAGAGAGAATTGGCAGAACTCTGAGGCTTCTAGCTCATCTGTGCCGGCATAACCACCTGGAAGTTTGCCCCAGCTCTGGATTAGGCTTCCTCATTCCAGATTTTCTCTATGACACTTATCTCCCACCCCATCCCTATACATACTGACACATACTTACTTCCAACTCAAAATTAATGCATGCTAAAATCACAGTAGAAAAACATACATAAGAGGCAGATTTATACCCCAAGCATCAAGTATCATATGGAATCTGATGAGAAAGAACCTACTCTGCTGCCCTTTACAAGCTTGTGGTATAGCAGCACATCATTTGTCAGTTATCATTGAAGTACTGGGTCTTCAGTAGTGGGATACAGACAGAAGGTGGACAGTCAGCCTTTGTTATAGTCTCATAAACTATACCAGGAAGCTCAGCAAAATCATAGTATAGAAGGGGACTATGGAATGTAACAGCAAAGGATCAAGACTCTAAAGGGCGCCCAAGCACCACTACTACCCATGACACTTGCCCTGAAACAAGCTTCAGTATGAAAACTACTCACCTTCCCAGAAGCAGACAGCATGCACAATTGCCATTAAAATTATAAAATAAAATCACTTGTCCTTGGTGCAGACCTGCATTCCTGAGAACTTCCTTCCAAGCTTGTGGAATGGTATAAGTGGGAGCCACGCTTCCACCGATGAGACAGCAAGTAACTGTCTCCAAGAGGACAATTCTGAAGCTGGAGAGCACTGAACTGCTTCCCGTGAAAGAACGTGTCTTGTGTTTTAACTGGTTTTAGATTGGCATATCATTCTGGATAATAAATTATCCAAAATTTCTTCTTTTAAATGGAAAGGAAAAAGGTTGTCATATTAATAGAACATTTATAGAACATTTATCTCTGTTTTCCCTTAGATACAGGTTGAAGACAGATCCGCTTTTGCCAGGTGCTGTAGCATATCTGTGTGTCAGCCCTTTCCAGCTTAGCCCCTTCCAACTCAGGCCCAGTAGAGTGGGTAGGCATAACTAGAGTTCACTACCAGGAGAAGAAGAGGGGAAGATCTGGAAATTATCCTGAAGTCAAGTCTGCAACAGTGAGTGCTCTATGAATGGAGTAGCAAGCTCATAATTTGCATTTTAGAAAGCTACTTGAACTAACAGAGTTTTAGTTCTTGGAGGATTCTTTTCTGCTCCCCTCCTCAATTTTGGATTGTGTTTGTGGGCTGGGTAGAAGGAGTATGCCTCAAATATACTGAAGGTTCCCTAAGATGCATAAAGTGTGTGGTCTTAAGAGGGAAAGTCATAAGGCTAAATCCATGTCAGATTATAGTTTTTTTTTTTTTTTGAGTGATCCATGTTGTTTGTGGCTACGCTCCAATCACCACCAGCTTGGCCTCTCTGAACAGATATTTGCTTGATATGCAGATTCATGAAGGAAGGAAGGGAGAAGAGGAAGGAAGGGAGGAAGGAAGAGTGAGAGGAAAGGAAGAAAGTAAAAAAGGAAGAAAAGAAAACCTTTGTCTGCAGCTTCATTACATGGCAATTACTAGCTGTGTCACAGGCACCAGGTAGGTCTTTGTGTCAGACTAATTTAGATCTGTTAATGAAAATTACTTCCTCTTTACAGAGCCTGTACCCCATGTGGTTTTCTGAGGTGCAGATGAAGTAGTCAATTAAGCACAATTTGAATAAATGCCAATTACACCCTGCTTTGAGTCTCCTTTTTGAAACATGCTTGTATGCACTGTGATGTAGAGGGGAAAGGGGTCAACATTTTTTTTTTGCATCCAGGCCCACAGCTGGGATTTTAGGGACAACTGGTTTACCTGACTTGATAGAGTATTTATGCATATTTATAGTATAAATGCATATTTATGTTATTAGGTTCTCCATCATTGTTTTGTTTTTCTGGTAGCAAAGTTTGAACTCAAGGGCTTATGCATTTTTGGCTTATTCACTTAGCTGGCACTCTACCACTTAAGCTCCATCGCCAGATCAACTTTTTGTTGGTTACTTTTAGAGATGGAATCTCACAGACATTTTTTTTGCCATGGTTGTTTTTGAACCATGATCCTCTGGATCTCAGCCAATGGTGCCCCACTGGTGCCCCACTACAATTATTTATCATACTTACATCTTATATACTTTTGCTATCTTCCTTCTCTTTTTCCGTTTCCCCATTTCTCCTTTTTTATTAATATAGTTGTTAGTATTTTTAGCTTTAATACTTATTCAAACTTATAGTTTAACTCCTCTGTTTTCTAAACTTATTGGGGGTGTAATTGATGTTTCCAATATTTTTATCTGACTTATTTTTTATTTTTTTGTATTGCTATCTCGTTTTTCTCTTCTGATTAGTAGTAGGGATTTTGGCCCCAAGAGAAAGCTTCCCACTAAGAAGAGTCCCATAGAAAAAATTTAAAACATACCCATGATAAAATTCCTGAAGAAACTAAGTACAGAAGGCTCTTAGCCCTACAAAATAAAGGCTACAGGTAAAAATGTATTCAACATTATACTAACTGGGGAAATGTTGAAAGCATTTAGTATAAACTCTCCACTCCTATTCACTATAGTGCTTGAATTCTCAGCCAGAGCAATAAAGCAAGAGAAAGAATAAAAGGGATACAGAGTGCACAGGAAGAAGTCATAGTATCCCTTTTAAAACAGTTGACACTATTTCATATTCAACTCTAAGTACTCCATAGAAATTTCTTAGATCTGATAGATGGTTTCAGCAAAGTAACAAGATACAAAAATCAGAAGTTTTTCTACATACCAACAATAAACAGGTATTTATAAAACAATCCTATTCACAGTAGCCTAAAAAATGCCTAGGAATAAAACTGAGTAAGGAGGTAAAAGACTTCTATAATATAAATGCTAAAACACTGAAGAAAGACATTGAAGAAGATACTAAAAGGTTAAAAAACTTCTTTGTTCATGGAGCAGCAAGATTAGTAATGAGAAAATAGCCATATTACCAAACTGATTTACAGATTTGCATCAAAATTCAAGTGATATTCTTCACAGCAATAGAAAAAAATCCCCAAATTTAATAAGAAACATAAAAGTTCCTAAATAGCCAAAGAAATCATGAGCTGGAGGTATCATAATTCCTAACTTCAAATTATACAATGGAGACATAGTAACTAATATAGCATAGTGGCAGGCACAGAATCAGTTATGTAAAGCAGTAGAATATAATACAGGAGCCAGAAATAAATCCATACTGCAATAATCATCTCATTGTTTTTGACAAAGATATTAAAAAATATGTTGGAGAAAAGACAGAGTCTTCAACAAATGATGCTGGGAATGTTGGACATCTACTTATAAATCCCTATCTCTTGTCCTGTTCAATAATTAATGAAATGGGTAAAAGACTTTTATGGGAGATCTGAAACATTAAAACTAGTAGGGGAAAACATTTCAGGTTATGTTATTTGTACTATGTTATATGTACCCATAAGGCCTCTATTGTTGTATGGCAGGAAAATGGAGAAGCCACACTTGGAAAAATTGAATCTGGAGTCTTAATTTTAAAAGGCCAACACTGCATTGTAGACTCCTGTCTCAAAGACAAGAAGCTAGCAAATACACTTAATACTGTTAGGAAACGGAGCCATGAAGGCCAGAGAGGAAAGAAAGAACGAAAACAATACCAACAGACCAATTCAGCTCCAATGGAGAGCTGAGGTGGGATGTCATGGTGACCAGAGAAGAACCAGCAGACAGGAGACAGGACACGAACATGGAGACTCACATGGCATAGTGTCATAGCTGATCAGGCCCTAAATAGGGTCGTCAAGGGGCAGGGTCACAGGAAACTGAGCCCCAGGCACTGGACTGAGAGGTTTAGTAACCTATCATCCAAGTCCCTACCACTGCCTCCAGGGATTCAGGCATGCCTCTACCCTGGGAGGTGGGGGTTTCACGCTCTCCCACCATGAATTCAAGATGGTGCCAGCCAGACCCAATCTCCCTACTTCATAAACTATAGAGGCCTTGTGAAATACCAGCCAAAGTACAATCCCCAATAACTAGCATTTCTGATAAATGGACCCTTGCTAAATGGTATCCACAGTGAAATCCCAGAAATGCCACAAAATCTGATCATTCTAATATGTGAATTAGGCAATGGATTTCCCTGGGAAGCATATACGGCTCCGCAGTGAAAACAGTTTCACAAGGTCCTGAAAGTTATGCTCAGAAGGTCACTGTTGTGAGTTACACATGATAATCAGGTCTTTCGATCCCAAGTGACCACTGATGGACAGGCAGGGTCTACAGGCAGTCTCATTCTCATCCTGCTGATAGCTAGATCCCCAGGAAGCACAGCCCCTAGGAAACACCTCCTGGGCATGAAAACAGGATCATACAAATTACTTATAAGACAGGCTGACATGATATGTGACCATATCAGTTACAGTCCACACCATCTACTCTAGATCAGCAGAAAGGGAAGGAAGAGCCCAAGTCTAAGCTGTGCTTAACCACTGTCCACACTGAAAGGGTGGGTACAGGCTAGGCATGTCCTGTGAGACTTCTGTTGGACAATTTAAATAGACACTGTTTACTAGGATGATGGAAAGGTTCTCGCTGTCCAAACAGAGGTGGACAAAGTGCAGATCTAAGCCCAAGAGGTTCAGTGCAGCATTGGCGTCACTGGCAGATTCATTACGGGAAGCCTCATGGGGCATTTAATCTCCTAAGTATTTCAGGGGGTGGAGAGCACTTCAAAGCCTAATTCATCTTCTTTGTCTTCATTACAGAGAGCCCTCTGATCACCTTAATCCTCCCTCTGCCATAGGAAGAGCCATTTGTTTCTTTAATGGGTGCTGCTCTCACTAGCTAAGTGGTTGCACAGAGCCAGGGCAGAAGGTGAAGCCATCCTGAGGACAGTGAAGATGTGCCTGGCTCAGACAGAGAGATATAAAAAACTTCTGTTTCCAGATGCAGAAAGAATTGCTATCTGCTTATAGCCTGACTGCTCTCTCTCCCTACCTGGGCTCTCTTCTTGCTTGGGATCAGTAAGGCTTCAAGCAGGCGCAGTCATTCCTCATGAGCAGAAGTAAGTGAGGAGTGTGTAGAGCCACAGGACTTGCCCAGATGTGGGCAGGTGCCCACTCAGGGCTGTGTGCAGTAACGTTATAAGCAACATCACTGCCATTTTCAGCATAGCCTCTACATGGCAAGATATGTACCAAGAATCTCTATTCATTAGTTTATCCAGTTTTTTATACTTTTTATTGTAAGAATACTGAGGTGTTATACTTACATGAGCAAGATAATGAGTACATTTCCTATCAAGCATTGTTTCCTCCAATTTTTATATCAACTTTGTAAAATATGCATTGTTCGTTCCCATTTCATAAGTGGAGAAAGACTTGGATAAATTGTCCTAAATGGCATGATTTATAGTAGCAGAGATGCTTTGCACACAGGTCATCTGGCTCCAAAATCTCTGTTGTTATAACTTCACCTCTGGATCTCATATGACCAGACTCAGCCACAGGAGAGACATGTGAACGTGAAGGGCCTCGAAAGCATGTTAGATAGGTGAGACCGAGCAAATGGAGGAATCTAGTTGAAGAAGCAATGAGATTAAGGAAGAACACAGACCGATCTCTCCAGACCAGCCCCCATCCCTTGGGAATCAGCCAGGCTAGTGGCTCCAATTTATCCGTTCACACTTTCATACCTTGTCTTTCTGGGGCCCTATTAAATCCGTGTGACAAATGAAACAAGAAAGAAAGCATATTATGCATTGATTTGGAAGTCCAGGTTGAGGATGTTGGACAATTCATTCTTGTTTATCTTTCTTAGAGTATTGGGTTTGAAAAAGAATGATATTTACCATTTATTAAGAACTTACTTGGAGCTAGACATTGTAATAAGTCCTTGCATACATTACCTCAGTTTCACAAAAGCCTAGAAAAGTAATTGTCATTAAATTCATAAAAATAGATGAAAAAGTCCACATCCAAGAGGCTGTAGACTTCCTCAAACTCACCCAAAGAATAAATAGTACATCCAGGAACTGCAAATACTCTGATTCCATAGCTGTGCTGCCTCATTCCTTTTATTTCCAGAGATGGCTGCTATTTAAAGTCCAATATCAAAGTCTAAGTTAGGCTAGAATTGAAATGCTATTTGCCAACCATAGCATTTGAGGACCATCCTCTTAAGCTTTTCCTAGCTATAAAATGGGACAAAGATCATCAGCACAGTATTTCTAGACACTCACTGACAAATGCTGCCCTGCTAGAAGATTTTCTCTGAATTGGAACTTTGTGTAGATCTGCCTTTCCCACAACGAATTCTAAGAGTAAGAAACAACTGATAAAGTACCATCCTGCTTCTTCCCTTCACGTTCCACATGTGTGTAATTTAGGGTACTTCACCAAGGCTATCAGCTCAAATAGATGGAGGTTGAGATGATGTCAATAAAAGTCACTGCCTGAAGAAGAAAGCATCAGCTGTGGATAGAGAAGCTTGAAAGGATCTCTGAGTTCCCAGGAGAGATCTCAAAAATACCTGAGGCTGAGAAACAGAGCCTAGCTCAGAGGCAAGTCCAGGGGTGTGACTAGAATGCTGAAGGAATCCCAGAGAAGTACAGAACATGGTCCCTGCCTTTAGGGAGAATTTCATATAAGACATAAGGAGGAGTAAGTATATCCTAGATCAGTCAGCATTCCATTAGGAGGTATGGACTCTCGGAGAAGGAGGCAATTACAGAGAGCTGAAGGCTTTCCTTAAGCTGCTGGGGAAACAGATAGACTATTAATAGAGACAACTTCAGCTAAGAGAGGAGTCTGTAAGAAACAGATGGGACTGGAATACTATATCCTGGCAGGGGTGAGCTGGGTTGAGTAGAGAGATCATCTAACTTATAACCTGGGTATCTGGCAACATTTACAGACTTTTTATATAACCTGTTGCACTACCATGATACCGTTGATGGGGAGAGAGAAGGCCAAGGGTAGAGAGGGACAGGATGGGATAAAATCTTAGAATGTCAGAGTGATGGTACAATGTCAGATAGGTATCAACATGCCGGAAACACAGGTGTTCCGGGACCTGGCCGCAGGTTTTTCTGCCTCTGAGTGGGTAATATGAATGGAGACTGAGAAAGACCCTGTAATGGCTGACTGAACAAAGTGGTTTGGGAAGTCTTAAAGAGACAGCAAAGTCAATAAGAGATGTTAGGAGATTATTCTTTTACTCTCCTACAGAATGCAAGGCTCAGTATGTCAGAAAAGTCACTAATAGGACTGACCATGGGATGTCAGGCCATGCAATCAACCCTCCGCCCAAGAAACCTGAGTTCTAGCTTCCTCCCAGTGTACAGGTATGTGGTCTGGACCCTCCTGAGCGTCTTACCTGATCCCGGGTATAAGGCGTGTCCACTCTCTGCTTGTCACTGCAGGCTTCCAAGAGGATGCGAATGGCATTCAGCTGCAGAAGCACCTCACAGGCCATTGTGTCAAAGAAGGTGATGTTGGCAAGGGCCGCAGAGGCCAGCAGGAAGACTTCCCCAGATGAGGCCTCTTGGCACAATTCTGGATGGTAGAGAGGAAGAAGAAAGCTTCCAAGTCAAGGGCTTTCCCATCAGTGATCTCCTTTGCTTCCCATAGCTCTGGGAGATAATTTGGGTGGTGTTGTAATATCAATTTTATAGATAAAAAGTATTACTAGGGAGGGAAATGTACCTGTCTATACAGGTGGCAAAGCTGTGAGGGAACCTACTGTGTGACTCCTATTCACTGCTCCACCAACAGGGACTACTGAACACCATGCAGCAGATATCCCTGCTCTCTTGGGATGGGATGATGAACAAACTAGGTCATGTCCTGACCATGTCAGATGATTTATACTTTATTAGTGGGGAAGAGAAAAAGAGCTTGAAACACACACACACATGTATATTTATTATATAATATATAATTATACCATCCTAGCTGTTCAGGGAGCTGATGTCTGAGGATCATGGTTCAAAGCCAGCCCAGGCAGGAAAGTCTGTGACACTCTTCTCTCCAATTAACCATTAGAAAACTGGAAGTAGTGCTATAGCTCAAATTGGTCAAGTGCTAGCCTTGAACACTCTAGAGCTCAGGGACAGTGTTCAGGCCCTAAGTTCAAGCCCCATGACTGACAGAAAAAAAACCTGATACATATGCAAATTATAATATGTATATATATATGTGTATATATATATATATAGAGAGAGAGAGAGAGAGAGGGAGAGAGAGAGAGAGAGAGATCTACTGGGACATATAAGAAATGTGTCCCTACTAATACAATGCTACAGCTGAGGCCTCAAGGGAGGAAAGGGACCAGTCATGAAAGATTTGGAGAAGGGACTGTTCTATGCCAAAAGAGCAGCGTGTATAAAAGCTGTGAAGCAGGAAAGAATGTTCAGTTCATTTGTCTTCCAAATAATGTGCCCTATATTGTTACTAAATCTGTCTCAACAAAGAGGCTAAAGTTAAAACAGAGACTCTACCCTTCCAGCTTCTATCTGTAGAGCCTGAGTATTTCCTTTTGATCAAGAAAGTCTTGCACCCACTCCCTGAATGGTAGTTGGCACCAGCTCAGTTCTAACCATATTTCCCTATTTACTATTTTATTTGTACTAGGGTCTTTGAGTGGGGCAATTTCTATCCCTCAATTATCTATCACATCTCCATGAGCCTCAGAAGTTCCAATGGACTCGGCCCATCCCAAAGGACCTGATTTCTGACTCTCATCTCAAACTTGATCACCAATCCATGTGCATCAGTCTCAGGGCTCTCCTCCTGACAATTCTGCTACAAAATCACAGGAGGAAAAGACTGAGTCAGAAAATAGCCATCAGGAGAGGAAGAAAGCTCAAGAGACAGAGTTGGACTGTATTCATCCTGGTACCAAGTTCTGGTCTCCACATTCTGTGCTTCAGGGTTCTGATACTGCCACTGGTACTGCTTGGCACTTTCTAGTGAATGCAATTATTGGTCACTATCTAAAAATGATAAGCCAACAACATTGGTTAAACATTTGTAGTGCATCTTGCACTGAGACATTAAATTCTGAACATCCTCAAAGTAGAAAATGACTATTACTATTTACAGATGTGGTACTGTAGTCTCAGAGAAGCTAGCAGCAGCAGGTAACATTTTTTGAGTGTTATCTGTTCTTTCCAGACACTGCTGTATATGTTTTAAATCCTTATAATAATCTAGTGTTTATGAAAATTTTACAAGTGAAAGAACTGAGAGTTTAAAGATAAGCTGTTTGGTGAGGTCTTCTGTGCAATAGGAAATTTTTGGAGGCTAGGATCAAAACAAGATTTGCCTGATTCCTAAATTCCTGTTCTTTTTTCTGTTCCAGGCTGCCTCTTATTTCAACATCTTTTTTTATCCTCCCACAGACTTAGTTTCAGGTCTATCAAGGAAGTAACGCTTACCACTGCTCAGCGATGTTTTCCACAGCCCAGACATGTCTTCCATTAAGCAACTTAGAACCTTGATCTAACCACCTAGGGCTGGGACAATAGCATAGCCAAGGAATTAAGAATTCTATGATTCCTCATATCCAATGATCACCCCATCTCCTGATTTGGAGGGAACCACCAGGTTCATCCAACCTCTCCCAGTCTAACTTCTTTATAGTCAGGCCTTGGTATGGACTATAGAATTCAACAGCCCACTTTGCTGCAAGACTTCTTCTAGGTCCAAACATTCCCCCTCATTTTCATGCAGTTGCCATTGCTGCCGACGCAGCAATTATTAGTACAAGCATCTAAGTGCCTTTTAATTTTGCTGCACATTTATTTGAACTATGGTCTGA
Source organism: Dipodomys spectabilis (assembly GCF_019054845.1). NCBI lineage: Eukaryota > Metazoa > Chordata > Mammalia > Rodentia > Heteromyidae > Dipodomys > Dipodomys spectabilis. The sequence goes on from NW_024870822.1 coordinate 19,285,325, forward strand.
GTCACCTGGGATGTGTTAGGAAGATTAAATTAAGGATTCCAGTGACTCATTTATAAATGTTTCCAGGGAATGGCAAGAAATCGGAGGGCTATTTCCCACCAAAGAACAAGAGCTCTGGCTTCCTGCCCAGAAGATATATTCCATCTGCTGAATCTCATAGGGGACTCTACAATGAATCTTCACCAGTATGAAATAAATAAGAACAGAATAGTTCACTTTTCCAGTGAGAAAGCCAGCTTGGGCAAGGAAGCATGGGTGGACATAGGGCAATAGATAAAGGTCATTTTGAACTATTCAGATTTGGGTTCACTTGCTTTATTATTTGATAGTATTTTTCATTTGAGAGATTTTCCAGTATAATCTAGAATTTGGGTTCTAGGTGTTTCTTACATAGCAACAACCAACTGGTGTTTATTAGTGACTGTTCCTTTCATCAGTACATTTGCTTGTCAATTGAAAATAGGACACAGATTCCCTTACTGTGGTCTTCCTCTGGGCTTTCTCCAACTCATTTGTTCCTGCCAGCCTCTGGTGGTACAGGACTCCTGGCACAGTGAATCTTAAAACTACTGTGGAGTCTTAAGATCATTCCTCTACCTCTCTTGCCCTAAGCTTCTCTTACAGCCTAAGGCTCCTGAGCCCCCTCCAGCTGAGGATCTCTACAATTGCCTTCCATGGTTTCTTGGTTTTGGATCAATGTGGAGATTGGAAGGACAATTTATCCTAGCTTAGCCAGTGAGAGTGCCACTGTCTCTGTGGCCAGAATCATCCATAAAGTCAACTTAACTAGCATCTCCCATGTGTAAAGTACTTGCAGATGGAAAATCCAAGAGCTAGAAGTCCTTTGAGGAAAGTGGCTGTGATCTCTTATTGTATATATCAGGAAAATTGTCAGGTCAGTCTTAAAATGTCATGTGGTACATGACAAAATCCCAAACAAGGCCCCTCTGGGGTCACTAGTCAATAGGTATTTGCTGAATGGATGAACCTAAACGCAAATGTTCTAGCTCTTAGTCCAGTGGTCTCTGCTGCCCTTCAGTGAAAACTGTTCCTAGTATCTCCTGGCATGGTGACTCTAAGAGCTAACCTTAAGTTTTCTTTCATTCAGTTTTGTTAAGATGTAGATATAGAGATGGGGGCAAAGATAGAAATAGAACTAGAAGCAGGTCACTACCAATACTTTTTGTGTATATGTGTACCCATCCTTAAACTCAGGAGCTGGGCACTGTCTCTGAGCTTTTATGCTCTAGTCTAGTACTCTATCACCTGAGCCACAGCTCCACTTGTGTCTTTTTTGGTAATTAACTGGAGAGAAGAATCTCATGGACTTTGCTGCCCAGACTGGCTTTGAACCTCAGTCCTCAGAACTCAGCCTCCTAAGTAGCTAGGATTACAAGCATGAGCCACCAGTGCTCAGCAGAGCACTACTGGTAATTTTAAAAATAAGTTTCCTAAGGGTTATTATCCAGTCTAATCTTTCTAGTTTCTGCAATTTATCACAAGGAAACCAGAAAAAAGAGTATATTCTAGACATCAAACTATGATTTTTGTTTGTTTTTTGGCCCAGAGTACATATGTCTGAATAGAGGGGCTTCAGAAGAATCAATGATTTTATGACTCCATAATGTGGAAATGTCAATGGTGGGATTTTCCACAGGAGATTGTGATAAGCTGTAGAAATCATCTCTCTAGTCATTAACACTCTGATTCTTTTTTTTTTTTTTCAGTTTCCTAATTTTTTTTAATTTAATTTTATTTTATTTGTGAACAGAGGGGTTACAATTACATGGGCAGGATAATGCGTACATTTCTTACCAAGCATTGCAGCCTCCTCCTTTGGTTTACCCTTCACATCCCTTCCCAGCCTCCCCACTCCCCCCCAATCCCAATCCTTCTCCTTCCCCTCCCTTCCCCCCCCCCCCGATTCTTGATAGTTGAGACCTTAGAATCTTTGGGGCTTCATTCCTCCCTAGACTCCCCTATCTTAGACTCCTTCAGAAAGGTCATTTAATTCTATCCTCGAATTCCCTATCCTAAACTCCTTCCAAAAGCTCATTTAATCTCAATCCAAACCCAATTCAAGTTGCTTTTCAGATGGCTACATGCATTTTAATAGCACTCTTTTGGCAATAAAGCTCTAAATCCTGACTCTGATCCAATAATGGTAGTGTTTTAGCTAGTGTGATAACTTACATAGATTATGGGTTTGGTGAACAGCAAGACAGGAAGACCTTTTGGGCCTTCAACTATTTGGCAGTCCTCTCAACCAAGGGTCCCACCCACCCAGGGTGACTCACTGACAAGGGCTGTCACAATCTCCTCCATGCTCTCCAGGAAGCTACTGAGGTGCTGAGTAAAGGCCAGGTGTGGGGAGGTGACTTGGGCTACCACAGCTGCAGCCTCAGCCCGAGTGGCCTCTGAGTGGCTGTCATCGGTCAAAATGTCGGCTAAGCACAAAACACCATCCACCTGCAGAGAGAGAGAAAGAGCTTGGTGCATCCTGAGAGGGTACCACTGTTTGTGACAGTAATAAGATTAAACTCTAGAACCCCACCACGACACACAGCCAGTTGTGGCTTCTCAAAATACCTCAGATTCCTTGAGGAGCCAGAGACAATTTGATGATGAGTTCCTATCCCCCAAATTACCTACACTGGGAAGTAGAGGGCCTTGATTTTGACTCAGCAGAGATCAGCAACCTCTCTTGGCCTTTCTACATAGCAGATGTCAAACCAGGTGTCCAGAGCCTAACCTTAATCATCTGCCACAGCCAAATGTCATACAAAGGACAATCTCTTAGCGTTATCACAACCTGAGCTCTAATTCTGGCTCCTTCTTCAATGCCCTATGACTTAGCATTAGTCACTTAGTATCTCTGAGATGATTCCCTCACACATCAGCAGGATGTTGAGGGAAGTAAAGGAGATAGAGAAGGTACTGCCTTAGCTAGAAAACATGTCCCCAAAATGTTGACTTCCTCTTCACATATTTGGTTTTAGCAGTAATCTGAGCTCAATGATTTTTCTTTCCCCCATCTTATCCTCCACCATCTCCCCCACAGAAAAAGAGCTGCTACTATAGAAACCTTGCTCTCTCCCAGAGACATTCAAGCTTGGTGTGTACACAAATACCAGACAAAGACTTCCATTTTCCAGCTCTGCCCCTGTCAGATCCCTTTTGATGCTAACAGATTCTGGTTAGTGAGTGCTTGTAGGGTACCAGGCTCCAAACTAAGAAGTGTACATATGAGACTACACCACTGGTCCATTACAACAACCCTCTGAGGTCAGAATTATTATCCTCATTCTTCAAAAGGGAAAATGGCAACAAAAGTTTGTTGACTTAGCTTAGATGATTAACTCTATAAGTCTTAGATTTGGAATTTGCACCAATGGGTCTGTCTTGCTTCAAGGCATAGACTTTTGTTTGTTTTTGCCGGTCATGGGGCTTGAACTCAGGGCCTGGGCTCTGTCCCTCAGCTCTTCAGCTCAAGGCTAGCATTCTACCACTTAAGTCACAGAGCCACTTCCAGCTTTTTCTTCTTATGTGGTACTGAGGAATCAAACCCAGGGCCTCATGCATATGAGGCAAGCACTCTCCACTGAGCCACCTTCCCAGCCCAAAGGCATAGGTTTTAATAAAACATCTCACCTCCTCTTGAGAGTGGAACATGATCTCAAAACTTATCAAGAATCAACAGGTTGTGCCAATGTCTTTATTGTATCCTAACTTGTAACTTTTGGATAAATGCCCAAGATTGGCATCATTGATCATTGGCTAGTTCTATGTTGAATTATTTTTATTTCAGGAATTTTTATTGTTATGACAAAAGTGATATACAGAGGAGTAATCGTTGTATAAGTCAGGTAAAGGGTACGTTTCCTTTTGGACAATTTCACCCCTTCCCTCACTCTTTTATTTTTCATTTTTTGAGAAATCTCAAAACTGTCTACCATAGTGCTTATACTAGCTTACATTCTCACCAATAGTGCAATAGAGTTCCTTTTTCCCATATCCCCAGCAACATTTATTGTTTTTATTCTGGATGATGGCCATCCTTACTAGAGAGAGATAGAATCTACTGTTGTTTTGATTTGCATGTCCTTTATTGACAGAGATGACATTTCTTCATGTACCATTCATGGCCATTTTTATTTCTTCTGAGAAATATCTAATATAAATCTCTATGATTTATATTATATATTAGTTGGGTTATTGATTCTTTAGGAATTTAGAATTGAGCTCCTTGTATATTCTGGGTAGCAGGCCTTTGTCAGATATAGCTGGCAAAGATCTCTCATTCTGTAGGCTGTCTTTTTACTCTAATAACTATGTCCTTTATTGTGCAGATTTTTTAGCTCTATACAATCCTATTCGGCAATTTTTTTCTCCTATTTGCTGACCCCTCAGAATTCTACTCAAGAAGTTTCTGCCTCTGTCAGAAAGTTCTAATATTCTTATACTTACACAGTCAGGTTCATTACTGTACTATTCTATTCAATGCAGCCAAGATACGGAAACAGCCCAGATGTCCTACAACAGGTGAATGGCTCAACAAAAGTGATGTGTGTATATGAATATATATATATATATGTATATATGAATTTTACTCATCCATCAGGAAGAATAATATGTCACAAGAAAATGCATAGATTTAAAAATAGTATTAAGTCAGACTCAGGGACAAAGGGCACATAATTTCACTCTTATGTGGAAGTTAGATCTAAATTATAAACACATATGAAAACATATGCAAGGTCCTATTTGTACATATAAAAACATACTGTTTAAAGTATGGTATATGCAAGATATGTTTGCCATGATGTAACTTCTTTGAACAAGTAACTAAAAGTTTAACAAAATAAATACCAAGAAACAGAAACATGGTCAGGAAGAGGGAGGTAAAGGATAGTGGGGCAGATGAATGGAAGATGAAAGAGTAGGAAAATACAGTCATTATATATATATATATATATACATATATATGCATATATATATATATATACACACATATATATATTAATGCAACTAGGTAATTTGAGGGGATGGGCTCGGTTGGGAGAGATGGGGGAGAAGATGAAAGGGATAATATTGATCAAGATATACTGTATTCATAAACTAATATATTGAAGTGAAATCCCTTTGTACAACTACCTAAAGATAATATTTTTAAAAATAAAAAGTAATCAAAAAGTGAGACTTGGATAAAAGGAAGCAGTAGCTTGTCATGGCAGTTAGTGCTCCTGAAGCCTTTCAGATGCTCCAGAATACAACCCTTAGGACACTACCACCTAGCACCAAAGAGGCCTTCCCTGGTGAAGAATAGGAAGTGGAGATGGGGCAGGGGACAGGAAGAAGACTGAGCTGAAGCTCTCTACACCTGCCACAGGTCTGAGCCTCCTATCCCTACATCTTCTCATTTTGCCACTCAGCTCCAGTGGGTGTCTGCATTTCCTTTGACTAATTACCACCCCTGAGCTCTGTGCCTCCCCTAAATGGCTCTTGGGAGCTGTAAGGTCCATTAGCTGTGAAAGCCTTTGGCAATCTCAAACTCAAAGAAGACAAATGTGGAAACAGGAGCCCAGGGAACTGTCCGCAATAAAACTCACCTAGATGTGCTTAATAAAAGGGAACAAACAGCAGCCAGCCTGCCCCTGGCAGAACTGGATTCATGCCAGATGTTTAACTAACAGGTCCTTAGAGGGGCCTCAATGGGCCCAAGGAAGGAAAGGGGGGCTTCTTTGAGCCTAGAAACAGGAAGCAGTCTTGTTGCCAGCACAAGGAACCTCTTAATCATTTGGCCCTGTCCCCTTTCCTCCTTCAAGCATGAATCAAGCCTGTTGCTAAGAAACTTCACAGTCTCTAAGGAGAAAACATCTCAATTGATCCACTCTCCTTAATCTCATCCTGACTGCTGATGAAGGTGATACCCAAAGGCCTGATTCAGAGACTGGTAACAACAGTCAAACCCAAACCAGTGTCCTTTACTGCTCCCAAACACAAGCTTACATAAGCCAATCTGAACACATCATAAAGGCCAAAGAACTGATGGTCCAGGACCCTCAAACTAGCTCCCTAGTCCAGAATACAGCTTTGTAAACCTGAGCACTTACTGTGTGCCAGAAATTGTGCTGTAGTAATAGGAACCCAGGGATAAGTGACCCTCTGCAGTGGGAAAGGTGACTCATATCCACAGATAACCATCATGCAGAGTGTCCTCCAATAAAAATGTTCTACTTGGAGAACCTGGAGCCACTCTGGACTTAATGGCACACATTCCAGCTGAGGGACCCCTTTGGGCTCCTCTGTCCTCATCTCATTTTAACACTAAAAGACTGCTTCTCCAAGCCAGATATCTGGCCTGACTGTATCATATCCACTTGTAAATCATTTGAAACAAATTTCAGTGCCCCAACCAAACCCATTCTATCAGAATCTCAGGAGAGGCCTGAGAATCTGCTTTCTTAACAGGTCTACAGCTGACATTCTTTCTCCAACAATTTGGAGATTATCATTCTCTGTCCCTTTGTCTGTCTAGCTCTTCTCTTCACCAGCCACTTTGTAAGCGTGGGACCACAGCTTTGTTCATTTTGGCTGTTCCAGGACTGGCATACATTGGGCTTTCAGGAAATAGGTAATAAATGCAAGAAAGTAAATTTGACCTAAGCCTCAGGAACCAACATAGATTTGAGGCGTTCCTGAAGACTCGTGAAAGAAGAGGAATAGTGTGGTAGATGGAAGGCGTTGTGAGCAAAGGCAGATAGGAGAAAGCAGAGCACTAAAGAAACAAGCCGGGATAGGGCCAGGAAAGGGGTGACACTGTCCAAAAGAAGTGTATTCTTTACCAGATTTGTGTAACGGTAGCCCCTCTGCACATCATCTTCATAATAAACAAAAAAATCCAAGTGAAACAGCAAGCACAAGAACATAAATTCCACATATTCTTTTTTTTTTTTTTGTCGGTCATGGGGCTTGAACTCTGGGCTTGGGCGCTGTCCTTGTGCTCTTCAGCTCAAGGCAAGTGCTCTACTACTTGAGCCACAGCACCACTTCCGGTTTTCTAGCAGGTTTACTGGAGATAAGAGTCTCATGAACTTTCCTGCCTGGGCTGGCTCTGAACCGCGATCCTTAGATCTCAGCCTCCTGAGTAGCTAGGATTACGGGTGTGAGCCACCAGCGCCCGGCTAAATTCCACATATTCTTGACCCCAAGAAAGTCACTCCTGTCTACTGTGAACCATGATTCTTTTCTGGTTTCTTAAAGGATCTATACAGTTTTTACTATGCAATTACTAACTTCTCACTGTCTTGATTTTCTTCTATTTTGCTAGTTGTGCTTCAGATTTCTTCTGGTAGTGAGCTGCTTGTGAAAAAAATGTTATCATTTCAAAAGAGCATATGTATACAGAGAAAAGTCACAAGGGATAACAATAAATGGGAACACCTACTTGTATATATTTATATGCCAAATATTCAGAAATTTTAATCTTAGAAATAAAATTAAACCAAAATAATTCCCTACATACTTTCTTTACTTTAATGCCCATGATTTTCTCTGGTGGGCCATTACCTTATGTTTTGTGCTCAGACTTTGTTTCCTTTAAAGTTATCTCACCTGTATGCTGTTTGGTTTTACAAGAATTTCTATTTGATATAAATGGGATTGGGTACTTAGGAATATGCTTCCTTCTCCAGGCAGCATTATATTTATGGAAACTCCTCCTGTGGTTGCATGTGGCTATAGTCCTTTTATTTTCACTGCTGTTATGGTGACTCAACGTATAAATCATTTGCAATTAACGTATGAATCCTCCTGTCAATGAGCATTTGAGTGGTTTCTGAGTTTTTGCTATACTGAACAGCACCACTATAAATGTTCTTCTGAATGTCTTCAAGGATTATGTGTAAGCTTCCCTAGTGGCCTTAATATAGAAAGACAATTATTCAGGAATAGAATTTGGACATCTTTAGCTTTGTCAGTGTAGCTAAATTGTTTTGTAGCATAGTTGTAGCAGTTTATAAACTCTTTAGCAATGTGCAAGATTAACTCCTTATCTGGGCAGTAATGGCTCCCAACTATAATCCTAGCTACTCAGAAATCCATCCAGAGGATTGTGGTTTGAGGTTAACACAGGCAGAAAAATCCTAAGAACTACTCCAAAATAACCAGTCTACCAGGTGCCAGTAGCTCATGTTTGTAATCCTAGCCACTCAGAAGACTGAGATCTGAGGAGGTTTGCAGTTCAAGGCCAGCCCAGTCAGGGAAGCCTGTGAGACTCTTCTCTCTAATTAATCACAGAGAAAAGCCAGAAGTGGTACTGTGGGTCAAGTGGTAGAGCACTAGCCTTGAGCAAAAAAAAGCTCAGGGACAGTGCCCAGGCCCATTGTTCAACCCCCCTGAACTGCAACAAAAGCAAAAACTTGATTGAACGTATGATTCAATGGTAGATCAGCAGCAGAACAAGCAAGTTCAAGGCCATGAGTTCAAATCCTGGTATTGGCTTAAAGAAAAAATAGATCACTTCATATCCATATTAATTTTCGGTATTGTTATTTTGGTATTGTTCATTAGTTGAACAATGTTTTTACCTACATTGAAATTTTATCTTTAAAAAAGAGTATAACAATATCAATCTTATAGAGATTTTTTTCTTTTTCTTTTTCTTTTTTTTGTCGGGGCTGAACTCTGGGCCTGGGCACTGTCCCTCAGCTCTTCATCTCAAGGCTAGAGCCCTACCACTTGAGCCACAGCACCACTTCTGGCTTTTTTCTGCTTATGTGGTGCTGAGGAATCAAACCCAGGGCCTCATGCATGCAAGGCAAGCGCTCTACCACTGAGCCACCTTTCCAGCCTAAGATTATTTTCTTATAAAGTGGGTTTTTTGTTTTGTTTTGTTTTGTTTTTTATACTAGCAACACCAGAGGACTATTCAAATCATTAAATGAGAGGCTGTGTGTACAGCACCTGCCACCATCATTCCACCCACAAGTGGCTTGCGGTCATCTCTCCTAGACTTGGTGTCCCTAACCTTAGCTCTCTTCTCTTCCATCTGCTTTGCAGATTTTTCTTGATCTGAGCTCCAATTGAGAGTCTCAGGCTTTGGGATAATATATTAGTCAGCTTTCTATCACTGTGGCAAAGTACCTGAGAAAATCATACTTTAGCTCATTGCTTCAGAGGTTTCATGGTTCATGGTCCCTTGGCCTTCTTGCTTTAGGTCTGTGGCAGCACAGAGAAGTCTTGTTCACCTCACTACAGCTAGGGAGTATTGGCAGTGATGAGGGAGCAGGGTCCCCCAGATCCCCTTCGAGGACATTCCCCAGTGATCTAAGTTCCTCCCAGTAGATCCCACCTCCTAAAGGTTTTTAACTCCTAATTATGCTACAGGTATAGGATGAAACGTTTTCTTTGGGGCCTTTGGGAAGATTTTGTTGTTGTTATTGTTGTTGTCTTAGAAACACTCTGGATTTATTTATTGTGAGGGAATATTTAGCTAAGTATGGTTTTAACTTATACACAGCTTTGGGAATATTTATGATCCAAACCATAACACAAGGGGATTCACAAATTTGACTCACTTCTTTGAACATGTTCTGATCATGCCAACCAGAGCTGGAATTTTTTAATGAGAGAAAATGCTAACTGGCGCAGAATAATAAGATAAGTAATTAGAATTCTTTAACAAATAATAGAGTAAGCTGGGTGCCGGTGGCTCATGCCTGTAATTCTAGCTACTCAGGAGGCTGAGATCTGAGGATCATGGTTCAAAGCTAACCTGGGCAGGAAAGTCCATGAGACTCTTATCTCCAATAAACCACTAGAAAACCAGAAGTGGCTCTGTGGCTCAAGTGGTAGGGTGCTCGCCTTGAGCTGAGCAGCGCAAGGACAGCACCCAAGCCCCACGACCAACAACAACAAAAAAAAAGAATAGAGTAAAAAATTGGTACCATTCTTGCATTTCTATTGTTAAACAGATATTTAATACATCATATGCTGAGCTAGGTACTGATGTAGAGATGAAATAGAAATAAATGCTGTAGAGTCAGAGAAGGACAGACAGATGGAACCAGAGAGAGAGAGGGAGGGAAAATGAGAGAATTGGGGTTGGACAAGGTAGAATTGATAGGGTAGCCATAGTTGAAAAAAGATTTAAAAAATTATGTAAAGCAAACTCCAGCCTCTTGTTCGCTTCTACTTGACCTTCCTATAGCCTTCACATCTGCTAGGAACTGTATCTTGGCCATTTCTCCTCCTAGAACACCAGGATACTATACTCTGGGGGATCATCCCCTCCTGGCTAGCTGCTTCTCACTACCTGCTTTCTTATCCTCTCCTCTTTTGCTTTCCACCTAAACTAGCACTACACAAGGTGTTTCTCCTAGCCTAGTTTGCACCATATTCAGTAAATGGACTCAAGTCCAATTGGCCTTGATGACTCACTATGATGTACCAGCCTCGACATTCTTTCTCGAGATCCATATCCACATTTCCAAACTGCTACTGGATTGTTTTAAGATTAATATTACCATAGAATAAAATACATAATGTTCTTTCTCTTTCTAATTTGTGGGACCATTTGAAGAGTATTGCTGTTTCTTTAAGTTATTATAGAATTTAGCTATGAATCCTTTGGTCCTGGGTTTTGCTTCGTTGGAAGGTTTTTACTACTATTTTAATTTCATTGCTTGTTATACATCTATTTAGATGTTTTAATGTCCTCTTGCTAAGTTAAGGTTATCTAGAAATGCATCTATTTCTACATGATTTTTCAGTTCATTTGAATAAAGATTTTTGATGTAATCTTTTGATTTAATCTTCTGTATTTCATTTGTATTTGTCATGATATTCTCATTCTTCTCTCTCATTTTATTTATTTGAGTCATTTTCCTTCACTTTCAATCATGTTGGCTAGATACTTATCAATTTTATCTTTTCAGAGATAAAGATGTTTTTGGTATAGATTTTTAAAGTCTCTAATCGATCGCTGCCCTAATCTTGATTATTTTGTTCCTTCTCTTGATTTGGGGTTTAGTTTGTTCTTTTTGTCCAGGAGCTTAAGATGTATCATTAGGGTATTAATTTGAAGTGTGTGCTCATGGCTATGAACTTGCCTCTTGGAATTGCCTTTGCTATATCCTAGATGTTATGGAAGGTTGTGGTTTCATTTTCATTATATTCTGGAAACTCTCTTATTTCCTCTCTTATTTTTTCTATGACCTACTGGGTTTTTGGCAATGTATTGTTCAGTCTCCATGCTTTGAGTATTTTCTTAGTTTATTTTATGTTAAACTCTAGCTTTATTGCATTACAGTCTGACAGCACAATGGAAATTATTTCAGTTTTTTTAATACTTGCTGAGACTTGCTTTCTGTCCTAGAAAATGACCTATTTTAGAGAAAGTTCCATGGCCCACAAGTAGAATGTATATTGTACAGCTGCTGAATGAAATATTCTATAGATGTCTGTTAGGTCCAAATGGTTTATAGTGTCATTTAAGTCTAAGGTTTGTTTGCTTATTTTTGGCATGGATGATCTATATAATCTTCAGAATGGATGTTGAAGTCTTCTACTATTATTGTGTTGAGGTCTGTATGTTCTTAAGACCAGCTGTGTTTATTTAACCAAGCTGAGCACAATGAAATTTGGTACATAAACATCAAGGATTGTTAAGTATTTTTGATAGAAATTTCACTTATTTGTTTATTTAGTGACAGTCCTGGGGCTTGAACTCATCCTGGGAGCTATCCCTGAGGTTTTTTCCTCAAGGCTAGTGTTCTACCATACCTCTATTTCTAGCTTTTAAGAGTCTCACTGACTTTCCTGTCCCTGAGCTCCATTCTCAGATCTCAGCTTCTTAATTAGCTAGGATTACAGATGTGAGCCACCAGCACCCAGCAAAGTTCCTTTTATTAATAATTAAGTAAACTTCCTTGTCCTTTCTGCTGCCATACCACCCTGGTTTAATACCTCATCTATAAAGATACTCAACCCATTGATTTGATCAGGTTATATGCCCATCACCTGACTAGATTCCAACCTCTCTCTCCAAGCAGCTGTTATGTGAATCTTGGTCTTCAGCATTCAGCATACAGCAGTTGACTAAAGTGCAGACTAAATAATGAAGAAACAGAGACCCAGAGAGGCAAGGAGATTGCTCAGGCTCCATGACAGGTTAATGCCAGGGTCAGACTGGGACTCTAAACCTTGCTTTTCAACTCTTCATCCTGTGCCTCCCTCAGTGGGGCCGTTAAGGAAGAAAGAGAGTAACTAGGTGCAGGCCAGGTTAGCTAGGAATGCTCAGCTGTGATTGACCCAGGAGTAGCCCAGCCTGAAGCCTGCTCCCTGAAACTGTAGTCCCATTTCAGGAAATTCCCCATCTCCAAACCATCCATTTCCCATCCCTAGTCATAAACTTGATGCCAAGAGAGCAATCTAATCAAACCACTTGTGTATCCTTATAAAGGAATTGCTGCTAGAAGCACTTATAGATAATTAGCTTTCATATGGAATGGGATGGGCCTGGGAGTGAGGCCAAACTTTCCTCATGGGTGAGTATACAAGTGGCAAGGAGGATGGTCTGGCCTGGTCATAACCTGGGCAGCAGGGCCAGTGCAGCTGGAATGTGGACACAGGGAAAAGCTGGCAAATGCTGAGGTTCTCCTTAGGGAGTGAGAGAAGCCTGGAAGCCATGCAACAGATAAACCCATGCAACTTATAAACCTTGTCAGATTTATAAGCAGTGTTCTTCTCCTCCTGCTTTTTGAAAAAGTGTCAGTGGTGGCTTTTATGCAAATATTAAAGGGACACAAGCTAGTCTACACAGGGTCATTGTACATCACTAGTACTGATCTACCATTTATTAGTTTTGGGGTCTGTGTTTAGTTTTTAGGGAAAGACAGAGAAGTTGGTTACTAATTTATAACAAACAAAATTATGTAATTGCAGTAAAAAAAAATCCATCCACGGGAGACAGAAAATGACCAGTAGACTCCTAATTTTTTCTTTCACCTTTCTGTCCACTTACTTAAGGATTGGGAAATACACACACACACACACACACACACACACACACACACACACACACACCACATTTGGTAATAGTAAAGCAACTAGAATTCTGTTTATGGGGCCAGGCAAAGTAGGTCAAGTTGTCCAGGGTATAGCCAAAATAATATTCATTTGTGGTCAGAGAGGGAATTGAGACCAAGTAAGAATCAAGGGACAGAGCATGGCCTTTAATGGGATAATGAGCCCTCAGGTCAGATGCAGAAACTGAATGTAGAATTTGAACAGGTAGAGGCAAGGCTCCCTTTATAAGAGCAGATTTTTTAATCTTAGCTATTCAGGAGGCTGAGAGCCAAGAATCATAGTTTAAAGCCAGCTTGGGCAGAAAAGTTCATGAGACTTTAATCTCCAGTTACCTAGCAAAAAGAAGGAAGTGAAGAGTAGCTCAAGCAATAAAGCTTCCACTTTGAGTGAAAAGGCCAAATAAGAGTGCATGACCCTGAGTTCAAGCTCAAAATATGGGTTCAAGGTACAAAATAATTAAATAAATAAAATGGTAAAAAAAAATTAAATTAAGTATTTGTTTCATGGAATGGTACTACAGCTGGCATTTCAATAGAAAGTTACAGAAATTAAACAGGCCTTCATAAGATAACATCCTTCATTAACTCAACATAACTCCAACTCCATTCAACCTGTATTGCTATTTCAAATAAGAACTTTAGGTTAAAAACTAAGTGATAACGTGGATAGGTACAAATTTTGATGTGTAATAGGGAATGGAACAATAGGAGAAAATGATTATGTAACCAAGTTAATAAAGCAAAGGAGAGGAAGGTACAGAGGCAGAGAAAGCAGAGATAAGTTATTTTGGTGGAGAGATACCATTCCTTGTATCACTCAAGAGTATAAATAGAAAATAAGTCCTCTGTTAGCAAACCATTTTACTTAGAGTACATTTCAGGCAGGTGATCTGAAAGCACTGGGATAGTTTCCCTTTAGGTCAGGATTACTAAACATGTTGATATAAAAACATCCAATTTTCAGCAAAGCAATGCTGGGACCTGAATTATACCCAAAGTGCTTCCAGATCATTGGCTTTCAGAGGATTCCAAACATCTGTGAAAGGTTTTAATATATTAATATCTGAACTTTACTACCAGAAACCTGGATTTAAGTAGTTTATAATGGAGTCTTAGAATTTTTTTATTTTTAACCATCATTCATGTAAGTCTAATGGACATTTGGGGCTTAGCACTGGTATCCTAAAAATACCTGTGGTACAAGAGAGTTACAGAATCCCTGGAATGTAAAGAGCTTGGCTATTTGCAAACTTTGTTATTTATGTTCTTTAAGCCTCAGTTTTCTAAGCATTAAAATGATATCATACTCAACAATGAGAGAGTGAATGAAATATTGGCAGCATCCCGTATGAGAGCAGGAACAAGACAAAGACATATATATCATCAGACTGCTGTTTAATGTGTGTGGTCAATGCTATCACACACAAAGAAGAAATAGTAATATATAAGGATGAGAAAAGAAACAAAACTGTCAGCCTTTATAGATCCCATGATTGTGTATATAGAAACCCTAAAAAAAAAAAAAAAAAAAAGACTCCACATAGAGCTCCCTTTGACCCAGCAATCCCACTTTTGGGCATTTACCCAAATGTTCACAAACATGACCACACTAAAGCTACCAGCATGACTATGTTTATCGCAGCATTATTTACCATAGCTAAGATATGGAACCAACCCAGATGCCCCTCAGTAGATGAATGGATCAAGAAAATGTGGTATATATACACAATGGAATTCTATGCCTCTGTCAGAAAGAATGACATTGCCCCATTTATTAGGAAATGTAAAGGCTTGGAAAAAATTATATCAAGTGAAGTAAGCCAGGCCCAAAGAAACATAGGTCCCATGGTTTCCCTTATTTGCAATAGCTAGTATATGTCTGAGTCAAGCAGAAAAGGTCAGAAAGTTGATGTTAGGGAAATGAACCCTAAGATATGTATTCAAATGTTTTTTGTTCTTTCATGGGATTGTTTCTAACACATTTATAAGATTATCTCTTTGTTGCTTTGTATGTCCCTCCCCCCACAGTATAACCCCTCCTTCACTGTATTTGATGTCGGTATAATTTGTGGAGGGGAAGGGGAAAAACAAATCGTTTAAATATGGATACAGGTAGACCCATTGCAACAATGAGATGTACAAGTCATTACGTTGGAAATGAACTTTACAACTTTGGTGCGGGGAAGGGGGGGTGGGTGGGGGGTGTGGGGGGAGGGGGGAGAAGGGGAAGAATTGGGGGGGGGGCGCGGGGGGAGGATGGGAAGGGATGGGAAGGGGAAACAAAGGAGGAGGCTACAATGCTTGATAAGAAAAGCACTCATTATCTTGCCCATGTAATTATAACCCCTCTGTACAGTATTTTCACAATAAAAAAAAGAAACCCTGAAAAACAAAACCGATATACTATTAAATTGTGTAAGTGAAATTGGTAATACCATTGTAGACAATATCTAAACTGTATCTTCTATGTGTTAGCAACAACAAAAAGATTTGCAAGTGACACATGACCATCAAACACAGCAAGAAATGAAGCTAAAAGGAAGTGCAAGACAGTAACTCTCTTTCTGTCTGACACCTTGATGAGGCCACAGTGGTTGGTAGCTACTGCTCTCCAGGCTTCATGATGCCACTAAAGGATGACAAGAAGAAAGATGTTGGAAGCTGGCAAAGACAAGAACCAGTAAGCAAGTCTAGGGGCAAAGCTAAGAAGAAGTGGTCCAAAGGCAAAGTTCAGGACAAGCTCAACCACCCAGTCCTGTTTGACAAAGCCACCTACAACAAATTGTGTAAAGAAGCTCCCAACTTCTGTGGCTTCTGAGGCTGAAGATTCATGACTTCCTGGCCAGCACTTCAGGAGCTCCTTAGTAGGGAACTTATCAAATTACTTTTAAAGTACAAAGCTCAAATAATTTATACTAAAAATAATATAGGTGGAGATGCCTCAGCCGCTAGTGAAGATGCACGAACAGGTCCAACCAGCTGTATATTTGGAAAAATAGCACTTTATTAAATTAATGCAGGCAAGAATGCATTTTATATGCCACAGAATGGAGAAAAATAAGGGAAGGAGTGAATAGAAGGGCAGGGAAATGTTGGAAGGATGACCAACCAAGATGCTTTGTATACATAAATTGCTTTGTTAAATGGCAAAAAATTCAATACATAATCTAAAATTAAGAAAATTGAGGTAAGGAGTTGGGTGGGAGGGGTGTTTGAGAATGTTCAAAAGAATGACATTGTGATCAAGAGGTTCTATATTCATAATCTGCACTGTCAAATGGCAAATCCTTTGTACAACTAGTTGAAGAAAACATCTTTTAAAGATATCAACACTGAAAACTCAAAACCTTGCTGAAATAAAAGACAATCTATGTAAAGTGGAAAGATGTACTATGCTCACTCTCTGAAATACTATATTGCTTGAGATGTCAATTGCCCAAAAATTTATTGAGCAACTTAAAGGAATCCTACTCCAGGTTTTTATTTATGTCCCAAGCCTGTAATTCGAGCTATTCTAGAGACTGAAAATGCGAGGACTGTGATTTGAAGCCAGACAGGAAATAAAGTTCACAAGACCCCTTTTCAACCCATAGTTGTGCATTGTGTCATGGGCCTGTTATCCCTCCTTTACTGAAGGCTGATATTGAGAAGACTGTGGTTTCAGTGCAGCCCTAAAGTTCACATGGCTCTATCTCAGTGGAATGTACCTGTCATCCCAGCTCTGTCAGGAAGACTAAAATAGTCAGATCACAGTCCAAATGCACACCTATACAAGCAGCCAGTCCCTATCTCAAATATAACCAGTGCCTTAAAAGGGTTGAAGGCCTAGCTCCGCATAAAGGTGTCTGAATTCAATCTCCATCACCACAAGAGGAGAGAGACAGAGAGACAGAGGGACAGAGACAGAGAACAAATATAAAAGAAATCCTTGTCAAAACATTAGCAGGGCAAGTGGCGCTGTGGCTCCAGTGGCCTTGAGCTGAAGACTTCAGGGGCAGCACAGTGCCCAGGCCCAGAGTTCAAACCCCATGTCCAAAAAAAAAAAGAAAGAAAGAAAAGAAAATTAGCAGGCATTTTTGTGGCCATTAACATGCTGATTATAAAATGCATATAGAAATGCAAGGATATTTTGACTCTTTTGACCTTAAGGAACGAAGTTGAAAGATTTACACAATTAAATGTCAAAATTTATTAAACTACAGGGACTCAGTGTCATATTGGCATGGATGGAGAAAAAAAATAGAACAGAGACATTAAAGTCTCAAAACAGACTTAGACTGTGTATCTGTGTATTATCACTTTACTTATAATGAAGACATTATTTCAATATATGAGTACGTAAAGTCATTGCTTTAACTTTAATTTTTTTATTTTTGTACCAATCCTGGAGCTTTAACTCAGCGCCTGGATGTTGTCCATGAGCTTTGTTTTTGCTCAAAGCTAGCTCTCTACCACTTGAAGCGCAGCTCTACTTCTGGCTTTTTGGTGGATAATTGAAGGTAAGAGTGTGATGGACTTTTCTGGGCTGGCTCTGAGCCGTGCTTCTCTGATTTCAGCCTCCTGAGTTTCTAGGATTATAAGCATGAGCCACCAGCACCAACAAGGATAGTCTTTTCAATAAATGGCCTTAGCTCGACTGAATATCCATGTGGAAAAACACTAAACCTTGGAAACCATTTATAAATTAATTTAAAATAAATTACAAGCCAGATGTGAAAGGTGAAACAATAAAACTCCTCAAATAAAATACAAAAGAAGACCTTTATGATTTGGGAGAATAAAAAGATTTCTTAAATGGACACAAGCAGCACTAACTTTTAAAAGACAAGAACAATTCATTTGACTTTAATAAAGTTAAGAATTACCACTTATCAAAAGACCACATTAAGAGATAAAAAAGCAAGCCACAGGCTGACAATATATATTGTCACCCTACATATCTTGACGGAGGGGTTTGTGTTTAGAATACATTTTAAATGTATAAGTCAATAAAGCAAAGACAAAGACCCAACGTCTAAAAACAAAAATCTCCAACCTTCCATGAAAGAAAACAAGCAAGTGGACAAGGAGAATATGAAACAGTGCTCAAAGTCAGATCCTATCTGAAAAATAACGAGTGGTGACAATACACCCAAGGATTCATAGGCAAGGGACTTTATGTCTAGCTGTCACAAATCTACAAACAAGTTGACTTACAATATTATGCATTCCAACAATAGATTAAAATGCTCTTTTAGAAATCGTATGTGTTCTGTCCTCCCTCCCCTTTCTCCTCTCTCTTGTCCCTCATCTCTCTGTCTCTGTCTCTGTCTGAGTGGGTATGCTTCTATCACCTACTCCTCTTTCTCTGTAAATCTGTCCTCTTTCTCACAGTCCTTCCCTCTCCTGTCTGCCTTTATCTCCCTAGATGCTCAGAGGACCCACCAAAGGACTGCAATGCTGATTCCTGCTCCATGATTTCAGGGTTGATTGTTATTCCCACTGCCATTGTCAGTGCCAGACTACTCCCACAAACAGGAGTCTTCCCTAGCATATTCTGCTCTTAACCTGCACCTTCATGAGTCTTTTCAACATCCTGTTTCTTCTTACTGTCCCCAGGAACTTCCTTTTTCTACTTCCCTCCAGAAATCCAAAGGGAAGGGGTAGGCAGAGTGCCACCTCTCTGGACCCCTGCATGACCCAGCTTCCTCAGTGTCACAAGTTCCCTTCTCCTTGACATGTTTACATGTGATTTTTATTTTTCACAAGATTATTGGGGGTTCAACCAGAAAACACACACTAACATTTTACTCTACAAATCTACAGAGAGAGAGAGAGAGAGTTCTCTTCTATGGACTCTAGAAGAACATCTCCTTCATCATATCAGTCCCAGGAACAGACACCAGAATTCCCCAATCGGCCAACTCATTACCTTCTTTCATTCTAACATTACATCTTACAAAAGTCACTTCACATGTCATATGATACCAGAAGAACTTTTACTATGTGAGAAAAAGCAAGGCTTCTCAGGATTAGGAAACTTCCTCCTGGCCCATCAGCACACCAGTGGCAAAGAGAGGTTCCAGAGCCTCTCCACCAACCCCTAGCCTCCACTGAGGAGGCAAGGCCAGACTCAACTGCTTATATCCACCTTACCTATTTCAGGCTGAGCCACCAAGCTCATCCTGGCCCACTAGCCTTTGAGGTCAGCTTTGAGATCTGAGGATTGCACTCAGAGATAGGAGTTGGATGGAGGGAGAGGAAAATGTGATGCATGGCTAGGATGAGCAGCGAAAATTCAACAAAAGTATTTTTAGCCATGCAGCCTGCCACCCTTGCAAGGTAGCTCACAAGGCTTATGATCCCCTCCCTCACGTCTACCACCAATCTCACCTCACACAGGGGCCTGGAACTGCTGGTGAAGGCCTCTTAGACTGTTGTGAGTGGAGTTAGCCATCTTGTGCTGTGGTCTCAGCTCTGTGGCTGGCAGCAGAAGCATTGTGGGTATGCATGCCACCTGCAGCCCCAATCCTCTATTCTCTCAGCTGTGAAGGACATTTATTCAATAGTGCACCAACAAGAGCAACTAGAATGGAACATGATAGCATCTCACAGTGGGGAGGAGGAGGCAGAGTCCTGGAGCAGGCATTGTGAGATATGTGTAGGAATGACACTTGCATACAGAGTGAGCACTAAAGTTGGAAAGGGGTAGCAGCCAGGGGAGGAGGTGAGAGCAACTGTCACTCTGGTCAAGATATCTCAGTCTCCAAAGAAAGCCAGGAGGCCCATAGTGGAGCAGAGATAAGGGGAAGGTAACTTAATTCTATGGAGTGCTGATTCATTCCATGGGCCCAGTCTGCAAAGCAGAAATCTATTATCATTCTACATTTACCCAGTGAAATGGGCTCAGAAGAGCACAAGGTCACATAATAACTGGAGATGCTGGACAGCACACTCAGACCTGAAGCATTGTGCTTAGATAGCACTTAGGTGCTAGGCTGGCGAGGCATGGGTCCGGGGCCAGCAGGGGTGGGGGGAGTATGGTGGTGGTGGTCGATTTTATCAGGTGGAAATTGAGGGCCCAGGAAGTTGTTTCTCCAAGAAGGCATGGAGCAAATTCTGAAGGAGCCAGGATATTGGGGCCCATATTAGATCGCGTGCAATATCTGTCTATATCCTGCTCCTGAATAAGGCTGACTGTGGGAAGATGTCCTGTTTCCATAACATGAAAATTTTTTCCCCTCTTCCTTCTCTCAAAGATATCATTCTGGACCCAACTTCTGATCCAGAGCCCACCAGCTTCAGCAGCTTTAAGAGAAGGCAGCCTCAGCTTTTGAGCTTTTCTGCTTGTCTGGTAAGATTATCCTAGATGTATACTAATTATTGAAAATAAGGGAAACTATGGGACCTATGTTTCTTTGGGTCTGTCTTACTTCATTTAATATAATTGTTTCCAGCTTTCCATTTCCTAACAAATGGGGCAGTGTCATTCTTTCTGATGGAGGCATAGAATTCCATTGTGTATGTGTGTGTGTGTGTGTGTGTGTGTGTGTGTGTGTGTGTGTCTGTGTGTCTCTGTGTGTGTGTGTGTGTGTGTGTGTCTGTGTCTGTGTGTATATCACATTTTCTTGATCCATTCATCTACTGAGGGGCATCTGGGTTGGTTCCACATCTTAGCTATGGTGAATAATGCTGCAATAAACATAGTTGTGCTGGTAGCTTTAGTATGGCCTTGTTTGTGATCCTTTGAATAAATGCCCAGAAGTGTACATATGACCGTATAAGATGGTGCTAAGCAAAATGAACCCCAGATAGGGACACGCAAGATTTTATCTTTGTTGCTGTTGTTTTTAATGTATATATAATGTACTGTGTGATTTTGTATGTTCTTCCCCCATGGTATAACCCCTGTTTTCAGTGTATTTGATTCCAGTGCCCTGCATCTTGTTTATACATTTTTCTAATTTGGGGAGGGGAAAAGAAATAACAGAATGCTGAAACAAGTATACAGGTTGACCCATTGTAACAATGAGATGTAGAAGACACTACGTGGAAAACGAACTTTACAACTTGACGCCGGGGCTGGGGGGGGCGGGGGATAAACAAAGGAGGGGGTAACAATGCTCGATAGGAAATGTATTCATTACCTTATTCATGTAACTGTAACCCTTCTGTACAGTATCTTTATAATAAATACATAGATTTTAAAAAAGAAGAAAAGTACAGAGAAGGCAGCCTCAGGCTGACAGGGTTGTCACTAGTATTCTTGTCCACCAGGGGCCGCTGTTGCACAGTGCATGGGATCCTGCAGAGTCGGGGAGGCTGGAGCCTGCTCTTGAAAACACACTGTTGTATTTAGGCACCCAAACTGTTTAGCAGCTCCCTTCCCTTCTCCACACTCAGTGTAGAACTGTCAGGGAGCATGCAGCTCTGCTCTTTGTATCAGACAGTACTTGCCTATAATCGCTTGCAAAGTGTGGAAAGAGGAGGGAAAAGCAGTGTGCCTGAATTTGCTCCTGCCTTTTCACATCCTGGCTCTCCCAAGCACCTCTGCCCCTAGCCTTGAGACAGACAGACAGGAAACTTGGCATACTTCCACATTCCCTGTGGGATGCACAGTGAGAGACTCGCCAAAGGTGAGTTGTCAGTCCCTTCTCCTCTCTGCCTGTCAGAGCTCACCTGGGGTCCTGAGGCTCTCTAGACATCCTCAGCCTATTCTCAGAGAAGTTAAAGGCCAATGAGAGGGGTGTGGGGTAAAGAAGCAGCTTAGGTTGAGTCCCCAAAAGGTGAAATGACCATTTGGGACCTCCATCCAGAGCATTCTCTCTTTCTCTCTGGGAGTTACTCCAAGGAAAAGAAGGGTTACAAGTCAAAATCAACTGCTTCCTTAACAGATATTTATTATCTGACTCTCCCCCACGTACCTTCCCTAAATACTAGAACTGACCCTAACAGGATCGAGGCACTGCCTTGCCCTTGGGTCAGCAGACAATGACCTCTTTTGGCCAATGGAAGAGAGAAGAAAACCTATGAATGGGATTCAGTGAAGGCTCGAGGCCTTCCGATGTCCATCCATGCTATCCTCTATTTGTTCATCTATAAAATGGGATGCAGGTGATGAGTATCCCTGCCTTCCTTGCAGAAGGACCACGAGGTATTCAAGCAGGCAAGGGGATGAGGGAGTGTGGGCAAAGGTTTGGGGGGTGGAGTAGAAATGAGCCATTTGTGATCTTCTCCTGAATGTGCAGGGTGAACCCTGTCAAATCCCTGCCAAACTGTGTAGCCTCCTATAGTCCCCTTGCAGCCCACTCCCTCCTGTTTTGAAAGCTGGGCCCAGGCGTTCCTGTCTCCATCTCTCAAGGTGAGGGAGCTACACGGAGAGGCGGCAATACCTCCCGCCCCGCCTGTCACTCACCCCGGGGAATTTCTTCTTGGACTTGATATTGAGTCCTCCTCCTCTCTTCCGCTCATCTTTAATTTCTCCATTGATTTTCATTAAACTCTCCCCTTGGCTACAGCACAGGGTAAATTAACTCCTTATTTGAAATAAAATAAAATAAAACAAAAGGGAGGGGATAGGATAAAAGGGCGCTTTTTGAAATTGAGTTTTTCTGTGGTCTAAGGCTAGAAAAAGCAATTTCTAAAACTGTCTGGGTAGATAGCTGAGATTGTCTGAGTAGTTGACTTTAAATGCCCCAGCCCCTGTCCTCTTACAGTTCTAGCTATAAGTTTGTGCCCTCCACACCCCAGTCCTTCATCTGTACCATAGTCCCCAGGCCACCTCTAGTCCCATCCCCCTCAGTCCCATTCACTGAATCAGAAGTGCCCAACCTTCCTTTCACCCATGCTGGAAGTCTACCAGGGTCACTGAAAACTCCCTAACACTAAGTCTCTTTAGGAGGAATGCAATCTACCCAAAGCATCCTGAAAAGGTGGAGACACAATCAGAGTGTGTCCTCCATGCAGGCACCATGTGGAAAACTGACCATATTGTTGCTCTGTGTCACCATAGCAACCCTACAGACAAGGCACTGTCCCTCATAGGGAAGCCATGGGTGAGAGAAGTAGCTTGTTCCCCAACCCTACAGTCCCCTCCCTTAGTAATGTCAGTTCCCACCTGAGCAGTCTACCTCCAAATAATTGGGTCTGTTTGCTCCCATTGCCAATCTACGTCTGGATCCCACTCTCCACCCTTGGCCTTCAACTTCTTCATTCAGTCTTCTCCCAAATGTAGCATACAGAGCTCAGTCAACTTAGAGCTTCACAAGTGTACTGAGCCCAGAGCTCTTTTAGAGACTAAGAGCCCCACAGGCTAACTAGCCAACTGAGGGATCCCTCTTCTCTTCCAATGCCACATTTCCCTGCTTCTTTTCAGGGCAGCATTAAGTGCCGCCTTGGTCCTTCTGGGCCTAGCTCCTACACCAGTAACCCCAGCCACGATGGGCCTCCTACCCATGTTCTCTGATGGCCATGGGATAGCCTCCCCACTATATCCACCATTGAGCCAAACTTCCAAAGGGCTGCTATGAAAAGAAAGAATAGAGCCTAGAAGGGCCTTCCTACATTTCTAAGAGGCCTATGGGTGCTAACATCATGTCTTATCCAGCCCTGCCTTGCATGTATCCAGACCTACCTCCTGACCAAGTTAACACCCAGAACCTGGCTCCCAGGAACCCATCCCTCATGGTCCCCACCTCAAAAGACCAGCTCTTCCCAGGTGGCAGAAGAGTAAAGAGCGAGAGCTTGGAAGCAGCTCAGTTTTTGCCTGAGCACAGGTTCTACATATTTATGAGGCTCCATCCCAGAGCCTCAGTTCCCTTGTCTGTACACAGGAGGAAAGGCTGTGAGGACTTGGGCTCCAGCCACACCCAGCTGCTCTGCACTGCGCCTCTGGCTCCTCTGACTCTTCTACCAGGCTAGCCTTCTTCCGAGTGGGCTAGGCCGCCCTGTCCATTGGAGAGTAATCTTACCAAACTGCTGATCCAGAGCCCCAACCATTGGTGCTGTCCCTTCCACAATGATGCTAGCAGTTACTCAGTGCCTACTGCGTGCCAAAAGCCACATCATTGTAGTCCCATAATCCACCAACAGTTCTGTGAGATAGATTTCATTATATCCATTTGATTAAGAAAAATATGCCTCTGAGAAGCTCCAAAAATGTCCCCCCCCCCCCTTGCCCCCAGGTAACGTGTGGTTTCTCCAAGGTCATAGGTACAGAGAATTAGGTTCAAACCTAGGAGTGCCTGACTTTCAAAGGCCACAAGCTCCTCAGTATGCTGGAGAAGGAAGCATGAATCTGTAGCCCTCATCAGGGATAGACCTCATGAGAAACCAGCGAGTAGGTGTCAGAGTATTTGACCCCAGAAGAAATGAAGAAGCACAGAAGCAACTTCAGGCAAATGAATGAAGGAGACATAACTAAATCTATGAGCTCATCAGTCCCGGCATCTGACAAGGCACAGGCCTCACACCGCTCAGGAGGGCTGCAGGTGTCTTGTGTTAAGGCTGGCCCCACACCTCCTCTGGGACTGCACAGGACTTCACAAACCTCATCAGGGGTGGAAATAGACAGGAAAGCCCCATGACAAAGATGGATTTCACTATGTCCATTGGGTTTCGTATTGCCAATTAATTAAACAAGCAAGTGAACTTACTGGTCTTCAACAGACCAGTAAATCCAGAGAGGAAGGCGGTGACTGTGACAGTATCTAATTAGGTCACTGCTCTGACTGTGCCCCAGCACACCCTTCTCCGCATACCTGCCAGGCTGGCTTCCACAGTGCTTCCTGTTGCTGGCTTCTCTACCTTCCAGCCCAAACACTGCACTGCATACCTTATGGGAGCCTCAGGCCAGGACTGAAGGGCCTTGATCACAAGGAGGTGGGGGGAGGGGGGAGCAGGACCCAGAGAGGGGACCTGGAGAAGGCCTCATGGGTATCTCTACAACTTTGGAAAACAACATGGTATGTTAGGAAAGAATGAAGACGTTGGCACCATCACAGCAGGTTTGGTTCCTGGTTTTGCATAATAGTTAACAGCCCAAGCTGGCTCTGGCCCAGCAGAGCTGGAATTCAACTACTACCCAGGCATTTAGTAGCTATATGCCATCAAGCGAGATGCCTCATTTGAGTTTTCTTTTCTTCTTCTCTGAGCAGTGGGGACAATGGCAACCCCAAGGGGATGTGTCTATGACAGGGACTTAGTGAAAGGATGCAAGAAGGGGCAGAGGAAAACACTTGTTCCAAGGACTGCGTGCACGTCCGTCATAATCCTCATCGCCATTGGCATGACAGCACTGGGGTAGGTGAAAGTTTTGTGTGGATGGCAAGGAAGTAAATGTTCTTGGTTTGGCAGACCACAGAAACTCTGCTGCAGTGACTCAGCTCTGCTGTTGTAGGTACGAGCAGATATTACACAGTTAGGACGGAAACACAGACATAGACATATAGCCTGTCAACCATAAGCAAGAGAGCATGGCTGTGGCCCATGGAAGTTGGTGGACTAGCCAGGGATTGGGGGCTCACAATTACAATCCCAGATACTGGGGAGGTGGAGATTGGAAGGCCAGCCTGCGCAAAAAAAATTAGACCAATAAGTTAGACACAATGGCTCATGGTAATAGTTCTTGCCTACTACATGGTTTGAAAGATCAAGGTCCAAGGCCCAGGCAAAAAAATGTAAGACCCTACCTGAAAATCTATTGAAGCAAAAAGGGCTGTGTATGCATAGTGCAAGTGGTCAAGCACCTATTTAGTCACCACAAGGCTCTGAGTTCAAACCATTGTGCTACACACATGCATACATACATAAAAAATACAAAAAAAAAACAAATTTAAGAGACTACAAATTTAAGTTTACATATTTTTCATGTGACATAAAAGTTTCTCCTGATTTTCTCAACTATTTAAAAGTGAGTGGAAATGCCATATTCTTAGATTATGGGTCCCATTAAGACAGACAACCGACAGGCACCAATAGCTCACACCTGTAATCCTAGCTACTCAGGATAGTGAGATCTGAGGATTTGTGGTTCAAAGACAGCACAAGCAGGAAAGTCCTGGAGAAGAAGACCTGTGTGTGGCTCAAGTGAGATAGCACTAGTCTTGAGCAAAAGAGCTCGGGGAAGCAACCAACCCCTCAGTACACACGTGCGTGCACGCACACGCACACACATACACACACACACACACACACACATACACACACACAGACAAAAGGCTGGATTTGGCTCGCAAACCATCTCTTGCTACCTATACTAGAACATAACTCCTGTGAGCACAAGGGGCTTTGTCTGTGTCAACTGCTGTATTCCTGGCACCAAAACAGTGCAGATCCTCAACAAATATTTGCTGAGCACACAGATTGTACACTGTGATTTGGGGCAAGATGCTGTCTCATCTGTCTGGGCCTCTGTGTCTTCATGTGCACAGTGGATGCTTTAAATGTGAGGCAAGCATCACATGAAATTCAAATCCATATGGAGCCACTTTGCAAGCTCTAGGGCTGCTGTGGAGGGCTCTGACCTAAAGGGTCTCCTCAGGATCAGCTCACTCAGAGCTTGGCCCAGAGGCACGGTCTCACATATGTTTATGTCACAGCTACCTAACATGGAAGAACGGTAGGCCATCCCTTATGCCATTGAGAATGCATTAGGAAACAGGCCAGAGCTGTAACATGACTTGGGATAAGGCTCAGGGACCTTTCAATGCTCTCAGAATATTGTCCACTGAGCCAGCAAGGCAAGGAGGACACAGCCCTGGGTGGTAGACTTAGGCAGACAAGGCTCAAATTCTGCCTCCCCTATTTAGTAGTTATGTGGTTTTATACAAACTACATGAGACATCATTGCCTTGTCTTTAGGATAGAGATGTTAATAGTGATGATCTTACAAGGCCCTGGTGTGTTAATGGAAAAGTGTGTGAAGTATCATCCCAGCACCTAGCCCCTAGTAAGCCTCCTTCCAGGTCCCTTACCTCTACACCTTCTTCTGTCCTTCAGTAAGCTGGTGACACTAGCTAGACCAGCTTATGCACTGAAGCATCCTGGATTTGAGCATGCATCCTGTGGATGGAAGAACTACCTCCAGACTTCCCAGCTACATAGGTTTCAGTTTTAAACAAGAAGTCTTTGCTGCTTTTCTTCCCTGCTTTGAAAATTTTGCTGTGCTGCAGACTCATTGAAGCCAAGCAACTCACTGCTTTTGGAGGACTGGTGATGCTAACCCCTTCTACATTTTCTTCCTCTCTGCCAACCAGACATTAAATTAGATGAGAAACACAATTCGTTTGGCCATTAGCCCATTATCCAAGAAAAAAGATTTATGGGAGAAGAGAGGGAATTATTTCACACACATAGCAAAAATTAATCACACCCTATCCATTTAGACCTAACCACAGGAACACATGCAGAACATCTGCCCTGAATCTTGTAGGCATCACAATTGTCCTGAGATATTTTGGGCCCTTCATTTCTCCTTCATAAGAGCATTTGGCATCTTTTCTTCAAAGTCTATTGGCAAAAAAAAATCCCCAACATCAACCAACCTCCAGAATCCTCCTAGCACCCTTGAGGGCCTATCTGCACACTCACATCCACTCAGTCAACAGAAGTCCCTTGGGCCTACAGAGAACCACATTGCTTCTGTGACCACCTGCTTCTCTGTGCCACACTGACCCCTATCCAAGCCTTACAGTCCTCTATGGAGAGGACCTTCGCTTGCTTATGAGCCTAGAAGGGCACATCCTGAGTGACAACTTGATTGGACTGAGAGACATCTAAGAGATGAGTGAAGCATATTTCTGGGTGTGGCCATGAGGGGTTTACCAGAGACAATTAGCATTGTTGATAGCAACTTAGGAGGGAGGACCCACCCTGAAAGTGAGCAGCACCATCTAATAGGCTGGAGTTGAGATGGAACAAAAGCAGAAGGAGTGCACCGACTGGTCTTGCTCTGTCTCCCTCTGTCTTTCTCTGTTTCTGTCTCTTACCTCTCTTCCCCACCTCCTCTACTTTTCTCTTGGCTTCCTGTTTGCCATGAGGTGGGCAGCCTCCTCTACCACGTGCGTGCTTCTACCATCATGATGTTCTACTTCACCTCATACTCAAATTTGGATTCAGCCAACCTTGAATTAAAACCTTTGAAACTCTGAGCCCAAATACATCTTCCTATCTTCACACTGAATTTCTCAGGTATTTCATTATATACAGCAGGAGAAAGGTGGCTAAGGTAGTACCCAGTGCCTTCTGTTCTTGGTCTGGATCCCCTTCCTGCTTTGAGTGAAGGACTAGCCACTCCAAACCTCAACACCAACTTGCCTGCCCTCTGCGGTCCCACCCACTCAACTTTCAATTGATCATCCACCTATGAAGTATTGAGTGTCTTCTCTCTTTTCTTCTACATTAAACCTCATAGTGTCCCCTAACAGTTTTATCTGAGTGGCTCAGGAGAATCAGGAACCTCAGCCCCACCCCAACCAGCCATTCTTACCTTCTCCAGCTGGTGAACACCCTCTTCCACACAGCAGATGGAGGCCAGTGTACGGAGCGCCTGGGGGTACAAGGGCCGGAAACTGTCCTGTCTGCAGACCTTGAAGAGTGCTACAACCCCACCTTCCTGCCAGGAAGAAGAAAATGTTAAGTGATCTTACATGTGACCTTCCCTGGGCTGACATCTCTGGTGCTTAGCAGTTAAGCTCTTTGGTGTTTTTCCCAGCATGCGTACCCACTCACACTTACACACTCACACACATGCACAGTGAAGTGCCGGCTCCTGATAGTTCAAGTTGGTCATGGGATTCCTCAAATGCTTCTAGGACTTGGGGAAGAAGCTGGGGGTGAAGTTTTTCTAGATCCAAAGATCAACACCGTTCAATACTTTTCCAAGTACCCTTCAACACCTCCTGAGAAGCTCCTGGGGAATAGACTGAAGTCTACTGAAGGCAGATAGAGAGAAAGGAAGATAGAAGCCCACTGCCGCTTTTCTTTTACCACCAATCAATCACCATGTTACTTCTGACTGCAGTGGAAGGCAGACAGAAAGAAGTTTTTGTTTATATTACAGTTATAACTTATTTCCACTCAGATGGAAAGCACAGAAGTCCGGATGGGTAAAGCAATCCACCCTAAGTCCATAGCATCTTCATTTGCAATCCTTGTTCTCCTATTCGTAAAAGAAACACATTCCTTTCATCACAATCATCTACCTCTTGAATATGAATGTGTCTTTTTTCTTTTTTCCTTGTCCTTCTGAAAACTTTTTTATATCTCTTGGAGATTGCCCAATAGCATGTGTACCTCCAGGAAAAAAATCTGGGCATGAGACATTCATCCTCAAGCTACCCTGCCAACTGATCACACTGGAGCCCCAGGATTCTATGAGTGAAAGCACCCCCAGAAAACAGGACAGTCAGACCAGTGTCCAGCAAAGGAGTGGCACTCCTCAATGAGCTCATCTCTGGTATAGTGCCCTTGCACTTACAGAGAAGAATTGGGGCCCCCCAACAGTCTTTGTACCTCCCATTTTCTGTCCTTGAGGACTAGAAGAGACCTAGAGGTTGTCACAGCAATTAATGCATGATCAACTGATCTGAGCCCTCAAGACACTCACCTTGAACCTCATCATTCCTGGGTTTAACTAAGGCCATTGCACCTGTTCTCCCAAATGAATAAAATGTCATTAGCAGATAAATTTAGCAAAATACACTGTCAGATTATGGAGAAGTCTGGCCATCAGTGCACCTGCCATGGGCTATCATGGCCATTGCTTTCTCTACCTGTTCATTCCTTTTGACTATCCACGATTTTATCCTTAGCATATGCAACAGGGCCTGGCACAGTAGGTACAGGCTTGAGGACAAAGGGAAGAAGAGGGAGAGAAGGAAAGAAGGTAGGAAGGTGCATTGAAATAACTCATTACTGGATTTTCCTTCCCTTCCATTTGATAAAGTTAGGCCTATGGGCTCTTTTTACTCTGAGAATTTTGCAGATGCTCACTACAGAGACCAAGATGAAGGTATACAATGATGGAGAGTTGATAAAATCTGACATTTGTAATCAGTTGGCTGATCACAAACTTTTTCATCTCTACTTCCCTCTGGGGTAGTTGATTTGCTAGGACAAGAATATATACCTTAGGGCTGGTAAAATTATTCATGCATTCAAAAAATAGTAACAGCTTATTAGATGCTAAACACTCTGCTGAACACTGAGCAAGACTGTCCTACTCATACTATATTCATAGCCTGGCAGGGAGGACAGGAAACTCTAAAACTATGTTCAAAGCTGGATAGAAGTTCAATGAATTGAGACTGGTGCTTAAAGAAGGGCTGAGGGGATAGAGTGCCAGAGCCTCTCAATTTAGAATAGATTTGTAGAAGGGTCAGGACAGAAGCACCCTGGTTTTAAATGCATTATTCTAATAAAAAATAAGGTAAGCATGAGATAAGGTGTCTACTCTTGTAATTCCTTGTCCCATAATCCTTTACACCTTTGCCTTCCTGCTTTCTCAGGGGACATCTCTATGTGTTCTACATAAAGACTACTTATAGAGTCAATGAAACAAAATTAAGTTACTCTATAAAGTTAACAAGCAAACAAACAAATAGTAGAACCACGTTTTCTTCAACCACCCCTGTTGGGTCATTAACAGACCACTAGAGATATAAATATATGTACATCTATAAGCATTACATAGAAATGCACAATAAAAAAAGAAATGCATATTTATATGTGTATTTATTTGCATTGAATCATCTCAGTTGTATAAACATTATTTCAATAGATAGATGATTAATAGTAGGTACATGTGGAGCAGATGATGATAATATGGTGTCAAAGAACATGAAGCCAAAACCAAGATGAATGTGGCAGCCTCAGTTTGGCTCAGAAGGCATTGAGCCCAGCACAACTATATTTAAGCCTCTGCATGGATTTGCATTGCATTCTCATTACATCTTTTCCCAAACCTATGAAAAATGTCCTTCTTAGCATTTTCAGTTACTGGGAAAGGAAGGAGGAAATGCCTGGAGTCACATTTTAAGGAGAATTTTCTTTAAAATCCACCTCTGCTTTGGCCATGACGGCTTCATGTCTGAGCAGTAGGGGAAGCAACTGAGGTAATGTGGGTCAGAGGACCTGATGTTCCCTTTCTGGGCATTCGTTTGAGGTTCAGAATGCAAAGGCCTTTTTGTTGGAAACTTACTTAATATCCTCATGATAGATATACCACAGGCTGGGAGATGTGAAAGGGAGAAGAGGCAGGAGGACCTGGAGGAATTTTGAGGGATTATCTCATGGACCTTGCTGAAGCCCCCATCAGGCTGGGAGAACAGTGCTCATCCAGAGTAAAACAGGATTGCCTGAGTTAGCAGATCACACTGCTGGCTGGAGCTTGGTTAATTTTATAGAAAGCTCTGGGCTCTGAGCCCAGCTACATAACAGTATGAATTATTCAGACAGGGTTGGGATGAGCTGTCATAAAGCTGGCAGAGGCCACTGTGGAGTGTGCAAGCTGGTGTGTGTGTGGGGGGAGGGGGGGGAATAACAGAGAAACTGAGGGCAATTAAACAAAGCACAGGGGAGTTGTGTGTGCTCTGCTCTGGGATGGGATGGGGTTTGTCACATCATTATAGGGAAAACTGGGCTCTTCACTTGGTCTTCAGAGAATCCCAAGAGACTGGGAAGACAGACCTCAGACAGGCTGCCAAGTTCTCTTCTGGAGACAGCTCAGATAGATGGATAATCCAACAAAAGACCACAGTGGGTCCCAAAGACATGGACGAGGAAGTCTATGGGACTTCCCACGGACAATGCTGGGCACATTTACTGGGCTTCTGAGGTCAAGATGTTGGGCAGGGAATGCCAGGGACTCCCGGCATCTTCAATGTTTTGGGACTGTACATCTCCACACAGAGTCTGCTGAAAGAACTCATTTTGCTTTCTTCCATGTTGGGAAGATGAGCGCCATCACTGACTCTTTTCTCTGCTTCAACCTTCTGTCTGCTGTAGCCCAAGGAGATTGAAATAAGTACATTTGGTTAAAATTCTAGCTCTGTTTCAATGCGCATAATTGTGAACGAGATATTTAACTTCTTTCTGAACATGTATGTTCCCTCTTGTGTGGGGGAGGGCTTGAACTCAGGGACCCTGAGGCATCCCTTAGCATTTTCACTCAGAGCTGACACCCTACCACTTCAATCATTTGCCACTCTTTGGTGGTAACTGGAGATAAGAATCTCTCAGATTTGTCTGCCCAAACTGGCTTTGAACTAAGGTCCTCATATCTCAGCTTCCTGAGTAGCTAGGATTACAGGCAGGAGACATGCATACTCAGCTGTTACCTAATCTTAAAGGTGAGAATTATTTTATCACATCTAAACTCTGTTGGAGCATGGGATGAGCTACTGAATGGAAAGGTAAAAGGGCTTGAGCATGGAAAAAGTAACAGACTTAAAGCCGTATGGAAAGAGGAAAAAGGGAAGAAGAGGACAAGAGGGAAGGAAGGTAGGAGGGAAGGGAAGGGCTACAGAAGGGCAGTTCAAAACAGCAACAAAAACATCACATTTGATTCCATGTATGTAGCTAGATACATTTACTAGCTGTCATTTACTAGCTGTATGATCTCACTATCTTAGCTCCCTGGAGCTCCACTAAATAGACCTACGAGGAGGTTTAAACAAATTAACATATATAAATCA
Organism: Dipodomys spectabilis; assembly: GCF_019054845.1. Lineage (NCBI taxonomy): Eukaryota > Metazoa > Chordata > Mammalia > Rodentia > Heteromyidae > Dipodomys > Dipodomys spectabilis. The sequence continues at coordinate 19,318,086 of NW_024870822.1, forward strand.
CTTAGAACATTGTCTGGCACATAGTTAAGTGCTCCGAGAATATTGAGGTTTCTTTCCACTACTACTGTTAGTTCATCTATCATTACCACCATCATCAAAGTGAACCATTTCCACCTTTAGAAGTCTCAAGTTCCCCCATTTCTCTCCACTCCTACCAACATCACTCAGTCCTAGCTTTTCTCAATCTCCCATCTGGAGTGTATAGATCAATCATTATGCAGTGAACCAGAAGTAAAGACAGAAGAAATCTTGATTAAAACAGAAACGGAGTTGTTGTACTATGTAGGGGTTAGCATAGAAAAGGAAGGACTCTAGATTTCAGCCAGTTGAACTAGTGAAATGCAAGGAGTATTGGCTCCAAAGACAAATCTGGTTTCAAGTGTCCCCAGTTTAAGATATTCAACCACTGTGAGTCCTAGAGTCTTTATCTGTACCACAGGGTCATTAATATCCATCTCACAAGCAAGGAGGTGGACAAGATACAACAACTAAGCAAATGGCAGCAGTACAAAAGTTTGGGATACAGCTCAGTGAACACCAGCCTAGCACATGGAAGACCCTGGGTTCAATCCTCTGCACAAGCAAAAGAAAGAAAGAATGGTACCAATACAGGGTCTGGCATTTGGGAAATAACCAGCAACCAGGGTTGCTATTCATATTCAAAAGGACTCATGTCTTCCATTGATCAGGCTTTGGTGGGCCATGGCCTATGCAACACTCAAAGGATCAGTGCAAACTGTTTTTGTTTTTGTTGTTGTTTGTTTGCTTTCAAGGTTAATAGGGTGTTGAACTTTGCTTCTTGCATTTGCTAAACAGGCCCTCTGCTGTTTGAGCCCCACCACAGTCCTTTACCCTTTAGTTAGGTTTTGGATAGGATCTTGTGGGTTTTGCCCAGGTTGGCCTGGACCTCATTCCTCCTACCTCTGCCTCCTGCAGAGTTGGAGTTACAGGCATGCACTGCTATGGCTAGTCTTCATTAAAAAAAAAAAATCTTTGAATACTTACAATGGTTCTTGATTGTTCAGGGCTAGAGTTACACACATTGGGCATATTTGAGTCACTGAGAAGGGCTAGAATAGATATGAACCCTGTGATGAGAAATGACGGAAGTGATGGCTAAATGTAGGAAATAATTTACCTTAGCCTTCTGCTTAAAAAATAAAGACACCTACCAGGTGCTGTCCACTCACATCTGGAATCCTAGCTACTTGGGAGGCTGAGATCTGAGGATCAAGATTTGAAGCCAGCCCAGGCAGAAAAGTCTAAGAGACTTTTATCTCCAATTAACAACAAAAAAAGCCAGAAATGGAGCTGTGGCTCAAGTGGTAGATCGCTAGCCTTGAGTTATAAAAAAAATTCAGAGATAGCACCCAAATCTTGAGTTCAAGACCTAGGACTGACATGTGCACGCATGCATGTACACACACACACACACACACACACACACACACACACACACACACACAATAAATAAAAATATCAGGCTATAGTTTAAACCCCGAAAAAGAAAGTCAGACAGCATGGTAGATTTGGAAAGTCTCTAAAATACTGTATAATTTACCAAGGGAGAGCTAATGCACAGAGGCATGACCACCTTCCTGGGGTGTGCTAATGGCAGTACTAAGAGCTACCACTGATGCCCACTCAGGCCTTTCTCCCCTACTTTCTACCACTGGAAATGTTTGTGATCAATATTTAACCAGAGGTGAGTCCCAGTCCTCAGAGAAAATTAAATCTACAGGAGGCCAGACACCATCTTTGGCTCACACCCAAATGTATGTCCTCTCTCTGCTTTTCTAGAAAAGGAATAGGAGAAGCTGTTGACATTCAAGCAGCGCATAGCCTGGGCTTTGAGTGCCCAGGCTCTAGAACAGAACACCCATTCAGAACCTAGGCACAGCAAAGTCCCCTTCCCCAGAAACTCTATGGCCTGTTCTTCCAAAGCATAAAACACCTTTAGGCCCTATGCTGCTATCCATGGACGCTGTCTCAAAAATAAATGACTTTTAAAGAAAATTTTTAATAAAATGATAAAGAAGAATGAAACTGTTCTAGGACTATCGATTGTCTACATTTACTAAGTTTTTGTTGGCTATAATCAAGGGCAAATCAGCCATGAAGCTAATGAATTGCAATCACTATGGAACTAATTAAAACAATGTCCTTTTTGAGTTTCTCTAAGCCTCACATAGTATTGGGGTTGTTATAAGCATTTCTGGGAGCCAGCCAAGAGGCTGAGTAAGGGAATATGTTTGGATGAGTCACATGAATTTGAGTAAAGGTCTTATTTGGAAACCTGTGTCTCCTATTTGTCCTGTTGCTAATTATTATGGGGTAGAAATTTATATAATGAAAGGATTAGGAGACATAGATGGGATTAACCTATAGACAAAACAATATTAAAAACTTTTCTTTGAACTGGATTAGACACACTATATTTCCTGCATTTATGATGCCAGGAGGTCATAGAAAGTTGATTGATCTTCCCATATGCTACATGCCAGATAGTCTTTGTATTCATTACATCTTCCTGTGGACACTAGGGAAGGCTGGGTAAAGTAGAAAAGGGAAGTTGATATTTATAAAAGACACAGCAGGGGGGGGATGGGCAACAATGCGTGATAAGAAATGTACTCATTACCTTGCTCATGTAATTGTAACCCCTCTGTATGGTATTTTCACAATAAAAAAACATATTAATAAAAAACAACAAAAATAAAAAATAAAAGACACAGCATAAAGAAAGATGGTAGAGGTTCTGGGGACACTGCCTTTGTGTCTCCAGTAGAAAGTAACTGAGGCTAGCTACCTATTAAAGATAGAAACACCAAGAGCCAGCTAGAAGAGGTAATTCTTCCACAGGCACACAGCAAGCAAATGCTGAGGCCAGAGCTCCCAGGCCAACTGTTTCCACTCACTGAACAACTGTGCTCTCTCCTTCTTCCCTCAGGCCTGTCACTCTGGTCTGTAACCATCATGTTCACCTTGGCTATGATGCGACACAAAGGAGCCCCCTCCTGGGTCAGGCTGAACAGGTTCCCTGTGGTGGTCTCTGTGGTGTAGATGTTGTCCGAGGCATCAATTTTTCTCACCAGTGCCTAAGAGAGAGAGAGAAAAGTCAGCTGATTGACTCCCATTTACTTGTCATTTATGGAATACCTGTGGACCAATGCTCCTAATAGCCCCCACGGAATCTGTAATCTTAATCTATCTACTTGCCCACTGTTGGGGCAACAAGGTTCTATCCTTCAGTGAGGTCATAGCTACATTTCAGAAATGTGGGACCATTTCAAAGCACTAGGATATAGGCAACAAATTTTTCCTGTTCTAATCCATAAGAAAATCAGCTCTCAATACTGATGGGCTCAGCAAATAGCATAGTATTGTATTCCTGACTCTCGATTAGAAACCATTAAATAAACATCAAGTCGGGGAAAAAAAAGAGTTGCTGCAACTAAAACCAAAATGTTTGCTAATGTCTGGATGGCTACTGGTGAACTCCAGCTAGGCAATGACTTCAGGGGTGACACTGAGAGACTCACTCTACAGTAGCTTACTGCTTAGTGGACACTTGAATTGGTGTATAGCCATGTCCAAGTAGCCACATTGGGAATTCTGTCAACTAGTGAATAACTCAGTGAGTAATGCATACTGATCATACAGGCTGAAGCCTCTAGAGTCCTGGTGAAAGAGGCTGGAAATAACCAAATAAAAGGCCAAGCTAGAAAGCAAATGGAAAAATCATTTGCAAATAAGATATGAAGACTATATAAGACTATTCCTAGAAGAATGCAGCTAATTTCTGGGAAAAAGCTCTTTATAAATCTTAAAAACCAGCCATTAGCCTTGTAGCATGTGATTCATTGATTATAAATGATTTCTACCTGCTAATTAATGTCAGTTGCTCAAGTTTCCCCTGGGAGAAGTGGAAATGGAGATCAGGAATCAGATCCTTTAAGGACCTCATAAAGAGACCAAGACTTCCAGATCTGGGTGCTCTGAGCAGCACCTTGTGCAGTTTCAATGATCATGTTTATTTTTACTACAATGGGTTTGTTTCTATAAACATTGTGTTATAGAAAAGACACTTGGAAGGGAATAAAAAACATCTGAGCTCTAGTCCTGGCTTGCCTTTCATACACAATGCTAGAGTGCACGTTAAAATGCAGGAGGGGAAGCATGGGCTCTGGAGCCAAGCTGTCTGGATTTGAACCCTGACTGTTCCGCTTCTGCTTATGGGCCCTAAAGCATGCAATTCAATTTATCCTCTTTGTCTTAGTTTCCTTGAGTATAAATGTTAGAAACAACAAATTCAGTCTCTTCTGGTGATTTTGTCCATCTCTTAAGTTTGCTAATATATACTGAGTACTTCTAAAGGTACCTGGCACATGGAAGCAAAAGAAAATTGTCAATAGCCAAATTATAAGATTAGAAAATATTATATCTATGTAATGAAGTTTTATTCAGCCATAAAGAAAAATGAAATTATCTCATTTGCAAAAAATGCAATTAAGCAAAATAAGTCAGGCTCAGAAAGACAAATATGACATTTTCTCTCATATGCAGAATTTATATTAAAAACATAAAAACACAAAAGTAGAAGGGGAACTATTGGGAAGAAGGGAAGACGTCGGAGTAGCAAGAGGACCAAGAGACAGTAATGGAGGTGAATATAATCAAAGTACATTCTATACATGTATGAAAATGTCCTAATGGCATCCATAGTTTTGTATAATTAACATAAACTAACACAAATTTTAATAGATAAAAATGAAATAAAATTGTTGCAATTATTATTTTTTTAACTTGGGTCGGTAGAGATAAACTTCTTGGGACTTGGTTTTCCCACTTACAAAATGATTAAAATTAAAGTAGTTTTAGGATCAAATTCAATGGTTCATTTTTGTTCCTTTATTCAAATTCATAGCATACTAATTTCTATATAGAGAAGCTTTGGATTAGTGAATTTAATCAAACTACATTAAATATAAACATTATTCTCTAAGACTTAATAGAGACTTCTTGTCAGAGATTCAACAAAAGGTAATACTGACAATCAAAATTTGTCACTACAGGGGCTGGGAAGTTGGCTCAGTGGTAGAGCACTCGCTTTCCATGCTTAAGGCCCTGGGTTCCATTCCTCAGCACCACATAAGCAGAAGAAAAAAAAAGATGGAAGTGGCACTGTGGCTCAAGTGGTAGAGTGCTAGCCTTGAGCAGAAGAGTTGAGGGACAGTGTCCAGGCCAAGAGTTCAGGCCCCATGACTGGACCCAAAAAAAAAATTTTGTCACTACAAATTTCTGTAATGAGCATACATCTTGGAAACCTCCCCCATTGTTATCCAGTATCCACAATGTGATACAAAGGCTCCAATGAAAATTCAGATCTCATATATTGGGGTCTTATATCTAAATGATAATTACCTAATGTTCCTGATTAGTGTTTGCACTTGAAACAAATTAGCATTACATTAAACAATTCAAACCCAATGTCTTTGGCAATCAGCTACTAACATTAGACCATTTATGTCTGAGAATAATTTTATGCTAATATCTATATACATATATACAGTAATTATACCCCAGGTATATCCCAGTGAATCAGATATCTTACAAAGAAAAGTTGTAAGCATGCTTTCCACAGCATAAATTTGGAAAGATAGGAGAAAATCTGTTCCTCTGCATTGAATCTTCAAGACCCTAAATATTACAATAGGCAATGGTTGGAAAGGCCTTTTATCTAACCCATATTTTACAATTGAGAAAACTGAGGCCCGCACACACACATACACACACACACACACACACACACACACACACACGCACACACCACACACACATCTAAGCAAATTCACACATGTGGTCCAGAGGAGGCTGGACTTTGTTCCCTGTGAGTCTGTTTGTCTATTTTCACAGATCAGCAACAATATCTCTTTTTTTAAAAAATTGTGAGAATACCATACAGAGGAGTTACAATTACATGGGCAAGATAATGAGTACATTTCTTATCAAACTTTGTTGCCTCCTCTTTGTTTCCACTTCCCATCCCTTCCCATACTTTCCCCACCCCTCTCCCCGGTCCTCCCCCCCCCACCCCCCCACCCACCCCCACCCCCCCACCCCCCCGCCACTCACCAAAGTTGTAAAGTTCGTTTTTCGACATAACGACTTGTACATCTCATTGTTGCAGTGGGTCCACCTGTATCTCTAGTTAAACGATTTGTTTTTGCCCTTCCCCTCCACAAATTATACCAACATCAAATACAGTGAAAGCAGGGGTTATACCGTGGGGGAGGGACATACAAAGCAACAAAGAAATAATCTTATAAATATGTTAGAAACAATTGCATGAAAGAAAAAAAAACATTTGAATACTTATCTTGGGGTTCATTCCCCTAACCTCAGCTGATCTGACCTTTTCTGCTTGACTCAGACATATACTAGTTATTGCAAATAAGGGAAACCATGGGACCTATGTTTCTTTGGGGCTGGCTTACTTCACTTAATATAATTTTTTCCAAGTCTTTCCATTTCCTAACAAATGGGGCAATGTCATTCTTTCTGACAGAGGCATAGAATTCCATTGTGTATATATACCATATTTTCTTGACCCATTCATCTACTGAGGGGCATCTGGGGTTGGTTCCATATCTAACAGTGTCTCTCACATGGGTAGTTCCTCACCTGGACTAGTGAAGCTGAAAGGCAAAGGCAAGGATGCTAAGCAGACTCAGCAGCTCTCACCAGCAAGAGTGTGGTCCTGCATCCTGGCTTCTGATCAGCGGTGGAACACTGTGGGACCACCAGAGCCCCTGCAACAGGAGGCAGGGTAACAAGGAGCCTCAGCTGCTGCCCTCTAGATCTTCTACTAATTTGTGGCCAAGGCCACCTTTCCCTGAGCTACTACCAGCTTGATTCCCTGTCTAAGCCTCTCTTCCCTTCTCAATCCTTCCTCCATGTCAGACTGAAGACATGGCTTTCCAGGCCTTCACATGTTTCCTCCCCTTCCTCCTCAGGCATTGGGTATCCATCCTCTCTTAGTGTCTCCTCACTAACATATTTCTAAAACAATCAAGGTTTTTCTTTTCAGGAAATCAAGGAGAAACCATAGAAGTTCCCCCCCCAAAAAATCTACTTTTCTATATATTATGAGAGGAGTAGTGAAATATTGAAGCCAAAAGGAAAACATGTGTAACAACAAATGTTTTCTTAAAATCAGACCAGGCACATATAAAATAAATGTAATGATAAGCTTTATAAGATCCAGAAAAAGGGAGAAGAGGATTATAGGCATGAGACACTAGCACCTCCAGAATGTCTTGGAAAGAGGCAGGAAAATATTGCTAAGCCTCTCCCTGAGTCTTTAGATGGAAAGTCCACAGTTAGACACAGAAAAGCACCCATCTGTACCAAGGAGGTACATAAAGATGAAAGCAGATTTGACAGATCAAAGATGGTAAATGGAGCTTTTTATCTTTTTTAGATATTATAATTCATTCATGTGTCCATGATTAACATTGATTTATTGCTATGTTTTTGGGTGTAAATTCTGAAAAATCTCATCTAGAGAAGAGAGCAGGAGGAATTTGTATAACCACAATTGGTCAATCCTTTGAGCACTTACTAAGTTATGTAAGATCTGCCCATCATCAACGCTATTTTTAATAATCTGGCACCTGAAAACTTCCCTTACTTGCTCCACCTCTCAATTAGTAAAAGAATCACATCACTGGGCTTGCAACAGCATTTGCTACCCAACTATAAGAGTCTTGTATTCACTTCTTCAATGTCTTGGGGAAATTCCATAGGTTCTTATCAAATAACTATTAATTATATCTATCACTTCTTCTTTGAGAGCACTTTGGGTCACCCAGCTTATTCAGAAAGAATTGGGAAAATGTTCATCTCAATATAACTATTTTAAAAGAATATTTCTGTGCTTCAAATATGTTGTATTTTATTTTTATTTATTTTATTTTTTTTGTCAGTCATGGGTCTTGAACTCTGGGCCTGGGTGCTGTTCCTCAGCTCTTCAGCTTGAGGCCAGCATTCTACCACTTGAGCCACAGTGCCACTTCCTGTTTTCTGGTGGTTAATTGGAGATTCGAGTCTCACAGACTTTCTTTCCCAGCTAGCTTTTAACTGCAATCCTCAGATCTCAGCCTCCTGAGTAGCTAGGATTACAAGTGTAAGCCACTGGCTCCCAGCTATCAAATATGTTTTATCAAAACCTTAAAACTATAACTGTTTCATCTGACTAAAAACACTCACCTAATAACACCTAAAACCTAATAATTCCTAAACACCCTGAATTCATTTTTAATAATTAAAAAATGCTTTGATTTGTTCAAATGCTAAAAAATTACTGTCAAGTAATTATGAAGATAATTCTCTAAGAAAAATGTTGATAAATCTCTGGCAATACTAAAATAAGGAATATCTAAAATAAAATGACTTATTTGCATATATTATAAAGTCATATTAAAACATCTTACTGAATTTGTATTAATGTAAAGTAATACATAGCTAACACAATTAATTACAATCTAGGAATATCATAAAAACATAGCATTTTTTCAGTAAATGGATTTATAAATATTGAAATATTGGTATTCAACTTTTGGAAAAATCAAGTAATAACTAAAAATTTTCAAAATTAGAAATAATTCAGTTAATTTGGGTAGTTATCAGTTCAAATTTCCCTGTTTAAGAAGGAAAATTTATATTCTATACAATAAATCTCCTTAGTCTAGCTTTTCACAACTAATTTCTTAAAATATGAAATAAAAATCAATATAAATATTTTAAGAATATTTTGACAAGAGATTTGAATTGCTTTCTTAAATAATGTGACCCAACTCTGAAAAACATAATATATGTGCATTTTATCCAATATATCTTGAAAACGTGTGTCCTCAAAAACATTTCCAGTTACATTTAGAATAATCGCTATCATTAACCTTTAGAGTCTTTGGCTCTTGAAAGATACTTTTCTTTCCAGCTAATGTCACAGTCTAGGGATGAATATGAAATATAGTTGAAAGGAATTGCTTTCATTTAAATGTGTGCCTAAAACAAGCTATTTTTAGGACTTGTATCCTGCTAGCCCTCTTTTTTTTTTTGCTTTAATCCAACAGGACTGTCCCTTAAGAGCCACATACTATGAGAATAAGTGACTGGAAGAAATACAATAACTGGAAACTTTCATAACCTTTCTCAAAAAGACCCTCATATTCTACCATATATTTGGTTTCAGAAAAATCTCTTCACTGAGGAAGATACAGACTTTCTAATTCCCCTCTCAGCAGAAATTTACTTAAAAGAGAGAGAGAGAAAAAGGAGCAATTTGTGGTGACCTATGGGTTTTTTGCTTCCTGAATGAAGGCTTCTGCTTTACCTGATTTTCCATTCCTAACCTAGTTTTCTAGATGGTTGGGTAGAGCACTGTAAGATATAGGGTGAGTGACAAGTAGGCCTTTCTTCAGAGCAGTAATAGAATGCCTAACAAAAACTCAGGATATTATCGGGAAGATCATTTTGGGAAAGAAGAAAATGAAAATTGAAGATCTGGAAATAGATTTCCTTAAAATATTATTTTTTAAATTTCTCCTGAGAAATCTGTGGGAACCTGAGAAATGCAATGTATTTGAAGCAGTTTGAAGATCACTGGTCTAGGTCACTTCACGAAATCCAAATCCATGTAGGGGTAGCATAAGTACAGCATTTAGAGGGAACCAGAAATTAAGATATTTGAATATGATGAAAGAATGGGAAAGAATGCAGATCAAGTAAGTCCATGTGAAATTGTTGCACATTTCTGACTTTACAAGAAAGATAAAAATGTATCAGATGCCCATGTTAGTTTATTTTGTTAAAATATCACTCTTTACCAAGATTGATTGAAGAATATAGCTTAGGCCCAGAACAATGTGACTGACTAAGTTGGAGTTTCAGAGTAACCTTAGAGTTAATTAGGAACTGTTTCTGATCCTCTGGAGGAAAATCTAGATGGCTGCCATGATTCCAAAAGGAGCCACAAGGAGAAATATTATTTTAGTTGCAGGTAATAGCTTCATGACAGGGGACATGGACAATCCCACAGACAACTGATCTCTTCTCCCACCACGGTGCTGCCCATCCACAATCATTTCCAAGTGTACTGTATCACATCCCTGTCTGTCCATACTTGTGTCACCCGTAGTCTACTCTGGAAGATCTCAGTTCAAGACCAGCCTGGCTAGGAAAGTTTGCTAGACTCTCATTATAGCATTCAGTAACAAAACTCCAAACATCAAATTAAGAACAACCTGTGGTATGGATTGGCCTTAGCTTAAAACATCTAACATCTAGGTCTTGACACCCTTTCTTTCTACAAGGAATCAAGTCTCTTGCAGAAATTCCAAAACTGAAGCACAAATCACTGATGTAGGTTATCTGGACAGCAGTTATCTCTTTCTCTCTCCTCTCTCCCTTTCTCCTCCCCTCTCTCCCCTTCTCCTTGTCTCCCCTCTCCTCTAGGCAATACCACTTCTACCTGGCTTCCTACCTCTCCAAGTTATTTTGCTGAGAAGGAAGGGATGAGTCATCTGATGGATGAGTGTGGAAGAAAGAACTGAGTATGTTCAGCTTAGCATCTGCCCCTCTTCCCTTCAGTTAGAAAGTTCCTCTGGTATGACCCTGGTCATCAGAGAGTTGTTTGTTCCTCCGCTGAAGCCTTTCCACCTCTGCCCTGGGACAAGGAAGGGGACATTTAATTGGGATATAAAGTTTTAACAAGTCATCCTCAGGGCCAGAGCTTAGTTCCCCAATCAGTTTTATTAAAGAAAAGGTAATATTTTAAGCTAAATGACTTAATGAATAAATGTAACATTTATGCACATGGAGCTGCCTCAAGGATTCAAAGACAGGGGACCAGCCCCTGAGAGACCAAGGAGTATGGACTTAGGCAAGACCAGCAGGTGATTCAGGCCAGAGGAGCCCAAGCCCTGCACAAAATGAGCCACAAATAGGAAAGAAATAGAGAGGAACTCTGATCTCTGTGCTCGGGAGAGAGGTCGGGTGTAGAGAGAAAGGGGACCTGGAAAGAGATTTGTTATTTATGGGAAGCTTTTATTTGGTGGTGGGAAAAGAATGGCAAATATGTAACATAATATTTCTGTACCTATAAATAACATGTAAATACCTTTCATAATGAAAACCTCATGGAATCTGCTGTGCTGGGAGGCTTTCAAAATAGCAAAGGAAGGGAAAGTCACATATCTTTAACCCCTGTGCTAGGTCCCCTCCCTGTGTTGAGCCTGGTCCTCTCACTTTTCTTCTGGGGAAAGCTTCTCAACTCGCAGATGAGGGAATCAAGGCTAGGAGAGCATCTCATGGTGAACCATACTTTGAAAGGAGATCTGTCAGACTCCAAAAGCCCTCCCTCTTTCTAGAACCCAGCCTGAGTGTATCTTAAAGTGGGGGGACTAGACTGCATTTGACCTTTCTCAAACCTTCTCTATGACCAAGACTTCCAGAATTGCTTTATTCCCAGAAGGTACCTTAAGCCTGTCATGATAGGAAAAATCCTTTATGTGACCCATGAAGAATAACTCAACAGATTCAGGGTGGTACAAACAAAGCTGAAAGCGTAGTTGGGAGATGCCAGCTTTTGCCACCATCCTGTTATGCAACCCAGAATAAAGTCTCCTCTCTCTGGATTCTAGTCTGCATAAGTGAAAAATGCAGAATTGGGTTAAGTGCTCAGGAAGCCTCTCTCAAGCTCAGACACTCCTGTCTCACAGATGACAGGGTTAACTTTGGTGATTGGAAGAGTATGTCTCCCAAGAAAGGACGGGTGGCAGCTTTCCCCAGTCTGCTTCGTTAGCCCTTCCCTTCTCATGGACACCCTCCAGACCCGCCTGCACTGACCTGCACCTCCCGTGTCAGTGCCAGCTCCAGCAGCTGGCCAAAGTGCTGCCCTAGCGTGCTCAGGGTCTCACTCACACAGGCCTTCATCGACTTCAAGACATGCTCATTCTCCACCTGCAGGCACCTGGGAAGAAGAATCATGGGGAGCATTGTGAAATGGGGCCCCTGGTTCCCCAGAACCATTACTGGGGTCAGATATGACCTGCATGAGGCTGAGTGTGTGGCAAGAACAGATGAGGAGGAAGGCATCAGTCCCAAGGAAGTCAGAGATGAAGTTTCTATAGCTGGCTTATTTCCTGGTCCTTTAGTTTGCAGAGAGGTGCTGGACACATCAAAAGCTTTGATACTGGGAAATAAGGCTATCATATCTGAGTAAACATAGCTCTTGGGGTTTGTCTTGTAGAGAGCCAGTTATCACTACAACTGAAGTCTAGGGTCTCAGTGATGTCCAGGGTCATGGCGGGCTGTAGAAGGCTGGGAAGAGGTTCACTGGCATGCTCATTCTGAGGGCATGAGGCAATGTCCATGGCCCTAGCAGAAATGGCTTCCCGTAGTGTTCTGAGAGCAGCCTGGAGGATGTTCTTCCAAGCCGGGAAAACCAGAATGGGATGCAATCCTATTCACTCAGAGAAAGACAGAATCTCACCAAGCCCCAGGGTACCAAGAGCCAGGACACTCAAGGCTGGGAGGGCCAAGGATTGCCAACCTACACTCAGTGTGTGCTCATGAGGCTGAGTGTATGTGTACTTCTGAGAATGGCTGCATAGTTAGGAATGTGCAATGGAGGGAAGAGGGTATAAGTGTGATTTTGGTATTGTACAATGTGTTTATTTCTGTGGATAACAAGTGATTGTGTGTGTATGTGTGTGTGTATAGTGTGCACGTCGGCTTTTGCCTTGTCTTGACTCTTGCCTTAACTTTGCAGAGCACCAAGAGGGGCTTTCCAAAGTTGTAGGAACCCTTTTCCTTGTTCCCAGCACTTAGTCAATTTTATTCCAGTGCCAAGGCCTCTTTTCTACCTGCTATCTGATCCTAAGGGTAGAAAATACAAGGAAATCTCTTAATGTTTCTGATATAAGCCAGAAAAAATAACCCAAGATCACCCCCAGGCCTCTGCACTCCTACTTTTCCACTGGGAGAGATACCAGCCCCTTTCTTTCCCTTCCCAGGACAGACTTACCTCTCAGTGACCACAGAGAGCTCTGAGCACTTCTCCATTAGCAACTTCTCCACCTATAGAAAAGAGAACTCTGCTATTGAATTCAACCAACACTGATTGATAGCCAACTGCCATATCAGGCACTGAGAGGCACAAAGGTGAAGAATGAAGGAATCCAGCCCATAAACTTTATTACACTGCATTATATGTGGCAAAAGTGATCACACCTAATGCTTTGACAGCACAAAAAAAGTACAATCAAGTGGCAGGTGAGTCTGGGAGCTCTAGAAGCTCAATCAAGGAAGGGGCATGTTTGCTGGGTTTCAGTGGATGAGTAGAAGCCTGCTATCTACACAGTGGAGGAAGGAAATGTTTGAGACATAGAGTAAAGCACTAAGGTAAGTAGTGTGAGTGGAGAGAGGTCATCTGGGGAGAATTTTCAATGGTTCCTTTTGGGCTGTGGGAAGACAATTCAAATGGGCTATATAATCAAAAGATGAGGTTGAGCCCCACTTGCTCCACCTGTGGCTTAACTTTGAGATCTTCTGTTTCCTCAACTACAAAGTGAAGATACTGATTCTAACATTTTTAACTAAATACTTTAAGTGTTTTACATGTAATAACGCTAAGAAGTCTGTAAAATCCATGTTCCTACGTCTAGTTGGATGCAAGAAATGGTATGCAGAGAAGTTAAGTCACAGCAAAGTTAACATTTGAACTCAGGCAGTCGAATTAAAATTGTTACATCAACTACTGTACATCTGTTGACAATGTTGGTGGTTCCCTCAACAGTTGTGCAGGTTATGTTTGTGCAATATGGTTGACCTATGATACAGTACATACACATTAAGATCTTTATTATCCTTCCCTGATTTACTAGAAGAGGAGGGACACTGCTGACCCAAAGATTCAGATTCCATGCAATGCAGATCTATACTTCAGGAAGACCTACTCCCAACTCCCACTCAGTCCTACCCCAGATCAACTGACCTGGCCCATTTCCTGCGAGGAGCTCCTGCTGGCTGCACTGTACTCACTGACCATGGAGCGGGCGTGGCAAGTCAGACGCACACTCATGCTGTGCACACGTGCCCAGCGGTCCTGTGCCAGCTTCTGCCCGATCCTGCGCAGCTCCGTGCTGATGACCCAGCCCCGCTTGAGCAGCAGTTGCAGGGGATCCCCAGGCCCTGGACCTCCTGCCAAAATGAGATCACTCTGCGCATCCTCCTCCAGGCTGATGGGCTTAGCCTGCAGGATGCACATGCATTCACACTCGGTCATGAGCTTCAGGTCCTCCATCCAGCGCTGGACTGAGTCTACTTGCATTAGGCACAGCCTGAAACCCAGAAACAAAGGGTTTAACCCCAGGCTACTGGACATTTACTATGCAGCTACTATATCCTCAGCAATGTTTCTCTAATTCCTGAAGGTCATCCTCAGTTCTTCTTCCCTATCTCCAGCTAATGGACTGAGACATGAAGTTTGAGGCAAATGACCAGACTAACAAGCAACAAGCACTGATGATTGACAGTAGCCAGTGGATGATCCTTAAAGGAAATTGGTATAGTCTATCAAATCCTTTGATGCTAAGTGAGCCAGGGTATTGATACATAAAGTGATACAGTATGTTCTTAACTTTGTATCATGCTCTACAGAGAGTTTATAGCAAAGAAAAATGTGTGCTCATAAAATGGGGAAGACAACAATGCAAAAATACAAATACACACAAAATTATGACAATAATGGTAAAAGAGTGTATCTAGAAAATGCAATGGCAAGATAATGTATCTAGAAAATGCATTTAAAGGAAAGATTTTAACTGAAGGAGCTTTATGGATTGGGAAACTAAAAGATTTCTTTTTTCCTCCTTCATTACACTTTTCTCTAATTTCCCTTGTTGTCGTTGTTATTGTTGCTCCAGGGTTTGATATCAGCACTCACACTTGCTAAGTAGATGTTCTACCATTTGAGCCATTCCACCAGCCCATTTTTGTATTGGTTATTTTCAAGATAGGGTCTTGCTTTTTCCCCACGCAGGCCTACACTGTGACCACCCTATTTGTTTTCCCCTGTCGCTAGAGGATGACAGAAACACACCTCCATACCAAGCTATTAGTGGACCTGGAGTCTGGGAACTCTTTTGGAGGAGGCCTAGGCCAGCCTTGAGCAGTGATCACCCTAACTCTGTCTTCCATGTAGGTGGAATTACAGGCTTGTTCCACAGTGCCTGGTTTCTAAATTTTATATGGTGAGCCTGAATATAATTTTTTATGATAAAAAAAGCTCATTCTAGTACCACAGCATAAGAACATGGATTAGATAGATCCTAAGATCTTAATCAAATAAAATTTACTCTAGAATTCACTTGGTCACATAAGTCAGTAATATCAGATAAATAATGAAGCGTTAAACATGTGTCTTATATTTAATTCCAGGCCCTGGGTGGTGAGAGCAGACACAAAGATAGCAAGCCTTCATGCTCAAAGAGCTTTGGATCTGCCCTAAGAAGCAAGTGGAATGAAACAATGACCAGTTTCACTATCAGTGCATAGCCTAAGAAGATGTGCACAATTGGGCACCTACAATGAGCTCAAATCCTTCTGCCTTCTAAAAGTCTCCTGTTGGTCTCTGAGGAGAAGGCCTCCTGCCACAATCCACTCACCCACTTACAAATATGTATTTGGTGCCTCCGTGTGCTAAGCAATGTGGTAAGAATGGGGCTCTAACTACAAATGACAATCAATTTCCTTGTCCAAGTGACAGGACAGTCTATTTGCAAAATAAATGAACAAGGTATAAATTATGTTAGAGGTAGTAGATGCTAGGAGGAAAAAAGAGGAGAAAAGACATTCTAGAGTGCTGAGAAGGTAGGAGGGGACTGGCATTAAAATAAGTGGATTGGTGAGCTGGGAAGGTGGCTCAGCGGTAGAGCGCTTGCCTTGCATGCATGAGGCCCTGGGTTCGATTCCTCAGCACTACATAAGCAAAAAGAAAAAAGCCGGAAGTGGCACTGTGGCTCAAGTGGTAGAGCACTAGCCTTGAGCTGAAGAGCTGAGAGACAGCACCCAGTCTAAGAGTTCAGGCCCCATGACCGGACCCCCCCCCCCCAAAAAAAATAATAAGTGGTTTGGAGACAACTCACTGCAAATAGGACATTTGGCCAAGGACTTGAAGGACATAAGGGAGAAAGCCATAGTATATCTGAGGATAAATGGTTCAAGGTCAAGAGAACAGTAAATAAAAAGGTTCTGGGTCAGAAATGCCTTGAGATGTATGAGGAGCAGCAAGAATGTCAGAGTAGTGAAGAGTCAGTAAGGATGGAAAGGTGAAGTGACAGTAATGAGGAGGTAAGGGGTTAAATGTGATGCGGGCGGGGCTGTATAGAACAGGTAGGTTCCTTGGTTTTGATTTTTGTTCATATTGGCAATTAAAGACACCAGTGGAGCCAGCCTGTTCAAGCAAAGATATCAGGTGGAATTGAAGTAATAAGGATACTTTCCAGGTATCAAAGTTAAATCATCTTTGCATTTACAGTTCTTTCATGAGAAAAGCAGGGCTTTCTGAGATATGCATCTATTTGACTTAATGCTTTTAAATGTATTTTTTAACCACAAGCTTATCGTGTGAAACCATAGAAACTATATTTGTGGTTTCCTATAGGAAATTGCCTTTCAATTTGCTAGAAACAAAAAACTCACAATGAATGACCTTTCTTTATCCCCTACCCTTTATGAAAATAGACATTTTATTTTGTCAAGAATTTGAATGTACACCTAATTACATGTATGTGGGTGTATGTGAGAGTCCTGGCATTTGAAGTCATAGTGCTCCGATCCTCATTCTGTTTCCTAAACTCCTCTAATTTATGTAAGTGCAGTCAGATCTCATATAGTGATCATAGATGTGTCTAATCTTCTACACTTTATTATACCTGCTCACCCTGTCTCATTACCATCTTGGCCAATCCAAGGTGACCTCAGAGGTAGCATTTCATATTTGTCTTCACATTCATGAGATTCATACATCCTACCCAGAACTATAGCTATACTAATATCTATATCTATCTATATTATCTAGTTTATTACACTGTTTCTGAAATATGACTATAAATAAATACATCTTGCTACATTTTCTTATTTTCTTATTTAGCATTGAAATTCCTTCAAGTGTTCCAATTAAGTCTGGAACCATTCTTTACAAAGTCTGAAAATTATTCAGTGTTGCACATTCATTGCAATTAACTGGCCACTCTGAGCATCCACTTTGCTTCTAGTTCTTAACTGCCACAAACAACGTGTTAATAAACATCTACATTTATATGTCGTTACATATCAGTATCCTAATTTTTATGGAACACAGTCCAGCAGAATTATATTCAATAGATATGATCATATTGGTGTCCAAAGCAACAGTGTTTCATGTTCTCCCAACAATGTATTAGAACTTTCTGTATAAATATTAAAATGTTAACTCTCTACTCAAATCCTATGTGTCCCCCAGAGTCATGCCCTCCAGTAATTCAAACCTTGCATGGACAGGACAGGAGGCTTCCATGGTTTGGCTTCCCACTTCCCTCCCCATTCATCTTCCTTTTCCAATCTTTCCTCAATTCTTGGCACTCCTCCCATAGACACACCCTCAGCATGCTCATTCTCCTTATTTCCCCTACACTTTCTCTATTTCAACACCCCACACACCATCTTAAATCTCCCCTTTCCTTCTTCTCTACCTGGAAGAGTCCTAGTTATCCCAAAGACCTCTAATGTTACTTCCTTAAAAAAACCTCTCAGCCAGAGCTCATCAGTCCCTCCTGAGGGCTGCTGAATGCTACACTGGAGCACTAATGACAATACTGTCATTGGTGTTTGTCTGAACTCTCCACGTCATCTGAGGGACCACCCCTTGTATCTGGCTCATTATCAGTGCCCAGAGTATACTAGTAACTCAGCTCATGTATGGTAACAACTCAGTGGCAGAAGGTGAAGCACTTATTGCTATACATGCTACTTAGGCAAAGGACTTCCTATGTCTCCCCCACATAAAACACCCTGAGTGCCCCAAGACTGACATGATGAGGAAAGAGACACAGACCATGGAAAAACACAAGCATTCTGATCTAGACATATAGAACTGAGAGACAAACTAACCTAGGGGCTTTTAAGAGGCAACAAAATGAATGAATCAATGACTCATTCATTCCATAAACACTTTGTAGTGGACATCTGTTGTTTTTTCTTCTAGCATTCTTTCTTCCTTCTTCTTAGTGACCTCTTGTGGTGGCTGCAGACTATTTCTGCTTCCTCCTCTTTTTAGGGCAAGATCTCTTGGCCAGGTTGAAGGGATAATCTGCCAGGATTCATGTCTGGCTCAGTGAAAACACTCATGGCCACTGTGGAGGTTGATCCAGAGGAAAGCTTGTGAATCAAGCTATAGAAATCTGATTTCCAAATTACAACACTTAGGAGCAAGAGTCATAGAAACTGGAGTTGTCCGTGGGCCATGTTAATGAAGGCAAATGTCATGGCTCCATAAGAAAGAAACTCCAGGATCATTTGAAGGAGAGAAAAATAATCCAACAGTTAATGTCTGTTGATAGTAGACACAAATAACTTGTTCTAAACCACAAGTGCACAAATAAGTCTGTAGCATTATTGGGTGACACCCCTTTCTAGTATACATCTTCTGAAAATTCAAGGGAGGAAACTATTCCTTCCAATGGAAGTTGAGAAAGTGTTTTTAGGAGCCAGCTACAGTTTAGACATGTCATGGCAACATGTGTCAGTCAGGGGGGGTAATGAATAAATGAATAAGTATCTGTATCCTGAAGGAAAAGGAGAAGTAAAGAGGAACAACAGAGTGAGGGCCTGGGTCCCTGCTCTGGAAAAGTCAAGAACACCAGACTGGGGTCAAACATTTACAGTGAAATCTCCAAGAAGCTACTTAAGGGTAACAGAGCAATGTAACAGTGGTGAAGTTTGTAAGACAGCTAAATCATAGCACCTAGAACTAGCATATGCACAAAGGAAACCCACGTGCTGGGGAATCCACCCTCAACATATCTTCCTGAAGACAAGCTATGGGATTTTGCAAGTGAACACATTCATATTCCTTACCTCTGGCCTAGAGGAGCTTTCTATGCGTGTGACAAAATGCCTGAGATAATCAACCTATGAGGAGAGATCTATTTTGATTCTTGGTTTGGGAGGTTTTAGTCCATGGTTGCTTGGTCTTGTTGCTTCAGGGCCTATGGTGAAGATGTAGAGCACAGAATCTATGATTGGAGAAATCTGTGCACCTCACGATAACCAGGGAACAAAAGAAAGTGAAAGAACAGGAGGGCCATTGTCCAAATATCCCCTTGAAGAGTACAGCCCCAGTGATCTTACTTTTTTCTACTAGGTACCACTTCCTGAAGATTCTACCACATTCTAACAGCACTTCAGGATCAGTCCTTCAACATCTGAGCCTTCAGAGGATATTTAACCTCCAAGTCATAACAAGGATAAAGACCATCCAACCCAGCCTTCGGTAATAAGCCAAGAGTGGAGAAAAAAAGTTTTCAACTACCAAAGGACTCAGCCCCACCCTGGGAGACCTGCTTAAATCTGACATGCTATCAAATATTTATCTAGTTCTTCACCTTCATTCTCCACAAGAAGCACACTCAGTTCTTGCTCTTTAAGAACTATATGAATTAGAAAGTGAGATTTAAGAAAGTTAATTAAATCCTCATCAATTCATCACTGTGCTAAGAGGAAAAGTAGAATAACAAAACTATTGATTTCTTCAGGAGATGCAGTTCTGTGCCTATGAGTGTCTGTGTTTGTGGAGATGAACTCATCTTGGTGTCTATATTTTCTAGACACTTACATCCGTGTGTTGGTTGTGGGTTTGCTTCTCTGCCTGCATAAATACTCAGATCAGCCTGTGCATGTTTTCAGGTATCACTTCACATAAACTTGATGATTAAAAATGGAGGAAGTGGGTCTTGAGTATGGGCAGTCAGTGACTCAATTCCAAAGAAAAGACAAAGAAAGGGGAAGAAAAAGTAACCTTAGAGAAGAGAAAGCTAGCACTACCTTAAGTGATCAAGGTTAACCTTAACAATGGTAAGTTATGTTGACAGCATGTGCCACTGATACAATAAGAAGAATTTTCTGCTCCAAAAATGCAGTGTCAATCACATGATAAAAAAAAAATATCAGGTAAACCCAAACTAAATAAGCCTACAGACTGGCCTGGCCCATACTCCTCTCAAACTGACAAATCACCAAAACCAGGGGAAGGCTGAGAAACTGTCTTACACAAGAAGAGACTAAGGAGATGTGATGACTACATATGATATGGTATCCTAGGTGGGACCTTGAAACAGAAAAGGGACATGTTTTGGGAAACTATTAAATGTGAATTACATCTGGAGTTCAGTCAATGGTAATGGATGAGTACTGGTTCCTTAGTTGTGACAAACCTAAGATGTAAATCATCAGAGAAAGTCAGTAAACAGGAACACTCTCAAATATTTTTCAGAGAATTTTTTGGAAACTAGCACTCATTCTCCCCAAGTAGACTATACTGAGGAGACCAGGAAAGTGAGAATACCGAAATTTCTGGCCCCTCAGCAGATGAAAAACAAAATGAATTGGTTGCTCAAGACTCACTAACCCAGCCTGACTTCTCCCAGAATGCTTTTCACTCAAGTTGCCCAAGTTGGAGTCATAATGTAGTGGTGTATAATTTGAAGGGGCTAGGTGGAAAAATAGTTCTAAAGTCATAGGGAAAGGAAAATCAGAAAAATAAGCCACCACTAATAACTAGCATTTAGTAAGCCCTTACAGTTCCCCAAAGACTGTGCCCTTACCATGCATTCTTTTATTCTTATAGCACCCAGACTAGGTGAATTGTCTTATTGTCTCTATCTTAAAGATCAAATTCCAAGGCATAAGAGCATTATATGACTTAAGAGAGCCAGAACTCCACATAGGCAACCTGATCAGAGACCCCCCGCCCCCAGCTGTAGTGCACAATTTCCAATCTGTGTCCTCAAGAGAAAGTAATGCCTGATTCATCTTAGGGTCATCAGCAAGCAGCACAAGGATTGACATATGGTAAATATCAAAAAAATATACAATTTAATGAAGTAAGCCAGGAAGACATAGATGATAAACCTTGCCAGGCCAGCTGAGAATATATTCTAAATTTACAGGAACAAAGAATGAGTAAGTTTCCTGTCCTTTGCTAAAAAGACTTGGGCAAGTAAGTAGATCCCACAAAAGACAGAATAATTAAATTTTTTTTAATAGAAAGACTTAAAGCAGGTCTTATAGAATCAGAAGAACCTTTGGTACAAGACATTTTTATAAATGTTCCAGATCTGGTAAGATAGAACTTGTGCCCTTAGCAACAACTGTCCCAATGCTCTGAATCTGTCCTAAACTCACAGGCAAATGATGCTCCAATGGGATTTGATACATATACTCAAGTCCTTAAGAAGCAGGGCCTGAAGGGACATCTGATCTCTCAGGGGAAGTGCTTGTCTCTACATGATACCAGTAACAAGCATAATGTATTCTCAACCAGTTCTACAAGGTTTAAAATAGTAAGTGGTTATCTCTCAGGCAATCCTGGCCACCATGGTTCAGTGAAACACTACCAATCCTAACTGTGTATCAAACCTTGTGCTGGGAACTTCTGTTTGTAGGAAGTTCACACAATCTAATGTAAAAGACGGATATAAACACAAAGAGCCCAGCTTTGCTTTTATGCCATCATGAGGGGTCATAAAATGCCCTCAAGCATTCTCAAGAGATCATTCTCAGAGGTCATCTCATATATCAACCCCTTCTTATCCCCCCCCCCCCCCTGTTAATCACAGGTGGACTCTGATGAATCTGTCATCCTGTCTTCATTCAGGCCTCTTATACTGGGTGTGCTCTAGTGCTATTCCCAGCCATGTGCTTCCCATATGACTGCCCTTCCTTCTGGTTTATGGTATGCTGAGTGCACCAACCTTACATGGCAACTCAGCCACTTCTCTTTTTGCTACCCTCTGTAGTTACTATCCTACTGCCACTAAGCAAGACTGGGGCTTCTGCTGGGTATCCATGCTCTCCCAAGAGCATGAATTTTAACTTGGTTTCAAATTCCAGCTCTGCCATTTGCTGTGTATCTTATAAACTAAATAACCAATCTGTTCAAGAACATTGGCAAATGGGACCTCATACAAAAACAAAGCAAAGTGAAGCTCTGTGAAGCCAAAAGAGCCTTACTGAACTGCCTGGCTCCAAAAGTCCACAGAAACTGATTTCACATAAAGATGGGCAATGCAAAATTATATGTCACAACCTGTACATAGTTCAAAAGAGAACAGAGAACATAAGATTGTACTTACAATGAGAAAATGCCAGGAAAATGTATTTTGCAAGATGGATAAAAACTATAACTTATTATTTCAATATAAGCTTAAGATTGTAAGATAATTATGCAAAACATAAAACAAAGGCATAAGTCCTCACAAAGGAGATATCCTAACTCAGGAAATAATTGGAAATAATAGTAAATTTTGAAATAGAGTAAATAAGATTTAATGCACAAAGAAAACCAAGTGTAAACAGAAGAAAAGATTTAAAGATGAAATTAAAACTTTAAGAGAAAATGACAAGTACTAAAAAGAAGAAAAATGGACATAAAATATATAAAGTAAAAGTTCTTAAAGAAGAAATCCAAAGCATAGTGAAAATAAATACTAAAATTATAAGTTAGGAAAACTTATCCAGGAGGGAATAATTAAAACTACATATTGAGGGAACATATGCAGAAAAGGCTAGAATTAATTTATAAATATATAAATATACACTTTGGGGTGGCAACCAAGTATATGCAAGTATATTACCAGAAATATGGTAGACTCAGAGAAGAACTCAAATGATGTAATTCCTTAGAAAGGCTAACTCACAGTCCAACAAAATAAACACCAGGAATTGGATGTTCAAAAATAAGGAAGTGGGATGAAGGGGAGAGTAGGTAAATGGGAAAATTCTTTTATAAAATTCAATGCAGGGGCTGGGAAGGTGGCTCAGTGGTAGAGTGCTTGCCTTGCATGCATGAGGTCCTGGGTTCTATTCCTCAACACCACATAAGCAGAAAAAGCTGAAGTGGCACTGTGGCTCAAGTAGTAGAGCGCTAGCCTTGAGCTGAAGAGCTGAGGGACAGTGCCCAGGCCCAGAGTTCAGGCCCCACGACTGACCAAAAAAAAAAAAATTCAATGCATATTCTACAAAATTAAGAAAACTGAGGGAAGGGTAGGGTGGGAAGGATAGGGGAGAATGATTCATTGTATTCATGTACTGCTTTGTTGAATGGCAACACCTATGTACAACTGCTTAAAGATACAAATAAAAGATATAAAAATGCTTTATAAAGCAAGATAAAGCAGAGGGCTGGTGGCTCATGCCTATAATCCTAGCTACTCAGGAGGCTGAGATCTGAGAATCAAAATTTGAAGCCAACCCTGGCAAGAAAATCAGTGAGATTCTTATCTTCAATTAACCACCAGAAAACCAGAAGTGGCAGGGTGGCTCAAAGTGGTAGAGCACTAACTTTGAGCACTAAAGCTCAGGGACAGCATCTAAGCCCCTGAGTTCAAGCCCCACAATGAACAACAATAACAACAAAAAGCAATATAGAAAAAAAGAATGAGTCAGATCACAGGTAGCTTTGGCAGACACTGTAAACAGTTTGTATTTCTCTGAGTAAACAGAGAAAAGTCCTAATCCTCCAAGGAATCTTGTCACAGATGTCGATAACCTCTCTACAATCCAATACGGAAGACTCTCTCTCAAGGTTTTATAAAAACAACACATAGATTAATTTGGAATGATATGACCTGTGTTGTTCAGGGAGCTATACTGTGTTTATTAAGCAGTGTATGTAAGAATAACTATTTATGTAATAAGCTATAAATAATTTATAGTGTGGTCAGGGCTATAACTCTGAATTCCTCTGTTCTGAAGCATTGGGAAAGTCCAAGCCAAGTGACACTAAAAGCAATGGTGCTACTTAATCTTATTAAAGTTTTCTAGTGTTTCCATGGCCCTACTTCTGATCTGCTTCTGAATCCCCGGCTGAGTTGCACTGAAGTTTTGTGTGAATGGTAGACAGCTCACAATCTCTGCATCTCTAGCAACTCTAAGTTCACTGGCTAAGAGAGAGCATTTGGCAGTGAACAATGCTGAACTTCTAGAGCAGCACTGCTTCCAATTTGTCATGGATGCATCTGAGCAGGACCAGAAATGTAGAGGCTCTCTCTACTTCCATGGATATGGCATAAGGCCTCCTCCATCTACCTATTATGGGGCAAATGACCTCGTATCCTCTGCACTTTTGTGTTGTCCCATGAATTGATCCTCTGCTCCAAGCTACAACAGCTACTTCTTGTCTTCATTTCACAGAAAAGAGAACAACCAGGTTCAGAGAGGCTTCTGTGACTGATCAATGACAGTGCTAAGATTTAAGGCCAAGTCTATCTGATGCTGAAGCCTGACCTCTCCTACCACCACCTTCCTCTCCAGTTTGCCCAGCATCCACCTGGGGCCTTGCAGTTTCTGTTCCAGAAAGCCAACGAGGCTGAGTCTGGCTGCAGGTATCTATTTCAAGTCCAGTGAGATAATATGGACACCTGACAGCTGCCTTCTTTCTGGTCACAAAGACCCCCATCTTGTTGACTCTGTCAAACACTGGCATTTTTGTTGCCCTCTGATATAAAGAAGACAAAATATAACACTCCATGGCTTTTCACTGACTCATATGAATGCAACTTATTTCTTAACCTGTTCTAAGGGAACATAGGTATAGGCACTGTCAGAATAAGTATGGGTGTCAGCAAATAATGTCGGCAGCAAGAATACCTGATTAGACACCATCAACTGTGCTCACTTTCCCCTCCCTCCTCACAACAGCTATTTGTCCTCCCATCTGACACTTGTCCACTCTGAGCCTTGGCTCCCTCACCTGTCCATTCCTCCTCTCTTCCAACCACTGTCTCAATCATACTGAGTTCTTTCCGTCCCTCTGCTGTGAGACCCAGCCTTTCAGTGAGAGATGCTGATCCATCTCTCACCCACCTCCTCTTTATCTGGCTGACTTTCACACATCCTTGAAGTTTTGACCTTCTATAAGAATTACCTCTAGCTCTAGCTATGTCTCATATGTCCTATGTGTTTGCATCACCCCCTTTGTCCACTGTCATTCCCTGGACTAAATGATTAACTACCTACAACCTCTGTTTTATCTATTAGACCATCCGCAGGACCTGCTTGTGTCTCCTACATGCACCTCAAATACTGAGGTGACATATTGAATATACCCCATGGGTAGCTATGGAATGAGATTACGTTTTAAAATCTTCCAGATGGAAATGACAATAGCCTGTGTGCTGTTGTACAGTGTGTCTCATTGAGGTGTGAGAGGCCAGAAAGAACCATCCATATTCATTATAGAAACATTTCCTGAGGAGAGGCCCTGTGTCAATGATCACATGGACTGCTCCAAATGTATCTCATTCTCACTTAAACGAACGAAGAAAATGAAACTAAGCCAGGTCAAATGGCCTACTGTACAGCATAAATGGCCAAGTTTGTCTCTGAGACCATTGCTTCAGACTTTACACGGTATTCTTAAATGCTGCCTAAACTGCATTACGAAAGGCTGCACTCTGCGTCAAGATCAAGTTTAGCACTGCCAGGTAAAATTACATGCATTTCCACATGCACAAAGCCAGCTGTTCCTGAGTGTGTGCTTAATCTTCATGGTGGTCCTATGGAACTTGATGTGCATACCGAAAAGGAGTTAGCTGAGTCTTTCCTGCTCTGTTCTTCCCCCTGCCTTAAAATGGCTTTCCACTTGTCACCTTGGAACATTTATGGGGACTTACAATATAGAAATCATCAGTAGAGTGGTCCTCAAGCCCATCACGGCATTATCTGCAGACCCCAGAAAACTCATCAGCTTACTGTCTACTGCATGCACTCTTTTCCTCCATGGTGAAAGCTTCAGGCTCCTGACACAGATTCCCTCTCTTCAGGTGTAGGGAGACTCCCTGGCATCTCCCTCCTCCAAAAGGGCTACAAGCTACAGCCAGGACAAGTTGCTGTCTCACCAAGGCCAGGACAAACAGAACTTGGTGTTTTCTGTGGGTCTGCCCTACCCAGCCATGTTCTAGGATCTGGGGGTACAAAGTTGAACAGGAGATAGTATCACCCATTACAAAGTTCATCAAGACCCCAAACAGGCCAGAAAGCCTGTAAGAATTAGAAAAGTAGCTATTGTACTGAGTTTCAGCAGAAAGCCAACTAAGGTTCCAAGCCCTCTACATCCATTGGATCCTTTTATCCTCCCACAGCCCTGTGAAAGAACTGCTGTTTTACCATGTCTATTTACAAACGAGGAGTCTCATGGTGAGAACATGGTTGAACCATCATGCAAACCCAGGCCTCGAGGCTCCAGAGGCTGAGCTTAATGAAACACCATGCTTCCATCAACAAACTGTGAGTGGGGAAGCCCAGGATCACAGAAGATGAAGCCCAACTTTTCCTGGGAATATTTACATTCAGGAAATGACATTCGCCCTGCTTCTTAGAAGAAAGGAGCTTGTCAGGATGACAAGGACAAGAAAACTTCACAGAATGGACACTGTGTACAAACTCTCACAGGGATAAGAAATCTTTCTTCATGAAGGGTTATCCAAAATTATCCATACAGGTAGACAAGCATCAGATAACCAATGAAAAGCATTACATGTCTGTCATCGTATTCCATATGATTTTTGCAGGTCTTTGTAGACAGTGGGCCAGAGGTGCCCTACTCCTGAGAGACAGTAATATGGCAGGAAGTTTCATATTTCAACATAGACTGAAACATCAGGAGCACAGGAGATGATGGCCAGGAAGGGGTCTGAAAAGACAGACAGGCTGGCTGATTATATATCTTGAATGCCATGTATGGTAAACTGGAGTTAGTCCTGAAGCCAATTTGGAGCTACTGAAAGCATTTTCAAGCCCAGCAGTGACATATTGGTGTTGTGAGTCAGTAGGAAGAGAAAACAGCTAAGCAGGGTTAAATACCAGTCAGAGGGGACTCCTTGAAAGATGATAATGATCAAATAGAGAGAGAAGGGGGTGACGTGGGAAGGGAAGAAATAGGGCACTTGGAGGGAGGTAAAAGGTGTAATGAGGAAGAAAAGATCCAAATTGACCTCTGTGTACAAGGTCTGGAAGATTGCACTTGCTCTTGCTGAGACAGGAAAGACATCCAGAGAGGAGCTTGTCTTATTTTGTTTGACAAGTGAGGTATTCTGGCCACTATAGAAGTGATGAGGTCCAGGCCCTGCAGAGTCGTACAGCAAAGAGGTTCTAGGATTTCCCAGGGAGAAGAGCAGGCTTGGTGAACCTCATGTTGCCCCACCATGGGCCCAACCCTTGGTCACTGTGCCGCCACATAATAAACTGCTCTTCTCAGTTTTGGAGTCTAGGGACTGTGGCTCATTAAGGTTTGGACTGTGTTAGCCCTAAACATTCCATAATTGCATAGCTTGCCTGACTCTCTGTCATTAGCTCTCTGCTTCTCTGGGCTCCACCCTATTGGATTTGCTGACTGACCCCAACATAAAAGAAAATCTAATTAAACAGGGCAGTTCAAACTATCTGGCAGGGGCTCTTGCTACCCCTGCCCAGCCTGACTCCCAGTAGTTCAACTGTCCCCAGGCATGAACTTTGAGCTGCCATCTCATGAGTTCTGTCCTTTGCAAGTACAGACAGTGGATCTTATTACTCATACAAAAGAGGAGAATTGAAAATTGAGGTCAAGACAGATGGACTAGTAATGAGTCACAGTCCCTTCATGGTGGAAAATCACCAAAAAGATACTATAGGATCTCTGGCTAAGGAGCTAGGGGCACCAGGGCCAGCACTGGGGTTTGACTACCTCCATCTCCATGGTGACCTACGACAGAAACCTGTTAGAAAAATGGCCCCTGGACCTTGCTCATCTAATTGTAACCCCTCTGTATAGTATTTTCACAATAAAAAAATGGTCCCTGGGCCTGGGGAGCAGGGAGAGGATCCCACAGTGATGGGAGCCTTCAGAATGCAGCAGATGCCTGCTCCCCAAATTCCCCTGCTTTTTGCCCTCCAATGGAGACTTTCCTAGTGTTCTGGAGTGAAATGGTCAGCCCCTCATTCTGGAGTCTGGACTATAAACATGAATTCTGGACTATAAACATGAATCCAGGGGTAGCTCCAAACAGCTCCACATACTAGACCACTGGTTGGCTGATTTTTTTAAATAGAACTATCCAGGCTGGAAGTGGAATAGGGGAAAGGAGTAATACAATCTCATTACAAGGAATCACAGCATACAACAATGAACTGCTTAAGATATTTCCCCAGAAATGCTCTGAAGTCAGAAGGAATTAATTGCCCACATATAACAGGAAAGATTACCAATTATAGAGCTTCTTCTATATTCTTAACTCCCTCTGCTTCAGCTCTCCCAACAGTTTATGGTAGGAGATTGGCCATTTTACAGATGTAGAAACTGAGGCTTAGCACCATTGCACAACTGGTCCAAGATCTCACAGGGAACTACAATAAGAAAGCTAAAACTGAACTTATTGAGTGCTTAAGATATTCTGGGAACAGTGTTTAGTCCTCAGTTCAATCTTAATTGTTCAGTGACCCTTCAAAACAGTCCCATGAAGGTAGTTGCAAATGGATAGGTTAAGTGACTTGAGCAACATCACACAGTGGATAATAAAAACAAAAATCCAGGTACTGTGTAATTAAGAGCCTTTTAGTTTACTTCTCTGTCCTGTTTTTATTTTTTGTTTTTTGGAAACATGGTCTCTACATAGTCCAGGCTAGCCGCAAATTTGCAGTTCTCTATCTCACCCTCTTGGGTGCTGAGATTACAGGTATGAACCACCAAAATGTCTAGCTCGTGAGTCTTGTTCTTAGTTATTATGCTCATTGTTTGGTCTTCAGCAGTTCAGCAGATAGTCAAACCCTCAGATCAAAGCTGGAGCTATTTCTACTCTGGGGTATATATACTACTGCTGTTGTGAAGCTTGTGATTGTTTAAATTCCATGGTGTGTCTAGTAATTTCTCAAAGCCTTGCCTTTCTGTCTGTCTGAGAGAGAATACATGTGCTGAAATCAGGGCAGAGTTGCAGAACCTAGTCTCATCATCACAGATCACTGATGAATTTGCAGCAAATGTATTCCCAGAGCAGAGAAATGAATGCAACATGTGACCATGACATGAGGGAAGTGACCCCTCTGGGGACTCAGACAAGACTTTCTAGCCCCTTGCTGGCCTTGCTCTGCCTCTGCCCTTGCCTGTTGGATGGTCCCCTTCATTCTTCAAAGCCCACCACTGGAGAAAGATGACTACGGTTGACCTTTAAAATGCCAAAGGGAATGCTTCTCTCAGCTTAGCAGAATCGGCTTGGCCTCCAGCTAGTCGTACTAGTTTCTCATTCACAGCTTCTGCTGGTAGTCTGGCATCCAGCATCGTTCCCCCACACCAACTTTACAGTCAAGGGTTTGTAGAAATCTATACTCACTTTGTTTTTTTAATTTATTTTCATCGCAATTTCTGGAACATGGATTTCTCTGCTAATTTATTGCTCTTTGCCATCTGCTATGTGAAGTTCGCTTTGTATAAAACAATATGTGTACCCAAAACACTGAAAGATGGCCTTCAAATTTTAACATGACACTCTAATGGGTCAGGCATTAGGCTGATTGCTGATTATACAATGGAGGTGCTGAGATATTATTTCCATATAGGAGATACCTTTTACTGACAACTGACAAATTCCTTCTACGTATAGTAGCTCATTCAACAAACATTTACAGAGTAATAATTTGTTAAAGAAGTAATTATGAGCTGTGTGCCGGTGGCTCACGCCTGTAGCTACTTGGGAGACTGAGATCTGAGGATCCCGGTTCAAAGCCAGCCCGGGCAAGGAAAGTCCATGAGACTCTTATCTCCAATAAAACCACTAGGAAACCAGAATTGGCACTGTGGCTCAAGCGGTAGAGCGCTTGTCTTGAGCTGAAGAGCTGAGGGATAGTGCCTAAGCCCAGAGTTCAAGCCCCACAACCGACAAAAAAAAGAAGTAATTATGGCTCACTCTGCTATTCAGGGCACTCCTAAGTTACCAATGAGTATGATGGGGACACAGAAACAAGGTATTTTTAACCCACACTAAGGAGACTCAGTAGGCTTCTGAGCCTGATCTTTATAGGATGCCTTCAGGCATCCTATAGAAGAGGACAGTTTCACACAGAAGAAACACCACAAGCAAAGGAGTGGAGGCATGGAACCATGAGGGAAAGACATAGTAGCCAGAGTGGGTACAGGTGAAGTTGAAACTGGCCAGGTCAAATCCTGAAGCCGGTTGAAATGCAGGGCTGCATGGATTTATCTACACTGTACTGCGTCAAAGCAGAATACCTTCCCCAGAGCACTTCTGACTGTACCACAGGATATCCATAAAACCAAAACAGGACTCATACTCAGATAGCAGAACTTCCAAATCCGTGTATCTACAATGTTCTACCAGGTACAGGACAAGTACTAGACTCTTCTGTGCATCTCACAATACAGAATGTGACGATCTTGTTCTAGTCATTGGGATTGCTTTCTCAGATCCACAGCATTCGAATGGGATAGTTTTATCCAGCAAAGAGATAAGAACATCCAAAACTCACTCATAGGCTCCTAGAATGCTCAAGTCAGAAAGGTAAGTGGGGACTCTGGTTCACCTCCTCTTCCTTAGATGAAGGAACTAAAATTCAGAGAGGGAGAAGAGTTGACCAAGGATGCACAGCAGGTTGGAGGAAGGTGGGCCTTTGATTTCTAATCCTTGCTCCCCATTGTATTATGGTCTCCCACAAGAGACATGACGAAACTACAGACTTCCTTTTTCCCCCAGTGAACTTAAAAGCAAAGATCAAACATAGTTTTGAATTGTTCTTCTTTACAAGGATAAAACGGTTCAACTGTTACTCCTTCAAACGATTAACTGTGGCCCCCATTCAAGATAAATCTTAATCAAAATAAATCCCTAATGTACATTTTCTCTCTAAACAGAAGTTGTCTGTCAGAAGGCATAGGGAAGGGATAGCTTTCTGGAGTTCAAAGACTATCTCAATGAAAGAAACAAAATCCAAGCTGTTCAATCTTCCCTACTTCCCTGAGACTCCCTAGATTCTGTTCTTCATTCATCAAACATTTGTTAAACATTTATTCATTCAACAGCCACTTATTGAACTCCTAAAATGTGCATTCTAATCACAGCAACACCACTATGGATCCGATACAAATTCAGTCCTCAGGACATTAATGATAGAATAGAGAAGATAACACACTGTCTGGGGCCTGGATCAAAAGTAAAGTCTTAGTCCAAATTAAGTCTCGCTTGATTGAATGAGTGAATGAATGAAGTTCTTTGTCTATTACAGAACACTGCTACAGGAGATTCCTGGAGGATGAGTGAGAGAATGAGCCTAGGAAACAGCCCAAAGTAAGAGAACTCTACAAAGCAGGAATAGGGCCTGAAGGATACTATGACAGTTCCATCCCCTTCTCTGGGCCTCAGTTTTCCCACTTTAAATGAAGGGATGACACAGATGAGCTCTGAGGAAACGTCCAGCAACAGCATTCCCTGCCCTATGATCCCAGGTCCTAGCACAGTAGGGAAACTTAAATACAACCTCTCTTCTTAAAAATAGCTAGTGAATCATCAGCTGCCTTCTCAAGGTCATACTCAGTTTCTGTGGATTTCTCCTGGGAAATAGGAGAAGGGAAAGAGTATAATTCTAGCTTTGATTGGCCTGCCTTTTGGCTTAAACAACAGAAAAATGGCCAATTATCCCATTGACAATTATAGTCTGAGCATTTCACCACAGACATAGAAAATGACCCAGCAGCAGAAAACCAGCCACAGACCAGGGGTGCACACATGTAAGCCATTATTGACTTGGAGACAGGCTTGCCTGCAATGGCCCCCACTGGCTCAGGGAAGCTGGATGTCTCCCAGACACGCCAGGAAACCCAGGAGGCCTCTCATCATACCTTACCACAGCACCCAGCTCTGGCTCATCTCAGCCTGGTTAAACAGAAACCATGTGACAAAGGGAATAACTCACAGTGCAAGGTCAGAGATTAAAGTCCCAAACTGTGTACTTGCTACAAATCCAGATCTCTTCAGACCAAGAAAGAAGTGACCGGGATACAATATGAGTTCTGTGATGGTGGGACCATGTCCAACCAGGTCACTGACATGTCCTCAAGCATACAATATCATTTAAGATGTGTGATCTTTATTCAGTAAATACTTGTATAATACTTTTGTTGAGGCCTAATGAATAAAAGAATAAATGATTTGTCTGTGTAGTGCCCCCAAGAATACCACAGGAAAGACAGAAAGTGGCTTGGGCAATTCTTGGGCAATTCACTTCACTGTCCTAAGACTCAGTTTCCCCAGGAGATGTATATTGCAAAGAACTGCTCTGATCATTCCTCATAACAGAAGGACTTGTCACTCAACTTCTGAAATGCCATTGGATGATAGTCTTCAGATCTCAAGACCTCCAGATATGATCTCAAAGCTACCTTGCCTAGAGCCATGACCTTCTAGGTGCTGCCCACTTGTTAATAGAGAAATGCATTTCACAGCATTTATGTGAATGAAGAACTACTCCGGAGTCTAGTCGTACTCAGAAGCAAAAGGGATCCATAGAGCTGTATTTCAGGTTGAGCTCAAGAAGAAGACAAAATTATTCTTTACTGCTTAGAGTAGAAAGACTCCAGCTAGAGGGTACTTGGGTTTCCTTTTTCAACTTATGGACATTGTGCTCCACTTTGCTTAACTTAACATTTTGCTGCAGTACCAGCCCACTGGTTTCTATAAACTGATTTTAATACCTTGCAATAACGAATGAAAGTGAGAGTTAAGGCCTATGGATGTTTTTACCAATGAACAACTCTGAGTGCAAATTTCCCTGTGAGGTCAGCTGAGTTGTGGTTTGGCTAGCATTGCAGTTCAAATTCGCCTTCATCCTAGCTCTACTTACTGTCTCTTCCTTCACAACATTGATCCCAAAGAGATTCCCCAATCACTATCCTAAACTCTGAACTCCACTTCAAAGGTTGCTTCTCAGAGAACCTGACCTGTGACGCTTTCATTTGCAAAGCAGAGATAATGATATATGTGGGCCATAGAGAAGACTTAGTAAGTACTATGTCTCCAAGTACCCATGCCATAGGAAGTACTTGTGAGTATCAGCCAATCCTATCTTGGGGGCTAATAAAGGCCAGCCCTCTGGTAATAGTGGAGAGATTGTTTCTTCACAAGAGCAGAAACACACAAGTAAATGTGAAGATGTCCTGGCTCAATCTGTGGGCAAAAAAAGAAGGAATAGGAAGGACGGAGACTTGTAGATGGCCCTATGTAGACCCTGGCTTCCAACTTACCGCACCACAAACAGAGACAGCTAAATCAAAGGACTGGAACATCAGGATCCTGAGAGAAAAAATTAGGGCCAGGCTGGCAGGTGCGCATAACTCCACAAGCATTAGATTGGTGCCTATACAATGAGCACCATGGATGACCACTGTGGCTAGGCCCCAGCAGTACCACCACCACACTCAGATCCCACAGGAGAGTCAGCACAATGATGGGTGCCCAGAGACAAAGCAGCAGGTGAAGATCAGCCAGAAGCATGACAGCCACAGTCCCCTGCAGCCCTGTTTGCTCTCTCCAGTCAGTTAATCCTTGATCCTCTAGTGTAGTACTTAGATCTGAGCTTAAAAAATTATTATTACTTTAGGTCCTGTTGTGGGGCCTGAACTCTGGGCCTGGGCGCTATCACTCAGCTCTTCAGCTCTAGGCTAGCACTCTACCACTTCAGCCACAGTGCCACTTCCGGCTTTTTTCTTTTTGCTTATGTGGTGCTGAGGAATCGAACCCAGGACCTCAGGCATGCAAGGCAAGCGCTCTACCACTGAGCCACCTTCCCAGCCCTTAAAAATTATTTTAAAGGTGATGTATAGAGGGGTTGCAGTTACATAACTCAGGTAGTGAGTATATTTCCTTTTGAGCAGTGTTACCCCTCTCTCATTCTCTCCCTGCTTTTCCCATCCTGACCTCTCTTCCCACGAAGTTGTATAGTTCATTTCCAACATACTGTCTAGTAGGTTTCACTGCTGAATTGGTTCACCCTTTGTCCCACTATTTCTGTGCTTCTGTTTTTACTGTTAGGTATAGCTTGAGAAAGCAAGAGTTGGACACTGCAAAGCACACTGAGGCCTTTCCTTCCAGAAGGTAATCACTTACACAACCTTATAAATAGTTACCACAGCCACTGTAGTACATAAGACAATCCTGGTGCTCAAATAGAGTAAATAGCTTCAAAGAGCTGGTAAGAAACAGACCTGGAATTTGAACTCAAGTCAGATTCTAAGTCCTAGGTATTTTCAGCCATTTAGGCTCACTTAAAGATTCTAGGAAAAGATTCTTTGTTGTTTTTTCTTGCTTATTTTATTGTTTTTACTGATAAAATCATCTCAGCAGATTTATATGTAGTCAGACTTGAGAACCAGAATCATACCATCTTTCATGAACCATGCCAGTTTAGCACAATCCCTGGCCTATGCGACTTTTATTCCCTGCCCTCCTCTCTTCCAGAAGGCTGCACCTAGAATGGTCCTTTATTTAATTGTTTTTAATTAAGGGAATCAAATACCACTGGTCTAATCTATATGGTCTATCCAGGCTGCTTGATAAGATCCCATGTAACTTGCCAGTAGTATTTATTTTATATAATGACATGAACAATGACATTGCAAATAAAATTTCATTTCAGTTGGACATAACAGAAAGAAGTCAATTACACCTCATTAATCATTTATGTGTAGACAACAACTGTGGTGTTATTCTCTACCAAAGAAGTTTCTGATACTTGGAACCGAAGAAAAAAGAGCTGCTGTTATAGTCTGATATTATTCGGCATACAATTGAACAACTTAACCCCACTGTATTTATGAGAACATTGTCTGTGTATATGATCTAGACCGCAGATAATGGACAAGTCAATAGGCCTAGATCTTGTATTTCCCCAGTATTCTGATTAGACCTGGTAGTTTCCTTTCTTATGAAAGAATACCTTTCCCTCTCCCAGAAGCCCATTTGATCCACCAGAACTGGAAGAATGAGACATGTTATGTCTTATATATTATGGACTGCAACTTTCATGGTCAGCCAGAAACTCCTTGGAAGTTCTCCTTTCCAAGATATTTGCAAGGCAAGATGAATTAAACATCCTATCCTGCCTTTAAAGAACTATCATTTGAAGTCCAGGTGCATGCTCATGCTTGTAATTCTAGTTACTCAGGGAGGCTGAGATTGGGAAGATCACAGTTCCAGGCTAGCCTAGTCAAAAAGTTCATCCATCTCAACCAATAAAAATCTGAGTGAGGTGTCACACGCCTGTCATCCCATCTATTTAAGATGTATAAACAGGAGGATAATAAACCAAATGTGTCCAGGGAAAAAGTTTGAAGCTATTTGTGGCTCAAGTGCTTGAATACTTGCCTAGAAAATGGAAGATCCTGAGTTAAAATCCCCGAACTGCTCCCCCAAATTATCTTTTAATTACTTAATATCATTTTCATGCAGTTTAGTTTGTTTTTACCTGTAAAACTAACTCTGAGGGTTTGGGAAGTTGAAGAGAAAAATGATCCGGAGTTCCCAGGAGTGCCTATAATTCTATCAGAATCTGATCTTCAACCACACGCTCTAACTCAGAGTTCCCACCTCTCATCTGAAGAATGGGTTCGCAATGAGCAGTTCCCATGTGTTGGCAAGTGTTTTGTACATACCATTTGATATTCTTATTACCATCAACAATGTAAGCTTGAATCATTCCCACTTCACACAAAAAGAAATTGAAACCCCTAGTTACACCGAATAAATAGCAGAGCCAAGAATCAAACTGACACAGGTTGGACTCCTAACCACTGTTCTAAAATGGTTCTCCATGCCTAGAACACACTGAGATCTGAACAGCCCCAGACCCATTGCCAGAGCAATTGCCCATCTAGCTACCTGGGCAGAGTAAGTTCCCTGAGGTCACCTACATGAAACAATCCTGTCATGTAGTACGCACTAGACAAAGTTCACTTTGCCTATGTAGAAGCTCTCTGTAGCAGGTATCACCTTTAGCCCTATCCTAGACATGAGAACATGCAACCAGCCACAGACATGAGACATGAGGGCATGAAACTCAGGAACTTGCCCCAGCCACACAACTAGAAGTAGAATGTTTGAACGCCAGGCAGTCATAGGTCCAAAGCTAACCACTCTTGCTCCTCTCAGGAAAGGCCACCACCAGCTAGGCCAAGGCAAGCTCTTTCTGAGTACACACATCATCTCTGAGTTTACTTTAGATACAATGTGTTCCAAGATGATGGGTCCCATGTCATCCCTTATTCTCAGCTTCTGACTGCACAGGAAATCTTTCACGTTTCTAACAGCTAAGTCCTTCAGGACATTTAGTAGCATATGTCTCAGTCTCAAATCTCTCTCTAATCAATAGCTTTGTGGGAAATACGGTACTATCATATAGTTTGAGCCCCCCTTTCAGTAAATGTTTAGCAAATATTTTTTCTGAATCTAAATGCAAACCAACGCACACTAAAAAATAAAAATAAAATAAAGACAAAGCTCAGTTCATCACTCACATTTGTAATCCTAGCTACTCAGAAGGCAAGAGATTGGAAGGATCACAATTCAAGGCCAACCCTGGCAAAAGAAAGTTCTCAACCAATAAAAAGATGGGTATAATGCATGCATTTGTCATCTCAGATACATGAGAATCTTAAATAGGAGGATTAGGGTCCAGGCCAGCCTAGGCATAAAAACAAGACCCTGTTTAAAAAATAATTATCTAAAGGGACTAGAAGTATGGCTCTAGTGGTAGAAAACCTGCCTAGCAAATACAAGGCCTTGAGTTCATATCCTAACACCATGCACGTGCGCGCGCACACACACACACACACACACACACACACACACACACACACAAACACGTAGGGAAATGAATAAAGTTTATAGGTCAACTGTTAGGAACCAAATAAAGGTAAAATAGCAATGATGTAGGTAATGGATAAAACAAAACAACAATCTTACGAAGGTTACTTAGAAGACAACATTTCAAAACAGCCCCATCGAAATGACTCAGCCAAAACAGAGAAAACAGCTGAGCAAAAGCACTGAGCATTCATATTGCATAGCTCTTCTGAGGACTAAACCAGCTAAGAGTGACCAGCTGTTTAGGTTGCCCGTGACAGTGGAGCTCCCAGAAGGGCACAGAACTTTCGTTTCAAATCACGACAGTTCCAGACAAACCCAAGGAGTTGGCCAACACGGATCTGGCACCCTGGACTTCCACCTCTTGTTCTGGCCTGGCCTCTAGGACTCACTGGGTCAGATCTGCACTTGGCTCTCCATGTGAACCTTTGGCTGTATGAAGGCATCTCTGGTAGCTCCAAATCTCCCTCTTCTTTAAAACAAAACATTTCCAGTCCTTTCTCTTCACCTCCTCTGGGCTTGGACTTCTACTTACTATAAGCACTTCCTTCCTTCCCACTGCCCACTCTGTCAAATTCAAATAAGTAACACTCAAGTGGTAGTTATTATTCTCCACCAGTCCTGAGAATAGCTGTAGGACTTACCGCTGCCCTGGCAGGGGAGTGGGGTCCAGGTGGCGGCCTCCAGGCAATGCCATCATGTTGATCCCAATCTGCAGCAAGGCCTGCCCACAGCGGTCAGGACCCTGAAAACACAGGGCAGGATGGGTCAATGAGGACCTTGAGAGAGAGCGCACATTGCTTTCTCTCTCAGATTTTGGCCAGAAGGAATCCAGGCAGGTATGCAGGAATGAACTACCAATGTTCCTCTTCTTTTGCACCAAGACTCTGTGGTCTTCGCACAAATAAGGCAAAATAGATTTGACCTTTG
The DNA here is from genome assembly GCF_019054845.1 of Dipodomys spectabilis. Lineage (NCBI taxonomy): Eukaryota > Metazoa > Chordata > Mammalia > Rodentia > Heteromyidae > Dipodomys > Dipodomys spectabilis. The sequence goes on from NW_024870822.1 coordinate 19,356,236, forward strand.
TTGTAAATCCCTAACACGGTAACCCCTGGTAACCTCTTCCTTTCACTCCATTGCCAAATATTTACTCACTCTGGTATGCACCAACTATTAGGCTACACAGGCCAGAAAATTCTGCATAGGATATACTGGACCAATGGCTAATATTTATGGATCACATACTATTTGTCAGACTCTGTTCTAAATGCTTCTTAACTTATTTAATACGATCATCACCCCTTGGTTACAGATGACACATCCAAAATTCAGTAAGAAATTCATAGTAACAAATGCTAGTATATACTACTAAATAATAGAGTACTAGTATCCAAGTTTTGGGATGAGAGAGCACCAAATGAACATAATGACAGCAACGAACAACCAAAATATTCCCAGCACTTGCAAAGAAGCAGCCTGACTTCATTCCCTAGTGGCAACTCTCAGCCCCAGCTAGAGTCTCAGTGTCAGCAGCTTTTATAGAGAGGCCTTTGCCAGCATACAGCCCTCAGAGGAGCTCTGTAGTGAAGATCCATTTTCCTCCCCATCCCACTTCTCTGAGTCTAACTCACCATGCTGAGCAGAGATTCAGAGAGTAAAACCCCTCCAGAGCTATGCAGCATGTCAGGGAGCCAAGAATTCATTCAAGGCTATACCTGTGTCCTCCCTGATAGGCAAGAAAAAAAACTTGAACTTGGGAGTGTGAAAGGTTCAAGTCTTAACTCTAACTCACCCTTTCTTTGTGAAAGTGTATTCCTCAATTACACTTACCAGGAGTTTCACAAGAATCAGATAACAGTACTCAAAGAAGTTTCTAAAGTGGCACTTGCCTCCTCTTGGGAGGAGCTGAGAAATAGGTTTCAGAGCAGGGCTGCGGCTTTGCTCAGTAGGAGAGGTGAAAATGAGCAAGGAAGAGGAAAACTCTCTGTCACTTGCCAGAAGTCTTAATGTAGTGAAAATTCCACCATGGATGCTCAGGCTTGCTTTTTAGAACAGTAGGCTGTGTCTCCTCTAGGAGCAGTTAGTCTCTGAGTGACTTAAAGCCTTGACTGTTTCATATTTAATTCAACACCTGTTGCAACAACAGTTCCATCTGAACAACTCTGTTCTACTCCGGTATCCCATTAAAGGCAGCCCTTGCTCACTCCCATTTAGCAAAGTAGACAGGCCATGTGCAGGAAATGCAGGCTATTTACAGCCATATTTTTCAATTAGAACTAACAACAATGGTGTTTTCTGCTATAATTTAATGGGCCAATATGGGCTCTGCTCAAGGCTCAGCTAGGTTGTTTAATTTTCAGAGTCCATTAGGGCTATCGACATAGGAGAGACAGGAAATATTGTAGAAAGTAGTTTAGCAGCAGCAGCAGTGCTAGAGAAGGGCCAGGGAAGAGTTGCTGGTAGGAGAGACGTGGACAGGACCAAACACCATGGCTCTGATTCCGTTCTCCAAGGCTTCAGAGAGTACAAAAGCCAGGAGCGAAAGAGTGGTCCAGCCATCATTATAAATGATCTAAAAGAGCTCTTGGGTGTCCTGCTTCTTTGGATAAAAAGTGGGGATTTTCCTCGTTTGCAAAATGGGGGAAGGGGGGATAAGCAACCTTCTATTATTGTGGGCATTAAGATAATTCATGTGGGGCTGGGAAGGTGGCTCAGTGGTAGAGCGCTCGCCTGGCATGCTTGAAGCCCTGGGTTCCATTCCTCAGCACCACATAAGCAGAAAAAAAAGCCGGAAGTGGCGCTGTGGCTCAAGTGGTAGAGCGCTAGCCTTGAGCTGAAGAGCTGAGGGACAGCACGCAGGCCCAGAGTTCGGGCCCCATGACCAGACCCCCCCCCAAAAAAAAGATAATTCATGTGTAAAATATGCTTCTGACCTCTTAAGATATGAACCTATTTCCTACATTTGAGAAATACTCTTGACCTAGGTTTCACCAATGAGGTACAAAGGGCTTGAAACTGGAGATTTCTTTCTGGGACCTGATGTGACCGTAGGGGAATCAGGTCCTTCTGTACCCAGCATGCAGCCTTCACTTTGGAATGGCCCTACACATGGAAATGATGCCTAGAAGGCTACATTCTGGATGTTCAGCCTAAGAATTATCCCAACTCACCCATTTCCCTCATCCTTATTCCTTCATCTCCATTGCCGCCTCCCAGGTCGCTGGTGCTCTCACTTTTCTCCAAGAGCTTCCTCATGGTCTCTTCCCTTCAACACTTGATCCCTTCCAAACCATTCGCCATAAAAATACCAGAGTGATCAGAAGTACAAAACCAATCAAAGGCTTCCTACTGCTAGACAAAGGCCAGACCCTGTATGGTCTACATGTCTCACACTGATTTGGCCCCTGCCTTACTTGCTACCCTCTATCCTTGTCACCCTCAGCCCTCCAGATGTTCTGGCTGCTGTTCATTCACTTAGCATCCTCACCTCCCCCTGCCAACCACCTTCACAGTGGTCTTTTCTCCCACCACAGCTTCACCTCCACCTCTTCTCACCAAAGTATCCCTAAGATCCTTCCAAGCTTCCACAAAGCCACTCTTTGGGGGGGGGGGCAGCTTTCCTTAATCTATGGATTTCTTCAAGGCCTTCATTATACTACCCCTCCATATTTCCCCCTATGGAACTTAATAGTGATGTCATATTATCTAACTAGAATTATGTCAAGTTGGTAAGGACAGTGGGGGAGAAAGAAGGTACATGAAGAGCTCTTGGAGGTAATGACACTAAGCTGCCTTCCCAATCCCCAAACCTGGGCCTTTGTTTGACCTGTGCAATGCAGGTGGTGACAGACATCAGAGCTATTCCATGTTGCTAGCTGAGAAGGCTAGCATCCCGTGGCAATCAGATCCTTTAAGAATTCTCATTCCCAGGGGAGGTACAAGAAACCAAGCAAGCTGCCACAAAGCCCTGCCCAATAGACTGAGCCTCATGAAATATAGAGGGCTCTAGCTCCCCAGAGGAGGCCCCTACAGCTCCTCACAGCTGTCAAGCGACAGAGTCCGGGGAACAGGCCGAACAGACCTCAGGACTCACAAAGCTAGGTCTCATCCCCTTCGGGCATTGAAAACTCTTGCCACATAGCCCAAACTATTCTCAGCAAAGCACAGATAAGGACTCAAGCCTGTGCCTGAGTATCTGGATACATCAGCTGCCTTCTGGACCTGCTCTAGAAGACAAATATAGGAATCTCAGGTATAAAAATACACAACGTTAACACAGGTTATACTTTAGTGCCCAGGGTAATTCAGACAGCTTTCTTGGAGGAGCACACATCACACATTTAGAGCATTCAACTTTCAGGAGCCTCAGAGATTATCTTTCTTGTGACAACAGCAGTAGCAATAAAGAGGAGGAAGAAGAAGAGAAGAAACATGTATTGGGTGTTTACTGTGTAGAAGGCATTGTTCTGAATGCTTTACATTTAGTCACCAAAATAACTTTGTGAGGTAGGATACTATTGTTGTCCCAATTTCTCGCATGAGGAAATGGAACACAGGTTAACACGGACTGATGAAGAGCAACATTCAAAGCAAACAGACTGCCCAAGATCATACAGCAAGCTGAGTTACACTTGGGACATACATGCAAGCTTTGTCACTTCTATAAGTCTTCATCCCCTAGGAAAGCCCAAGGTAGCTTTGATTAGCAGAAGCCTAGAGAGACAGACCAGGGCCTCCCAGTGGTTTGCCATAAATCAATGGAGCCTCTTTCTCCAGCTATAAAGATGGAATTTCTTGCTGGGCTTTTTCTCCTTTGCTGTTCTCACACAGTATATGCAAGTAAAGAGAGGATAGGGAAATTCAGAGTACTGGTTAGATAAGTCATCCCTGGAATGGGATGGGCAGGTTGACTAATTAGTGCCTATGAATCTCCAGTCAGTGTGAGGGAAAAGCTAGGATTGGGCTATCTCACTGAGGCCCATGTGCCCCAGTACCTGATTTATAGAAACATGTGTCTTCCAAAAGCCTCCAACTTGTCCAGTTTAACACCACCAAGCAGCTTTCTCTGGAAGCTTCTGTGACAGAAGAAGCTCAACCACCTCATAGGTATGTTTTAGGAGGCACCTCATAGGAACCTTGCACTGCCCAGCTGCCCATAGATGATCTAACCCCTGGGCATGGGAAGTTGAATAAGAAGTGTAGTTCTTGGCATCCTGGAAGCTGCAGAGCTAGAGGGTTTCTAAAGGTCAAAGGGGAGTAATTGTTACTCAGACTTTTAAGACCACAAGTAGACTGACTAACCTCATAAAAGGAACCTGGCTAGACCCTTTAGTACTTTCAACCAGAACCCTGTTGATTGAGAGTATAGATTCAGGCCAGGCACTGGTGCCTCATGCCTATGATCCTAGCTACTCAGAAAATTGAGATCTGAGGATTGCGGTTCAAAGCCAGCCTAGGCAGGAAAATCTGTGAGACTCTTACACGAAAGGGGAGCTGTGACGCAAAGTGGCAGAGCGCTAGATTTGAGTTAGAGTTCAGGGACAGCACCCAGGCCTGAGTTCCAGCTCTATGATCGACAAACATAAAAATAAAAAAGGAGTATGGATGCAGGAGTCAAATTACCGAGTTTCAAATCTGTTATTAGAATATATATGTATGACCTTAGACAGGCTTCTTTGTGAAATAGACTAAATAACAACAATAATAATAAACTGGAATTGAATTCCATGCATGTCCCTGAGATCATGTATGTGGAGGGCTGCACACTGGTAGTTGGTATACAGATTGGTTCCATTTCTCTTTGGGTAATGGCTGGCATCTAACCGTGGAGAGGGAGCCAGACAGAGGCCAGTCTGCCTGTTTCTCAACTCCAACTCTTCAACTAATTTTTCCTCTTTAAATTTTAATCTCTTCTTGCTTTCTAACTTTCCCTGATGGAAATGTTAGCCAATTTCTGGAATGTTCCATAGCTTCAATTTGCAAAAGCAAGAGACTTTTCTCACTGGGCCCAGGTCCCACAGGGCTAAAATTAACAATCATTATCCTTTAAGCTAATGACTTACTGGTTTTGACTGCCATGAATAGACATCACTCTCAGATAAAGGCCATTAGAGAAAATTGAATAGCTCCAAGTGGTGAGAATTTGGATACATCTTATTTCATAAATCACACTCAGAGGTCACACTGGGCAAGCTATTTCCTTCTGAGTCATGACAAGAACCCAGGTTGAAGAACACAGGAGGAAGAATAAAAAATATCTTATATCTCATGAGTGTAATTTTTTTCTTACTTCTAAAGCCAAGAGCAGATGAGAGTGCTACAACAACCATGACAATCTAATCTTCTCTGATTTTATTTCCTCTCCAGATTCTCCAAAACTGCAGCTTCTCAGTAACACTGGGAAGGTAGCATAGCAGTGAAGTCTCCAAAAGCCATTCCAGTCACAATTCCACCTCTTACTAGGTCTTTCTAACCTTGAGCTTCTTGGTAAAATTGGGATAGAATCTATTTTTCATTGTGAGAACCATCTAAGGCTATGTAGCCTTATGAATCTTCAAAACAAGCCAAATAATAATATGAGAAGCTACTAGAACACAGGAAGTAAATTAATGATACTATATAAGAAGTTTCAGGAGATTCCTCTTTGCACCTAATGTGGGTGCATATCTTACCCAGATATCAGATTCAAAGAGCTGTTTGTCATCAGAGAAAAAAATAGAATATATTGGAAAGAAAGAAAGCAGAATGCATTGAATATATTGGAAAGAGGCAATGCCTTCCACATAGGATATATCATTTGAAAAATAAAACTCTGTACTTAGATATTATGATGAATTCCATCATATAAAGGGCTGACCTAAACTTTATTCACTTTTCCCTTCTACCATGAAAGGATCCAGGTTCCCTGCTCATCAGAGGATTCAACATACAGACATCAATTTGGAAGAAGGGCCTTCCCAAACACAGAACTTGCTGGTACTCTGACACTGGAGTTCCTAACCAACAGTAGTGAGAACCTATAAATTTATGTTTGTTATAGACTATAAATTTCTGTTCGTTATAGACACTGTAGAATTTTGTTACAGTAGCACAAAACAGATGAAGAATGAAAGCATGTTTTGAATAAGCCCAGACAAAAAAGCTAACACATTTTATATGATTAGTAACAATCTAAAGAAATAGCTGACATTCCAGCACACATTTTGTGTGGCAAAGAATTTGGGACACACAAAGGCATATCCAAACTGAACCAGAATCTTGTCTCAGTCATAATATTGGTGAGTTCTCAGCTTACTAATGAAAGAAATCAAAGCTAGCACAAAATCCACCCATTCTGGGGTTATAAACAGACTAACCCAACACAATACAATCATTCTCCACAAATCTTATTGCAATTGTCATAACACACTCAGCTCAAGAATTCTTTAAGTTGAGGGAGAGAAGGTGTCAGGCACAAGGACCACATGGTCCACATCTTGCTATTCAGTGAACTATTTGGAAGTGTATCAAACATGAATAACAGCCCCTTCACAGAACATTGCACTACTAAACCTCATCTTTTATCTAGTATGCTAATGTGTTATAGTAACATTTGGACAGTCCCTAACAGACTAGATTTTCTCCCTGAGAATATCACGGAATGCTGTAATTTGTGAGTTCTGTATTATGAACAGGGAAAACAGAGACTTCCCAAGGGAAGGAATAAAATAGGAGTTCTAAAGATCCGAAGATCAATGTTGACATTTAATAAGTATGATGATGGACTAGAATAAATATCCAAGAGCATTAAAGCCTTATCACTTTGAAGAGTAAGATTCTGTTTCTAAGCCACTACCTTCTTCACTCTTAGGTACTCATTCATAAAAATAGCTACAATTTACTATAGTCATGTCATTCTAAGATGTATGTTGCATATTTTAACAGATTGTGCTTTGACCAATGGCATATTGGCACTGTGTATTAGTTTAAATGGAATAACATTTTCTTTTTATGAAGTATCAGGGGGCATCTTACAATATATTGCGCCTTAAAGTTAGTGAAGTAAGATATTAGTCATTTAACTATGTGCCACATTTCACATACATGAATGTATTTATCTTTCTAAAGGTTTAAAACAATTAGTACTACTAGTATCTTCATTTTAAAGATGTGGAAATGGTTAGCCAGAATGAGAGTATATGAATAAATTAAGCATGAAGATTCTAGCTCCTCCTTAAGATCCTCTATCACACTTTACTATTATTCAGCCATTAATTTTATGTCAACAACCAAGTCCTCTCCTTACAGAAAAAAAGTCACATGGAATTCTTATTTCCATCTAATAGTAGATTGGATGCTTCAAAATATTTCTCCATCAGAACAACTTTAAAACATAAAGAAGCATTTATTGGCTTTTAAAATATATCACTGAACTAACAAAAAATGTAAGAGGTCAAAAGTTAAACAGAAGCAACCACAGGGAGTTAAGGCAGTTTTTCCTCTGAGAATATCTGTAGAATCCTCTATTTTCTAAGCTTTTGTCTTATGTATGTACAAAGAGGAGGGTAGGGAGGGAACAGGAGATAAAACCTAGGGACTTCCAAAAAAAAAAACCTAGGGACTTCTAAAAGTAAGGAATCAACTAGGACTCCAGAAGACCAGCTCAAGGTAAAAGTGAATGGCGAATGAACCATTTCACCTGGAGTATCACCAAGGAAAGCTGAGAATTGATAACTACTGTCTGACTCTTGTAGAAGCCATGGCTTGAATTTATATTTCAGTTACAGAATTTAGTGTCAAGAAATGCAAGAGAGTCTTGAAAAGATTTTCACTGAACAAAGATTGTAAAATATAGCCATGAAAATTTGAGAAAGGATCAAATAGAATTCTATAAATCAAAATAAAATAATTAAAATGAAAAACCCTTGGGCACATTAACCACAGTAAAAAGATGGATTGGTATAAGACAGAACAAAAGAAATCACCCAACATTTAGCCCTCTCTCTGATAAAGAGAGACAAAACATGAAAAAACTAATACCAAGGAATACAGCGTAGTATTAATCTAACAAATATTGTATCATATTTCCAAAGAAGATAAAAGAAAATATAGGAAGAAGGTGATATTCAATCAGAACACCTTTCAAATCCAGAAATCAATGAGTACTATCAAGATAAAAAGAAAACACATATACATACTAGACAATTCCTGAGACTGACGAACATTGAAGACAGGAAAAAAATGGAAACCATCTGAAGGATAAAGCAAACTAAACTGAGTGATAACTACTCAATAGCAATCATGAAATTCAGCAAATATCAGGAAAATAACTGAGGGCTGTAAATAATTGTTCTGAAGTTCTGTTTCCAGAGAACTTCTTTTGTGAGCACACAGATGAAATAAGGCATTTTTAGAAAAATTAAAATCTCACACGAGAGGAAGTAGAGCTGAGGCTCAAGTGGTAGAGTGCTAGCCTTGAGCTGAAGAGCTGAGGGACAGCGCCCAAGCACCACGATTGACCAAAAAAAAAAAATCTCACACTAGAAGGAATTCTGTTGCTCATGTGGTTGTAACCCCTCTGTGCCGTATTTTCACAATAAAAAATTTATTTTAAAAAATTCTGGAAGATTTTCTTTAAGTAGAAAGGAATGCAATCTTAAACAGAAGATTTGATATAGGAAAATACATATTGGCTAGGTGCTCAGGGCTCATGCCTATAATCCTAGCTACTCAGGCTGAGATCTGAGGGTTAAAGTACAAAGCTAGACAGGGCAGGAGAATCTGTGAGAATCTTAGCTCCAATTAACCACCAGAAAGCTGGAAATTAAGCTGTGGCTTAATACAGTATAGCACTGGCCCTGAGCAAAGGAGCACAGCTCTGGACTGTGCTCCTGAGTCCTGAGTTCAAGCCCCAGGACTGGAACTCACACACACACACACACACACACACACACACACACACACACCAATAAACAAATCATTTATATGAACCCAAACTATAAATCCAAGTAAACTTTGACTATGAGAAACCATTATAGTATTTCATTGGTAAGAAAAAGGTAAATCTAAATATTGTATATAAATTCAGAATGGTATAATTAAAATAAATGTAAGTGTGCTACGTTTCCTGTATTGCATGGGGAGAAAAATAGAGATGTGAATTAATTTTAAGCTTATTAGGTTTTTTTAAATTAATTTTATAATATCTAAGACAACTAAGTAAAAGCTTAAGTATAGAGAAAGAAATACTTCTTCCAAGGGGAAAAATAAATGATTTAAGAAGAAAAAAAATCAATCCGAAATAGGAAAGTATAGAAAAAGATACATCCATGTATAATAGTAACCATAATCAAACTAGCAAGTTATGAACAAGGATTACTAGTGCTGCATTACAGAGGTAAGAGGAGGATGAAGAGAATAGAGGGGGGGTGGAAATAGCTTAAAGCAAGTCTCATAAATATCAAAAGATTGAAAGAGTCTCAGCCAGGCTCAGGGGCTCAAGCCTATGATCCTTCCTTAGAAGGCAGAGATCAGGGAATTATAATTCAAGGCCAGTGTGGGCAGAAACTAGTTTAAGAGACTCCATCTAGACCAATGACTGGGCATGACTGTTGTCCCAGTAACACAGGGAAGTACAAATAGGAAGACAGAAGTCCAGTTTAGGCCTGGCCTAAAGTAAGATCCTATCCTGAAAACAACAGACCCAAAAAGGGGCTGTTAGAGTGACTTAAGTGAGTGTCTGCCTAAAAATGACGAAGTCCTGAGTGCAAACCCAAAAACAACTAAAAAAAAAAGGAAAAAATGTCATTCTACAGACTGCAATCTCTACCCCCACATAAACATTCTCATACATTTTTTTACACATAGAAGTCATAGGCTAAAGAAAAAAAATCATATCAGAAACGAGAGCAAAACTGACTATAAAATATTTAAAATATACACATTTAAAAATACCTCAATAAGGTAGAATTTGGAGCAAAAACTACACTTCTTTAGCTTCTAAAAATCAGACGTATCTTAACATCTAATAAAAGAAATTTTAAAAAGAATAAAATAATTTCAAAATAACAGAAGAAAGATAATTATGAGAGAAATAAAACAAAATGTAAACACGCAAACAAATTACCAATAGAGTTAAAGTTGGCTTTTGAAAATGCAAATAAGCTAGACAAGCATTTGGTAAGATAAAGAAGAAAAGAGAAAACAAAAATATTCTCAAAGAAAGAGGTTTATTTTTATAGATGAGGCAGATAAAAATATTATTGAAAACATAAATAGAAGAATGTCGTTGAAAACATAAACCTTAAATGAACTTTATAGTTCCCAGAAAATTACAACTTAACAAAGATGGCTCAAGGAGAAATAGTTCAACTAATCAGTAATGAAAAATCTTCCTATAAGGAAAATGCCAGGCCAAAAGAAGTTCATAGAGGAATTTATGTCATTCAAAGAATTATAGAGTTCCCCAAATTCTTCTAGAGAATAAGGAAAAAACTGATCTTATGAGGCAATCATAACTTTGATATTCAAACTAGACAAGAAAAACACAAGAAAGGAAATACACAGAATTATCATATATGTGAACATAGAAGAAAATACATTATGCAAAATATTAGCAAACAAAATCCAACTACATATGGAAGGGAATAATACAGTTACACAGTTGGGCACTAGTGGCTCACATCTGTAATCCAAGGTACTCAGGAGGCTGAGATCTGAGGATCAAGGTCCAAAGTCAGCCCGAGCAGGAAAATCCAAAGGACTCTTATCTCCAATAAACTACTCCAAAAAAGTGGGAAGTAGAGCTGTGGCTCAAGTGGTAGAGCACTAGCCTGAGCACAAAGAAGCATGGAGATGGCGCCCAGGCTGTGAGTTCAAGCCCCAGAACCAGCCTAAATAAATAAATAAATAAATAAAACAGCTAAGTAAACAAATAAATAAATAATACAGCTTGATCATATTTGGTTTAGACTAAAAACACATCATTATTTTAACATTAGTAAGTAAATTAATTAAACCCACAACACTGAGAAGTTATAAGCAACCGGGCACCAGTGGCTCACACCTGTAATCTTAGCTACTCAGGAGGCTGAGATCTGAGGATCACGGTTCAAAGTCCATGAGACTCTTATCTCCAATTAAACACCAGAAAATCAGAAAACTGAAAGTGGTGTGTGGCTCAAGTGGTAGAGCGTTTGTGTTGAGCTGAAGAGCTGAGGGATAGTGTCCAGGCCCAGAATTCAAACCCCATGACTGACAAAAAAAAAGTTATGAGTAGAAAAAGGTTTATTACTATCTCAATAAAGAAAAATTCAATAAAATTCAACAGTCATTCACAATAAAACCTTTAAGAAAACTAGGACTAGAACAGACTAATTTATGAACTCTTTAAATGAATTAAACAACATCTACTATATAAAAAGGGAAAATTACTACAAACAACATGCTGAATGACATATTTAAAGCATTTCCTGGGAGATCAGACCGTGATGCCTTGTTTTTACCTTCTTTCTATACATTATTCAATTAGACATCCTGGATAGAGAAGATAGAAAGAAAATATGTAAGAATGGTAATAATCCAAATTGTCATTATGTTCCTAGCAATGCAAGCCAGCATAGCCAAGGGAGTGAGTGGAGGCTGAAAGTAGTCTGCTAAATTCACCCAGCCTAATACCTGTACAGGGCTGGGTCTGCCAGGCAAAGACCTGTGCTCTACTGATAACACCAAGTATCCCTAATTCCGAAAAGAATTAAGTACAAACAAGCAATTCACCCTTTCTATCTATGTAGAAAACCCAGAAGTATCTACAAATAAATTATTTTTTAATAATAAAGCTTAGAAAGTTGACGAGAAATGAACAAATTCAAGTCAAGTGCAGACCTAGATATCAACACCTGGAGTAAAATTTAGGACCTCGGTTCAGTTCAATAATGGATATCAAATCATGAGGGCACTGGTATGTTATCTGAAGACCTTTGACCTTTAATCTGAATGATGTACATGGATATTGGAAGGTTTTTAAATGCTTTTAGATGGAATTAAAATTTGAACTCAGGGTCTTATAATTGCTAGGTAGGCACTCTACCACTTGAGCAATATTGCCAGCACCTTTTCTGCCGTTATTGTTATTTTTAATGTAGATTCTTATGTTTTGCCTGAAACTAACTTCAGACACAATCTTCCTAGGTTTACCTTCCATGTAGCTGGGATTACAGCTGTGAACCAGGAGGTCCAGCTTATTTTGCTTGGGCTGGCCTCGAACTGACATTTTCCCAATCTCTACCACTCAAGTAACTTGGATTACAGGCATGAGCCACTGTGTGTGCCAGGCTTTATTAGAACATTTTTAGCAGAAACACAAGACGTTCTGTCTACTATGACAATAACAGATTGTGAGGAGAAGGGTGAGGATGAGAGGAAGACAGGTCAGTTGTAAGGATAGTAGAGCATGCATGAACAGAAGAGACCCATGTGCTGGGAACAGGGTGTACAGGGTCACTCTGAAACTGAGTTGCTTGGACCAGTAGGGACACAGGACAGGTTTCTAAGAGGATGTTTCAATGAGAATTGTGCTTTAAGAGGATGCAACTGACATCAGCCTGAAGAAGGGCAGGAATGGAATGGCCTGTGTGAGCCCTCCCAGACTTGAAGCAAGAGTTTTGTTGGGGTGACCTTTAGATGTGTGGTAGCGAAGCATGCAGTGATGTAGATGGCAGCTGCCACTGTCAGCAGATGTGAGTGATTGTCAGTGGGACAGAATACAGATGTCTCCTGCAACTCAAAGCTGCCATTGAGTGAAGGATACAGAACAGCCTGGGTTCTGGCAGAACAGGCTGGAGAAAGGTTTAGTCTGGCTGCTGGTCATGAGTGACTCTTTCAGAAGCTTGTGGAGGAGGAGCTCATGGGATTATAGGAACATGGCATCTAGAGCAGGAGCGCAGCTAATCCAGCCAGATGGGAAATTGGAGGCCTAAGCAAGGCATAAATTCCCTAAGGCCATATAGAGCAATTACTCGTAGCAGAGAAAGGTCAAGAATCTTATTGCACTCATGCTGGGCAATCACGATGTTTTTTAATTACGCATTTACACATCTCTGTCAATGGAAAGGAAGTGCTATGAAGAGAATTGTTTAAACCATCTCCATCTTTATCTTCTAGCTATAGCTTAAAGCAGAGCAGTTGCTCTGGCTAATCCACAGGGCTATGCTCTCTTTCCTCTTGATCTTGACAGAGGCAGGATGTGGGATGAGAAAAGAGACCTGTGGGTGGAGACTAAGCATGGATCTGGGTCCCTTTGTATTCATGGTCAGATGTGACTACCAGTTCCACTCAGTTACACTCACAACCCTTGGCAAGATCTTAGAAGTGATCATGAACTTAGGTGGCTCAAAAAGAAGAGGCGGCCTGCTGCCAGGAAGATACTTTCTGGGAAAGAGGGTGGGGGTCTTGGAGGGCTGGCGTGCCTACTCCCCATGCCACTAAAAGAGACAGTAGCCACTGCCCAGCTGACGGGACAGTAGGAGAGGCTGGGCCTCTTGGGACTTCCCTAGAACCACTTATCTGCTCCTGTGTTTCCCTGGAGCTGGAGGCCATTTCTTTGAGTCTCTTCTTGTAGCATATACAAGTCTGGCTTTAGAACCAGATTTTAGTTCATTTTTCAAATGGTTGAGTGCCTACCTAGCAAGTATGAGGCCCTGAGTTCAAATCACAATACTACCTTCAAAAAGAACCTTCTAATATCCACCCATATCCCTCAGACTTAAGGTCAAAGGTCTTCAAATAACATACCAGAGCCCTCATGATTTTTGTCCTGCCATTGTACTGACTTCAGCTCATTCTGTTCTTCTCACCTCTCCCTTCATTTCATTCATATGATTCAAACACACATCAGGGCCTTGGTCTTTACTCTCTTCTATTTGACTTCTCTTTCTCCAAATGCCCACATAACTCACTCTTCCACTCACTCCTGGCCTCTGCCTAAATATCTACATAGCTGAAAGTTTTATACGCATGCAAACCCTTCCCACTCTTGAAGCCCCCATAGGATTCTTTATATTCCTCCATAACACTCAGCACGGTTTTGCATACTGTGCGTGATACTGCTTCTGTTCTGCCTTCTCAAGTCAAAAACCAAATGTCACAAGAATACAGAGTTCATCTTCGCTTTCTGATGTATGCATAGTATGCAATACACAGCACGTAGTAGGTACTGAGAAGACATTTGTCAAATGCATAAATGAGTCTGTAACAGAGGTCCTTGGCACCTTCAGGCATGTTTCCAAGATGCACTTATCTGATGCAGTTCCCATTATCCTGTGTCTGCTCAGTTCCAGCCCTGTCTGCTGCCACAGCAGATGGACAGCATGCCTTCTGCAGCTCTTTGTAAATGACAGCTCTCAGAAAACTAAAGGGCAGCTTCTGCAGGGTGGAGATAGATTAGCCCACTGCATGCTTTCTAAATGCCACATTTAAAAACCCTGCACTCCCACCCTCCCTCCTGCCTCTTGACAAATTCCACGAGGTTAAAGGGTAATGGTGGCCAAAAATGAAGACACAAGCATCTTATTTTCACAGTAAGGTCCAAAGGGAGAAAAATTTCTCTTCTTGGGGCCTGAGACTCTACCCTCCAGCTACCACCTTGGGGAGTCAAACTCCCAAGTTCTCATGAAAAAGCAACTGGGAAAGCAGCGAGAAGGACAATTGGGTGATCAATGTGGCTGCTTCTGGCTGAACAATTTTCCTCCTAATACCCCACATTCCCATGTGGCCCAGGCCTTAATCACCTCAGGAGCACCTCCCCCAGAGCTAATGGTTCCTTACTCAGGCTTCTGGACTATAAGGACTGTAGGAAAGAGGGACACAAGGGCCTGTGGTAGGAAGCAGTCCAATAAGCCTGAGGGATGGATGAGGGAGGGCATGTGGGAAGATGTAAGATGGGATGAACATGGCAGACAAGCAAGACTTCACAGGACTTACTTGAGTATGATCTTTATCTTAAAATCAGTTGGAAGTCTTTCCCTTTCTCTACAAATGGCACAATATCATTCTTTTTAATGTGAGTAAAATTCCATTGTGTATGCATACCACATTTTCTTTACCCATTCATTCATGCTCATTGAGGGACATCTGGGCTGATTCTATACCTTGGCTGCCATAAACATAGTTGTACTGGTAGCTTTACTGTATCCTGGTTTGTAATCTTTTGGATAAATGCCCAGGAGTGAAGTTTCTGGATCATGGGTTAGTTCTATGTTTAATGTTTTTGGGAACCTCCAAACTGCTTTCTACCAACAGGTATATTAGGGTTCCCTTTTGACCACATCCTTGCCAGCAACTGTTGTTTGTTTTCTTGATAATGGCCATTCTAACTGGGATGAGGCAGCATCTCAATGTTGCTTTGATTTGTATTTCCTTGGGAAAAATATATCAAATGAAGTAAGTCAGGCACAAAGAGATGAAGGATTCATGTTTATGTTTCTCCTTCTATGTGGAAGCTAGATTTAGCTTACAAACTCTTAAGTAAATCCATTGGGTGGTGTATAGAAATGTATTTAGCTAAAATTCAGTACCCAAGGGAGATCTCAAATAGTGTAATTTGTTAGAAAGTCAAAAACAAAGTTTAGTCAAAATAAAACACCAGGAAGCAGGTACTCAAAAAGGATAGGGTGAAGGTCAAAGGGAAAAGGGTAAATAGATGATGAGGAAAACAGGGGAGAGATGCAGACAAGAACCCAATGTATAGGCTTACAAAATTAAGATGAGTAAGGGAAGGGATGGGTAGGGAAGGGATGAGTGAGGCTGTTGAAAGGGGCGACATTAATCAAAATATTTTGCATTCACAAGCCGTTTTAAATGGAAACTCCTTTGTACAGCTATTTAATAATAATAATTCTAATTTGAAATTATTGAATTATTTTAGAAAATCAGTTTGTAGCCACTGAAATATTTTCATAGAAGAAAGTGACATGAACAGAGTAAGGTTTTAGAATGTACTCTGGCAGCTAAATGGAAAACAAACTAGAGAGCATCCATCATGGATATATGTGGCCCACTTAAAAGGCCCACACATTCTGGAAGGATGAAAATGGTACCTGGAACTAGGAGGATGCAGACATCCTAAGGGCCTAAGAGACACACTAACTTCCATCCACAAGACATGGAGATGGCTGGACCTGGGCATGGAGGACAGAGATGCTGAGGATGATTACCAGATCTCTCTGACTTGTGCCCAGATGAAAAGCCATCCAGTGAGGTCTGAGATACCTCTGATGAGACCCAGCTATATATAAGTAAGAGAGTGCTAAGAAAGACAGCCAGGAATTCTCTTGTGAATACATTGAGTTTGAAGGCCTTTGAGATGTCAACCTGAGAGTTGCCGTCACTCTACTTCTCCAACTTTCTGCAATGATCAGTCCCATTGACCCCACTTCTTCCCCATCCTGACTCAGTATGGGTCCTTGTAATTATTGCCTGTGGAACTAAAACAATCTCCATTTCCCACTTTAACTCTTTGTAAATATCATCTCCTGAAATAGATCCTCACTAGCACCTCACACCTATATGACATATCCTGCCCTATTACTCTCTCTCTTCAGATATTTGGGCTGTTTCTTATAAAAAGAAATGACAATGTGTCCTATCTATTCATTATACAAGTAGATAGATATGTATGTCCTATCTCTGTTAAGAGGGCATAACTATAAGGCAGATCAATAATAAGAAGCCTCCAGATCTTGGTTGCAAAATGCCATTTTCCTCACAGAATCCAGGGCTATTTGGATAACTATCTAATTCCTGGACTAAGTCAAGGAAAGAACAAAGTGAGCCTGCAACTTCTTGCTCTAGCAGCTAATAAGGACAAACTCAGAGCATCATGAGGACAAGTCAGAAAGCCACAGAAGCCAACCAGTACAGCCTCCCACTGACTGAATCAGGTACAATGTAAACATCAAAATAAAATAAGGAGAGCAATTGATATAACTCATTTAATTAATTATAGGCATAAGGCTTTAGTAAGAAAAAAGAAGAAAGAGGAGATAAGGGAGAAAGCTAGGGAAAAAAAGAACTTGGAAATAAAGATGAGTGGGAAAGGAATGAAGGATGTTTCCTTTCATGATTTGTCTATTCTATGCCAGAAACTACACTTCTAATAAATTTCCAGCTTCTAGCATCACCATTGTATTATGAGGAACCTCATTTACAGACAAGAAAGCTGGAGTTTCCTAGATACATCCATCTGTCTGCAAAGCCCATGTCTCTCCTCTGCACAGTGCCAGAATGCAATGCCACCTCTGACCCTCCATTAGAGGCCTTATGGAATGTTCCATCCCACAACAGTGTCCATTAAACTGGCACAGTACATCGGCCCACAATGCAACTGGCTCTCTCAGACCACAGGCCACATTTCACATGGTTTCCAAACTAGTATATTTGGTTTGTAAGGAAAAACCTCCACTTCTCCAGCACAGGCTGAACACTATACACAATTATCCAGCCAAACTGCTGACGCCCACAGACACTGCATCATGCTGAACAGAGACTGGTCTGCCCAGAGATGTCCTTAGAGGATCCAGAACTCCCCCAGAGCTTGGCACTGAAGGGACTCTGAAGCCGGAGGAGGGGAGCCTGTGCTGGCTGGATCACAGAGCCTGGGTGATGAAGACTGGGTATTTAGGACAGAGATTGTTTCAGGGAAGAGTGAAGCCGCAGAAGTCCAACACTGCCCATCCTATAGTGCTGGGTGAAGAATCCCTGCCCAGCCCACAAGGCCTTCCCTGCCTTGCCCTCCATCCCATCCCTGTTTTCTGTGGAGCAATGATCCACATCAGACACTGGCAAAGACAATGAGGCCTTTCCAGCCAATGATGCCCATGAGGTCAAGTTCTGGAATCAGATAGAGAAGTTGAGCTCTTAGCCTTGTCCCTAGTTTGGCTAAAGGAGTAGGTTTAACCTGCTTTCTAGGCTTTCAAACTGGAGACATTCCCAGTCCCCTTCAGTGGCCAATGGCCATCTACCATGGATGCTGGAGTCAGAATGGTCACTAGGGCTGACCTTGCACTTAATATTTGTCCTCAACATGCTTCAGTTTCCTTGATTTTAAAATAATTATCTATTACAAGAGGTTGTTATAGATGTTTCATGAGAACATGATGCAAAGAGCAATGAACAGTGAGGAGGGATACTTTAATAGATACAAAATAAATGTAAGGGAAATTAGCTGCTTTTTCCTATGGAGTTCCAATGTCCAGTAGATGCTCTTGCTAGATATTAAGCCTGTTTTCTTTGTGATGAGACCAGAAGTTCAGGAAACAACCAGACTATAAACAGAATGAATCCTCAGCAGCAGCGATTCAAAACTTAGTGTTCCCTTTTATCTAGGAAGGAGCAAACTAACTCCTCACTCACACAGTAACAGGCCCCAGGCATTTCCACTTCCTGGTTTTGTGGTCAAATGATTCTGGAAGGATTAGCTTTGATGACAGGCAACCACCACCAGCTAGGATTGACCTAGTACATACAGAGAAGAAGATCCCCAATGCAGTGCCTGTGAGCCAGTCTTGAGTATACTCTAATCACTCAGGGCTAACTAAGCATTGTTTCCCTGCAAAACCCTTTACAAGCACTGGATGACTTTGGTAGGATAAAATAATGTTTTGGAATAAATTATTTACAAGTTTTGCCAACTTTGCAATATGGTTAGAGTCCTGTCCTGCCCCTCTGTTCCTAAGAGGTGGTAATTGGGGTTTTGAATGGACATAATTGGAAGGAGTCAGAACTGCCCCTCCTGTGCCCAAACTCCAATCTCCTCATTCTAAACTTGATACCACAAGGGCCTAACCAAAGACAATGTTGTCAATGTTAGGGGAGGCAGGACTCAGGCCCAAGACATACAGACCTTCCAACAGGGCCCTTGATTAGGTGGGGTCACATGAGCAAGGGGTGGCACTGGGGCTAAGGCTAGTTTTAGGGCAAGGGTCAAGCTCCTTTGGGTATCCAGACACTTAAGCTTTTGAGACAGAGGGGAGCTAGCAGCTGAAGCACTCAGAGCTGGGGGTGTGGGTCAATGGCTCCATTCATTCTCAACAATCACCATTGTCTAGTTAGCACAGATGGGCATTATCTTTCAGATCACTAAGAAAAAAAGCTCCAAGACATGGTCACCAAGCAGGGTCACTAAACATATGAAAGTTGCAATGGAGACATATGGTTTGAAAATTAGATGAAATGTTTGAAATTGGGGATGCCTAAAAAGCATTCATCCAATGCTCAAATGCTAACAGGATGCCTAGCTACTGATTGCTCATTTCTTTGCTCTGATCTCCCTCTATAACGGACGAGAGAGCCTGCAGCTAAAGATATATAGTCTATAAAGTTAAGTAGAAATTAAAGGTCAAAGTCATGGCTCCAACAATTACTAGAATGGAGAAATTTGATACACTAGAACATCCTAGCAGCCAGAATGAGAAGTAAACCACAAGAAGGAAATACTTTCTTCCCCCTTATCTTCACTCTTCAGGAAGCTTGTTGGACTGACCACCACCTGCCTTTAACCATCCACAAGAATTAGGTCTAGGATTAGAACAAGAAAGATAGACCCTAGTACTTCCCTTGGGAAGTGATTACATCTGACTTGCTCCCCTGACCATTAGGGGAGTTGATGGTACATCTTTAGACCAACTACCAACACTAAGAAAGAAGTCTTTCTAACCTCTGAGCTCAAGAAGCACATTTAGGGAGGTCACCTCACATAAACCTATCCAGAAGAGGATGACCAGGATGAGAGAAGTCTAGAAATCATAATAAAAGAGGAACAACACAATAATCATCACCAACGATTGATACCTATTTTCCCAAGCACTGTTTACAGTGTCTCCAGTGATCTCCAAGAGAAGAAAGTTATGGAGGAGAAGATCCTATAACCACTGGGAAAGAGGAGAGGCGTAGACTGCAGGCTGACCTTCCATTAGCTGCAGATGGGAGACTCAGCAGGGTCCATGGAAACCAAAGAAGAGCAATATTTACTAAGGCTCCCCATCCTCATCCAGTGAGCCCCAAAGGCTCACTGCTTCTCTGAAGCAGAGAGAGTCTGGAGTAAATTACAGGTGCTGAATCTGCTGCACATCCTTATCTAAACTAATTAGCCTTATGAGACAACTTTTCACCCCTGAAAGAAAATATACTGCTTCTAAGTACTAGACTTTAAGGCTCCAAAGGTGCTATGTTGCTGGGCTCTGTGAACAGCTTCCATGTAGAAAAATGAGATATCCAAAAGCCTTCAGGCCACTACTTCCACCCCCCAGCTAAAGCCCCTAACTTAAGATAACCATGACTGAGGTCAGTTTCTTGGACCTATTGTTAGAGGAACCACATAAAGGCTATAGGGAGTTTAAAGGGGTTAGAGGGCCAAGGCTATGTGGTTTTGTATATGTGTTTTGCACTCTAGCTGCATCTCTGTGGACCTGTCATTTCCATCCCTATGCTATTGGGCAAGTGTGGCATGTGAGATGGTTTGCCTGTAAGGACATGTGTGCAGGACAGACACACAGGGCAAGAGGACATACACCTGAGCTGCTGCAAGCCCACAAATGTGAAAGTGTCTTTTGAGAGCCCATGAGTGCCCTCCCCTCTTGCCCCTTTTCCTGGCATCAAAGTGGGCTTTCTCAAGCTGTCCCCAACACTCTTGTCCAGTCAGATGGAGTCCGTCAGAACCCCATTCACCCCAGCATTGGCTGAGGACTCTGAGCTCTGCTCCAAACCCTGAGAAACCAAAGCTGTCTGACCCACAGACAAGACACTCCAGCTGGGGACAAATCAGGTCACACCCAGAGAAAGCATGAATTCAGATATCACAGTATCTCCTATCTTCTGCGCTCAGGGACTCACCCTCTTCTATTTATCCTTCACACATGATCAGGCTGAGCCCATGTTCTCCCCAACACAAAGACACTTCCAGAGACTGAGATGCCAACCCTAGGGTGGTTAGGTGTCACATAGACACACCTAGTTGTGAGTGTGCTCACACTGACACACTCATCCACCTATACACATCCATCCTGGAGTACATGCTAGAACATTCTATAACCACTTTGTCCCGGGTCAGACACCCTTCCTCCCACAGGCGCACACTGTCACTCACAAGCACCCACACGGACACACTGACACTATCCAAGTAGGCACAAACCTGTTGTGGCCTCAACTAGGCTAGTAGATCCAGCACCGGCCCATGAGTCCTATCAGAGGAACGAGTGTGTCTGCTTACCTATTCTGTGAAGGAATGCGCTGATGTGCCAGCTGTGGCAGGGCGGTGCAGCTGGAGCTCCAGAGGCTGGGCGCAAAGTGGCCGCTGAGGCCGGCACTGCCCTGCCCCTCCCCCCCGCCCCGGCCGGTCCTCCCCCTCCTCCGGCCTGCTGCAGAGTCCCACAGCAGTTCCCGGCCAAACCGCTGTCCCGCGCGCACTGCTGCCTGAATCTCAGCTGGGCCCAGAGAACTATTTTCGTGTGCGTCTGGCCCTGGAAACAGCGCGCTGTCATCTGTGGGAGCGCTGGAATGGAGACTTGGTCAGGCCGAATTAGAGACCTGGCTCACCCCTGGGCTGCGCAGGAGTCGGGGGCTGGCAGTCACCAGGATCCATGGAGCCAGCCGGCCAGGGCCGGGGCGCCCCCACATGTGGTCCTGCGTGCCAACATCTGGAGAGGGGCAGGGAATGTACTTGGAGCTGAAACAAAACAAGGAGGGACTTGGGTGCAGTTCACATGCTCTGCAGAAGGAAGGAGCTGCCCCCAAATGCCAGGAATGTGACTGGGCTCACTGGCTGCAGGTGCTTCCCTTTGGAGTCTGAGTTACCCATTGAAGTCACTGTCTGCACCACAGACCTGCCAAACAGACAGGGGGCTGTGGCACCAACTCCCATCACAGGTACATCAGACATACCCATCCCCAACTCCAGACTCTGTGTCAAATAGCTAAGACTAGAGGAGCCTGATTTCTATACAAAATGTTACATTCTTAAACTGAAAGGAAGCTTGGAGGCTATTCCCTCCAAACCCTCCACCACTGTTAGCAACCTCTGCAGGATGGGACCTGTTCATGGAGATCACCAAGAAAAGTCAGCCCTGGCCTCCATCGGGTTCTGTTCCAAAGCCTGAACCCTGTCAATGGCAGGCAGTTCTCCAGCAGCTAACCTAAAGCCCTCACCAGCAAAATATGTCAATTTGCTCCCATTTTGTGTTCAGGATGGAGATCAGTGTCATTGCTGTGGCACCATGCCCACTACAAGGTGTCACTCAGCTTTCTCTTCCTTGATGCTACTGCTCCCGATTCCTTCTTCCAGGTTCTAGTAGCCACATCATTCCCCTGCCAGCTTTGACTCAGCCTCTCTCCCTCTAGACAGCCAGATTTTACATACCCTCCCCCCAACTAATTGAAACAGGGTTCAAATCCTGTCTCCATAGGGATTAGTAACAGATCTGGAACCTTGAGGCTACATCTAGTGGGTATTCTACTCAAAGGAATAGAACTTTCTCTCATCTATTTCTGGTAGGTCCACTGGTCTGATTAACAATAGTCTGGATTTTTGTCCTCCAAGGGACCTAGTTTTGCATCCTATCTTTAGAACTTTACAGCTGTGTGACCTGGACAAGTCACTCAACCTCTCTGAATGTAACCTCTCTGAGATTCAAGCTCATAATAATCTTTGTCTGCTCTTAAGGTTTTAAAAGTATGAAATAGATGGGTACTAGTGGCTCACATCTGTAATCCTAGCTACTCAGGAGGTTGAGATTTGAGGATTCTGCCAACCTGGGCAGAAAAGTCCATATGACTCATCTCCAATTAACTACCAAAAGTGGAAGTGGAGCTATAGCTTAAGTGGTAGAGCACTAACTTTGAGCACAAAAAGCTCGGGGACAGTGCCCAGATCCAGAGTTCAAACCCCAGGACAGGCAAAACAAATAAAATTTTAAAAAGATAAAATAAATTCAAGGATATAAAATTACCAGGAAAGCTGGTATTTGTATGCCAGAAATGGAATGAATCTTAGGTCATAAACAGTAGCAACATTAGCAGGAAAGAAAAAATGTCAATGGTCTTTTCTGTCTAGGTCAAAATTCTGTGTGTGGAATTCAGAATAAGAGAACAACTTGGTGTGCTACATGTTCCCTTGAAGATCTTATCACTCAATACACACGCACACAATAAACACATGCCCACACACCTTCCCAGACCTACACACCCAATAACCCAACACATACACACGTACACACACACACACACACACACACACACACCCCTATAGATACCTACAGTACAGCATAGCCTCCGGGACTCCTGGACCCGCCATAGGCCCCAGCCGCATGGACCCTCCCTGGCAGCCTCTTCTGGGGGCCGCCTCATGGCTCCTGTCTTGCCTAGAACAACTCCAGCTCTCCTTACAGAGGCTGTTGTGAGCAACACCTCTCTCCCTTTTGGGCCATGGCCTTGGGAAAGCCTGTGATTCAAGGGAAAGCTGGCAGAGGCTTTCAATACAGTTCGGGACTGAGGCAGCCCAAGTTGCTCAGAGATGAAGCATCATCACCTGGACCCCCTCCTCTCGGCCTGCCTGGCTTCCTCGGTGCTGTCTTGCTTAATTCTTAATGGAAATTCCATCCCCAGAGCAGGCTCTAGCTGGCTCAGGAAGTCCAGGCATGAGCCAACAGCAAACTCCACCCAGAGAGAAGATGCCTGCCTGATCATATAATCTCACACACACACACACACACACACACACACACACACACACCACAGATTTTTACCCAGAAAATGAAAGATAATCAGCATTCTAGTCATATGGTATTGAGCACTTTGGGGGCCAGTGGCTTCTGGATTCTTTTTGCACAGGAGAAAAGTGAGGTGAGAGGAGCTTTACTAACTCCCATGAAATGTGGTATTAATATCCTCATTCATGGGCTATAGGAGTGAGCATTGTTTCGTTTTGCCACCATTGTAACTTGTTACTATGTGCTCTTGGTCATCTACGTAGCCACACAGCTTATGAGATGAAGGGAGACTACCCAGATTTGCCTGGGACCCTTCATGGATGCACAAGGAAACACACAGGTGAGGAGACACATGTGCCCACTCTGTTGCAACTGTGAATAGCTACCTAACGTAAGAGTGTGGAAATGGCCCAGATCTGTAGCAGTCTCCAGACTCAGTTCATGACCTATCTTCCCAAATAGCCATTCTTACCCAGTAAGTATGAGCCCCAAATTCAATGCAGTTCAGGCTTATCTCTGATCCACCAACTTCATGTCACTTCAGCAAGGACAAGTTCAGGTCTAATAGAGGGAAGCCTGCTGGTTTATAGCCCATTGAGCCAAAGCTAGAATCAGTTCCTTCTCCTCTCCCCTGCTTCAGCTCAAATCCAGCTTCTCCATTTCCTAGGGGCTGTCTCATGGTTCCAGTGTCAGTCACAGCAACTCTAGATCTTGCAGCGCCCATCTGTGAGCTGCTCCCCTCTACCTGCCCAACCATATTCAGCTTTCCCTGAGAAAAAGACTCAGCCACCTCTTTCTCAATGACTTACAAACCATACATAGGGTATAGAATACATAGAGTACACTTCAGAGACTCTGAGAGACCACCCCCCAAGAACTAGCCAAAGGGAGATCCTGACCTCCATAGCTTAGGTCCTGACCTCTGGGCCCAGGTGAGATTAGACAGAAACCATGGGACAAGGAATGCCACAAAAGGACCAGCACTGGGAAGAATAACACCAGACAGATGGTAGGACATTGGTAGAATATGAGGAGCAGGGCCCTGGCTGTAATATGGGCCATAGTATAAGCTGACCTTGAAATGTTGAGAGAAACAAGGCATGACTGAACATGCCAGTAATAAAGGGGCAACGATGGGAGGAGCTCAGCTGGAGGCTAGGCTGAGCATAGAAGTTAGCAAAAGTCTATCTCAGAGAATAAGCCACGATGTGGCAGGCCATGTCTATAAACCCAAATTTTCAAGAGGTATAGGTAGGAGTATTACAATCCAAGGCAATCCCTAGGGAAAAAATGGGATCTTATCTAAAAAGTAAATCAGAAGAGTGAAAAGGGCTTAGATACCTGGGTAGTATATTGACCTAGAGCGTATAAAGTCCTGAATTCAAACCCTGACATTACAATAAATAAGTAAATAAAAATATGCAAATACGTAGGTATTTGAGAGAAGAGACACACATAAGGCAAGATCAGAAGAGCTTAGCAGTTTAGAAACTTAGGCCTTGCTTAAAATGTCTACACTATGCTAAGCATCTCCAAGCAGCATTCACCTTCCAAAAGAATGCTGCACTGGAAAGCCCAAGGACAGGTCAGCATGGCAGCCAAGAAGGCAACAAGATGGAAAAGAAGTTTTTGAGGGAAGAGTGCTTAACCCACCTTCTCCCCTCCCATACACACAGTTGAACTTAGAATCGTGATGGTTCCAACAATGGCTCGAAGTAGGAGACAGACTGCTCAGCCTGAGAAATTACATTTCTAAGAAGTTTCCACATGATACTATTGGTCTGGAGATCATACTTGAGATTCACGACCTTCTAGACTAAGAAAAAGTCAAGAGTCAATCCAGTTTGAAACAAAATTTCCAAACTAACTTTCACATAGAAATGGTTTCTCCTAAAAGTTCCCCAAAGAAAGTCCAGTCATGTTGGCAGTCTGTTATTTCCTTTGCCCAGCCATCTTCTTAGCTCTGTACTTCCCACCCACTGGCCCCTGCTGTGTCCAGTCATGTTGGCAGTCTGTTATTTCCTTTGCCCAGCCATCTTCTTAGCTCTGTACTTCCCACCCACTGGCCCCTGCTGTGTGCTAGTGGGTCTCCTGTAAGCTCTGTAGTAACTTCTGTCTCAGCATACCTCAAGGAAGGAGTAGCATCTTTCTCTTTGCCCCCCACCTGCATAGAGAAAGTAAACATGATAAGAAACATGCACATAATAGCTGGAGACTGGACAGGCTCAGTTCCAAGGGTGGAGATAACAGATCAGAAGGTCATGATAACAGAAGCCATAATGCCAGCCCCACCCAGAGAGATGTAAAATGGGCAAGGATCCCAGGTCCCCCGAGCTGCAACCTTATGTCCTCACCTACCCTGTATCCCTGAGATGAGTGCACTGAGATGCTGCCCTGCGTCTAGCAGTTATGAAAGGACAGGGCCCTGGTAAGGACAGAAGAAAGTGAATCTAGTCACATGCTGGTACAGATACATCATTGACTCACTTGGGCCATGATCCCTGCATCTCTTTAGCCTTGCTCTGTAGTTGCAGAAATTTTCTGTAATTCCCAGATCCTGTGTGAGAACCTATAATAAAATTAAAATAGATAAATGCAAATCCCTATGAGATCTCTGGGCACTGACATTCTGAAATGCTAGTATTGACTAGAATCACCCAAGGGGAAATGCAGAGTTCGAAGGACCCCCTTGGAGCCTCAGAATCGGCATGTGGGTGGTATACTGGATTCCGTGTATACCTCTTTTTCCAAGGCCAAGTTCAATAGCTTCTCATCGTTGGCCTGAACTTGGCCAACAACTTGGGTGAAAGTATTTATTTACATCACAAAAACTGTACAAACACTATGGATCAGCGGGTTTGTTTCATTCTGTTCTTTTCTGTTTTGGAAAGCCTCTAACCATTTACTAGCACAGCATAGGACCCATGGTTCTCCATTGCCAAACATCCCAAACAATTCTGAGGCCTACCTTAAGAGAGGATGATCTAGTCGTGAAGTTTTAACTCAAGCTCTTCTGATAAGGCAACGAAGGCTTAGCAAGAGGAAGAATTGGTTAAGGTCACTGCAGTAGGCCTTTAAGCAATCAAGGATGCTCAATTCAAGGCTATAGGGGAGTGGGTACATCCATGTCTGCTTACATGGCTTTCCTGTATCCACTCCATCACACTAGAGCTGGCTAGTGGGGAACAATCTTGTGGACAATGATCTCTCATCAGTCTTTAGAATATAAGTCATCTGACTGATATACTTAAGACAGAGAACCTGCCCTGCCTTCCCCAAACTATTCTCATCTTTCTTTTTTTTTTTTTTTTGCTGGTCCTGAGGCTTGAACACTGGCTCTGGGCCTTGTCCCTGAGCTCATTTGCTCTAGGCTAGCACTCTACCACTTGAGCCACAGCACCACTACCAGTTTTTTTCTGTGATTAATTGCAGTCTCTCAGACTTTCCTGCCCAGGTTGGCTTTGAAATGTGATCCTCGGATCTCAGTCTCCTGAGTATCTGGAATTACAAGCTTGAGCCACGGGCACCCCGCTATTCACTTCTTTCTTCAATTCTGAGAGATTCCCTAGTATGCTGACAATGAATTCCCAGTCTTGAAGTAACAAGATTATTTTCCCATGCAACCAAAATCTTGAGAATTGCAATCACAGTGCATGTGAGTGAAAATAAGAATCCAAGATTTTCGGTCTTTCTCTTTTTCCCTTCATCATGCCCTTCCCAGACAGGACGCCAAAGGAGGGCTCACTGTGCAAATGCGTAATGCTCCAGGGCAGTGTTTTCAGGGTGGTCTTGGAGCAGCTCCTGCAATACCTAGTACCCTATGGGAACAGGCAAATTCTCAGATCTCACCTCAGAACTGTGAAGTTTGAAACTCAAGTAAGTTATATTTAAATGAAGTGCATGGCTGCTGCTTGGTCTGTGGGATTCTTCAGGAGCATGGAGGTAGACAGGAAGGAGTATGACTCAACACACAGCCTGTGTGGGCCCTATACCATCATGACCTTTCCTTCCTGACCTTAACAAGTTTTGATTTATTATAAGGGAGGTGGGCATGTATCCTGAGCTAAAACAGAGTCTTCTTCAAAGCCAAGGACAACACCTTTCCTAAAAGAGCAGGAGCATCTTAGCAAAGACAGCAGGGCCATACTATTTCTGACACTGCCTTGGTGCTTAAGCAAGGGGGAGACTGTGAACCTTCCCAGGGCCTTAAAGTAGCTTCTAGTGTCCTGGAAGGGACCTGCCAACGGCCTGATTCTAGAAATCACCTTAGTATCCCGAGTCCAGTGCTTGCTCTATCTCCCATGCTCCCTAGCTTCAAGGAGAAAGGTAGGATTTGAGGGCAAAAGAAGAAAAGAGGTCTTAAGGAAAGAGACAACATAATAACATTAACATGTACTGACTTCTTCCTAGATACCAGTATCACTTCCCATGTTGAATATGAATGTATGTATGTATGTACATATGTATGTATGTGTGAATATATGGACATACTCAAGCAAGTGATATTCACAGAAAAATGACAGATGAGTATTCTCTCCAGGTTAGGGAAAAATCTCTCTAGGGAAGACACTGTGACCTGAAAATCTATTGGGGAGTTTCATGAACAAGAGTAAAGGGGTTGCTATTTTTATTCTAAGTGCAATCATAAGCTGTTGAAAAGTTTTAGGTTGAGGGAAGACCAGATTTCATTCTCATTGCTAAAGGATTAACTCAGGGCATCATGCAGTTAATGGAAGTCAGAGGGCAGAAATAGAGACAGAGTAGCTAGTTCAGATATTCCACATAGAGGTCCAGGTATAACAGACAGGTATAACAGACAGGACCAGGATGGTAGCAGTGAAGACAGGAAATGGGAGAAATTATAGAGACAAATCTGAAGTTAAACAGATGGCCAAGTGGTTGTTGTACATGGATGGAGAGGGATGGTGAGATAAAGAGAAAGAAAAGATGACTCAGGTCTTTGTTTGGATAAACAAGACCAAGGTCATGGCACTAAATGACCTGTTTTATTCAAATTTATAAGCAGTTCCAGAGTTGTTTCACTTCCCAGGTATGAAAATTCTTCCCTTGACAGGCTCTTGATACCTTGATGATACCCAAGTACCCATCCTGATCACTTATCTGCAGGCCCTATACTTTTTTGGATCAGCCCTTGTTGCCAGAGTCAGATCTGAAGTCACTATGGACTGCCTTCTGTATACTGATCTCCCTTGCTTCATTCAAATGTATGGTTTTTATTCTAAGCCTGGACTCTTATTATTCCTATCTGTTCCATCGGTTACATCCTGTAACCAATGCTACTTCATTCTCCAAAGTCCCTTAGCGTCCCCCCTCCCCATGTTAGAAAAGAGGAAATGGAAATCAAAACTACCTTAAGAATCTATCTCACTCCAATCAGAATGATTAATGCCAAGAAAACATAATAGCACATGATAGGGTGGAGGCAGGCAGGAACTCATAAACATTATTGGTGGAAATGTCTAGTCATTATGGAAATGAGAGATGGAGGGTCTTTTATTTTAAAAGAAGACCTAGATATTTTATTTGTGACAAGGAATCTAAGTCAACATACAGACACCTGAACATTATCTTTAAAGCAGTGTGATTCAGTGTTACTCACAATAGCCAAGCTATCCAATGGGTCTAGATACCTGTAGGTGGACATAGTGGTGCATACCTTTAATTCTAGTACTCAGGAAACTGAACCAGGAGGATCTTGAGTTCAAGGCTGGCGTGGCCTATATAGAAAGACCCTGTCACAAAAAGTAAAATTCTGGACAAAAAAGAAGGAAGAAACAAGGTTATAAGGAGAAAAATGAATGTAGGCTCAACCTCCAGAACCATGGAAAAAGCTGCCCATAGATGCTATAGTCTTGGCTACCCAGCATGAAGAAAGTGGGGAAGAAATTCCCTCAATGTGCTGTTTCTCTCTTTGTTTTCCAGCCAGTGCACTCTGAATCTAATCTGAACAAGGGAGTCTGAATCTAACCAGGAACAACGGAGTTCAGGTGATGTGGTCTCTGCAATATGCAGGGAAGCTTCGGGAAAAAGTGTACCGTGGATAACACCAGCACCCAGAGAAAAACCAAGGCCTACAAACTCTCTCAATTCCACCAACTTCCTCCCACTTTAATCTGCCTGTAGAAGTACTGAACTCTTCAGAAAGCTTCCCAATTTCCATAATGATACACCTAGACTTCCAGCTAAGAGTTTGGCCAAGACAGAAGCTTCTGCTCTATCAAGTACTTTAACAGCTACAGTGAAAGTACTCAGAAAAGTTTCACTGAAAGATGGAAAAACCTTACAATTTGAATAATTGAAAAGCTTTAATGCCACCCCAGGATACATTATTGAGAATGGATGGGCAATTGCCCAGAAAGGATCTTTGTAACAGAAACCATATCCAGTCCAGGACGTGGTACGAAAGAAGATATTGATTTATTTTAAATTGCCTGCTATTAACACTACCATGGTTTTAAAGTTCTGGCTTCCAGAGTTTGTTCATGCCAAAACCCCATTAGGATGGAGGGTAAGGGATATAAAGCAGAGAGAGATAGGTTTGAATACAGAATTAACACTTAAATCTAAGAGTTAGACCATACCCAAAGAATATGCAATGCCAGAACGTGATGACCTCACTATACCTCACTAGAACTACACTGTAACCTATACACTATACACTACACAACCTATACATTATAACTTAGTTCAGCAAATATTAATAAATGAAGGTCACCCCACGTCTGTCATGGTACACATCACTTAGGATACGACTATAATTAAGTTAGAATTCCTTAGGATGCTCACTGCCTGGTAGTGGAGAAAGATATAGACCACTCCACATAAAGAGCTACATATCAAGAGAAGTTAACACTGTAATTCTAAATCTCTGCTTTACTATTATACATATTATATATACATAATAATGTATATATATGCATACACATTTGGAATTCTTAAAATGTGACAGAACTGTCTCTTTTTTGCTTTTTGCCTTAAAGTCGAATTTACTTAAAATTAATGTAACTCTGTTACCATTTGGTTGATGTTCGCATGCCATAGTGGTTTTTCATTCTTATTGTTGTCTAATCTATATTCCTATGTTTTAGATTGCTTTTGAAAAGTCTACAGCCAAGACATTTTAAAAATTACAATCCAAATAATTGGACATGAGAGAATTATGTTTATGTAAATAGTTGTATGTGATTAAAGTACTCCACCACCACTACCACCACCACCACCACACACACAGGCAAGCAGTCAAAGAAAGCCAAGGCTCTCCAGCAAAAGTATGCCTAGATTTTTAAGTAAGAATAGAAAGATCAATAGGTAAAGCAAAGTGAACAAGGCGGTGATAGAGAGGGAGAAGATAAATACAGAGACAGATAGCTGGAACAGTGTCCCTGAGTGGAAGGGGATGAAATATGGCGCAGAAATAAAAGCAATGGCTGTAGCCAAGAGCATAGAAAAATCAATGATGGCAACCAGTGAGAGAAAAAGTGTTCATATGCCAATAGGTATAGTGATGTTTAGAGAAAATCTGATGTGACTCCCTTCTAATAGAGGCCATTCTCTCGGTCAAGTAAAAACCAAAAATACTGATAGTGACAGAGGTGAGGCTACTGAAGGAAAAGTATGAATAACAGTCTGGAAGTAAATGGGAAAATGAATGGAAAGGGGTCATATAATATGATAGGATGGTTTCCCAGTAGCAATAAGGCCTAATTATAGCTCATAGTCATGGATTCAGAAATTTTTTAATGAGACAATATGACTGTGTGCTTGTCTCAGTCTTAAATCTGCATCTGCTTGATGCAGATGCCAAACTAGTACTAAAACATTCTCTTCTACATTCTGAAAGTAGTCACCGAAACTTCCAGTGACAGCTGGACTATCACTGCTAACACCCCATGTGGGGGTTGCAGGAATGGCCCAGTTAGTAGACAACTAACCAATGAGTTAAAAGCAGCAGATACCAAGTTTGAGTCTTGGTTGCAGATCTAAAAAGTAAAAAAAAAACTCCATGCTACCTTTAAATAGACATGATTGAGAAAGTGTTTCTCTATGTTGAGTTGACATTTATTTCTATTGCTTCTGCCTGCATTTGAACCTGAGGTTCTGTTTCTGGTGTTTATTGCTTATGTTGCCATATTTCCTTCATCCTGCGCATCCAAAAGTTATCCAGAAATGTGACAATGAATCCAATGGTTGATGTTGTGAGAAACAAAACTCCTACATCAGGCAGATAGAAATGCAAAATGTGAACAAAGGAGAGGCAACAATGCTTGATAAGAAATGTACTCATTACCTTGCTCATGTAATTGTAACCCCTCTGTACAGTATTTTCACAATAAAAAAATTTTAAAAAAGAAATGCAAAATGTAAAACACTTGCTAGTTATCTTTTGGCTATACAAACCCATTCCCAGAAAGGATAAAAAGTAATATCACATGTGACAAAATTAAGATGATCACTGATTGTGTCCATTTTCATTTCACCTAAAGAAGTAAAATGAATATTTTATAAAATTTGGGTCTAAATATAATTATCATAGTGTTTTGTGATAATCAAATCTAGAAACTACTTGTATGCATACAT
This sequence comes from Dipodomys spectabilis, assembly GCF_019054845.1. NCBI lineage: Eukaryota > Metazoa > Chordata > Mammalia > Rodentia > Heteromyidae > Dipodomys > Dipodomys spectabilis. The sequence goes on from NW_024870822.1 coordinate 19,388,482, forward strand.
AGTATTGATTAAATAAATTTTGGTAGATTAACTTAATGTGATGTGAAATAGAAAAATCTACACTGAAAATGTAGATTTCAAAGAAGTAATTTTGGTGTGGTACATTTTGTTATTCAAATATAAAAGAAAAAAATCACCAAACTATTTCTCTCAAAATGCTTTCTGCAAGTCTCAATCTGCTGCTAAGATATTTTAATTTTTTAATAATTGTTTATTTGATGCACTTTCATGCATTGATGAACACCTAAGTTGATTCCATAATGTAGATATTGGGAATAGTAGTTCAACAAATATGGGAAAACAAATAGCTCTTGAACACACCGATTTCATTTCTTTTGAGCATTTGGTAGCTTTATTTTTAATTTTTTAGAAGCCTTCATTATTTCCCATAATGGATGCAGAAATTTACATTCTACCCAACAATTACACCAAACTATTAAGGGTAGATTCTCTAGATGGTGGAATACCTAAGAAATCCACTCTTTTGGCTTTCTTAAATTTTTCTACATTTTTATACTTCTACCACAATGTATTGCTTTATAGTTAGAAAAACAAATCTTTTACTAAAAACAAACAACAATAACAAATCCCTTTACCAACCCTTCAACCTTCAGCTTAATACTTATTCCTTCACTAAACCTTTTTTTATTTTCCCCTCAGGGTTTTCCTTTACTCTCCTCTCTCCCCAACCTCTTCTTTTCCCTAATAATCCTTTTTTTCTACTTTTCCACACATGATAGAAAACGTGTCATTCTTTTCTTTTTGAGTCTGGCTTATTATGTTTAGCATAATGATCTCTAGTTCTGTCCACTTGACCCACAAAGGACATACCTTTGTTCTTTTACATTGCTTAATGTGGTGTATAAACACCACATTTTCTTTATCCACTCATATTTGATGGGTACCTAGGTTGATTCCATAACTTGGCTATTGTAAATAATTCCACAATAAACATAGTCATTTGGCATCTCTAATTCATAGTGCCTTAAAATTTCTTTAGATGAATACTGAAAAGTGGCATAGCTGGATCATATACTGGTTCCATTTTGAGTCTTCTAAGAACACCCATGCTGATATCCACAGTGGTTAAACTAATTTCCATTTCCACCAATAATAAGAAACTTTCTTTTTGTCTTTGCTCATCCCCCAACGTCAATCATGAGGTCTGTAAGATTTCTCTGAGTTCATACAGTAATTTGAAATAATAAGTCTTAAGAAAGACAAACAGGAAGAAGAGGAATATTGTGTTAAAATACAGGAGTTCATTCATGCTCTTTATGCTCCACTATCTTTGCCCTAGCCTTTGTCCTTGGAGGGAAATCGAGACTAAAATATAAATGGATCTCACTGTGGCTGTCCCTTCTTTTTGTCAGACCCTGGGCATCTCAGCCAAGACCTTCCAGGTAAGCCTCCTCCTTTCCTAAGGATTACTATCGGCTCCAGCCCCCATCCTGAAATCCTGAGTGCTTTTGAGAAGAAACCGCCTCACCTCTGTGAGAAAGAGGCATCATTACCTCTAATATACAAACCAGAAAACCAAAGCTCTGGGACAAGGCAGACTTAAAAGTTGAATGTGGGAGACCTGCCTGGGAACCCTACAGGGAAAGGAAGCCTGGTAAAGCAAGCTGAAGCTCTGGTTGGTGCGCCATCTGGTGGAAAAAGAGCTGCCTAACAACCAACCAGACCGACTGGGGAAGGAAGATTTATTTGAAGGAGCTGCCAAGTCCCTGCACTTTTATTTCTTAAATCCTCACCGCACATCATTTTTAAATGCACTTAAACCTCACTTGCTTTTTATGCAGTTACATAGTATTTGAATTAAAGTAAACCAGAGGACATGTAACATTTAAACAAGTATGTATCTGTTTTACCATGTTCATATTTGGTAACCAATAAAAGAGGTTTCATAAGCTCAAACATTTTCATGAGTTCCTGAAGAACAGTTGAGAACTTGGTGATAAGAAGTCCACACACTTCTCTGAAGAGGAAAGAAGGATGGCCAATGGACACATGAAGAAATGCTCAACTTCTCTAGCCATAAAAGAAATGCAAATCAAAACAACATTGAGATACCACCTCACCCCAGTTAGAATGGCTAATAACAACAGATGTTGGAGGGGATGTGGACAGAAGGGAACCTTACTTCATTGTTGGTGGGAATGTAAACTTGTTCAACCACTTTGGAAAGTAGTATGGAGGTTCCTCAAAAGACTCCACATAGAGCTCCCCTATGACCCAGCAATCCCACTTTTGGGCATTTACCCAAATGATCACAAACAAGACCATACTTAAGCTACCAGCACAAGACTCCACATAGAGCTCCCCTATGACCCAGCAATCCCACTTTTGGGCATTTACCCAAATGATCACAAACAAGACCATACTTAAGCTACCAGCACAACTATGTTTATTGCAGCATTATTTACCATAGCTAAGATATGGAACCAACCCAGATGCCCCTCAGTAGATGAATGGATCAAGAAAATGTGGTATATATACACAATGGAATTCTATGCCTCCATCAGAAAGAATGACATTGCCCCATTTGTTAGGAAATGGAAAGACTTGGAAAAAATTATATTAAGTAAGCCAGGCCCAAAGAAACATAGGCCCCATGGTTTCCCTTATTTATAATAACTAGTATATGTCTGAGACAAGCAGAAAAGGTCAGATATGTTGATGTTAGGTAAAATGAACCGCAAGATAAGTATTCAAGTGTTTTTTTTTTTTTACTTTCATGCGATTGTTTCTAGCATATTTATAATATGATTTCTTTGTTGCTTTGTATGTCCCTCCCCATGATATAACCCCTGCTTTCACTGTATTTAATGTTGGTATAATTTGTGGAGGGGAAGGGAAAGAACAAATCGTTTAACTAGGGATACAGGTGGACCCATTGCAACAATGAGATGTACAAGTCGTTATGTCAAAAACGAACTTTACAACTTTGGGGGGAAGGCACGGGGTCGGGGGCTGGAGGGGAGATATGGGTTGGGGTGCGGGATATGGGAAGGGATAGGAAAGGGAAACAAAGGAGGAGGCAACAATGCTTGATAAGAAATGCTCTCATTATCTTGCCCATGTAATTGTAACTCCTCTGTATGGTATTTTAATAATAAAAATTTAAAAAAAGAAATCCACACACAAGCCTTGAACGTTGGTTTGTACCCTTCCTAGTAGATACCACTCAGGTTTCAATGAGACAGTAGGAGTAGAGACCAGCATTGTGACCACTATCTGTCTTAAAGGAAGGTCACACAGACTAGGTATTGCTTTAGGCACAGCCTGACTGGTCCATAGTGAGGCATGAATCATGCCCATGCCTTTCAGTCCATCCCCACTACAAATGCTGCTGGCCAAGGACAAGCGTACCATGGCTTTCCCTCTATATGAACCTCCATAGGTCTCTCTCTTGGTCACTCTCAAAACTCAGATGATATTGGCTAGAACTTTGACCCAAGTGGAACAATCAGAAAACACTGAGCAGACCATTTGGTTTCTATTACCATGAGCTCATGCTCAGGGCCCACATACTTCAACATTCCATTTCTATTCCAGAGAGATCATCATCAGCTAGCTTTATAGTGCTGAACCATTCCTGATGTCCCTGCTATCTTAGGTTCACCAAGCCAAACCTCTCTCTCAATATCTCAATAACACTTTCCTTAAAACAAGACCAAAAATGAGAGGAGCGGTTGCCCTCTGGCGATCTAGATTTTCTCTCCCCAGTTCTAGTTTCTAATCTGAGAAACAAGGTAGTTCCCAGGTAACTAGGACAGGAAACACAATTACCCTTCAGAAGAAACACTATCTCCTACAGAAAGGCTCTGGGTTTACTCTTTACTGTCACAGCTCTACAAGCAGAGAGCAATTCATAATATTTGTTTACTAAGAATTGAACTTTGCAAATTCCCCAACAGAAGACACACTAAAAGTATTTTTTTTTTCTTTTCTCCAGGAGCTTCAGGGATAGAGTTCTGTCTTTTTAGAGTTTTGGATCTGAGAGTTACCACTGGAGAATGATCAAATGGATGCTATAATGAAGGCAGGCTTATTCTCCAGAGCAATTCTAAGAGATACTTGTTGCAGCTGTCTACTGCCCTCACTCCAGGAGTGGCTTCTTCTCATGCGATTTTGCAAGCAGAGTAATCATCTGTAACTTGAGCCCTCACTGAGCTCTGAGGAGGGAGAGGTAGGGCTGAGTGAAGTGCAACTCTGCTGGATAGGAGCTCTAATTCTATTGAATTAAACCATACTTTTAGACAGAAGTAAGTGGAGACATTTTTACATAAAGGACTTACAAGTAATCTAACTCCTGTGTGTAATACAAATAGTGAAAAATCAGAAAAGAAATAGTACCCCTGAGTCGGTTCTTACTGGCCTCTTAAGTATTCTACTGTCTTTCAAAAAGCTAGATGAACTGATTTGGATGATTTAAGCTTTAACAATGAATGTTTGAGGAGACAGTTATGTTTAACCTGATTTAAACATAAAATATATAAATGTATTAAAACATCACATGGTACAACTTTTATATTTATATATATATCAGTTTAAAATAAATGTAAATTAAAACTTAACAAGTAAATACACTGCTCCCAGCTTGCCTTTTCCTCTTGTCTCTAGAATTACCAGATCTTTTGTATATTATCCTGATCACAAACACGTACTATTCAAATTCCAATGATTCATATACCAGGCAATTTTGCATAGATCTCAGTTATAGATCACTTTAAGCCTCTTGGGTGTATCTGAACTTCATGTAACTCTAGTGACTATTGTCCCTTTTTGAATACAGCAGGTATATGTAAGATTAAACTCTTTTCCAGTTAGTGCCCTGACCTCTGAACTCCCATTGGAGAATTTCCTATGGTATAAAACCTTGATGGTTATGTATGAGTCAAGCGGAAAAAGTCAGATAATGTGATGTCAGGAAAATGAACCCTTAGATATGTATTTTAATGTTTTTTTATTTCATGCATGTGTTTCTAACGCATTTGTAAGATTATCTCTTTGTTGCTTTGTATGTCCCTCCCCCACAGTATAACCCCTGCTTTCACTATATTTGATGTCAGTATAACTTGTGGAGGAGATGGGGAAAGACCAGTTGTTTAAGGATACAGGTGGACCCATGCAACAATGAGAAGTACAAGTTGTCATGTCCAAAACGAGCTTTACAACGTCGGTGCGGGGAGGGGGGGGAGGGGAAGGATTGGGATTGGGGGGTAGGGGGGAGGCTGGGAAGGGATGTGAAGGGTAAACCAAAGAAGGAGGCTGCAATGCTTGGTAAGAAATGTACGCATTATCCTGCCCATGTAATTGTAACCCCTCTGTACAGTATGTTCACAAATAAAATTAAATTAAATTTAAAAAAAAAACCTTGATGGTAGATAGTTTATGCTTCTCATGACAAAAGCTAAACGGACTGGACATGCTTTCTGCTTTCTCCCTCACTATGCACAGTGAGGACATAGTTACAGATGTAGGCTCAGCTCTCTAAAATCTTCAACAAATTACCCATTGATGAAGAAAACTAGAGGTTGTATTCATTAAAGTGCCAACATCATATTCACTTCTTCTAAATAATGTCAGTAACTTGCTACATTCTAAAATAAATCCTACTGAGATATTAATAAAATTTTCATTAAATTCATGCAGGGTATATGTGACTTGAAGGTTAGCAAGACCCTTTTTCAAAATGCATATTTCTTTCTGAAGAACATAGAAAAACAAGCTTTTATTAAATGAGCAGAATCTAGAGATTGTGAAATAATATTAAAGGGTCTTCTGTTTGTAATAAGACCCAGGAAGAAAAACAAATGTTAATAGATAAAGCTTTCATAACTAAAAATGGCAGGGAAACTTAGCTTATGTATATTTGATAAGTTCAGAAAAACTAAGTCAGAAAAAATTCAAATAAAATCATACTCAGCCACATGATTAAAAGTAAAAATACAAAGCTAAAAGGAAAAATTTTGTAGGCAGAGGAAAATCAATGTATTTCATAGAGAGAAACAAATATTCACATGAATCAAAAATTCTGCTAAGAAACTCTAGATACCAGAAGAAAGTGGAATAGTACCTTTAAAATTCTAAAAGGAAAATGAATGTATAATCTTTGCAAACAAAAGCACAGTAAGAATTCTGAAAACAGTGGAATAAGGGGCTCCAACAATTTTCTCCCTTACCAAATCAATGAGAGGAGCAACAAAAACTGTCTAAATCTTTTTTAAAATGTTAGCAATTAACCAAGGGCTTACAGCAATCAGGAAGCATTTATTAAAGAAAGACAACTAAATTGAGGGAAGGAGTAACAAGGTTGACAAGAAATATATTTATTACCTTACTTATGTAACTGAAATCCCTATGTACATCACCTTGACAATAAAAAAAGAAAGAAAGAAAACTAAACTTAGAAGAACAGTGAGTTTTTGTGGCATTTTGTATGGAGTCCTATCCACATGCCCTGCTTTCCACCTCTCTGGTAGCTTTGGAAACTCACAGTCCACCAGTAAGGTAAAAACTAGCAACCTAGCTTCTGGGAAGAGAACAAATCTAGACCTCCATCAAAGGCTCATTCTTAGGAAACTGCTATTATTTAATCTCTCTTTTCATTTTCTGTAAGACTCCTTTTGCAATGCTGTCTTTGATCTCACATGGTGCTTTCCCAGCATGAAGATCTGTTCCTCCAGTGGTGTTTGCTGAAAACAATTGCAGGTATTTATTTAACTTCACAAATTCCTACCCTGGCACTTGACATATAGAGTAAACAATGAATCAACCAAAAAGATCCAAAGGTAAAACTGGGAAGTATCAATGAGTCTTGAAATTTTTCAAAGCATTTAAGGAAGTCTAGAAGTGACCTTGCATAGAAGTGACCCTAACTTCTCTGGAAAACCTGAGAAGGCCCTGAACTCTCCTCTAAGCAAGCAGATAATGAAGGGTAAGACAGAATTGCCCACTGTTTGGCTAAGTGTTGAAGATATGTCTCAATATGTACACAAAACCCATTAGAAAAGTTGAGAGAAATATTGATTCCAGATATTAATATTATATATCTACATTCCCAGTTATTACCTATTACTAATCTGACTAAGAAGACATACACGAGAAAGTCACTGAGCAAATGAGCAACAATTACATATCTTGGGGCTGAGGAGATGAGGGAATCTGATTTAGCATTATTACTTTATGACATCTAAATTGTCTAGTTTTCAACAATAACAACAAAACTTGGTGTGCAAATGGACAAAAACAATTACAAGTCTATAAGGAGGAATGTAGATATATAGGAACAAAGTTTTTGCATACTATTGAAAATAAATTCACATTAATCTGAAGTACGGTGCTATAAGTTATCAATCATAATCCTCAGGTAACCACAGGAATATATGCAATAAAATAATAAGTCAGAGAATTAAAATGGTATGCTAGAAAAGTATCTATGTAATTTTAATAAAAGATAATAAAGGAAGACAGGAACAAAATGCCATGACACATATGGAATATTATAGTAAAATGGCAAGCACAAGGTTATTTTACTAATTCTGTTAAATGCAAGCAGATTAAATTCTCTGAATTAAAACACAAGTCTTAAAAGAATAGATAAAAACACATTATCCAGTTGGGTGCCAATGGCCTAAGCCTATAATCCTAGATACTCAAGAGGTTGATATCTGAGGATCAAGGTTCAAAGCCAGCCTAGGCAGAAAAGCCCATGAGATTCTTCTCTCCAATAAATTGCCAAAAAGCTGGAAATAGAGCTATGGCTCAAGTAGTAGAGTACTAGTCGTAAGCACAAAATCCCAGAGACAGTGCCCAGGACCTGAATACAAAACCCAGCATCAGCACAAAAACAAACAAATGAACAAAAAATATATTACCTAATGATATGCTGCTCTTTACTAGACACATGTTTGATTCAAAGACTCAGCATAAGGGCTGGGAAGTTGGCTCAGTGGTAGAGCGCTTGCCTTGCATGCCTGAGGCCCTGGATTCGATTCCTCTGCACCATATAAGCAAAAAGAAAAAAGCAGGAAGTAGGGCTGTGGCTAAAGTGGTAGAGCGCTAGCCTTGAGCTGAAGAGCTGAGGGACAGCACTCAAGCCCAGAGTTCAGGCCCCACGACCGGACCCAAAAAAAAATATATATAAAAAGACTCAGCATAGAAGTCAAAAGCTTGAAATATACATGCCATTCAGGCAGCAAAAGAGAGAATGGAACAATTATAACTATTCAGGCAAAAGAGCCTTAATAAAAATTATTGGTAGTTGGGCATTTACCCAAAAGATCAAAAACAAGGCCATACTAAAGCTACCAGCACAACTATGTATGTCGTAACATTATTCTCCATAGCTAAGATATGGAACCAACCCAGATCCCCCTCAGTAGAATAATGAATCAAGAAAATGTGATGTAAATATATATAGAGAGAGATAGATATAGATAGATAGATAGATAATAGATAGATAGATAGAGATAGATAGATGTGTGTGTATATATGTATATATATATATATGTATACACACATCTATACATCTATCTATCTATCTATCTATCTATCTATCTATATATATATATATATATATATATATGAATTCTGTGCCTCCATCAGAAAGAATGACACCGCCCCATTTGTTAGGAAATGGAAAGACTTGGAAAAATTATATTAAGTGAAGTAAGCCATGCCCAAAGAGACATAGGTTCCCTGGTTCCCCTTATCTGCAATAACTAGTACATGAGTAGGACAAGCAGAAAAGGTCAAAAGCTATGTACATATGACCAGATAAGATGATGCCAAGCAAAATGAACCCTAAGATAGGTACACAAGAGGTTTTATCTTTGTCACCATTGTTTTTAATATACTTACAATGTACTATATGATTTGTTTGTTTCTCTTGTATGTTCTCCCCCCATGGTATAACCCCTGTTTTCAATGTATTTGATTCTGGTCTTGTGTGTACATCTGTACATACCTGAATCTTGTATGTACATTTTTCTAATTTGGGGAGTGGAAGGGAAATAACAAAATGCTGAAATAAGGATAGAGGTTGACCCATTGTAACACTGAGATGTGCAAGACACTGTTGAAAACAAACTTTACAACTTTGTGGGGGGAGAGGGATTAGGGAGATGGGGAGGGAAAGGATGATAGGTGAAAAACAAAGGAGAGGGTAACAATGCTCCATAGGAAACGAACTCATAACCTTACTCATGTAACTGTAACCCCTTTGTACAGCATCTTTACAATAAAAATATACTAAAAATTATTGGCAGAGACAAAGAATAATATTTTATAACACAAAGAGGGTCAGTGTACCAGACGTATCCATTAATTGCAAACATACACATACTTTAAAACATATAGTACAAAAAAATGCCTCCAGAATTGAAGGAAATGTAGTCAATTCAACAATAATAGAGATTCAATTCCCAGTTTTCAGTAAATGAGAGATACAAGAAAAAATATCAACAAGGAAATAGCAGACTTGGACAATATTATGAATCAGATAAATAAGTTTAATGAACTCCTCCCAACAATGTCAGACTACATACCTATCTCGGGCAGGCATGATGTATCCTCTAGGATAGGACATCTAGCATGATTAAAAAAACGTATTAATAAACATAAAATGATTGAAATTATACAGGGTATATCCACTGACCCCAATGGAATTAAATTAGTAACATTAGTCCAAGGAAATTTGAAGATTCATAAATAGGTAGAAATTAAACAATGCAACCTTATATAACCAAAATATGAAGTCACAACAGATACTAAAACTTTCAGAAAAAATAAAATAAAAACAATCTAACAAATAAATTGTGTCAAATATATGAGACAAGGGAAAGTAGTAGCTTCGGATGACCAGAGGCTGGAAAGGATGCTGGAATAATTGGGCATCTACACCTCCCACCTCATACAAAAATTAATTTACAATGGTTTGTATGCCTAAATGTAAAACTGTTAAGTTATAAACCATTTGTGAGAAACTATAAAGTTCATATGACTTTAGGATCTGGGGTTAGACAAATATATGAAGCCAAAGCACAATTTATAAAAGAATAAAATACTAAATTGGGCTTCATCAAAACTTAACTCTTCCTCTACAAAAGATGTTGCTAAGAATATAAGAGAGAGAATCCATAAGTGGGGAGAAAAATTTGTATTGGCATAGTTAATGACAATCTTGCGCCTGAAACATAAAAGGAACACTCAAAAACCCTGTAGAACACCTTCCTCAAAGGCATATGACCTGAGTTCAAACCCCAGCACCAAACACACACACACACACACACACACACACTCAAAAGCTGTTTGAAAACATATTTTAATTAAAAAAAACAAATAGCAACTATGCACTGGCAAAGATATTCAAAATCTTTAGTCATCAGACAAATGCAAATTAAGACCACAACTAGAAGTTGCTGACCTCTGACCTTGGCTGCACCAGCCTTCCTCAATCTTCATGCACCTGTCTTCTTCATGCGTCTTCTCTGTATGTCCTTTATAAGGATACAGTATAGGATTTATAAACCACAGTGACAACCCATGATGATCTCAGTTTAAGACCCTTAATTACGTTGGCAAAGACCTTTTTTTTTCAAATAAGGTAATATTAATAAATTCCAGTGATTAGAACATGGGGGTATTTTGGGGGGGGGTCCCATTCAGCCCACCTCATTCATCATCACACAAAATGTGCTCATTCATGTTTATAGTATCTCTACTAATAAATGTTTAAAAAAAAAGCCAACAGACAACCCAAGTATCTTTCAATGAATAAATGGATAAACCAACTGTATGTAGTTCTCCCTACAAGGCAATACTATTACACAATGCAAAGAAACAAACTGCTGATACATGGAACAATGTGGGTAAATCTCACATTCATTATGCTAATGAAAAGAAGCCAGAATCAAAATGACATGCTAATTCCATTTACCTAACATTCCAGGGAACTCAAAACCATAGAGACAGATAATTGGAAAGTTCCTTAGCAAAGGCTAGGGAAGCACTTAACTACAAAGGGGAATCAGAGAGATTTGAGGGGTAGACTTGCTCCTATGTCTTCTTTTCGGTGGTGATATCATCCACAGATTTGTCAAAACCTATAGAACTCTGCACCAAAAAGAATAACCTTTTCAGTATACACATTTAAAATTATGTGCCTAAAACGAGATCCTGGGAATAGGACTCTGTGAACTATGTTCTTATTTTGTCAACTGTACCCCTCTTCAGACTCCACCTAAAGGAGACAAGGAACTGGTTTCTTCTACTTTCCATTTCTGATTCTGTCAGCATCATCTATATAGATAATGTACTCTATCAGTGGAGGTGTTTTTACTTCCTACTTTGGTTTTGTTTCTTCATACTCATAGGACATACTTGCTTGGAAATACCAACATCTCCAAGTTTTATTCTCAATGGTTTGAGAATCCTTCTCCCAATCTCAGTTCTAACGACCCCAGAATTTTCCTTTGTTTCACTAGCCTTGTGGGTGGCAGCTACCTCCTACAGTTACTACTTCCAAACCACCTCTTGTTCTCTTCTACCTTTCAGTATTAAATACCTACTTAGTCCATGCCTATGTCAAATTCTGTCAAAATACTGATACATTTTGTCTTCCTGACTACAACTTGAATGATTGAAAGTCAAAATCTCTCCCTTGCCTTACAAAGTCCTATATGATCTCTTCTTCCCATTTCACTAATTTCTCTTCCCTATCACTCACACTAGATCTGACACACAAGACATGCATGCTAAGCCTTGCTACAGTAATGCAGTCATCCGAATCCAGAATGTCGGAAAGTACCGGACATATGATCTAGTCTTGCCAACTAATAAACTGCAAGGAAGAAGAGGGAACTTTTTGAACCTCAAGACATCAAATAGAAGCAAAAAGATCTTATAGAGGCCCATATTTTATATATTTATATGTTTTAATAATTAGGAGAGTTGGACTCTGTATGAGTATGTGACATTAAAAAATTAAAAGATCAAGATAACCAGGCACCTGGCTCATGTCTGTAATCCTGACCATTCAGGAGGCTAAGATCTAAGGATCACAGATTGAATCCAGTCCAGGAAAAAAAGCTAGTGAGACACTTATCTCCAATTAACCAGCAGAAAAACCAGAAGTGGAGCTGTGGCTTAAGTAGTAGAGCATCAGGCTTGAGAAAAAGTCAACAAGATCCCGAGACCCTGAGTTCAAGACACAGTACTGGCACAAAAGAAAAATAAAATTTTCTTTTCAGTAAATAGTATTTTGGTCATGTTTAGAGTCCTTCCCACTTAAAAATATGTGGAGAAATAATTTATGAGGGTACTGACATATTACATTGGGGATTGGGAAGTAGATGGTATGTAGATGGTAACAACTATTGACCATATTACTCTTGAAGCCAAGGCAGGGGTACAAAGAACTCAGTGTATAAAACCTAGGTGATTTGTATGTTTAAATTTTTCAAGTCTCCAAAATCTGAGTATCTACCATGTGGGGAAGGTAAGCAAAAGAAGTTCTCTTTGGAGAACTTCAAGAGCCATTACTGTAAAAGAGCCAGTGGTGATTTCACTTGTAAGCTCTGACAGGAACCCAGATCTGTCACGTGTCTACTGTGAATTGGACTTAATTTCTCCATGACTGTTTCCTCACATGTGAGGTGAATAATATCTACCCTGGCTTTACCATGAATATTAAATGAATTCACAGGTAGAAAGTACTGTCTTTGAACATCATCTGGCCCACAGTAAGAATTAAAATATTAATCATCAATATTATCATTATTATTATTACATAGAAAAAGGAATTGAAATGAATCACCACCATTGACTTGAAACGATTGTATCCAAAATATGTTTTTAATCTTGATGAAGTTCACAAATGGCACAATTTTGACACTTCCTTAAATTATACAATCATATTCTTCAACATCAAGGCACAGCATTACCATGACCATAAGTCTCCAGAGGCTACAAGAGGCAGTGATTTCATGTCCCTTTAAGGTTCAGCGGAGCTTCTATGAGCAACAGGATGGCTCTCAAAGAACCAGGTTACTACCAGATAAGCCAGTGGGAGATACCATCACATTTATTGGACATAGAATCAATATAAAATGATGCACAACAAATATGGAACTAGCTTATTTTACATTCAGTTTCATTCCTTTCAAGTGACCAAGGTGCATTTTTTCCCATTATCTATAAGGATGCAAACATGTGTATCTTCCTTGGGTTCTTCTTACCAAGTTGTTGTCAACACAAGTTAATAGAAGTGGTGAGTTCAACTTCATGCTGACCTGAGATAAAAGCAACAATTTTAACAAGAAAGAAGAGGAAGAAAAAATGAAAAGAAGGAAGAAGAGAAGGGTAAAGAAGAAGAGGAGGGAAAGAATAAGAAGTGAATAATCACAATTATCACTGAACAGAACACTAATTTATCTAGATGGCTGTTTTACCACATCACATTCATAAATTGAGAATATGAGGTATAAGGAAGCTTATAAGGTAAATAAAGATAATTCAACTGTTACTATTAATGTTAGTAGTGGAATGGTGGCAGCTTTGTACTCTGGATCTGTGAGCACTGACCAAAGGTAAAGTCTTTTCTGAAAGTGACTTATTCATGAGAAGTAACCCTCAGTAAGACTTACCAGCTCCTCCCCTTTTCAACCCAGCAAATATACACTTTATGTCTTTTCTCAGAAAAAAAAATGCACTGCTTCAGGAGGAATAGAATTAGAGAGAAGGGCCCTAAAGACCCTACCAGGGTCAGTGAATTACAAAATATGGATTTCAACCTCCAAAATCCTTCCTGTCCCCACTCTTAGTACAAGGCAGTCACCTTCTTCCTGGAGTCGTGAGGTGCTCAGGCCTGAAGTTCCCTGCGGCGACGGCGGCGGCCAAAGGCTTTGGAGCCTACATTGGTGGGCACGAAGTTGTCCTTCACCACACCCCCTGATCTGCTCAGCAAGCCTGCCAGTCGGTGGGTCACACAGGTGGCAGTGTTGCAGGCTCTCTTATGGGCAGTGATGCTGATTTTCAGAACAGAGAAAGAAAACAAGGCATGACAGTGAGGATGGTGGGGATGAGCCTGCCCCCCACGGTACTTCCGCACACCACTTAACAATCAGTGATTCTCCAAAGTGCAATTACCAGAGCTTTGGGGGAAATGGACTGGCAGCCTTTACTAAGATCTCTGCCCAAAACGATCAAAAGTGTGGGGATGTATGTGTGTGCGTGCACACACACACACACACACACACACACACACACACACACACACATACACACAAACACAAAGGTCTTATCTGGAAGAAGCTCATAGAAAAGGGTTTGCCATATGCTATCCCAAAAGTGCTTACCTGCTCCTTAGCTATCTGTTCTTGCTGTTTGAATTGGATCATAGAGATGGCCTCCAGAACCCTGTATCCAGCTTCCCTGCAGCCTAAGGCTTCCTCTTTCTAAGCATAGTACTAGACACTCATAAGCCTGGCTCATGGACCAAAACCAGGTCCACCAGGCTCAGGGCCTTTTAGAAAAATATATTTATAAAATGGGAAGCATGAAGGATATGTTGATTCTAGAAGCAGTGATTAGACAACTCTGTTGTAAAAGCCTATGAGGGATTCATTGAATTCCCCCAGTTTCTCATCTCTGATCTATGACTTCTCTCTCCCTTTCCATCCAGAGGTTCTGAACCTTCTCAGTCATAGACAAAGCTATGCAATCAGAGAGGAATATGCATCAAGTTCACAATTAGGAATAAGAAAGGAAACCAAGAAGGAGTGGGAGAAGATCAGGTAGCATCCTGAGACCAAAAGTGAGAGAAGTGGTGTGTCTGCAAACTTCTTGCTATATCTCATTTCCTGCATGTTGTTTCAAGACTGAAGCTGATGCCAGAGAAGCTATGAAAGTTGTTCAGGTACCGCAGACATAGGCCAGCACACAAGTACCCACATTCTCACACTGCTTAGATCTTGGATCTGTCCAAGCTGCAGGGAAAAGACATGCCAGATAGTGCCATGCTGTTCTCAGCAGCACAAGGTTAGGCCAGGCAGGGGGATTTCAAGCTGAGGCATGAAGAACAGGAAGGCAGCTCATAGCTCTACTATGGGGAGGATTCAGTGTGCTCTATGCTTGACAGGGGACTTCTCAGGGTAGATGCAGGTCCCCACATGCCTCCACCTAGGTAGTGCTGGGATGAGGCTAGGGCTGGTCTCATTCTAGGCTCAGGGCACACAGGGAGGTAGAGCTGTGGAAGGGTGCCCTCCCTGACCTAGGGACAACATGCACAGCTCTGCAGAGTCCCGGACCTATCACAGTCACTGCTCTACCATGTCCTACTACCTTAAAAATTAAAGCAAAACTGGGTGGGCACCAGTGGCTCATACCTGTAATCCTAGCTACTCAGGAGACTGAGATCTGAGGATTGCAGTTACAAGCAAGCCAGGGAATAGAAGTCCCCATGAGACTTTTATTTCCAATTAACCACTCAAAAACCGGAAGTGGCACTATGGCTCAAGTGGTAGAGCACTAGCCTTGAGCACACAGAGGCTCCAGGACAGTGCCCAGGCCCTGATTTCAAACCCCGCCACTGACAAAAAATTAAATCAAAGGCTCCTTGCAGGGGTGAAAAAAATTATAGATGAAATTTCTAAAACCTCCTGAGATATCAAATCCAGCTTCTGTCTTTATACTTACCAGTCCTAATTTATAATTCATTCAGTGAAAGGATGTTTCCCCAGCATTTCAAGACCAACTCCCAGACTAAGTGAATACTCTTCCATCTCCTTTCCCAATAATTTTCAGAAGTGAGTGATATTAAGGAATCTAACCAGAGTCCCTCTAGCTGCATCAAAACTGTGTTTTCCAAGGAGACTGACAATAGCTGGGACCCAGATCCTGATGAACAAGGTCAGCCTTTGGACTCTTGACTAATAATGTTTCTGCCCTACTTCTCTGGATGAGTCCTCCAGGACATATCAAAATAGGGTGAGAAGACTTACCTGGAGTCTTCTGCTTCCTGTTCTAACATCTGCTCCTGTTCCTGCTCCAGTTCCCTTGCCTTCATCTGCACATAGTCCTGCACCAGTTCAGCCAGTAGGAGGCGTGCATCCTCCTCATTAAGGGTAGACAGGTCTGGGCTATTCTCTAAAACAGATCTGCAGAGGGGAAACAGACCAGACCCAGTGTGGGCTTTGAGCCACTCCCTGCTCCCTCCCCTCCCTCAGGATAAGCAGCCAAGCTTGCTGGTGTCTGTTTCTACCACAGGGGATGTGGTTTTCTAGATCCCAGTAGACAGGGCACAAAACCAGTGTCCACCTGAGGGCACTGATTTACCAAAGCCAAGTGTAACTCCAGAGCCACAGAGTTGTCTGTGGAAGGAGAGCAGAAGAAGAGTAAGCTTCTGGCTTCAGACTGTCTCACCTGAAATGTGCTGCCTGAAGGTTGCCAGTCTGGCATAAGACCAAGATGCTGAGAGCCAGCAAGGGAAAGAACTTCCGGAAGCCCATGTTGTTTCTCTGTAAAAGGAGAATGACATTACCATAGCATCAAGACCACAGACCTAGGTCCTAATCCTGCTTCTGCCTTAGTTGCCATGTTACTTCACCTCTTGGCACATCCATTACTTTATTTGCCAAGAGGGCTGCTATGAATCCCAAAAGATATATTGTAGCAAAAGGCATGGTAGAACAAGGAGATGAGTAGAATTAGGGTTTCCTCTGTGGTAGAACAGGGAAAAGTCACAACAGACACACACCTTTTTTTTCACAACCCACCCTGCTGTAGATTTGTTCCCCTAATTGCTGGTCTTTTTAATGACTGAACATCCTAGGACCACCTTCTCTGCTGGTGGTATGGGGTAGGGGAGAAGTGAGGGGTACATTGAAAAAGAGAGCTAATCTTTCCATCTGTGGATTTGGGGGAAAATTTAAGGTGCTAGTGATAGATGTCTCAGAACTGCAACAATGCAGCTTAGCAGAGGGTGCTGGTGCCCACACTTCACACAGTGACCAGTGAGTCCACTGTTCTGATTACAAACACTATTGCCATAGAACCGGACTGCTGTCCCTGGGATGCTCTCAGCCTGGAGCTGCCTCTGAGGAAAGCTCAGCTCTCCACTATCCTTGCAATGAACGTGATTCCTAGGAACACAGATGACTTGGGTCTCCCTACATGCCAACCACCCCCAAACAGGAGCCACAGGCACCTCTAGGTGAACTCACCCAGATCCCAGCATCATAAAGAGTCCTGGGCATGCCGGAGTTCCACTCTAGTTTGTTTGTTTTTTTTAATGCCAGCATAGCCCCAATAGCTGTCTCCTCATCCAAGAAAAGAGCTCCGACCCCCCAGATGTATAAGCGGAAATGGCATGGAGAAATAAACCAGAGGCAGGCAAGCAGGCAAATGGAGAAGTACAAATTGAGAGAGGCAGTTTGCAGGAGTGAGCAGAATGAGAAGCGCCTCACCTGGTGATGTGAATTTCAGGACTGTGTGAGTGGGCAGTGGCCAGTCCACGGAGAAAGAGCACAAGCCGCTGTGGGCGCCTTCTCCCAGCCCCGAGCTCTTATTCCAGCGCTATCGGGAAGGAGGGTCCCACCAGTGCGCTCCGCCAATCCAAAGTGGCCAGGACCGGCCAATCAGAGGACCGACCGAGCTCCGATTGCGTCATAGCTCACTCACTCTATAGGGATGCTCAGTGGAAAGGACTGTCCGCTCCCAGTATTTGCTTTGAGGTCATTTCTGAGGAGCAAGAAGAGAGTAGATTCTTTAAAAGGGGGGGGGGGGATGGAGGTGGGGCAAATTGGGGAAAGTTCGGCAGTTTTCGCAGTGCGAAGCTAGAGCTTTGTTCACCTCCTTAATGCCTGCATTCCAAAACGGCACCTCTACTCGCCCTGCCAGTGGAGAATCCTTCCAACCGGAAGGTCCAACAGTAGCCCTGGTTTCTAAATGAAACCTAGCAGAAATAACCAAGAAGGATGCGCGAGGGAGCAGGGAAGGGTCCTTGAAAAAAACAATCATCTCTGATCCCGGATTCCACCTGAGATACCCCCCACTCCTAACCCAGTGCACTAAGGCTCAAGACTCTCGAAGAAGATGGCTTTGATTCCAAACCTCCTCTGCCTCAGAAGAGAACCAGAGAGAGGCTAAGCTGTCCCTGCCTGCACAGAAGGCTCCGCAACGTCCTCCCCCACTGCGTGTCTCCAAATTCCAGACCGTGGGTTCTGCATCCCTCACTCCAACCTAATGTTTGCCAAGCTGCGAGGCGAGGGCCGCCGCTCTTCTTCCCCTTTCTCCTACTGCTGCCCTGAAGCTGAAGCTCCTAAGAGCTAAAAGCTAAGTGCACCGAAGCCTAAGGCCCACCCCAGCCCCGCCTCCAGAGGAGCAAGTGGGGCTGCACTGGCAGCAGCCTGGGAGCCTGTAACTTTCACACATGCTTGCTCTGGGACCTGGACCCCAGCCACCTGCTCGGTCTTTCTGTCACACTCACACAGACATTCCCCAACACTCAGCGTTTTCTGGAATGCATTCGCCCTCACCAACCTCCTGCAAAAGGATAAGCCTGCATTAGGGAACAGGCTGGGGTCCCGAGTTGCACCCCACACATGCACACCACATTAACAAACACACATACACACAAAAGAACAGCATCTTTCTTTTTCCTTAATGCCAGTCCACCCTGTCCCCTCTCCTAGTTCCTGGGTTCAGAAAGATTCATCTCTGGCTCAAGGATCTGGGGAAGGTTGCAGGTGGCAGTGGTAAAGGGAACCCCCTAGCTTCTGGTGGGTCTGATCTTCAGAGTTTGATTGCTGCAGAAAACCTAAACCAGGGTGCAGTGCAGGTCAGGATCAAGAGGCTTAGCCAAAAGCTAAGGATGCACATGGCCAGTGCTCACAGTTTCTGTATGTCAGAAAGGATCACCATGTCTGTCTAGGTCCTCTGGGTTACTTTTTCCATGTCAGGAGTCAACTTATGGGGCAAGGATCATAAAGAATCATAACTCCAAATGACACCTCCACTTACTCCACCCTATCCCCAACAAAAGAACAGAAAGGAAGGAGGGAGGGAAAGAGGAAGGGAGGAAGGGAAGAAGAGATAGAAGAAAGAGGGAAAGAAAAGAGAGGGGGAGGAGAGAAGGAGAGGTAGGGAGGAGGGAAGGAAGTAAGAAGGGAGGGAGAGGGAGGATTGCCAGTAACTCCTGCCACTAGCCTGCAAATATGGTGTGCAGACAGCACCTAGGCAGGATGGATGGGCAGCAAAAGTTGCTACTTCCTGCAGGAAGGTGGCTGAGTTGTAGTGAGCAGGAAGCCAGACAGGAGGCCTCCCAGGACCTTTGTGATCTCATGCCAGGCACCATGGCTGCTCTCTAAAGGAGTCTTCCACATAATAATGAGGTCTCTCTACACCCAAATTGTTGGGTCCACTTTTGAATGCAATGAGGGTTACCTAAGTGGCCTATACTCAGGGACCTTTCTACCAAACCCTTATAAGAGAAGACACATTTATATCTCCTCTCTGGATTCTGGCCCCTGAGAGGGACTGCCTACCAGAAAGGCAATGTTGGGATGGGCTGCCGGCCTGTGGCACACTACTTCCCAGACCACCACCACTGTCCTTGAGATCTGGAAGAGCTGGTAGCCCCGCAGCTCCCCAGCCTCCAGTACTCCACATGACAAGAAGGTCCCACACCCAGAGTCCTAGCACTCCAGTCCCTTCTGAGTCATCAATGGAATGTGGAACTCAGAAAACAAGTGGGAAGCACAGGAGAGTCCCCTATTTAGCATCTTGAGAAGCCCCAAAATATTAAGTGGGAAGACCTTGGAACCTTGGGAACTGGAAGCTGGAAAACTAGCATGATCTCCAAAGACCAGATCTCTGACACTAGAACTTTTCTTAAGGCAGGTGTACCCTACTTTACAGACAAGTTAGGTGGCCAGGCATGCATTCTTAATGCAGGAAGAGTAGGCAGTAGTTTCTATATAGGCACCAACGCATCCTGGTGCTCTGGCAAGAATGGATATACCTGGTCGGGCCAGTTGGTTTATCTTCTTGGGTGCCAACGGGATGGGCTCTTTTAGTTCCTAACACCCAAAATTATTTGACCTAGTTTTCTTCTTCCGCAAATGTCTTTGAACAGCAGTTCATAGAGCATAGTGGGAGCACAGTAACTCAAGAAAAACTGAAGAATGAGGTGGTAAATAAATGGACCAACCATTAGAATAAATGGACAGGATCATTAGTCTAAATTGTAAATTTACAGCCAAAGTTGATCTGGACAGCAGACACAATTGAGATTATTAGGTGGAAAAGCTTATAGCTGATCCAGAGACATGCCTCTTTTTATTTATTTAAAGGAATCTCTGTTCTTGTGAAACTTTCTGGAAACCAGCACAAGGTAAGTACTTAGAGCTTCCCTCTAGAAATCCACCAGCTTGAAAAGCAAAACAAAGCCATTTCCCTAAGCCCATCCTGGTATTATATTAGTGAGTGGATGGGGAAAAAAGTCAATAAGATAATTTGCTTTCAAATTGAGAAAATTGCATCTTGGTTTCCTTGGAACTGAGCTTGAAGACATCTTCAATCAACCTAACTAGCATAAGGATTTACACAGAACAGTTTCCTAGGAAAATCTTTGACTTTTAAAGCGCCTTTTAAATATTTTGATGCTCATCTTATATATACTTTTAAATTGTGAATGTTATAGTCATAAATTTTTAGAGAGATGGGTTTCACTGCAGCTTTTGAAGTTTATGCAACTTACTATTTCTGATAAAATTCTTAGAGGAAATATTCCATATGAGAAAGCTTTATTCATTTGATATGTAATAATTTTGGACCTACTATATGCAGAGCCTTGATTTAGGTACTAGGAATTCACTGTAAATGAAAGAAAATCATGCTTTCTTGACAGATTTAACAAGAGTCCATATATATCTTCCTTTACCCCTCAAACAAAACACAACTTACCTTAAATTATCTCCTCTCACTATTGTAGTTACATGTTTGTCAAATAAGTATTCATAATTTACATTAAGTCAATATAAACATTATTCCTGAGTCATACAATGTATTTTATTTTTCTTTGAATATTTATATTTATTGTTAGAAATTATTTTCATTGGCCTATTTTTCTTTTTGCCTATGACTTGTTAATCCCTTTTACTTGGATCTCATCTGTTCTTTTCTGGTGATTTATTCCCTCATTTTGGTAGTGTTTCTTCATTATTATGTTACTGATAACTTTTCTGGGAAGAATTTTAGGTTAAAAATTATTTCCACTCTGATTTGTGAAAATATTCTTCACTCTCTTTTATTTCCAGAGCCCTGAGGGCCTTAAACTTGCTAGATAAACACTCTACTACTCCAGACCTTTTGGGTTTAATTTTTTTTTTCAGATAGTGTCCTGAGACTTTTCCTTAAGGCTAGCATTGGATAGAGATCCAATGGGTCTTGAGGGGAGACTGTTTTATTTATTATTATTCTGAGTCCTGAGGGACAATTCCTTTAGAAACAGTTGCAATCTGAATTTTCATGGATTTTAGTGCTGGGAAATCTCTTGCTTTGTTTCTTTAATAGTTCACTCCTCCTCCTGCTCATTCATACTTCTCCTATTTCTTCTTCCAATATCCCCCACCCCTTTCTGAGAAAGTTGTAAAAATTTTATGTTTTAAAAATTATTTTGATAATATTTTTCGTTTTAGAGAACTTTGAGTTTATTCTCTGAATGTTATTTTTATGTTCTCTTGGTTTTATCATGGCTATAGCATCTCTTAGCTCCCTGAAGCTATTAAATATAGGTTATTTGTTCTGTTTGTGCCTATTAGAAGTGAGTTTTGCATTTCTAGTTCTCCTTGATGTTCATTTGTATTTAAGTTTCCTTTTTAAATAGTGCCACACTGATAAGGCACCAATCTGAAGATAAAGATGGCAGAGTTGTCCATATTTAATCCTGAATAAAAAGTGATCAGATGAGAAGCGTATTTGTCATTTTACTGGGCAGAACCCTGAACTATCAGCAGCTGTAAGTCTTTTCTTTTAGATTCTTGTTCACTCTCAGAAAAGTCCTCAAGTCTCCAGAGGGTAGCACTAAATGGAGAGTGGAGTGAAGAATAAATTGATAAACCAGGAAAGATGTTGCAAGTCTATTATTCATTGTGAGAGTCCTCCACCCTTTTCTGGAACACAAAAGAAATTAAAAGAAAATCTAACTCTACCCCCTTGTAAAGGCTTGCAATCGCTTCTGCAGTCAGTTCATTCTGTAACTACTCATAGTCCCAAGCTTTTCTAGGGCACCGGCTTTTCCCCTTTTTTCTTTCTTACTGGGGTTTAAGGACTTCATGCTTGATAGGCAGTCTTATTGCTGAGCCCTACTTCTAGCTCTGGTTTTTTGCTATTATTTTTTTAGTTAGAGTCCAGCTTTCTCCTTAGGACCAGTTTTCATTTTGTCACAGAAAAGTGAACAGATCATCAAGAAATCAAGTGAAACATTCAGAGAAATAGGAGTAACTTTGTTGAAGTAGGGTTTATTTCATACTGGTCAGCCCAGAGGCGTTTCTCTCCAAAGTCTGAGCTCCTACTGTAAAAATTTACAGGAATTTAATAAAAGTTTAGGTTGGAAGGAGGAATGCAAGCTCAGACTGGTTACATAGGGTGGCTAGGCGAGGGTCCCATAGTTATGGGGCAGATATACAGGCTGCAGTTAAATTGCAGATTCTAGGAGGTTACACCATTCAGAGTTACAAGACAGTAGCCACAGTCTCTGAGAATTCACAATGTTCTGGAGTCATAAGATAGTGAAGGCCTTGGTTCCTGACCTTCCTGTAAATTGTTTTTAGGCTCACTTGACTATTTGAGAAGAAGTATTGAGAAGTTTTCTGCCCATCTGTCTTCAGACTTTCTAATCTCAGCCTCCTAAAATAACTAGGCTTATAGGTCCAAGTCTTTAGCAGCCAACTAGGCATTTGCTTCTAATATACTAGAAACATACATCTTCACACTCCTTTCCCTTCTGCCAAACAAGTAAGAAGACTGACCTAACAGGCAAGAAATGCACTCTTCACAAAGCCTTCAAATTAGACTCAATTCCTGGGCACTATATCTTAGCTGATTCTCAGTGTCCAGCATAAGCCACCTTCCTGGAGGCTGCTTTCCTCAAGAAATAGAGATGCCAACACAAGTCTGCAAAAGTCCCTTCTACCGAATATTTTTAGAGTTGCCTGTTCCTGCCAGAGAATGAACAAAGCTTAGTGGCCCAGACCCAAGCTGGTCACTCTGAGAAATGGACAGCCTCAGTAAGTGACGTCAGAAATTACTCAGGTTGGGTTCCTCTGAGATGATTAAAATTCTCTCTTGGATCAGACTCACAGACTCCAAATTGACTCTCTCTCTCTCTCTCTCTCTCTCTCTCTCTCTCTCTCTCTCTCTCTCTACATTGCTCCATACTGAAAAGGATATATATCTCCTAAGAACTTCCTTAAGAAACTAGCAAGAGTAATAATCATTTCCATTCAGTGCTCTCAATGAGAGGTTTTTGCTAGGGTAAATTCCCAGGAAATTGAACACATACCTTTTTAATGGTCATTATGAATGGACATCCTCTTAAAATGCAACACACTCTCTTCTTAACCTTCTCTGGATGACTCACAGCCATCATCAAAAGAACATCGGTCACAGGAGTGCTGTGTCCTGAGTAAGGCCCTAAGTTAGCCAGGCTGTTCACCTCCACACCTACTGACCCTCAACTTTCACGCTTCAGAGTTTCAGGACCATCACTTTTTAATGGTTCATGTCCTTCCCCACAGGATCTCAAGGCCATGTTTTTGAATTTTGGTATGTTTCTTCTAGTTACTATCAATGTATCACTTTCCAGCCCCAATCCCAGTCTACCTGAATTTTTACCCTCTGCTTCCATTGGCATCAGAAAAACAACAGAAGTATGTTCAGTAGAAGTAGTTGGAGCACACTAGAATTGAGAAAATATTTATCCTGTGGGTAAACCTAAAGACCTCTAATGACTTGGTCTATGATTGCCACTCTTTCCTATCTTTCCTAGCTCTCAACTGTAACCTATATAAAGGAGAGTTCTAGGTTGGTGAGTGTTTCTGTGATAACACTCAGTATTTCCATGATGCTATTGAACTTTAAGATACAATATAGGTTTAAAAGAACATCCTTTGTCTGAACGTGATGGTTCATGGCTATAGTCCCAGCTACATAGGAGGCATTACTAAGTAAAACCAGAATATAAGACCTATTTGAAAATTATCTAAAGCAATGAAAGGCTGTAAGTTTGACTCAAGTGGCAGAGTACCTGCCAAAAGTCCTGAATTCAAACTCCAGTGCTGCTGAAAGAAACAGACAGACACATATGGAGAGACAGACAGACAGACAGACAGATAGACAGACAGACGGATGGACGACGGACAGACATAGATAAGTAATAATACATTTTTTATCCACCAACTCCAGTCCATCATAAGTTGAGGTGTAGCTTCTCTAGATCCTAATGCCCTGGCACATCTAACCATCCTTCATAATCAACCTTCTCTAGCCAGAGAAAATAGCAAGGCAAGAAGTAATTGGTGCACCAACACACCTACAATTGCTACAGCTCATATAATTATACAAAGCATCTGCCACTACTGACCCTCTTTAGAATAAGTTTCCCATCCATAATATGTTGTAAGAGACGAGACACCAGTCTATGATAGGTTGATGTAACCTCATTGGCTGTTCTGGACTATTTTATGCTTAATCTCCTTTCCTGGTACATTGAGAAATTCCTTTAGTTGGCCCCTTGATTCTAGAGCCAGTTGTCTTTAGTACCCTTTGAGGCTTCAGTAGAAGCATGAATGACTTCTTTTCTCTTGCATCAATAAACCAAACCCATACAGAAGTCCTCAGTGCCAAGGAGAACAGGAAGGACATGTTGCCCAAGTCTTCTTAGAGTTGGATGGGTGGGAAATTCCCTATCCTAAACTTACTAGTTTTCATGAATCAAACTGTTATTTCCTATTGTTATTTTTCTCGATAGTTTGTATTTTAGAAGTTTTTCTTGATCTAAAAATTTCTGAGGAATCTACTATGTTTAATAATGAAGATAATCTACCAGACTTATTCATGTGGATAAGCATTTTCAGCTGTCTAATTTGGGTTATAATTAAATTATTATATGTACTCCTGAAAGGACATGAGCTATAACAGCATGACTATTAACAATTGCTTTAATTGTTAACATTTAATACTGCATATATCTGAGTCTTTAGTTGCATAAAAAAATGTCTAAGCCAATTTAAGCAGAACAGGAATTGTTACAAGGTTATGGTAGTGTCCTCGTCTTTTTGTGTTACTATAATGTAAAATACCTCAGACTAGGTAATTTATTATTTTTTAGACTAGGTAATTTATAAAGAACAAAAATTTACAGTTCTGGCAGTTAAGAAGTCCCAGATAAAAGTCCTAGCATTCAGTCTCTTCAAGACTTTACATGGCAGAAGACAGAAGGACAAGCTATAATAGTTTTAAATCCATCATTAAGGAAGGAGTTTTCACATCTTAATCAGCTCTTAAAGATTGAAACCTCTCAATATCATTACAATGACAATGCATGAATTTTGGAGAGGATACATTTAAACCACAGATGATAGCTATAGAATTTTTTAATCCAAAGAATCAGGTCTGAGCCAGGCACCAGTGGCTCACGCCTGTAATCCTAGCTACTCAGGAGGCTGGGTTCTGAGGATCTTGGTTCAAAGCCAGCCCAGGCAGGAAAGTCCATGAGACTCTAATTTCCAATGAAAACCCACTATAAAACCGGAAGTAGTGCATTGGCTTAAGTGGTAGAGCGCTCGCCTTGAGCTAAAAAGCTGAGGGACAGCACCCCAAGCCCAGAGTTTAAGTCTCATGACCAAAAAAAAAAAAAAAAAGAATCAAGTCTGGATGCCACATAGCCAAGAGTAATACATCCAGAAGAAACTTGCATCAATTATGGAACTATTCTAAAAGAAAGTCTATTGCTGCTCACCTATAGCAACTTTGATGTTGACCTTTGGTGACTTTATGAGTAGCCTCGTATCTTGTCTCCTCTCCATCACAAAGTGTTTGCTTCTTCATTCTAAGTGTTGTGGGTCCTTTTCATTGCCAGAATATAAGTTTACTGTAGAATCCGAGCAGCAAGAAAACCTGCTGAGTAATGTTTCTTTTTTAAATTTCTAGCCTTTATAGGAAGGCTTATAAAATACCTTTGAATGTATATGTACTGAATAAGCCACATATGTTTCACTTGGATATTTAATAATCCTCTCTAACTAACCATGTCTTCAATTATTTTTCAACAAGTTTATTCCTTTTCCACTTGTAACCCTCTTAGTAAACAGTTGTATCAATAACTCTTTTTCTTCATCTATATCCAATTCATAGGAAGTCCTATAAACGCTACTCTCCTCATCCCCAAACATTCTTCAAATCCCTTCCTTACCCCTGCCATCTCTATGGAAAACCTGGACTAAGCTACCATCATCTCCTACCTGTTCAACTGTAGTCCAAATTCTCTTGGCTTTTACTGTTAACCCTGTAATTCCTTCTCCACACAATTCTCACAGTAATATTTTTAAAGGTAGATTATACTAACTCACTTTCCTTCTAACAATCCTCCATGTCATTAGGATAAAAATTTAAATAATTTTTCATAACTATTGAACCTTATATGATCTAGCTTCTCTGTCTCTCTCTCTTTTTCTTTCTCATCCTCTTTTGCTACTCTCCTCTCACCCATAAATTCAATCTAGCTTTAAGAAAAGGACTAGAACTTAGAACCAAGACCTTTCCCACCCAGAACCTTTGCAACTGCTTATGTCTCTGTCTCCTCTATCAATCCTAGTCCTCACCTTCTATGGTCATACTCTACCACAACTCTCTCTAATCAGTGAAGCTGAATTATTCTTCAGTTTCTACCTTAAAATAAGTATAATCTCAGTACTTGATTTCATCAGTATCATCTACTTTGAAAAGATAGGGTATGGTATCAGTGGCTCAAGCCAGTAATCCTCCTACTCAGGAGGCAAAGAGCTGAAGATTGTGCTTTGAAGCCAGCCCAGGCAGAAAAAGTTTGTCAAGACTCTTATCTCCAACTATTACTAAAAGCTAGAAGTGGAGCAGGGTCTCAAATGGCAGACTGCTATCCTTGAGTAAAAAAGCATCTTAGTTCTGAGTTCAAGTCCCTGCACCAGTACATACACATGCAAAAAGATATTTGCTTAGCACCCTACCCACATCTTTTTATAACATCAACTTTTGTAGTTCCTTTACCATTCTTTGATATCATCTCTTAAACACATTATTTGAATATCATTTCCCTTCTTTCACTAGACTGTAGGCTCCTCGTGAGTGGTCTTCTTGGTCTTAATACCCAAAACAGTGCATAGCACAAAAGTTGAATCAATAACTATCTGAAGACTGATAAAAGCAGATCGATGAAGCCAGACCAAAGACAGGACACTCAGGAACTGAAACCTAAGACTTTGAAACATGAGGTATGACTTGTCCAGCTCCTTTATGGGCTGTATCAGCAACATTCAGAAATTTACTGAACAGATTTCTCAAAGTATTGCCTTTCATTCAATAGAAATGGCAGTCATTTCTACCTTTCTTTTCCTGTGAGAACTCAGTGAATATCTCCATCTCTTTGCATCAGCTTTCTTACATTCACTGTACCTGCCCTCAGCTCAGCCTGTGACTCACAGTGCCTTGCAGCAAAAGAAAGTCTAGCAGAGGGCAAAGCCCTCAGCTTACCTTCCTTTTTTAAGACCTTTGATGTGCTCATATGTCACTTTGTAATTGGGATTGTCAATTAATTCCTTCATCTTTGATCCCTTTTTCTTCTCTCCCAGCTAAGCTCAACCTTCAGCCCACACAATGGAATTCAACAAAATGAGGTAACAGTTTTCTGTGTGAGTCACTCTGAACTATGAGAGAGCACTGTGAGGTGAGCAACCAGAGCCTAGGCAAGTGTTTCAGCAATCCAAGAACTGGCAGTCAGCCCAAGAGACACTCTCACCTGATGACGGACTAACAGGATGAGACTTAGAGGAAATGGTTCCCAACAGCTGCAGAAAGAGTCTCTTGGCTCATGCACAGCAATGCTCTTCTCAGTTAAAAACATTGTCATCATTCACACTGCAATATGAGATCCTTTAACACTGTGTTCACATTTCTACAGGCTTCTATCTACTCTGCATAATAAACACAAGACCATTCCATGCAATGGTGACATCTTCAAGGCACTGTTCCACCCAAACAACCCTATATTATGGATAGAAAATAGTTTGCTGGCCTTGGAGGGACAAATATAAACAGAGAGATTTCCATGTACTGTTTCTCTTTGTTGATCACTCAGAGGAAAATTATAAGTGGTTGCAAGAATGCTTTGTTTTTACAAAGATTTTTGGTTATTTTATAGAGATCCCTCCACTTATTCCCGGAGGAGGTCATCTCTTAGATGCTGTCAGTCAGACAGGGATTGGAAGCCAAAGAGAGGTGATCCGAGAGGTTTCCAACTAATGCAGCCAGAGGAATTTTGCCAAAGAAGCACGGCCCCTTAGGATAAGTAGATTGAAAGATATTTTGGGATAAAAATAAATCCTTTTTGAAAATGAAAGATGAAGAGATGCTGTTTATACAAATTGCCTTGTTCTGAACAATAAGGTTGCCAGGGCTACCCCTGCAGAACAATGACGTAAATAAGGATGTTCTCAAGACATGCTTGATGGCCCTTTCCTCCAAAGGTATGTATGCTGTCTCCATTTTATGTTCACAGGACTTGCTACAGAGTACTCAGAAACATTTCACTTTGGCACAAGGCCCTGCGTTCAATCCCCAGTACCACCAAAAAACAAATGAAAACTTCAAAAACAATTCCACTTTGATCATCATTTGACAGACCCAAACTGGGACTTTCAAGATTGAGGAATTGTACATGGGGATTGATGAAACCAGCCAAAATATAGAGATTAGAACAACAAAGTTGGGAAGTCCAGCCTAGTGTCTGACAAGACTTTGATTCAGATGTTTAATTCCAGATGCTATCATCCCTGAATGTCAGATCTCATTGAAACATAGTGGTCAATAATCAACAAGGCAAGGAAACAGTCAGGACTCTGAAATTTTTCAACTCACAGAGTCTTGACCCCAGCACTTCAGAAAATTAAGGGGACTGGACACAGAAATTCTCCTCTCTCACTGTGGAGGGGTTAATATCTAGAGTATATGAATGATAGTAGAGAGCAAGGCAGTCGATCAGAGAGAACAAATATTGAAATTCAAAGCTGACTCTTAGGCCATAAGAGAAGATTTAAAAAGATGATAATCTGATGCTATATGAACATTCTAGCCCACTGGTTCCTAGTTACAACTATTTGCAATTAGTGGTCCAATGGTAGCTGAGCAACATGACAATTCCAGGATCTAAAGGTAATAAGACAATAGTGTTAAGATGGATGGTGCATTGCTGAGACACTTTATCATGGAAGATTTACAATTAAAACAAGCAAACAGGAAAAATGAGATAGATACCAACAATGCTTTTCTTGTAATCTTCCAAGACTTAAAAGAAAAAAAAAACAGTGACTAAAGTCTAATGAGCTTATATTGATGGCTGGGAATGTGGCTTAATGGTAGAGTGCTTGCCTAGCATGCAAGAAGCCCTGGGTTCAAGTCCTCAGTATTACATAAACAGAAAAAGCTGGAAGTGACACTGTGAATCAAGTGGTAGACTGTTAATCTTGAACAAGAGAAGCTCAGGGACAATGCCCAGGCCCTGTGTTAAAACCCAGCACTAGCAAAAAAAATAAATTAAAAACAAATAAAAATAGCTTATGTTGAATTTTAGGTAACTAAAATTCCACCCCAACTCCAGTATTCTTTCTACCAATAAAAATCCTTAAACATGGTACATGGTAATGTGACATGTATGTTCAAAATGAAGCAAGTACTTCACACTGAACACAGCAAAGCCAGCACACATGAGTTGGTTATTTCTCAGAACATGCAGTTGCTTTAATATAGACTAATAGAAGTAGGTGGGAGAGGAGGAGGAGGAATAATAGTAGTACTAGAAGAGGAGTGGTAGTAGTAATAATAGAAAATAATGTTTATTTAATAATTTCTATACAAACAAAATGCCATACCCATGTATATAAAATTATATGTGTGTATAGATTTAAGCACTACAGCTAAGGCTTAAACACACAGAAATAGATGGATAGATAGATAGACAGATAAATAAATAGCAATAGAGAGAGACATGTGATAACCCATGTTTATAAAGCATATAATCCATATGATTTAATAAATATCTTAGAAAATTCTAAATTGTTTCCATTTATACAATTTGTCTTTTTAAATACAACTTTAAGGGAAGAAAACCTTTCAAATAGTGTTAAAGAGTAATACCTGATTGAATAGCTTCACTTTTTTTTACTGTTATATAATATATGACTTCTTCAGTGCTATAACATACAGATGGGGAATGAATTTTACAGAATGAATGATAGTCTACTCATATAAAATGCTGAAAAAAATCTGATATATCTATGCTGGTGTTATAATAGGATTCCTTATTGTTGTTGTTGTTGTTAAATAAAAAAATTCTCCCATTTCTAAATACCAAGCAAAAGGTCTCTATTCATTTGGTATTTTTGTCTTAGCGCCTATAGTGCTAACTTCTAAACTTCTATTCTAGTGTGAGTTAGAGAGTATTCTGCTTGTTCTAAGTCAAAAATTAAGCATCTCTGAATTGTATATGAAAATATAAATTTATGTCTTGTCCTAATAGAAAAATGCTTTAATTTCCTATATTATTAAGAAAATATGAAGTTGTTCAAAGGGGGGGTGGTAAAAATCATTTTGAGAAGTTTACAGGACTTAAATGATAGAAATGAACCTGGTAGTTAAATTAAATATCATATAATTAAACATGGGTTTTCTCTTTTCCTTCTGTATATCTATTGGAACACTTAATGAGAAAATAGTCTATTGCCGCATTTGTCCACTGGGTTTATGAGACACTAGAGACAATTTCAAAAGAACTATAAAGCTTCTAAAAGTCAAATTATCAAAGTCTATTTTTTTGTGAAGAACACTTAGTTCAGGTACTCTAGAAAAAACATAAAGTTTAAATGCTTGATTACACCTGTGGTATTTTCAAGGTAGAAAAGAGTTGTGGTATGCAGGTCTAGGACCTAGAAAACATCTAGGTTTGGGTTAGGTTTCCTGAAAACATCATTGCCAGTCTAGTGCTATAGATGTCCTCCAAAAAAGCATGTTTTGGAAACTTAATATCCAATGCAATGGTGTTGAGAGAGGTAGAGCTAATGAAAGGCGTTTGGGTCCCAAAGGCTCTGACTTCATGAGTTGATTAATACTTATAACTCGGGGGTATGTCTATTATTTTATAAAGATGAGTTTGGCTTGTTTGGCACCTCTCTATCTTCTTGCTCTTTCTTTTTGTCTCTGTCTTTCTTCTCTCTCTCTCTCTTCTCTCTTTCCCCTTTATTTCTGTCTCACTAGCCTCTCTCCTTTGTGTCTGATTCTCACCATTGCTCCCAGTGACCTACCTATAGATTAGTGACCTACTTATATATTAGGTGATATACAAGTGTATACAAATACATTAGCTGAAATATGGTAGGTTCAGGGGAGAGCTTAAATAGTATAATTTCTTATAAAGCCAAAACCAAAGTTCAGAAAATAAAACAGCAGGAAGTAGGTACTCAAAGGGGGTGGGATGGGGTAAAAGAGAAGGGGTAGATGAATAAAGAGGAGAAGAGGGGAAATGTAAACAAGATTCAATGTAAATCCTACAAAATTCAGAAGAGAGAGAGAAGGGGTGAGTTGGGGAGGGATAGATGGGAATGTTGCAAGGGATGACATTAACCAAGATATATTGTATAAACTGCTTTGTTAAATGACAACCCCTTTGTACAATGACCTTAACGGTAATAATAGAAAAGAAAAAGGAAAAAAGAATGTGTGTTTCATGTCCTACAACCTCAAGTTCTGCTGTGTATCTCCTAAAGTCCTGGTTTAAAAATAATACTAAAAGTAGGATTTTGAGCCACTGTTTTGTATGGAGTGCCCAGGATTAACCCAGTGGTCTTGTATATTCTTGGCAAGCATTCAGCTGCCTCTCCAGCCTCCAAAGTTGAGATATGGACTACTTAGAAGGACAATTGATTAAATGACAAAAACTAAAAGATACTGATTGATTGACTTCAAGCAGAAAGCAATTTCTAGCTACATGTCATAAGGCTACATGAACATGTGGATTAATGATTTTGATAGTTATTAAACAAGTTGTTCAGAGATGTATGTAAAGACTCAGAGGACTACTTGGTTCCTAAGGAGATGACATTAATCATCAGTTAACTTAGTGTTAACATCAAAATGGACTTCTGCCTGGCATCTCCAGGAGGATAGTGAGTGACTTGAGGGTCAGGATTTTAGTCAATATTTTGATAGTTATAGCACTCCAATTTGTATCCATACATTCTTTTTTAAATTTTCTGCTAGTACTCACATTTAAATTCAGGACCTCACAGTTGCCAGGCAGGCATACTACAGCTCCTTTTTGGTTTGGTGATTTTTCAGGTAGTGGCTTACCTCATTCTCAGGCAGGAATGGGTAGCAATCCTTCCACTTATGCTTTCCAGTATCACTGGGGATGACAAGAGTGTACCACTGTGCCCATCCAGTGTATTTCCTGTGTATTCGGGATAACAGGCACTCACAACCACATCTAGCCATTGGTTGATAAGAAGTCTCCATGAACTTTTATGCCCAGATTTGCCTCCTATGAAGATTCCCCTCAATCTCTGTCTCTCAAATAGCTAAGATTACAGGTTTCAGTCACCACAACTGGCTTGGAACACATTCTTTTATTGGGGGGGAGAGCAACCATATGAATTTTATTCAAAATAGAATTTCATACAAAAATATGAGATAGGGAAAAATTGGAATATTAACCATTGGGGGGTTTTTTTGATGGGATTTTTTTTATTGTGAAAATACCATACAGAGGAGTTACAATTACATGGGCAAGATAATGAGTACATTTCTTATCAAGCATTGTTGCCTCCTCCTTTGTTTCCCCTTCCTATCCCTTCCCATCTCCCTCCCACCCCCGCCAAAGTTGTAAAGTTCATTTTTCCACATACCAACTTGTACATTGTTGCAATGGGTCCACCTGTATCCCTAGTTAAACAATTTGTTTTTGCCCTTCCCCTCCACAAATTATACCAATATCAAATACAGTGAAAACAGGGGTTAAATCGTGGGGGAGGGACATACAAAGCAACAAAGAAATCATCTTATAAATATGTTAGAAACAATCACATGAAAGAAAAAACATTTGAATACTTATCTTGGGGTTCATTTTGCCTAACATCAACTTATCTGACCTTTTCTGCTTGTCTCAGACATATACTACTTATTGCAAATAAGGGAAACCATGGGGCCTATGTTTCTTTGGGCCTGGCTTACTTCACTTAATAGAATTTTTTCCAAGTCTTTCCATTTCCTAACAAATGGGGCAATGTCATTCTTTCTGATGGAGGCATAGAATTCCATTGTGTATATATACCACATTTTCTTGATCCATTCATCTACTGAGGGGCATCTGGGTTGGTTCCATATCTTAGCTATGGTAAATAATGCTGCAATAAACATAGTTGTGCTGGTAGCTTTAGTATGGTCTTGTTTGTGATCATTTGGGTAAATGCCCAAAAGTGGGATTTCTGGGTCATAGGGGAGCTCTATGTGGAGTCTTTTGAGGAACCTCCATACTGCTTTCCAAAGTGGTTGAACAAGTTTACATTCCCACCAACAATGCAGTAAGGTTCCCTTCTGTCCACATCCCATCCAGCATCTGTTATTATTAGAGTTCTTGATTATAGCCATTTTAACTGGGGTGAGGTGGTATCTCAATGTTGTTTTGATTTGCATCTCTTTTATGGCTAGGAAGGTTGAGCATTTCTTCATGAGTCTATCTATTGGCCATTCTTCTTTCCTCTTCAGAGAAGTTTCTCTTTAAGTCTTTAGCCCACTTATTTATTGGTCAGTTGTTTCTTTGGAGAGTTGTTGTGGGATTTAATTTTTTGAGTTCCAGATATATTTTAGATTTGAGACCCTTGTCCATTGTATGGCTAGTGAAGATCTTCTCCCAATCCATGAGCTTTCTATTGATCTTACTAGCTATGTCCTTTGCCAGGCAGAAGCTCTGTAACTTCATGCAATTCCATTTGTCCAACCTTGCTTTGATTTGTTGTGTTACTGGGTCTCTATTAAGAAAATTTTGACATGTGCCAAGGAGACCTAGGTTTTCTCCTATTCCATCCTGTAATGTTTTCAGAGTGTCTGTTTAACTCTGAGGTCTTTGATCCACTTGGAGTTGATTCTAGTGTAGGGTGATATGTAAGGATCTAGCTTTAGTTTTCTACAAGTAGTTAACCAATTTTGCCAGCACCATTTACTGAAGAGGCTGTCTTTCTTCCATTCTATATTTTTCGCTCCCTTATTGAAGATTAGATGGCTATAGGTCTGTAGGTTCATTTCTGGGTTTTCAATTCTATTCCATTGGTCCTGAGGTCTGTTATTGTGCCAGTACCAAGCTGTTTTGATTACTATGGCTTTGTAGTAGAGTTTGAAATTTGGTATTGATATTCCTCCAGCACCGTGGAACACATTCTTGAACTCTTGTCTTTTTATGCTTTATAACCTTTTACTATTCCATTATTTGAGCAATTTTTATTATTATTATTATTATAGTGGAATCAGTATATGTGAGTAGCACACAGACAGCACAGTACTGCTGTCTCTACTTAGAGAAAACCCCTGCATGTTATATTTATATGTTCCTGGGCTATATGGAAGATAGTCTCTGGGAAGAGTTAAAAGAAAAAATATATAAATCTCCAGTAATTAAGTTACTGTAGTAACTAAAGGTAAGGACAAGTGAAGCCTTTTACAATAAAAGGAAAATTTGAAATGTAATGAGTAAACATTTCACTACTGAAATATTCATAGAGACAGCTGTTCCCAGGACAAAAGTCTTTGAAAGTTAAAGATCATCTTAACAACATGCAGTTCAATAGAACCCTGAACAATTACAGAAACTACACCCACAGCAAAATTCTGTTTACAGGACATAAACATCCAAAAGGATGTAG
This sequence comes from Dipodomys spectabilis, assembly GCF_019054845.1. Lineage (NCBI taxonomy): Eukaryota > Metazoa > Chordata > Mammalia > Rodentia > Heteromyidae > Dipodomys > Dipodomys spectabilis. The sequence continues at coordinate 19,423,704 of NW_024870822.1, forward strand.
CAAAAAGATTGAATCCAGAATATACATATTAAGTAACCAAAAAACTACCAAGATTATTCCTCTGTAACTTGAATAAATGAGAACATCTCAAATTAACTTGCCTTAAGGTTTTCATCTAGTCTTCTCTCAAAATACTTTCTAACTTCAGGTCTTATAGACTGTTCTCAGACATACAACTCTGACTGGACATAGTGTCATACCTATATATACTTCTACTCTAAGGAGAAATACACTGCTATATTTGAACTTGCTTAAAACTTCACAAAATGTATATTGATTCTTGGTATAAAATATGTCCCCTTAAAATCAGACTAGGGAGGTACAATGGTCTATGTAAAGATGTCATCAGAGATCCTAAAAATGCAATTATTTTTTATTATTTTTTATTTTATTGTAAAGATGCTGTACTGAGGGATTGCAGTTACATGAGTAAGGTCATGAGTACATTTCTTGTCAAACATTGTTACCCACTCCATTGTTGTTCTCCCACTATCCCTTCCCTCTCCCACTTCTGCCCCCACCTCCGAAGTTGTAAAGTTAATTTCCTACATAGTGCCTTTTGAGTATCATTGTTGTAATGGATCAACCTTTATCCTCCTTTCAGCATTTTGTTATTCTCCTTTCCTTCCCCAAATCAGATAAATGTATATACAAGATGGAGGGTACCGGAATCAAAGACAGTGATTGCCAGGGTTAAACCGATGGAAAAGGAAAAATGAAATAAAATAAGAAGAAAGAACCAAGATACAATACATTGGCTACAACAAGGTCAACAACCGAAAAAAAAAAAAAAAAAAAGACCTGTTGTTTCCATGTCTTGGAGTTCATTTCAATTAGCATCATTTTACATGGGCATATGGACGTAGTTATTCAGCTACCAGGACTATCCTAGGCATACTAATGATTACAAATGAGGGAAACAATATAGCCTATATTTCTTTGGGTCTGGCTTACTTCAATTAATATGATTTTTTTCCAAGTCTTTCTATTTCCTTATGAAAGGGGCGGTGTCATTCTTTCTGATAGAAGCATAAAATTCCATTATGTATGTATACCACATTTCCTTGATCCATTTATCTATTGAGGGGTTTCTGGGTAGGTTCCATATCTTAGCTATGGGAAATAATGCTGCAATGAACATAGTTGTGCTGGTAGATCCAGCAATCACACTCCTGGGCAATTATCCAAATGATCACAAGCTAAGCCACACTAAAAATACAATTCTATTTCATGTTCTGCAGCATTCTGGCACAGCTGCCATACGATGTCACTAAATATTATCTTCATGCAGTAGAGTTGTTTTGAGGGTTGGCATGTAGGTAATATATGTGTATAAGAAGAGAATATAAGAGCCTCATTCACCACTGATTAATTCATCGGTTTATTGTTTTACCTTCCCCCAAATAACAGAGTAATATTTTCAGTAAAAATGTTATTATATTTGGTGATAAGTAGGAGATGTTGGATGGCAGGATAAATTCTAAAGTTTCTAAATACAATCTAGAACAGGTCTTTAGATGAGTTGGAATTGCTTAAATGGGTTAGAGGGAAGAGAATGATGACTTAAGGAGAAAATCAATTGGTTGCATAGTCAAGGTCTGAAAAACAAAATTATGTATTTTTCTGATTCACAACCATGAATGCTGACATAAATTAAGTACTTATGTTCTCAAAAATTCATATGTTGAAGCTCTAACCCACAATATGGTGATATTTGAAGGTGGGGCTTCTTGAGGTAATCAGGTTTAGGAAGGTAGTAAGGGTGAGACACCATGATGCTGAACATATATGTGACCTTATAAGAAGAAAAGACTTTCACAGCTCACTGTCTCTGATCTGATGTAACAAAGGAGTCATGTGAGAACCTGATACTAGCCATCCACAAGCCTAGAGAAGAGGCCACGGAATGAAACATATCTTGCTGATATACTGATGTTCAACTTCTCAATCTCCAAAGCTAGGAGGAGTAAACTTTAATGATTTAAGCCACTAATTTCTTATGCCACCCACATATTGTTATATCTCCTTCCTTGATTGGTTTTTGCAGTGTTTTTTACTGGCCCATCTAGAACAGCATATCAATTCCTAACCACTATTCTTTGGCACGGTGATTTGAGGAAGAATAGTGCTTAAATTCATCAATGCAAAACTGCAACTCTTTAATGGCATCTTGGAAATCTTCCAAGAGGAAACATAGCTGTTCTGGGTTCATTTATAGGTCATAATTTGTAATTTGTCTCCAGGGTTTTTAAAAATAAGTATGTGTTTATATTCAGATTGATGGTCCAGAATCTTTAACCCTGATTAAATAGGTTTGGGACAATGTAAAGCCTACTAAAATTCTTGTGGTGGATAGATTTCCTGAAAGCCTCTTTGAGCTCACCACTCTCTGGATCTTCACATAATAAATCAAAGTTCATCAAAAATAAAAACCAGCCATAGATAAATCTGTAGAAACTTATGCTACAGCTGAAATGTGACATTGTTTCTGTGATCTAATGACAAACTCTTTAAAATGTATAGGCATCTTGAAATGTTTTTTACCTACTTTGCCATCCAAGCAAGCCTTTATGATAGGTATTATTATATCTGGTTTACAACTTCAAATATCCAGGCTTCACAAGATGTGTTGATTGTTTGCAATGAGGGGAGGATAATCATTCAATGAGTTATATTTTCTTTTTCCTTTGTCTCAATTTTTTTGTTTTCAAAAAGTTGTTCTTCCTACTGCATGGGAGTGTAAACTTGTTCAACCACTCTGGAAAGCAGTATGGAGGTTCCTCAAAAGATTACACATAGAGCTCCCCTATGACCCAGCAATCCCACTTTTGGACATTTACCCAAATGATCACAAACAAGACCATACTTACCAGCACAACTATGTTTATTGCAGCATTATTCACCAGAGCTAAGGTATGGAACCAACCTAGATGCCCCTCAGTAGATGAATGGATCAAGAAAATGGATATATATATATATATATATATATACATATATTTGTATATATATATATATACATACACACACACACACACACACACACAATGGAATTCTTTTTTTAATGCCTCTTACAGAAAGAATGATACCACTCCCTCCACTTATGAGGAAATGCAAAGACTTGGAAAAATTATATTAAGTAAGCCAGACCCAAAGTTTCCCTTATTTGCAATAACTAGTATGTGTCTAGGATAATCTTACCAGACAAGCAGAAAAGGTTAAAAGCTATGTACATATGACCAGATAAGATGATGCTAAGCAAAGCTATGTACATATGACCAGATAAGATGATGTTAAGCGAAGTGAACCCCAAGATAGGGACACAAGTGTTTTTTTTTTCTTGCTTGCGATTGTTCCTACCGTATTTATAATGTATCATGTGATTTTTTTTGTTTCTTTGTATGTTGCTCCCCCATGGTATAACTCCTGTTTTCACTGTATTTGATGCCGGTGCCCTGCATCTTGTATATACACTTCTCTAGCTTGGGGAGGGGAAGGGAAAAAACAAAATGCTTAAATAGGGATACAGGTTGACCCACTGTAACAATGAGATGTACAAGACATTATGTTGAAAAACGAACTTTACAATTTAGGTGGGTAGGAGGCAGGAGGCAGGAGGTAGGAGTGTAGCTGCGGAAGTGGGAGGGAAGGGAGGGTAAGGGAAAAACAAAGGAGGAGGTAACAATGCTCTCATTGTTCTCATTACCTTGCTCATGTAACTGTAACCCCTCTGTACAGTACTTTTACAATCAAAAACGTATTTTAAAAACTAGATGCACAATGGTGTGTGGGAGGAATTACTAATGATTCTACACAACAGCAAATCAGACTTGACGTTGAACATTAAGATCATCAGTGAGAGGCAAGATGGACACAAGGGACCTCCAGATGCAACACAGTGAGAAGAATCCAGAATCTCTCAGGATATTCAGAGATGGAAATCCCAAATCTAACTATGAGGACAGAAATAAAATTTCAGAGAGAGAAACTTTCCATTAAACACAAAGATGATTTTGCACCTTCCAAAATGTTAATGTCTTAAATGGTAAAATAAATAAATAAATAAAAGGCCACAAAATGAAAAAAAAAGATGATGCTAAGCAAAATGAATCCCAAGATAGGTACATAAGAGGTTTTATCTTTGTAGCTGTTGTTTTTAATGTACTATGTGATTTTTTTTGTTTCTTTTGTATGTTCTTCCCCCATGGTATAACCCCTGTTTTCACTGTATTTGATTCCAGTGCCCTGCATCTTGTATATACATTTTTCTAATTTGGAGAGGGGAGGGGAAATAACAAAATGCTGAAACAAGGATACACATTGACCCATTGTAACAATGAGATGTACAAGATACTATGTTGAAAATGAACTTTACAACTTGGGGGGAGGGAAGAGGGAGGTGTTGGGCAGGTGGGGATGGAAGGGATGGCTAGAGAAAAACAAAGGAGGGGGTAACAATGCTGGATAGGAAATGTATTCATTACCTTACTCATATAACTGTAACCCCTCTGTACAATATCTTTACAATAAAGATATTAAATAAAATAGCTTTATTATAATGTGATGTTCAAAATGGAATATTAGCACTCCATCTCTTTCAAATACCTGGTAATTTCAATCCTAGTGATCACTATCAGTTGTTTGCAAAGATTACATACACACACCATAGGTGGTAAAGAGTTTGAGTTTTATTTCCTTCTGTATCATTAGCCTTCTTAATCTAATCCCATTTGCTATAGCTTCATTCCATGCATCCTTTCAAAGTTCCTATATTTGAGCTTAAACACCAAGGTAACAGTATTAAGAGGTAAGGCCATTTGCAAGGTGACTAAGTCTTGACAAAGAGGCTTTAGGGAACCTCCTGGCCCTTATATTCCTTGTACTGTGTCAGCTCAGTGTTTAGCTTTTTGCAGTTTTACTACATGAGGACACAATAACAAATAACCATCTTGGAACCATCCTCACACCAAATCTGCAAGTATTTTTATTTTAGACTTGCCAGCCTCTATAAGGGTAAGGAAATAAATCTCTTGGCTTGTCTTTAACAAATTACCAGTTGTGGTATCAGTACCAACCAACTAAGATATCTTTGCAACTTCTTTGGGTGAAGTCTTCTCAGGGACATTTAATTTGATATTGTACAAAGGAATACATTTCCCCTAAAATTATTAAGGCAATCGTTCTCAAGTTCCTTCAAAATTGCCAAGGGAGTTTTACTGTTCTTAATACTTTACTAAAAAATTGTCAAGGTGGCAACTCTTAGTAAAGATAATATTTGGGGAGGTTTTACTCTTTGCTGTTTTATAGTTTTTATTTTGAAATAATTATTACAAAAACTTGTACAAACTGTACAGAGAGTTCATCTGTATACTTGGTCAGCTTCTTGCAATTAGATTTAATTGATCTGAAGTGGGGCCGGAGCACAAATATTTTACAAAAATTTCTCCCAGTGTCTCTGCAGTCAGGGTTGAGAATCACTGGATTATAGAAAGATGTTCAATAAGGTGAACTAGCAAAATTCCTTAACAAAGCATTAGGATTTTTTGTTTATTTCCTCTGAAATCTATCATGCCAATACTATATAAAGTATGCAAAGCACTTATCCTATGACCTTAGGCCGTCTATAATTGAAGAATAATGATAATAGATGTATTAATGACCTATTTCTCTTTGAGAAGAAAGAATATGTTATGCATTGAGGCAATATAGCATTAAAACCTCTAGGAAGACATTCTCCAAGAAGATTTTTCCCTACCAAGTCACCATGTGATTTCCTAGTTTCTTGGAGTTTATAACAAACTAAATTTTTCCCTAAGAATCTGGAAAGGATTAAGAAGTAACAAATGCAGAACTCATGAGGTGAAGCATAATCATTTTAGCCATATGGACTCGATCCATGGAGAGGTCTGGGTTTCTACCAATTTTTCTACTTTTCATCCAAGTCTGGCCATGGCTTGACTGCTCTCTTGCTTGTTGAAGCCATGTCAAGTTGACATCTAATGTTTTATCCAAAAAGCCCCACCTATAATACAGGAGACCCCAAATGCTAAACCATCTCTCAAATGCATCATTTATATCACTCTTCAGTGACTTCTCTCAAGTTATTTCCTCTGGCCTAGAATTCAGCTTTTCATGTGCCATACCAGCCGCCCCCACCAAGCCTAATTTAGTATCTAGAATAAAAGAAGATGTTTATTATGGTAGACAGAATAATGGCCTCTCAAAGATGTCCACAGAATAAATTTATAGTGTTTTAAGCCACTATGTTTGTGTTCATTTGTTACAGCAGCAATAAAGTGAATGTATTCTCCCCTACTGAATGGTTGATGGCTGAATAAATGAACATACATGCAATGTTTTCTATAGAACGTTTATCTGCTTTCTTTTCCTGATAGAAATTGAGGTACTTGAAATCTAGAAGTCTAGACGATGACCAGAGTTACTGGCTTCTTTCACTCCTCCCCCAGACTTAGTGTCTGATGTTAATCAGTGAGCCTGATTTTAATCATCTGTGCAAAGTTACTGGTCTCCCTTTGGGGGGTACGAAGATAAGCTACCCAAAAGCCTTCACCTTAGAAGGGGCTTTACAACTGTATCCTGACTAACAGCAGATTGTCTTTATAGGACAGAACTTAAATAAATATCAGCTTTCACTTAAGCATGAAATACACTGAAGATAAATCATGATTATCTCTAAAAGGTAAGACTGTAGGGATTTTTATTTTTGTATTTATACTTTTCTGTGCTTTGGTGACTTTTTACCCTAAAATATTTTCATAATGAGAGAAATCAATAACAAAATAACTTTTATTGTGAAAAAAAATCCTCCTTTATCTCAGTGTTCTAAATTGCATCTCCACACTCATGACTAGTTTGTTTCTGGAAGATAAATCTATTTACAAGAATCATGTTTTCAAAGGCAGTGCATATTAAGATAAGGATGGAGAGATGGATGGAATTAGACTAAATGTTTTTCTATGCTGAGCCTTGCTCATTAAAATCAGCAATGTCCATCAAATGCTCTGCAGGTTGAGTGACCAGGTGATATGAAATTCTGGCCATGGCAAGGATTTTTGTGATTTGCTTCTTAATTTACTTCAGGAGTTGGGAACATTTTTCTGCAAAAGTCAAGATGGTAAATACTTAAGGCTTTTCAGGCTATATAGTCTCTCTCACAATCACTAAGCATGATGGTAGCCATCAACAATGTATAAATGAACAAGTTGGCTATGTTCCAGTAAAATTTTGTTAAACAGCTGAGATAATCAAGTTAAAAGGAGTAAAGTTTATTTGACTCACTGTTGCAGCGGTTCCAACCCATGAATGGTTGACTTTGTGGTTTGGGGGTCCTAGCAAGGCAGAACATCATAATAGGGTGGTGACTGGGAAGCAAGGAGAAGAAGAGATCAGAGTGGTAATCCCTTAAAAGTAATGAACTCAAATCAGCAACTTCCTTCTGTTAGGCAATACCTCCTAAGGGTTCCACCACCTCCCGATAGTAGAACAGGCTGGTGACCAAGCCTTTAACAAACAGGCTTTCAGGGGACACTTAATAACCAAACCATAGCTAACAGGCACTGAAATTCAAACTGTATTTCTTTTTTTTATTTGGCCATATTTTTATTTACTACATATGCTATAAACATATACAATACATGCTACAAAAACATTTTTTTAATTTAACTGTCAAGAAAAGGTATAGTGTTATAAAACAATGGCACATGTTCATATTTTATTTCAAATTGGTTTGCTTTTCACCCATTTCAAACCATTAATAGTGAAATGTTACTTGTGGATAATTAAAAATTATCTATTTGCATTATTAACAATAAACAATTACAACAAATTAATAAGAATTAACCGTGTCAAATATTAGTATTAAAAAATGGGCTTTTGCAGAGTGATTATATATAAAATATAGCAGTCAATTTCAGTTTACTTTGCTCTGTTACAATGTACATATGCATTTCTTTTTATATATCACAAATTCTCATTCTTTGACTTTTTTAGCCTTTAAAAATGTAAAAAGAAAAAGGCAGGAGCTGGATCTGCCCCTGAGCAGCTATTTGGCAACCTCTAGTTTATACTACTCTTTTTTTAAATAGAGAATTCAAAAAAATAGTTTTACTCTCAATTATGTAATAAGAAATTTTTCTTACAAACAATAGTTCTGTTGTTTTCAGAACACACTAGAACTATTGCCATAAATTATTATATGTCTACCATAATTATGCCTATATATTTTAATTTTACATGATTAAAAGTTATTACTCAAAAAAAAACATTCTCTTAATTTTTTGCCATTTTAAAAGGTACTGGACATGGCTCTTAAGAACTATCCATTAATACATGCAACCTGTTATCTCAATACTTTGGAGACTGACGCAGGAGGATCAAGAGTTCAAAAGCAGCTTGGTGCAAGTAGTCTTAAAAAAAACAGAGTGAGGGTAGGGGGAGAGAAATTGAGGCGGGGGGGAAGGGATGAAGGAAAGAGAAAAAAGAAAATAAAAATAAACAAATAATATGTGTGGTATATGTAGAAAAATAATCTAAATATTTATGAGTTGTTCCTAGCTATGTAGTTATTATCCAGGAAAGAATAGATATGAAATGGCAAAGCAAGAATGCCCCCAAGTGGCAGAAGCCATAGGAGATAGATTCTCAACAGGAATCTCTTCTCAGAAAATGGTCAGAATTGAATCCCTTTGGCAACTGCCAAAATAGAATGCTAATCACCCAAGCACAGAATATAGAACACAAGGCCAGAAGTACTGGTTTACATGTATAAGCCTAGCTATGTAGGAGCTAGAGACAGATGATCAGGGTTCTAGGCCAAGCAAAACTAGTGAGAGTCTACCTGAAAACCAAACTAAAAAGAAAAAAAAAAAAAAAACAGAAAGGCTGGAAGCACACTTGCTTAATTTAATGTCCTAGTAGAATACTTGCCTAGCAAATTCAAGGCCAGGAGTTTAATCGCTAGTACCAGAAGAAAACAGAGTGGGCACATTAGAGGAAGATAGACAGCAATAAGACCTGGCAAATGGAGGAACAGGTCATTCCTAGGGCAATTCAAAATTATACTCTGAAAAAGTACATTGGCAACAGCAATACAACTTAGAAGTTGAACTGATAAATCCCAGACTCTTGGTGAACTTTGAACAGGTTCATAAGCAAATTAAGGTAGTATGCCTTGGAATCATATCCATAGCTAACATGTTTTAAGAGACAGTACAATGTGGTATTCTGAAGTTCATTGGCTTTGGAGCCAGACTGCCTGGGCTTGAATGCCAGCTCTGCCAGAAACTAGCCATGAAACAACTTTCCATGCCATCTTCAGGCCCTTTTGAAGTAATAGTGTCTGCCACCTAAGGTTTGTGAGTGATAAAGAAAATATACTAAAACTCCTCACACCGTGATTACATAGCACAAAGACAGGGCTGTATTAATGCCAATTACTTTTTCCATTTTATTTTGAATACTTATTTCATGCAAGGTACAATGCTAAGATCGTGAGAAAGATGAACTCACTTGATTTCCACAACACTCTTATGAGTTACACAATGATTTTTTGTTTTAGGGAAGACAAAACTGAGCCAGGGAGATTCAATAATGACTCAACAGCACTAAGTAAATTTTATCGCTGCACATGAGAGATCAGGTAATTAAACTGCAGGTTTGATACTCCTTGTTCCCTCCCAGTGGAAAAGGATGAATCAAAGTAAATGTTACCCAAAAGGGAAAATTCTATGCAGACAGTTCTGCCTTAATTCTAGTCAGCCTCCTCAACATCTCTATGTGGTTGCCTAATAGGACTTGAAAACTTAGTAGGTTCACAATGAACTCCCAGTTGCCTCAAGATCTACCCTCCCCACAGTCTTCCCCATCATAATTAAAGGAGACTTCATCCTTCCAGTTACCCATCCCAAAAATCTTGGCATCATCCTTGATTTATTTCTCTCATACTACACTTTCAGTTATGTCTCTCTTCCAAATATGTCCCATCACCCTTCACTGCTACTATTTTATTCCCCTTGGTTACTGCAGTAACCTGAATCCTCACTCTCACACACCCTCTCTGGTGCTCCACAAAATTACTTCTCAGCACAAGGCTCAGCATGCTTTCCTGCCATGACTTCCTCTCTGTTGGTTATATATGTGCATCGCTTTCTGTTCCATAAATCTTACTTACTTTGCTCATTTTCTGCCTTCCCTACTAAAATATAACTTTCATAAGAATAGGAAGTTTGTGTTCTGTGCACTATTAAAATTACAGGAATATTATGACACCCCAGTGCTCAATGTTCAAAACCCTCCAAAGGCTCTCCTTGCTCTTAGAGAGCCAAAGTCCACATGGACCAGGACCACTTCAGGCCTGTGCACTTCTTGCTTACACATTCTCCAGGCAGCAAAGCCTTGCTCCTTCTTTTCCTTCATTCCTTTCCTATCTCAAAAATGCCTTTCCTGACCAATGATTCAAAATTCAGTCTCCTCCCACTGCACTTATTTAAAGTCTCTCTCGGCTTCATTTTGTTATTTATTTATGTATATTTAAATATTTTATTATCTTTAAGTAGTTGTACAAAGGAGTTGCCATTATGTCTTGACTTCTCTGCTACAAGTCTCATGGGAGTAGGTATTTTAATTTTGTGCACAATTGTAAGTACATTTAGAATGGTCAGATCAATGAGTAGGTAAATAAGTGAATGAATAATCATCTATCAATAGATAAAATGAATATCAGAATTTCATTTTATAGTTAATAATGGTTATAAATTAGCATTAGAGATAAATGAAAATGTCCGTCATCAGACTGGGGTTGAGCTCAGTTGTAAACACTTGTCTAGCATACCCAAGGCTCTAATTTGATCCCAGCACCACAAAAATATAAAGTCAATCATCTTTGCTAAAATGTTGGAGAAAGTGGTTTGTACCGGAATCCAAAATAGAGCTTCCTCCTAAATTGGAGATAAGGGACTAAGCTGAATCAACTATGTTGGCACCAATGAAGAAGCTAAAATATAGAAACTCAGCAGCCACCATCAGACAGGGCTCACCACTCTTTCTTCACGGTGAATCCTTATCAGGAAGAAGCTCAAGAGAGGAAAACAGACAAATCCACTTTCTATTGCATCATTGTTGAACCTACCTGTGTTACGTTCTCCTAAGTCATAGCTATCAGAATTTACTTGTCCTGCTGTGGGAAGGATAAAAACAAGGGAGGCCTGGCATGGGTGGCTCATGCCTATATCCTAGCTACTCAGGAGGCTGAGATTTGAGGTTCCTGGTTTGAAACAAGCCACAGCAGGAAAGCTTATGAAACTCTGACCTCCAATTAAGCACCGAAAAAACCTGAAGTGGAGCTGTGGTTCAAGTGATAGAGCACTGGCCTTCAGCAAAAAAGCTCCAGGGACAGTGCCCAGGACTGACCCCTGCCCCCCCCAAAAACAAGAGAATTAAAGGATGAGGTTTTAATGTAAGACATTCCTGAAGATACCTAGGTAAATATAAATTAAATTTCAAATAGGAGCAAATAATAAGAACCATCCTTAAGTCACACAAAAACTCACTGTTTTCCTAGCCCATTGTGTGAACCCAAATATTTTCAGCTTAGCTTTTTATTATTCCATAATCCATAGCTAAATAATGCTCCTAGACATTATTTTAAATAGATTTCTGGACTGGCTAGACCCAAATAACAATAGCAGTCAAAATGCTAATCCCTAAAATGAATAAGAAAAACATCAAGAAATATTAATTATGCATTTTCTACATTCCAGGCACCATTCTAAGATCTTCATAAATTGAATCATTTAAATGTTACTAGAAATATGAGAGATTGAGGAATTTATCTCAAAATGCACAGTGAGTAAATACTATAGAATGAACTCAATTCAGTTCTGTTCATTGCCAACATCTATATAACCATTAATTCCTTTAAACTTTCTCCTACTTTCAACACAAGGTGAAGTAGTTCTTATGAAATCTCCCTTAGGCAGGATTTTTTTAAAAAATAATCTGGGCAATCTATATGTTGCATTCATATTCACCAAAGGTTCCTGCCTAAACCAATATGGTGCCATATCCTACTATTGCCAATTAGATGATTCCACAGATGAAGAAATTTGACAAACTAGAATAGATTCAGAAATGGGAAACAGGCAGCAAGAGCTCTTAAAAAGCACGGAGTATTAGAGAATGTTGAAAGAATCAAGGATATTCACTTCTTTTTCCTTGTTATTCATTTTTATTAAACACTCTTTTTGTTGTTCTCTTTAAGTAGTTGTACAAAGGACTTGTCACTTAGCACATTTTATGAACACAATGCATCTTGATCAAGGTCACCCCTTTCAACATTCTCACCCATCCCTCCAAACCTACCCCTGCCCTCACTCTTCTGAATTTTGTAGTATATATGTTGAAATCTTGTCTACAATTTCCCCTTCTCCTCTTCATTTGTCTACCCTTTTTTCCTTGACACTACTCCACCCCTTTCAAGTACCCAATATGAGTGTTTATTTTTGTTTTTTATTTTAATTTAAAATGTTTTTTTTTCTTTCATGCGATTGTTTCTAATGTATTTATAAGATAATTTCTTTGTTGCTTTGTATGTCCCTCCCCCACAGTATAACCCGTGCTTTCACTGTATTTGATGTCGGATAATTTGTGGAAGGGAAGGGGAAAAACAAGTCTTTTAAATAGGGATATAGGTGGACCCATTGCAACAATGAGAAGTACAAGTCGTTATGTCAAAAACGAACTTTACAACTTTGGGGGGAGGGAGGATTGGGGGGGGCGGTGGAAGGATGGGAAGGGATGGGAAGGGGGAACAAAGGAGGAGGCTACAATGCTTGATAAGAAATGTACTCATTATCTTGCCCATGTAATGTAACCCCTCTGTACAGTATTTTCACAATAAAAAATAAAAATTTAAAAATTTAAAAAAAATTTTATTGTCAAGGTGATGTACATAGGGGTTACAGTTACATAAATAAGGTAGTGAGTACATTTCTTGTTGAACTTGTTACTCCCTCCCTCATTTTTCTCCCACTTTTGTTGAATGTTGGCTTCACCTTTCTAAGGAATTACACTATTTGAATTCTCCTTGAATCTACCATATTTCAGTGAATACCTTTGTATATACTTGAATACCACCCAACACATTTACTTCTAAGTTTATAAGCTAATTCGCCCTTAAGCAAAGAAGATTAGAGGCGGCTGCGAAAGGAAACAAAAACATTGTCTGAAATCTTTCCCAGGCATTTGTCTGAAAGACAACAAATTCAGTCTGTGTTTCTTTCAAGTGGCAATCCAGGCAACTGTAACCTGAAGTTAAAAAAAAAAAAGCTCATTTCAAAGAATAATTTGTCCAAAAAGAAGCATCCCAATTCTGCAAGTATTCCATCAAAGTATAAGAAGAAGGCATCTTACAGAATATGAAAGATGAGCCTTCCAAACCTACCTGTCCACTTCATTGCCCCACTCAGTGGGGAATGAGAAAGAATATTATAATAAATTCCTTGAAACATTACTTTTACTCACCTTAGAAGATTCTATTTTGAAATTGCATCCTTTCTAATTTATTCACATTTAACATGATTGTAGTTGGTTTAGTTGTTTTTATTATTTTTATTTATTTTATTGACCTTACTTGGTATGTGGTTTAAAAAAATTTAGCAACACTATTTTGGTCATAAATTTAAAAAAAACTTTTGTTACAATTTTTACATCAATTGCATGCTTTTCATATACCCAAGCCCTTGATCTCTTAGTGGGCATTAGCACTGTGGCTGACCTAGTAATATAATTCCCTTTTAATACTATTATTCTTTTATTTTTACACTTAATACCCAATTCATTCTTTATATATTAATGATGATGAGATGTAGTTTGAAAGGGCACATACTAAAGTCATCCTATCCCTAATAATTTTAAAGGGCTTACAAATATAGAATAGCCCTATTTATTTCTGAAGTATTTTATTTTACTGGGTTCTTCTGAGCATTTTACCACTGGAGCCCAACCCTCGGACCCAAGTTAGAAGGCTGTTGATCACACACAGGCATTCATATGTAAGAGAATCAGTAGACTAGATAAAAACCCAGATTATATGATCTAATGAAGGTCTTTAGTGTAGTTAACATAAGACTCAAGGCTAACTAGTAGCTAGATCTCTCACAAACTGAGGACTTAATATGGATCACAAGTTTTATACCTGTCTATCTCATTTAAATCTCCTAACTTTATTAGTTAAGGTTTACATCCAACTGAGTGACAGCAATCAGGTAACTTTTTCAAGCACCCATCAAGCACCCATTGTATCTAGAACCAAGACTCTTGGTTATTTCACTGTTCTTATTTTTTTTAATCCCTTTCCCAATCAAACAAGTAAGAAAACAAAAGAGAAAAGAAACTATGATCCAGTTAAGAATTAAAACTATTTGATAAAGGATTTTTACTCATTAAAAATGCTACATTTGCCAGGACAAGGTTATGCATGTCTAGAATCCCAATATGCATGTAGGAAGTGGAGAGAGTTCTTTAAAAAAAAAAACAAGTACAAGGCTTATAACTCAGTGGTAGAATACTTGCCTAGCACTGTGGAAAAATAAAGCTACACCTAATTATAGAACAATACAGGCATTTTCTTTAATACCAGAAACGAGACAAGGAAAATCTCAATTATTGTAACTACTCAAAATAATAAATAATAAAAAATAAGAAAAATAAAAGTGTTAAATGTCAGAAAGCAGGAAATAAAACATTACTGTGGCATACTTAGCTTTCCAGAAGAGAATTAAATGTCAAACTACTCAATGAGTAGTTAATGGTTCTTGGTAAGAAATGTACGCATTATCCTGCCCATGTAATAGTAACCCCTCTGTACAGGATGTTCACAAATAAAATAAAATTAAATTTAAAAAAATAATGGTTTTCCTATTGACCAACAAATAATATACACTTAGAAATTCTTTTTTGTACATATTTTTATTATAAAGATACTGTACAGGGGAGTTAGAGTTACATGAGTAAGGTAATGAGTACATTACCTATCAAGCACTGTTAACTTCTTTGTTTTTCCCCTACAACTCTCCCCCACCTTTCCCCCACTTCCTCCCCCCCCCCATCCTGCCCCAAAGTTGTAAACTTCATTTTCAACATACTATCTTGTACATCCCATTGTTACAATAGGTCAATGTGTATCCTTATTTCAGCATTTTGTTATTGCCCTTCCCCTCTCCAAATTAGAAAAATGTATAAACAAGATGTAGGGCACCAGAATCAAATACAGTGAAAACAGGGATTATACTATGGGGGAAGAACATACAAAAGAAACAAAAAAAATCACATAGTACATTATAAATATATTAAAACAACAGCAAGAAAGCCAAAACCTCTTCTGTCCCTACCTTGGGGTTCATTTTGCTTAGTGTTATCTTAAATGTTCATATGTACATAGATTTGGATCTTTTCTGCTTGTCCTAGACATATACTAGTTATTGCAAATAAGAGGAACCATGGGACCTATGTTTCTTTGGGCCTGGCTTACTTCACTTAATATAATGTTTTCCAAGTCTTTCCATTTCCTAACAAATGGGGTAGCGTCATTCTGATAGAATTCCACATTTTCTTGATCCATCCATCTACTGAGGGACATCTAGGTTGGTTCCATATCTTAGCTATGGTGAATAATGCTGCAATAAACATAGTTGTGCTGATAGCTTTAGTATGACCTTGTTTGTGATTGTTTGGGTAAATGCCCAGAAGTGGGATTGCTGGGTCATAGAGGAGCTCTACATGTAGACTTTTGAGCCATACAGCTTTCCAGGTGGTTGAACAAGTTTACACTCCCACCAACAATGCAGTAAGGTTCCCTTTTGGCCACATCTCCTCCAGCATTTGTTGTTATTAGATTTCTTGTTTATAGCCATTCTAATTGGGGTGTGGTGGAATTTCATTGTTGTTTTGATTTGCATTTCTTTTATGGCCAGAGAAATTGAGCATTTCTTCATGTGTCTATTGGCCATTCTTATTTCCTCTTCAGAGAAGTCTTTCTTTTAAATTTTTAGCCCATTTACTAATGGGGCAGTTGTTTCTTTGAGGATTTGTTTTTGGGGAATTTATTTTTTGAGTTCTAAGTATATTCTAGATTTGAGGCCCTTGTCTGTTGTATAGCTAGTAAAGATCTTCTCCCAGGCTGTAGGCTGTCTATTAATCTTACTAGCTATGTCCCTTGCCTGCAGAAGCTCTGAAGTTTCATGCAATCCCATTTGTCCAAACTTTTTTTATTTATTGTGTTTCTGGGTCTTTATTAAGAAAATTTTGGCCTATGCTAGGGAGTCCTAGAGTTTCTCTTATTCCTTCCTGTAATGTTTTCAGGGTGTCTGCTTTGACTTCAAGGTCTTTGATCCATTTGGAGTTGATTCTGGTACAGGGTGATATATAAGGATCTAGCTTTAGTGTTCCAGATGGTTAACCTATTTTGCCAGCATCATTTATTGAAGAGCCTATCTTTCTTCCATTCTATTTTTAGCTCCTTTATCAAAGATTAGGTGGCTATAGGTCTGTAGGTTCATTTCTGGGTCTTTGGTTCTATTCCATTGGTCCTCAGATCTGTTCTTGTGCCAGTACCAAGCCATTTTGATTATTATGGCTTAGTAGTAAAGTTTGAAGTCTGGTATTGGTATTCCTCTAGCACTGTTCTTTCTGCTAAGAATTGTTTTTGCTATTTGGGGTCTTTTATTGTTCCATATGAATTTTGGGGCTGCTTCTTCTATTTCCTTGAAGAATCAGGTTGGGATATTGATGGGTATTGCATTGAATTTGTAGATAGACTTGGCAATATTGCCATTTTCATGATATTAATCCTCAGAATCCAGGAACATGGAAGGTTTTTCCACTTCCTAAATTCTGCTTAAATTTCCTTTTTCAGGTTTTTAAAGTTTTCACCATAGAGGTCCTTCACTTCTTAAGTTAATTCCTAGGTATTTTATTTTTTGTTGGGCTATTACAAAAGGAGTTGCTTTCCTGATTTCCGCTATGCTCTTCTCATTATTGGCATAAAGAAAAGCCACTGATTTGGGAGGGTTAATTTTTTATATATTTTTTATTGTAAAGATACTGTACAGAGGGGTTACAGTTACATGAGTAACTGTACTCAGGTAACTATTGAGCATTGTTACCCCCTCCTTTGTTTATCCCTTACTATCCCTTCCCTCCCCACCTTCTCAACTCCCCCCTCCCCCACCCCACACCTGAAATTGTAAAGTTTGTTTTCAACACACTGTCTTATACATCTCATTGTTACAATGGGTCAACCTGTATCCCTATTTAAGCATTTTGGTTTTTCCCTTCCCCTCCCTTGAGGGTTAATTTTATACCCTGCTACTTTGCCAAAGTTTCAAATCAGCTGAAGTAACTTGGGAGTGGAGTCCATGGAGTTCTTTAAATACAAAATCATGTCATCTGCAAAAAGGGAGAGTTTTACTTCATCTTTCCTATTTGGATCCCCTTTATATTTGCACCTTGTCTTATTGCTGTAGCTAGGCATTATAATACTAAATTGAAGAAGATTGGAGAGAATGGACATCCTTGTCATGTTCCTGAGTTTAGAGGCAATGACTAGCTTTTTGCCATTAAGTATAATGCTGGCTGTAGGTTTGTCATACATAGCCTTTATTACATTGAGGAATGTTCCCTGGATTCCTAGTTTCTCCAGAGTATTCATCATAAAGGGTTTCTGGATCTTGTCAAATACTTTTACTGCGAGATTTTTGTTTTCTGAAGTGAATGGTCCAAAAGGTTAATTTTCTTCAACCTTTCCATAAAGAACCCCTGTAATCCTTTTTGCTATGAAATGTTTATGTGATTTCCATGCTGAGTATTTTCCTGTATATTTATCTCTAGCTTTAAGTCTACAATTTGTCCCAGACTAGAATAGGTAGTATCATCAAGAATTCACTTCCTATTTACTGAAGAATTATTTTTATCTTGCCTTTAGCACTATAGCTAAAGGGATGAATTTTTATAGTAAATATAATCGCTTCTATTTGCTACCTGTAGTGGATGGGTAAACCAGTGTGCAGGGAACTGTTCATAGGTACAACTGCAGTCTGTAAATTTACTCCTGAACTTTTTGCATGGTTTTACTGGAATCTTTCCTCTTCCATTTTCTGCCTACCAAGAGTACATTTTCTAAATTTTGACCATTTTGCTACATTTCATATATAATCTATCTTCAATATGGAAACATTTTAAAAAGTGAGTCCAGATTTGATTTTGTGGCTAAATACTATCAGTCTTGTACATAGCAACATGAAATTTCTTATAGATCAACACTGCACAGGAAATTAGGTAAGAAAAGCATGTCACTACTTAGTCACATAATTTAGCTAATTTCCTCCTCCAATAAACTTAATAGTAATCCTAACCCTAACAGTAATCCAATGCTAATCTTAACCCATAACTCCTAAACCCAAATCACTAACCCTAACCTTTAACCCCAAACCCAAAACCTAAATATAACCATATCCCTACCCCTAATCCTACCCTTAACCCTAACTCTAACCCAACCCCTACACTTACCACTATTGCTAACCCTTACCCTAACCTGAGCCCCTAACCCCTAAACCTAACCATCACCCTCACCATAACACTAACTCTAATTCTCACTCTAATCCTAAACCTAACTATAACCCTAAGTCTGAATAAAAAAGAAAGGAAAATACTGGTTTCTTTTAAATTTCACATGTATTTGACTTCTAATTGTTAGTGTAAAATTCATTATTACACTAAAATTTATCTTTGCCTAACCCTAGCCCTAACCTGTACTAGAAAGAAAACCCTAAAAATAATGACAACAAATGCTAATTAAAAAACCAAACAAACAAACGACATATACATTAGTTTTCTTTTATCCTAACCTTGAATTAAGTGATACTTGTTAAAATAGGCTTGTTTTACCCAAAAGCTTATATTTTATCTCACTATAACCCTAACTCTAGCTGGAACACTGAGACTACCCCTAATGCTAATGGTACTATTAATAGCAAAGACTATATATTTCACAATCTTCCTAACTCTTACTCGGCTTGTAGTTCTAAAATTGACTTTCAGTTTGACGCCTAAATTTTCCATATCCCTAATCCTGATCCTAGCCCCAGCCAGAACGCTAACCCTAACCTTGATCCTAATGGTTAATGGCAGCCCACTCCTAAATTACACACACACGCGCACACACACACACACACACACACACACACACACACACACACACACACACACATGCACGCACGCACGCACGCACGTGTGTGCACAAAATCCAGTTTGCATTCATCCTAACTGATACTCCACTGGAAATTCTTTTTTTTTGGGGGGGGAGGGGAGGGAGGGTCCGGTCGTGGGGCCTGAACTCTGGGCCTGGGCGCTGTCCCTCAGCTTTTCAGCTCAAGGCTAATGCTCTACCACTTGAGCCACAGCACCACTTCCAGCTTTTTTCTTTATGTGGTGCTGAGGAATCGAACCCAGGGCCTCATGCATGCAAGGCAAACGCTCTACCACTGAGCCACCTTCCCAGCCCCTCCACTGGAAATTCTTGAAAGAAGTTGTAGTTTGCCTTAAGTACCTAGGTACAACTCCAGTCTGGAAATTTAATCCTGTAGATTCTTCCTACATTTATTGGAGTCTTTCCTCATTCATTATTGCATACCATGGGGACATCTTTTAAATCTGGACTGTTTTGCCACATTTGATATAAAATCTACCTTCAATATTGAGAACTCTTTACAAAACAAATATATTTTTAATTTTGTGAGTAATAGTATCATTTCTTGACCACAGCTATGATGAAGATTTTCATAAATCAATGTTGTACAGGAAGTTAGGTAAGAAAAGCATATCACTACCTATTCAAGCAATTTCTCTACTTTCCTCCTCTCCAAGTAAGGTGTTTTCTGTCTTTCCTGAAGCCCACTCACAGCACAAGTATCTGCTCCTCGTGGAAATAACTACTTTGATTTTTTTGGCTCCATCTCTACGCACTTCCCACAGTTGAGTCCTCAGTACTCAAGCAGGAGAAGCAGGTGTGCTGCCCTGTGCTTGGCATCCTTTATTCAGTGATTATAATGGAGATAAAGGCTACTCTAGTTGCAACATTAATGAGTTCTTTCTCTTACTCTGTTCTTTGCTTCATTTCAGTAAATGGTGTATTAAACATAGATAAATGTGCACTTATACCATGATCTTTCCCATTAATCCCATTACTGTTATAATCAGAAATAAACAAAAAGCCTTTTTCATTTTTGAAAATAAAATCCATTTTTTAAAATACGTGATAGTAATTCCAATTCCAGGAAATGAGTTTTTCCACTAAGCAATCTTGTTTTCTTCTGAGTATGTAGTCAATGGGTCTCTTATCATTTGGGTTGGGTTTTTATTCCACATATAAGTTTTTTGTTTTTTGTTTTGGTTTGGTTTGGGTTTTTCTTGGTGCCTGTCTTGGTGCATGACCATAGGGCCTAGGTGTTGTCCCTGAGCTTTGGTGCCTAAGGCTAGTACTCTACCTCTTGAGCTGCAGCTCCACTTCTGGCTTTTTTTGGTAGTTAATTGCAGAACAGAATCTCAAGGGCTTTCTTGCCTAACCTTGCTTTGAACCATAATGCTCAGATCTCAGCCTCCTGGATAGCTAAGATTACAGATATAACCCAACTTCAGTAGTGCATACTAATTGAACAGGCATGTAATAGCGTAATAACATTCCTCTATTCTTCCTATTCTTCCTTCACATAGCTCCTCTCTCTTTTTTTTTTTTTTGGTCTGGTCGCGGGGCCTGAACTCTGGGTCTGAACGCTGTCCCTCAGCTCTTCAGCTCAAGGCTAGCGCTCTACCACTTGAGCCACAGCATTACTTCTGGCTTTTTTCTTTTTGCTTATGTGGTGCTGAGGAATCGAACCCAGAGCCTCAGGCATGCAAGGCAAGCACTCTACCACTGAGCCACCTTCCCAGCCCACAAGAAAGACTTCTTTTGCGAGAGGAGCTATGTGGGCCCACAAGAAAGATTTTTGTTGCTGTTGTTGTTGTATTCAGGTAAGGGGTAGGTTTATTCAGTAGACCTGCTGGGACCAGGCAAGGTTGGCACTCCACGTGGCTGGGAAAGGAAAGAGGAAAGAAAGAAGAAAGATTTTTTAAGAGAGGAGCTATGTGGGCTGGGAAGGTGGTTCAGTGGTAGAGCGCTTGCCTTGCATGCCTGAGGCCCTGGGTTCGATTCATCAGCACCACATAAGAAAAAAGCCGGAAGTGGTGCTGTGGCTCAAGTGGTAGAGCGCTAGCCTTGAGCTGAAGAGCTGAGGGACAGTGCCCAGGCCCAGAGTTCAGGCCCCACGACAGGACCAAAAAAAAAATCTTTCTTGTAACTTTCCTGTATAGTTCTGCAATAAACATGGGCATGTATCTATCTTTATTGTGTATGGGCATGCATCTGTTCAGGTATATGCTCAAGAGTGATATAGCAGGATCACATGGTAGTTCTTTTTTTTGCTTTTAAGGGAGTATTCACACTGATTTCTATAGTGGCTACACTAATTTACATTCCCATCAACAGTGTCTGAGGGTTCCTTTCTCCTCATATCCTTAACCAGCATACAGTGTGTTCTTGACAACTGCGGTTCTGACTGGGTGAAATGACATCTCACTGTTGTTTAGTTTTGAGTTTCTCTTATGTCTGAGGTTGCCATTTATACTTTTTTCTCAATCTGTTGGTTCAATTTATTTGCTCATTCATCAATTTGTTATTTATTCTTTTGGTGTTTGATTTTCTGAACTCTTTCTTTTTTTTTTGGGGGGGGGGGGTCCGGTTATGGGGCCTGAACTCTAGGCCTGGGCGCTGTCCCTCAGCTCTTCAGCTCAAGGCTAGTGCTCTACCACTTGAGCCACAGTGCCACTTCCAGCTTTTTTCTTTTTGCTTATGTGGTGCTGAAGAATCGAACCCAGGGCCTCGAGCATGCAAGACAAAAGCTCTACCACTGAGCCACCTTCCTAGCCCCCTGAACTCTTTCTATATGCTCAGTATTCATCTTTTATATGAATAGGTGGAAATTTTCTCTCATACTGAAGTTTGTATCTTCATACTTATAATTTTCCCTTTGATATGAAGAATTTTTTCAATTTTACACAGTCCCATTTGTCAATTATTCCTTATTCCTGAGCTACTGGGGAACTATTAAGAAAAGTACTGTCTATGCCTACATTGTCAAGTAGTTTCCTTATGTTTACCTAAAATTGTTTCAAAGTTTCAGGTCTTATATTAAGATAAGACCTTTGACCCATTTTGAATTGATTTTTGTACAGAATGAGAGGAATCTTGTTTCAGCATTCTATTTATGGATATCTAGTTTTCCACTATTATTTATTGAAGATGCTATCTTTTTTTGCTCCTTTATAGAAATTCACATGGCTGTAGCTGTGTGGGCTTATTTCTGTAACTTCTATTACATTCAGTTGATTACATATCTGTTTATGCCAGTACCATGTTATTTTTGTTACTATTTTTCTACACTATAAAGTCACTATGAGAGCTCCTCACTGTTTAAATGTCTCAGCAGGTCCATATAAGAAGCTCCCCTGTGACTCCTCTTGTGATCATCTTCCACCCAAACATAGAGACATAATATTCTCAGATTCCCTGAGTCAGGACTGTTCCTTGCTTTTTTTTTTTTTTTAATTGGTCCTGGGGCTTGAACTCTGGGCCTGAGCGCTGTCCCTCAGCTCGCTCAAGGCTAGCACTCTACCACTTGAGCTACAGTGCCACTCCTGTTCCTTGCTTTTGAGTGCCCATAGTTGTTGGATTTCAGACACATCTCTCCCACCCCAACCACTCCTGTCCAGCCTTCTCAAGATGATGCCTGGCTGTAGCTCTCCGAGATATAAGTAAGGAACATCAAAATGTCTTTCTTCTCAAGTGTAACCTCCTGTGCATGAGTATTCACTGCCAGAGCAAGTCCCCACCATAGGCTGGAGGCTTGCCTAAATGTGGGTTTATCACTGACCAGGGCCAATCTCTTGCCAGGGCCACCTGCTGACCTTTCCAGTAATGTCTTCTCCTCCACTCTACATCCTTAGAGATGCAGATTGGTTCCTATTTTTCTCTGTTTTTCGGCTGCCCTGTCCCTCTTTTGTGGTTCTGAAGCTGTTTCTTTCTTCTCTCTTCAAGAGAGTTTTACCTTTATTACTCTGACTCTTCTCAGAGTTGAACAAAGGAAGCTTCCAATATACCACCTTGCCCTGCCCCCTTCTATCTTTTTTTTTTTGGTCAATCATGAGACTTGAACTCTGGGCCTGAGCACTGTCCTTCAGATCTTCAGCTCAAGGCTAGCTCTACCACTTAAGCCACAGCACCACTTCCAGTTTTCTGAGTGGTTTATGGGAGATGAGTCTCACAGACTTTCCTGCCCAGGCTGGCTTTGAACTGTGATCCTCAGATCTCAGCCTCCTGAGTAGCTAAGATTACAGGCCTGAGCAACCGGTGCCCGGCCTCCTTTTGTCATTTTTATCCTATCTAGATAATAATGAATTACCTGAAGTTTTCTATGGATAGAAATGTTTCTACCTTCAGCCTGCCCTAAGAGCTTTTACCAAACATTCAATTGAAAGGACATTCCTAAGCTTCCTAAGATCCAAACAACCCAGTCTCAGTGAACTTCTCAGCCTGTTTACCAACTGGTAAAAGTTACATGACAGTTTTGAGCATAACATTAGGCCCAACATAATTTATTATAGTCCAAACTTAGCTTGGAGTTCCTCTGTGATAATCAATACAAAGCCCACAAAAGATCTTCAAAACATGTTTTCTACTTGTTCTTAACTCCTCTATGAAAATGACATATTAACTACAACAGCAATCAAGTTCCCAAATGTCATCACACATAAAAGGTTGAAATCTGAAGGATTTAATTAGCATCTATAATGAAAGAATGAAATTCCCATCACTGAACTGTGTACTCTATAGAACCATATATGTCAATATATATATAACACTTTAGAAATTAGATGCTCATAGGTGGGGTAGAGATAAAGTCATATATTAGACTAGAGAAATTGTTTCTGACAAGCAAGAATAAGAGAAGCTACTCTCCCATATTCTCAAAGATGTGACTTATTTTTGGGTTCAAGAACTACGTTTAAAGTATGTGGAAGAAAAGTCACATGGTGTGAAGAAGAAGTTGCTCAAGCTGAGTTTCACTGAGTGGATGACATCACAGTCAAAGATAGTAGTCTACTTTCTCAGTCTTAATTTTCTCCATGATTCCAAACTAGTAGGCCTTCAATTTTCAACAACTTATACATGAACCAGAAGGTCAAATTTCCTAATTTTGAGTAAGAAAGCATAGTTATTGAGCACATTTTATCAAAAATCACTGATCAGATCTGTGAAAATTATACACTAAATACACTGCAATGTATACTTCATATGAATGTATTCTTGTGCCTGCTTTTTAGCAGCTGATTAGTCAACAGGGACATTTAGAAGTTTAAAAACAAAATTAGTTGCCAAGTACCAACAGAATATTATCCAATATATTTTAAAAATCTCTTCCCAGGATTACACCTACAATCCTAGCTACTCAAGAAGCTGAAATCTGAGGATCACAGTTCAAAGCCAGGCAAGTCAACAAAACCCAAGAGACTCTTATCTCCAATAAACC
Organism: Dipodomys spectabilis; assembly: GCF_019054845.1. Classification (NCBI taxonomy): domain Eukaryota; kingdom Metazoa; phylum Chordata; class Mammalia; order Rodentia; family Heteromyidae; genus Dipodomys; species Dipodomys spectabilis. The sequence goes on from NW_024870822.1 coordinate 19,448,396, forward strand.
ACCAAAAGCCAGAAATAGAGCTGTGGTTCAAGTGGTATAGTAATGGCCTTGAGCAGGGACAGCACTCAGACCCTGAGTTCAAGCCCCAAGGCTGGGACACATACACACACACACACACACACACACACACACACACACACACACATACACACATACACACACAAAATATCATCCCCCAATATATTTAAAAGTAAGAATTTCATGTCTCTTCATTTCCTGGACAGCAGTGGTTTAATGTTGCCAAAAATCTTCCAGTTTGGCTTCATATTTACTGTATTTCATGCTGACCCTCCCTGTTCTTTTTGACACATCCTCTTTTAAGCATATTAATACTGTCAAGTCCTTCTTTATCTGTTTATAGACTAGAAGACTTTCTGTCTTTAGTTCTTAACAAAACCTGCCAAAATATCCACTATAATGTGTTGATTGTATCAGTTTATATCTCAGGTGAAGGAAGAAAGCACTGCTATATTATGACTACAACAGACCCCTGGGATAGCACACCATTCACCAGTTTAACAACTATAAGATACACCTTTGGCTAATGGGTCTCACATTTTCCTCCTTGTGTTATAAATGGGACAAAGAATGAAGTTCAATAGTTTCTTTCCTCACTGCTGCTATCATATGCCATTAGAATTCTAGTTCTCCTAAGGTCATTAACAATCACAGAATTTGGAGGACAGGTTATAGAGCTTTTGAAATCTCCTTTGTCAATGGTTCTTGTACTGTTACCATGGAAACAGACATCTCATTATTTTTAACAGGACTGTTTCATTTTAAGTTAACTACCATAAATAAAAGAAATAGGTGTGTGTGTTTGAATACAGCAAAATAGTGTGGTTTTCGGTCAAGTTAGATTTCATTCAAAATGACAGGACATGATCAAATTCTTCAAAACGTTTTATTATCCTGGCCTACAAGAATACCTTATATATCCTAGCAATTTGTATATCAACTGCATCTATGTAAAGCCCAATCTTTGCCCAAGGAAGGAAGGAAAGAAGGAAGGAAGGAAGGAAGGAAGGAAGGAAGGAAGGAAGGAAGGAAGGAAGGAAGGAAGGAAGGAAGGAAGGAAGGAAGGAAGGAAAGAAGAGGAGGGAGGGAGGAGAAAGAATCATGAATTTGACACCTGAAATTTTTATAAAAACATACAGTGATTCCCAAACTTATTTCCTACGCTTGCCAACTTTTAGAAAAGTACTATACATACATACTTAATGGACAAATGCATAACTATATGAAGATTTCAGTGACTACTTAAATGGGAGTAGTGGTAATCAGTCTTAAACAATGACTAAAGATAGGCATGGGGGCACATGCATGTAGTCTCAGCATTTCAGGAAGTATAAATGGGAGTATTACAAGTTACAGGCCAATGTGAGCAACATATTAAGACTCCCAAAAAAATTTAAAAAGTTGGTCAGGCACAATTGCTCAGGGATAGGTAGAGAGGGATCTGAGGATTACAGTTCAAGGCCAACCCGGATATAAAAATTCATGAGACTCCATCTCACTTAATGGCTGGGTACAGGGGCACCTACATGTTATCTACGGCAACACAGGGAATCACAAGTAAAAGGATTTCAACCCAGGCCAGCTTCAGTATAAAGGAAGACTTTTTGCCCAAGAGTAACCAAAGGTAAGAGGTACAGTGACTGAGGAGATAGAGTGTCTGCCTAACCAGCAAGAGATCCTAAATTCAATCCTTAGTACTGTAATACTCTGGCTGAACAATTGTTGAATCCTTAGATTTGTAAAGAATAATTCACCGCATTGATCAATATACATTGTACTTGCAATCTGACTTGTGGAAATGAAACCCCTTGTACAACTGCTTAAAATAAGGTTTTTTTAATTTTTTTAAAGGCTAGTCTAGCTACTGGACAGGTACTATACATAGGAGATTTAGACAGTGGAATTAGGAGGAACTTTACATAATTGCTTATGCATGTTTAAAGCCAGATAAAACAAACCTATACCCTATACCTAGAAATCAAATTCTTATTGCCCCAGTGGAGTCCCTTCTCTAAGTTTAACTTTCAATTCCTTCAACATCCTCTACATGATGCAACTGAATCTCTTCACCATCAGGTTCAACGTCCAAAACCAATGTAATACAACAGCTTGCAATAAAATTTGAGTCTTTCCCTGTCAAATACATTAATATCATGATATGATGTATTAATATCATGCTATGATGATATGATTATATTCATTCCTTTTATATCAGTTTGCCTCAACCTCGATTGCAAGTGACAGAAAATCGACCTAATATTCAAAAAAGAGAAAAATTACTGAAAAGATAAGGTATTTGGAAGGGTAAAGAGAATAACATTAATGGAAGTTTGCATAGAGAATAACAGGAATTAAAAATCTTACTTTCAGACTGGGGATGTGTAGCCCAGTGGTGGAGTGTTTTCCTAGCTTACCTAGGCTGTAGGTTCAGTCCCTAGCATGGAAAATGCTTTTTTTTTTCCCAAATGATTTTAGTGAACAACTTAAATTCCTCTCCATTGCCTTTATTGAAAAATCTAGAACCCATCTAAAAATGACAAGATGGAAAAGGCACAGAAGCCAAATTTTTTTATTGTAAGTCAAAATTTTTAACAATTAAGTCTCATTTCGTAAGAGTAAAATAAAATAATTTTTCTATCAATAAAAGCTCTATTTATGCCAAAATACTATATTCAATGCACCATATTTGTTTAATTAAACTGGAACTGTGCAATTTTTTGAAACTGACCACTTCCTTAAAAGTATGTGGAGAAGAAAAATCAGTCAATGGGGTTTATCTTTGTCCATTTCCTATTGCTGTAACAAAATTCCTGAGACTGCGTACTTTGAACCACTTGCTCCTGTTAAAGCAGAATGCCATATATTTTAGTAGGTTTTTGAATTGTTGTTGACAAGTACCACAGACTTAAGGCATGTCAACTGGTTGGTTCTGGTCTAATACATGCTGTCCAAGGGTGGAAAGGTTCTACAACTGCCATCCCGTAGAGTTGCCACTAAACATGTTACTATTGAGTATTCAAAATAAGCCTAGTGAAACAGAGAAAATGAATTTTAATGTTATTTTTGTTTTACTAATGCAATTTTTACTCAGTTTTCTCACTAGTTTTATTTTTATACATAAGAAATTAAAATTAAATAGCTATAAGGGGTTAGTGGAACTCACAGATGTAATGGGTGGATGCCAAGAATATTCTTGTCTCCATTTCCACTAGAGGGCACTATCCACTTCAGCAGAGGTAAGAGCAGCATGCCTTTTGTGGTTTTCAATATGTTAAATTTGACTGTGTTGTAGATCCATGTTCCAAGGAACAATGTACCAAGTCTAAACCTTTGGCAGGTTATGACTTCCTCCAGCTTCATTTGGTAAGTTAAGAACAAAGCAATTAGCAAGATGTCACAAAAGACATGCAACTGAGGCATGGAATGAATAGACATTCATAGGCCAAGTCATGTAGAGTATGTCATAAAGTAAATAAGTGTAAAACTATTCTGTGTATTAGCAAAATTTCACATTACATTTTCATTTGAATTTTTATGAATTCCTCAAGCTTATTTGACTATAGAAATTCCATACTATTTGTGAAACACTAATTCACATCTATCTAAGCCCATGCTTTTCCACAAAACTGTCAGAAGGTGTATTCCAGGATGAAATCAATTTATTAATACCTTCCAGACATTCTCCTTAAATACTTAAATTTGTCCACATTTTCATAAATCTCCATTTGGTTCATAAAGATTGTCCTCAAATTAATTTTCCCTTAAATTATCTTTTGTTATATTTATTTTACTTATTTATTTATTTATTGGGCATTTATTGGGCATTTAGTTCAAACAGTACATTTACAGGGTGCTTCGCATGTGCCAGACACTATACTAGGTGCTGGATGTATTACAGTAAAACATGATGGTTTTTACCCTAACATTGCCTAGATATGGAGGAGTGGGGAATTGCGTGGCTTTTTGCTCTGACTCTGCTGAAGTAAGTGGCAGCCAGGTAAGTCCCTGTCTTTCTGGCATTCTTTGCCTATGCTTAGCTATCCCAGGTATGCTGACTGTATGGTGTTGCTGCCACAGGAAATGAGGATCATAACTAACATTCATTGAGAGTTTACTTCATGCTATGACCGTTGCCTGTATTATTTCATTTAGTACACTGTAAATTTAGTATAATTATGTCTACTTTCTCATAGTAGGATTACTAAAGGCCTACTTAGTTCAATTTTGCTTCCTTGTCATTCTAGGTGATAACACAAACTGCTTCCGAGTTGAAATAGTTGTAAAGCATGAACTTCCAGTATATTATAAAAATTGACATTTTGAGCTATCAAATTGCTCTTTTTAAATACGGCTTTTGGAATCCAAATACCACAGCAATTTAATAATGACATCATCCATTTAAAATTTTTAAAGGCTCTTCTTTAACTGTCAAAAATTTTACATTGTGTTTTTCCCTTGAATTTCATCCTAACACATTATATTTTATGTCTGAGAATCTTTCATTCATCTTATGGTATACTCCTCTGAGTCCTTCCTCTGAATTTGATATATTTTTATTTTTCATATCTATAATGTGCTAAGGATAAATTTTTCTTCTGAAGTGAATTATTGTAATAAATATTATTGATATGAAGTGAATTATTGTAATAAATATTATTGATAATAAGGTAATTAAGATATCATAAATCTTTTATATATAATGCTAAATAATTATTAATATAAAAAGTCAATTGTTACTGGAAACACATCTCTTAAGAAGATGGATGGGTATTTTTTAATCAGTTCCAGTATCCATGGGCAATACTTGTTATTAAAATGAAAAAAAGGCTCAGCAGCTGTTCTGTTACTATTTTTGTAGTTGTTTTAATGAATATAAGAGCTGAGAAACATCATTCACATAAAAATAATGAGAATGGGAATGGAAGAAGTTTCATCTTAACAAAGTCTCCATTTTTGATCTTATTAAATAATTTTTAGTAATCTATAAGATGACATCTTGATTTGGTCCCTTTTCAATTTTATTAAACAAGCAATTGCAAACTGATTTGTCAACAGTTTTTAACTAGTCTTTATTATTTATTTTCTCAATATTAGCATCAAAACTTCCAAGAAGACTGTACTACAGAGGTCCTTACTAAGAGAAAAGTGCCATAGTAAGTAAAAGATATCCTTTGCCTCAGAAATGATTCTAATGGAGAATAGAACCCACTGAGATCTTTTATAGTGAATTGATTTGGAAGGATGTACCTGGCTGGAGATGTTATGACCCAAAACACAGCACCACAAAAACTGGTGTTCTAACATACAGAAGCTTTAAACCTACTTCAGAATGAAGGTTGCCTGCCCTGACCTTCCCTTGTTTCTTTCCCAAACATTGGGAGTGGCTTCCTGCAGAGTTCCTGTCTCAGCCCAGACCAGACCTAACAAAGAATAATTACCCCTGTTACCTTCATTGAGTTTTCAGGAACTAGACTCACAAGAAGAAAGATTGGATTATGTCTATACTCCTACACAGGCTCTGGTTGGAAAACATTTTTCCCTATTTTGCCCTCTTGAAGAATCATTTACAAATTTTTTCATCAGTTCTAAAGACATTCTGACTTGGTCCCAAGTCCTTGTACATTCTTCAAACCTACTAGAGGTCCCTCACCTAGAAACCATTTACTGCACCCCTGAAAATTGTCTATATTCCCCATTCTTCTCCCTTATAGAAATGAGGTCTACAAACTTCAAAATAACTTTGAGATAATCCTGGGATTTTCCTCCAAGCTATATTCTTTCCCTGTGCACACTAATAAACTTATTTGCCTTTTTACCTATTCCATCTCTTTATTGATTTATTCTAGAAAATCTTGAGAGGATGAAGATGTAATTTCCCTTCTTCCCTATAGGTAAAATAATGTGATTTTCTGTCTACTTAAATTTTGCAATTGTTTTTCAAATTGTTTTCAATTGACTGTAAGTATATCTCTAAATAAATTTCTCTTCTTTGAGCATGTGAATTGTGCTAATGAGAATGAGCACAAAATAAAAAGCAAAATAATAATCCAGGCATTAGTAGTTCATGGCTATAATACTAGTTACTCAGTCACAAGTTGAGGCCATTCCTTGCAGAAGAATTTGAAAGACTCTGTCTCCAAAATAAAAGGCCAGACTGGAACTATTGTTCAAGTGGTAGAACATATACCAAGCAAGCAAACTGCCAAGCAAGCATGAGGTCCCTGAGTTCAAACCTAGTACCACCACCACCATCAAAAATTTTTTTAATACTTATTATGTACTTATATATAGATAAGTGTGCATAAAATCAGAAGTTTTTAGAAATCTCAAGTTACGGATGTGAAGAAAGGAGTAAAATAAACATAGTGTTTTTAGGCAGGACCACAAAAGAGGTCCAAATTTTCATTTTATCCAGCAATTTTTACCCTTTTTATCATCTTTTTTGTGGTTTTTTAAAAACAATTTTATTGTTATTTTAAAGGTGATGTACAGAAGATCAAGTAGAGTACATTTCTTTTTGGACAATGCCATCCCTTCCCTTTCTTTCTCCCAGTTTTTGTGATTTTTTTTTTAAAAGAACACTCATTATTTAAGTAATTTTGAAGTGATCATGTAACACAGGGCTTTAATAGAAATAAAATCAATATCTTTCCAAGGACCATTAGACATTTAACCATGTCCCTAAGCAAGATATATCATCTATGTGGTTTATGAAGTAGTTACATCTTCTTTAAGATTGTTTAAAAGTTTGACAGTAATTGGTTTTTATTCACCAAATAACAAGTTAGATGGTTGAGAATCTTAATGCTAAAAATTAAAATTTTTTGGTTACTCCTAATGTACTTACAATGTACTATGTGATTTTTTTTTGTATGTTCTTCCCCATGGTATAACCCTTGTTTTCACTGTGGTTGATTCTGGTGCCCTATATCTTGTATATACATTTTTCTAATTTGGGGAGGAGAGGGGAAATAATAAAATGCTGAAATAAGGATACAGGTTGACCCATTGTAACAATGAAATATACAAGGCACTATGTTGAAAACAAACTTTACAACTTTGGGGAGGTGGGGAGGGAAGGGATGGTAGGGGGAAAACAAAGGAGCAGGTAACAATTCTCCATAGGAAATGTACTCACTACCTTACTCATGTAACTGTAACCCCTCTGTACAGTATCTTTACAACAAAAATATATTTAAAAATTAAAATTTAAAGCTAGAAAGGTTTATTTTCTTTAATTGTGATCAAACTCATAAATTGTGATCACTACTGTAAAGGAAAGATAGTGGTTGAGGAGAGTTGAATGTTAATTTAGACTCAAATTTTTTTTATTGTGAAAATACTGTACAGAGGGGTTAGAATTACATGGGCAAAATGAGTACATTTCTTATCAAGCATTGTAGCCTCCTCCTTTGTTTCCCCTTCCTATCCCTTCCCATCCTCCCCCTGCCCCCACCCAATCCTCCTCCCCCCTCCTCCCCTACCCAATCATCCTCCTCCCCCTCAAATACTTTTTAAAAAATCTCCACACATATTAAATCAAGACTGAAGGGATAAACATCCTTCAAAAAAGTGAAGGGAAAGAAATATGGAGACCTCAAACAGGAGCAGGAAAAAAAATCAGAGACAGAGAACTCACCAGAAAAAGCCAGTAATTCAGAAAGTGAGTAAGAGCTATCACGAAAATAATTTAATATAAAATATAAAAACAAATTTCCTGCAGTAAAAATGAAATCAATAAAGAGCTGAAGATCCAAATGGAAAATTAAAGTAGCAGAAAGGAAAGAAAAATGCAAATTTTAAAGATAAGGAAACAAAAAGAGATCCAAACAACTTTGTCTATAAATCTGAAATTATCTGGCAAGATAGAGACAGCTAAACTTCAAATAACAGCAGATGGAAAACATAATATAAGAATTATGAGTTAAGGGAGAAATGACAAAGAATAAAACAAATGGTGGGAAAAAAATCAGAGGCAAAAATATCACAAGAGTATTTAATGTTCCAGAAACAAGAAACCTAAAAAACAGAAACAAATAGACCTGTTTTTCCAGCTAATATAGAAAACCTAACATAGGTGGATCACTATCTAGGCACAGGAAGGGAGACTCTATTACAAAATATAACCTGTGCAATAAAAAGGCTGGAGGTATGGCTCGGTGGTAGAGAGGTTCTGAGTTTAAACCCTAGCACAGTCAAAAAAAAATTTTTAAGTAAAATATATCAGATGGTAACAAGTTCAGTGGGGAAAAATGGCAGGGAAGGCAGATTAGAATACTGAATATAGTAAAGATTCGACTTTGAATTGGTTAATGGGAATGTCTCAATTAGTATACCTATTGAATAATCACCTGAGAAAGAGGAAAGGAAAAATCTATGTGATATAGAAAAATTACAAAGAAAGCAATATATTATTCAAAATGGTCGGAAATAACAAGGTTTAGCACTTATGTATCATCCAAGCATACTTTTATGCCCATGATCAAGTAAAAATCTAGTTACCTATGTGATAAGTAAGAAGATAAGCAAAAACAGTATTATTATAGGATTGTTGTCAAGTAGGATCATATTATAATATACTTATAAAACAGACTGGATTTATTATACCTCAATTTACTAGAAAATAAGCTAATATAATTGCTAAATTGAAGATATTTACTTAATAATGATAAAATGTTTTTATAAAAGCATGATATATTAAAGCTGTACTTTTTTCTTTTTTAATATTTTATTATCTTTTAAAAAAAATAGCTCAATAGCTATGTACATAAAACCATATAGGAAGATGCTAAGCGAAATGAACTCAATGACATGGACACAGAGGTTTTTCTTTGTTGTTGTTGTTTTTAATGTACCACATGATTTCTTTTTTCTTTTGTGTTTTCCCATGGTTTATCCCCTGTTGCCACTGTATTTGACTTTGGTACCCTGAATATTTTATATATGTTTATCTGAAAAGGAAGGGAAGGGGGAACAAAAAAATGGTAAGACAATGGACAAAGGGGGAACCAATGCAACAGTAATACTCATAAGACACTATGTTGGAAATGAGCTGTACAACTTGGCAGGGACGGGGGGAATAAGAGGAGGGAAAGCGGGAGAAAAATGAGGGAGGGAGTAACAAGTTTGACAAGAAATGTACTCACTACCTAACTTATATAACTGTAACCCCTCTGTACATCACCTTGACTATAAAATTTAAAAATATATATATTGTAACGGTGATGAACAGGGGGGTCACAGTCACATAACTAAAGTAATGAGTGCATTTCTTTTTAAAGTTACCCCTCCCTGATTTTCTCCAGCTTACCACTCCCCACTCCCTTCCCCCTCAAGTTGTAAAGTTCATTTCCAAGATACTGTCTAGAGAGTATCATTGTTGCATTGGTTCATCCTTTGTGCTGCTGTGTCTGTGATTCCCTTTCCAAGTAGTTGTACATAGGAGTTGCCATTCAACAAAGCAGTTTATGAGTACAATGAATCTTGATGAAAGTCATCCCTTTCAACATTTTCACCCCTTCCTCGCAATCCACCCCTTACTTCACTATTCTTAGTTTTGTAGGATATACACTGAATTCTTGACTGCATTGTCCTACCCCACTTCTTCTCTTCACTTGTCTGCTCCTCTTGACCCCATTACATCCCTATCACGCACCATTTCCTGGTGTTTATTCTCTTGAACTATGATTTTGCCTTTCTAAGGAATTACACTGAGTTCTCCCCTGAATATATTGTATTTAAGTTAAAACAATAACAGATGTTGGCATGGATGTGGACAAAAAGGAACCCTAACAAAGTGTTGGGAACCCTAATACACTGTTGGTAGTAAAGTTGTTCAATCACTCCTGAAAACAGTATGAAAGTTCCTCAGGGAAAAAAAAAAAAACCTTAATGTAGAACTACTCTATGATCCAGCTTTTACCTAAAGGATTACAAACTAGGATAGAGTAAAGCTGCCAACACAACCATGTCCATTACAGCACTATTCACCAAATCTTAGGTATGGAATCAGCCCAGATGCCCCTCATCCATTAGACAGCATATTGCAACATCTGCAAAGAAATGGAAGGACCTAGAAACAATTACGTTTAGTGAAGTTAGTCAAGCCCAGAAAGGCAAAGGTTTCATGTTTTCTGTCATGGTAGAAGCTAAAATTAGTTTACTTTTTAAAAAAAAAAAAAAAAAAACATATTTCCTTTCAAGGCAATTTGAGTTTTCTCTTCGTCATAAAGTGCTTACCCACATCTTCTTATTTTTGTTACTTACATGATATTGTTTGTATTTTGTTAGAACAAATGACCTTGTTTATATAAAAATTCATGTGGATGTGTACAGGTGTATGCATGACAAGAATAAAGATATCAAGATGTTCACCCAAATGTGAATAATAGTCATTTTGGGACTTTCAAATAATTTTATTTTCTCATACTTTAATATGTTGTTTGGATATTTTTACACTAACTGTCTAATGCTTTGCAATTAGAAAAATGAAATTTTAAAGAGTATTTAAAATATTAAATTTTAAATATTTAAGAATCATAAAAGTTAACCCCCTCACATCTTGGATCTTATAATGAATATGTATGGTCTTAACTGCCCTTTCACTCCAGGTAATTATTGACTCTATGTAGAAAAACCAGTGGTCTCTCCAACAAGATATATATCTTCAGTACTGAATTCTTCTCACTCAGCCTTCAGTCAAGTGAAAGCCAAGGATGAAATGGTGAACTCAGTTGTGCAGGGCCTTTTAAGAATACCTCCAAACATTCCATTTCCTTCACCACAACATGAACATAAATCACAAAAACTGAATGAAATTAAGTTAAAAGGAAAAATGTATTAAAACTAGAATTTGCTGTTATGTAGAATGAAAAGTCATTTTTCTTTAAATATTAAATAAAAGATTAGCTTCAAGAGGTCAAAGTACATAGAGATTTTAGGTTACATTTAAAATAATGATATTTTAAAAAGTAACTAGAAATTGTGGTTGACTAAAAAGATATATTACTATATTTAAATAATCCTACTTAATGATATCTACAGTTTGATGGCTCCAGAAGGCAAATTACTATACCAGGAATATCATATATCTCCTTCTAACATGAAGATATTAGGAAAGAAAATAGATAAAATTCGTGCCATTTTGTTGAAAGTTTTTACTTATTTTTATAAATAATAGCTCTCCAGTAAGTAATCTATATGAGAAATGCTTCTTCATCTTTCCCATATAGGCTTCTAATTATTTTTCTTTGGTAGACAGGAAGTTAAATACTCTATTCTCAGTCACATCAGGACATGGGAGTCCCCTTTTTGTAAAACAGAGATATAGCCTGACCTGTGCTTATTTTAAATCTTAAGAAACCAGAAGTTTCTGATTCATCAGATTTGACTGGAAAGAGGACTAAAGAAAGGAGAAAAAAAAAAAAGCTCTAATACAGACACCAAATGATACCCTTTACCAGCACTGATGAATTATTTATCAATAGGCCTTGAGTCCCTGGAGGCCAGTTCCATGGATGTCCTGTCCTAACACTGTGCCCAGTATACAGTAAAGTTCCATAAATCTCTTTGACTAACTGAATAAATCTCTTCTATTGAAAATGAAGATTAATGCTTTGTCATTTCCTGTGCTATACTCAGTTTTGTTGACAATATATGATATATGCTCTCAATGCCAAAACATCCAACTGAAAAGAAAAAAGTCAACTCAAAATCTTGACTATTTCAGTTTTTTAAATAAAAAAAGTCAAGAACATGCACTGTCCAAATTGTTACATACTAGCCATATGAAAATTTATATTTAATTTGATTTAAAAAATCAGTTCATTGGTTGCTCTAGCCAATGTCTACTGTTTAGGAACTGTATGATACTAGTAGCTTTGTTTGGTTTGGTTTTGTTTCTTGGTAGTGGGGCTTGAACTCTGGGCCTGGGCACTGTCCCTGCACTCTTCAGCTCAAGGCAAGTGCTCTACCACTTGAGCCAAAGCGCCACTTCTGGTTTTCTAGTGGTTTATTGGAGATAAGAGTCTCACAGAGTTTCCTTCCCCGGCCTGGCTTTGAACCTCGATCCTCAGATCTCAGCATCCTGAGTAGCTAGGATTACAGGCATGAGCCACCGGTGCCCGGCTGATACTAGTAGCCTTGACATATGTAAGCACAAATAAAGAATATTTACACCACTGAAAAAAATCAAAACTTAAGACAGAAAGCTCTAGATGATTGCTTCAAATTTTTCTAGTTCATCTTGATTTCCTGTTTTTGTAAACACATCATGGGTTCAAGATCTTTTCTCTTTTTCCTTCCTTCCTTCCTTCCTTCCTTTCTTTCTTTCCTTCTTTCTTTCCTTCTTTCTTTCCTTCTTTCTTTGTTTTGTTGTCGTTGGTTGTGAGGGCCGGGCTACTGTTCCTGAGCTCATTTGCTCAACGTAAGCACTCTACCACTTTGAGCCACAGCTCCATTTCTAGTTTTCTGATGGTTAATTAGAGAAAAGAGTCTCACAGTCTTTCCTGCCTTGGCTGGCTTTGAACTACGATTCTCAGATCTTTGCCTCCTGAATAGTTAGGATTATAGGCATGAGCCACTGGCACCTGACTTCAAGATCTTTTCTTAAAAAATGGAAGAACTCACTAATAGAAATGATTGAGAAGTCAGGCTTTCCTGTTATTTGGGCTTGTAAAAAACATTACTCTAAGACTGAGGAAGGATGCTAAAGAGAAACAGTTCTAAAGCCTCCTGAGGGCAGGGTTCTTTGCTTGTATCTTTCTCTACTTGTCAGAAACTAGGAAAATCTGCCTAGTAATAGCTAAATAATTTTAACTGTGTGTGTATCCTAACAAATTATGACTCTCAGGTACACATTTCATTTTCTTCACATATAGCAAATTTATTTCAGATGTCAGGAATGCAATCAGTTCTGTGGCATATAGGATAAAGAAAAGACAGCGTTATCTTCTGTGGGCACTGTCTTCCTACTTCCATCTACTGGTTAGTCTGTCTTTCCCTTCATCTAATAATGGTACCTTCCTAGATTTTATACTGACTGACCCCCACATGTCCTTGATTGAGGATGTATTATAAGGTAGTAATAAAAATATGATCCTGTCAGAAGTTCTGAGAAGAAAAAAGGTAGTATTAATAGTTCCTCTGGGACACTAGACAGAACTCAAGATCACCCTTTGGTCTGTTCTATCATCCAGTAGTTTTATACATACATTCTTTTTCTGTTTTTTGTGAAGGTACTTGGGTTTGAATTTAAGGCCTCATATTCTTACATGGCTTTGTGGTGCTATACCACTTGACCCACACCTCCACATCCAGCTTTTTGCTGGTTAATTGGATATTTGAGGCTATAGCTTCCTAAATAGCTAGGATTTACAGATCTGAGCCATAGAGCTAACAAGTTGCTGTGTTTTAGGCCATCTTTTCAATGAGCATTTGACATGCTCATCTAAACAGCCAGATTTGTGACATATTAGTCTTGCTCATTTGTCACATATTTTTGATTCTCATTGATTATTCTAGTCCATGTTTTACAATTGTTTGGCAATAATTAACTAGAAAGGCTTATAGACTAGATGTCTATGCAGCAGTGCCAAATAAGAATTTCTCCAATAGCCTGTCAGCCTGCCTTATATTCCAAAATAAGACCTTTGATAGGGGTTTTGTTAAAACACTAAGTCACAGCCTGGAGTAAAGCCATTAGAGAGATCCCATGAGAATAAGGAATTTAGTTTGAACTTTAGATGAACAGAATATTCACAGAAGATAATCCTGAGGTCATTCTTGCCTGAACTCCATGTCAGTAGATTTTATTGTTCAAGAGAGGGCCTGTAGTCAGACCATTTTTAATTTCAAAAAAGATTGATTTCCATTCAGTAAATATCCTCCAGCTCACTTAAATTAAGGAGCATTCCTTCTTTGGCATTCTTCCCTGGCTGCATTAGCAGAGGAGAGCTCAGAGTAGCCCTGATGCTGCTCCTGACTGACAGCATTGATGCTGCTGGGATGCCCCCACACCCAGCACTCTTTGGGAGATAATGGGGTGGGAGAAGTTACCTCTCAGGAATAACTAAAAGTCCTTCAGAATATGAAGCTTTCCCTGTATCTATTTATCATGTTCTCTCAGTGCTCAGCAAACAGAAATTGTTCCCTGCATTCCCCTTTACTACATATGCTCTTTGAGTGACAGAAACGGATCAATAATGTTTGCCTGTGGCTTTGAGTGTGACAGGGATGTTTGGGGAAGTAGGAAGTGGAAGATTTCATTGTTTCACAGCAGAGATACTGTCTTTAATATGCAGTGTGGAATGAGTGCCTTGAGAAATGTGAATACCTTGTACAAGTAGCCTGCCATTTCTGGGTACAGAACAGAGAACAAACAGCACAGCTGTTCTGAAGAATAGTCTTGGGGGCAGTCCTTCCAGAACTTATTCTGAGAGGCAGCCTTAAGTGGCAGTGTCTCATAGATTGTTGTAGCCCTAGACTGGAACCTAGTTGCTCAAATCCCCAGTGCTCCTCTAGAACAGGGTGATGCCAGCAACATAAATGTGCCCCTGTGCCCATTCTATTACATGCATTCATGATAGTTTTAGCCAGAGTGGAAGAAAGTAAGAACCTGAAATGAGACAACCTGATGTTCTCAACTATAAGATGAGATAATCCAGAAAACATGTTGCATGCTTGGGCAGTAAGAAATAAGATTAAGTAGAGGTTCTGCTCTCTGTTGGATATTCATTACCATAGGGCACCCAGAGCCAAAGGTAAAATTGGTGGAGAATCATGATGTGTTAAAAATCTGAAGGGTCTTCCTTCATGAAAAGAAAGGAGAGTGTCAATCCTTGATGGATGAAGTTCCATTCTTAGAGTTTCATTCCTTTGGTAAATTTATCTATGGCAGACTGTCAGTATCCAATACTACTAGATCCATGCTTTGTCCTCCTCCCCTCTCCTGTGGTGCTAAGCATGGAACCCAGGACCTTGAACATGCAAGATAAGTGCTCTACCAATGAACTATATCCACTCTGGGCACACTACTATTGTGGAAAGGGTATCTTAACACTCCCACATTGGCGGGAAAACTAAAGCAGAATTGCTCCTCCTCTACTTTATAAAAACTGGAATCTCAATGCAAATTTAGCTGCCTTGTCTTTTTGTTCTTCCTTTTGTGTTCTGCTGGTACATACAGCCAGCATTCAGTGTTCTCTGGGTGCTACCACTAAGTTGTAGCAAAGCAGCAGCCTCATGGTTTCTGGATCACTGACTACTTCTGTGGAACTTTCTTGATGTTCACAGTTCAAATGAATGGGGTGTACCACATGTGATAATTACACATACTTAGGAAAGGGAATGGAGTAATGGAAGGGAATGAAATTCCTCATCCAGACAGGATCCTAAAATTAGGTGAAAAAAATAAGATTCACAAAAGTAAAATAAGAGATCTCATATTTCGAAGATGCTTCCTTTGCAACTGTCACTACTGGAAGAGCTTACTGTCAACTTGACGGGCATTTCCCACAGAATACAGGGGGAAAAAATCATCATCTATGTCTCCCACCAACCTCCAAGTAAATCTCTCAGCACATATGCCTTTTTGTTTTTCTCTATTTCTTGTTTAACAATAAAAGCACATTATAAGAAATGTACTCATTACCTTGATCATGTGATTGTAACTTCTCTGTACAGTATTTTCACAATAAAAAAACTTATTTAAAAAAAAACAATAAAAGCACAAAATTGAAAGGGACTTACAGTTATTTTAGTTACATGTAGCCAAAGCACTAGAATGATTTTCCTAAGATAATCTATGTAATACCTAAAGACTACAAATGATCTAAGTTTATTCCACACCTAGTAGGACTTCAGAGAAGGAAAAATAAAAGCCAGGGGATTGGAATAGATATTCATGCTCAACATCTATGATAAAAGTAGGAATAAATTTTCCAACAACTTACCCATTATCCTGCCTATGCACCTGCATTTCCATCTTTCTACAGAGAGAGATGGAAGGATTTCTTAGTAGTATTTTCTCCAATAAGGACTGAATTTTTGAGACACAAACCAAAAGATCAAATCATTTCCAGGTTTTCCAAAAGGGAAAAGAGGGAATATAAGGAATCCATTGTTCTCTAACCTGTGGTGTTTGCTAAGTCATTAAACTTCTCAAGAAGGCTTTTCACCACATTTTCATTTTCATGGGATTTTCAGTGAACACTACTCAGTGCTGAATAACATTCAGGCATTGACTAGTTAAACATGTTAAAGCACTGCTTAAAGTTGTTCAGCGGACAATTTGGTCCTGTCTAAGGGGCTTCCAAAGAGCCTTTTAAGATTTTCTACAGTCTTTGATGTCAAACAGTAACTTGTGCTGTGGAAATCAATATTATCTGAACACCTGAAGGTTGATTCATCTTGCCCCAGCTCCAAGCACCAATTCCCTATTTGCCTGAAATGGAAAATACAGTTTCTACTCATGTCTTTAGAGTCTTATTAACTAGGCTTATGTTCTCCCTAAAACTGGATGTCTGATTACCCTAATACCGTAGACTTTGTCTTCCCTATTACTATACCTCCTGAGAGAAATCCAAAGACACCCATTCTTCAGGGGCTGTCACTTAGCTGTGTCTTCCCTTGAACCCAACAAAGCTGATAGCAAAAGAAGAAGAAAACAGCATCTGAATAACTGAAATAGTTGTCACAAGAACCCTTTATTGATATTGTGACCACTCAACGTCTCTGGGCTGTACTCTCATACACAGCTCTACTCTCATATTTGCTTGTTCTGTTTGTTTCTTGGAGCACAAGTAGTTGAAACTATTGCTACAAAACACCACCTCCTTCCTGATCATTACTCAGAAGGGCTAACTCAGTGTCTGTTCCTCGGTGTCTACATTTAATTCTGACATGCTTCATTTATCTCCTCTTGAATGGATGAGTTGAACAGATGTTCCCAATATTTTTTCTATTGTTCTTGACCAGTATTTACAAGTTCTTACTCAATGTTTGTATAGGATCTCTGTTCTAATACCATTCTACAAAGTTGGTTTTGGTTTTGGTTGTGGTTTTGTTATTTGTTTCACTACATACCAATGACACTAGCAAGATAAGATAGTTGACAATCTGTTGGGAAAATATGAAGTGGAATAACCATAAAATTACATAGATATTAGATCTTAAAAAATACATGGTATTTTTTGGTGTCACTATCATTACCAAACCCCTGAGAATAATGTCCAACTCAATGATATTCTTATGATAGTGACAGCGAATCATAAAGAAAAGGCCTCAAATTATATTGGATTTATTCTTTAAAAGAATGTAGAGAAGGGGCTGGGAAGGTGGCTCAATGATAGAGTGCCTGCCTCGCATGCATGAGGTCCTGGGTTCGATTTCTCAATACCACATAAATAGAGAAAGCTGGATGTGGCACTGTGGCTCAAGTAGTAGAGGGCTAGCCTTGAGCTGAAGAGCTGAAGGACAGTGCTCAGGCCCAGTGTTCAAGCCCCATTACCGACAAAAGAAGAAAAAGGAGGAGGAGGAGGAGGAGAAGGAGGAGGAGGAGGAGGAAGAGATGGTAGTAGTAGAGAAGACTGTGAGACACTTTTTCTAATTTACCCCATATGAAAGTTGCTAGAACTTGGCACCTGTAAGGAGGCCCTTTTGTTTTAATGCTAATCACAGCCACCACTCTAGAGTGCCTGTTCCATGCCAGGCAATGTAATATATATATGATCATTAATCCTGCTGGGCAGAGTGTTGCAACATGGCCAGGCCTGTGTCTGAGAGGGTTGGAGGAGGCAAATTCATTCTGTTGTGGCCTTGGCAATTAATTTTATTTTGAGAATTAAAGACTTTATAGATTGTCTTCTTTTTTAGTAGGCGAGGAGTATGTAATGATTTTACTTAATTTACTGTATTAAGCTGATGTAATTTGGCATTTGAAGGAATAAGCTTTTGTTATACTAATAATAGCCACCACTCTCAAGTACCTACCCTATGCCAAGCAATGTGTCAGGTGTTTTAGCATAAAATATCTTTAATCCTGCCAGGTAGTTATTATTACAATCCCATTTTACATGTCAAGAAACTATAGCTCAGTGATATTAGTATCTGCTCAAGGTCAATAAGTGAGTGGTAGAGCCAAGACTCATATCAAGTTGCATAAGACCCCAAAGACTCTTCACAATCCCACTTGAACTCAATTTATATAAGAATTTCCTTATATGCAACTTTATTGATACCTGGCAAAGCCCATAATGAAGCTCTCTCTCTAATGAGCTTTCTGGTAGAATGGGAAAGTTCCTATTTCTATCTCTCTGATTCCATGGAACAGTATTCCTAGCCAGGAAAAGAACACCCTTTCTGGATCCAGTGAGTGTAAGCCAATGGAGAATTTTAATCATATTAGAGGAGCCCATCCTGAGTAATTCCTTGACGTCACCAACCTTTCAGAATGACCAGTCTGGCCCTTGTCCATTATACTCAGTTCCTTCCTGGCAGCTGAAGCCACCCTAAAAATATCTCTGGACCTTGGAAGGAACCTCTCCTGGTGCCTACAGCAAAGAAGGTGCCTTTAGAGTAGGGAACAACACCCGCTCAGGCAATACTCAGCTCTTCTCTACAAGAAAGTCAGATAGACCCTTATTTTCCAAGAAAATCACATGAATGCTTTTCTCATTCTTAATCTGTTCTAAAACCCTCTGACTTGATGTCCCTCATTCTAAGCTCTATTAGAACGTTAGGTGGTATGTTACATATCAAAAGTCTGAAAGTCTTTATACCTGAGTATGAATAATCATCACATTCTTTTCCTGGGAGAACATTAGAAATCTTTTCCATATTGGGCAGTTAAAAAGTCCTAGGGATCATATTCACTACTCACATGTGTTACAATTCTCTACTGCCTGGTCAACCTCTGCAGCCACTAAGTTCTAAATACAAGTTGTTATTTATGAAGTTGGTTGAGTTTTAATCCAGTGCTTAACTCACTAGAAAACTTGCTGCTTAGTTATTGTCCACGGAGTTTAGCAAAGATTTAGAAGTCATCAGACTCAAAGTCCAAGCCCCATCTTTAGTGTCTAATAGCTGCATAATAAGCTACCAGTGCATGGAGATTTGTGATGAAAAGGATTTTTTCTCCACTACTACTGGAGTCTCAACATAGACATCTTTGCCAAACTTGACAGATATTGGCTGATATAAAGAGGAGTTGTCTGCTCACCTCTTGTCCTTCACTCCATAGATTCCCACCCTTAACAGAGACTAAATAATTTCCCTTCTTTTTAGCTACTTTCTGGCTCTGGCTCCACCTTCTCCAGGAGGATTTCTCACGTTCTCCAGCCTACAAAGCCCTCTTTTTCTGAGCTCCCGCTATTTATAGTCCTTGTCAATTAGCCCACCATGTACTTAACATGGGAGGCAGAATAATAACCTCTCCAAAATAGCTATATCCTGACTCCTGAGAAAAAGTAAAAAGAAAGACTTTACAGATATGATTAAATTGAAGACATTGAGATGGAAAGATTGTCCTGGATTGTTAGAGTTGAACCCAGTATAACCACAAGGATTCTGCTTAATAAAAGAAGGAAGCAGAAGAGGAACTCATAGTGATGAGACTTGAGGATTCTGGTTTTGGTAAAGGGACGAAAGGGAGAACTGTGACTGGCTGCTATAGCTGAAAACAAAATGAAAATAGGTTCTCCCCTAGAACCTTCACAAAGAATCCAACCTTTCAAACATTTCAGCCTAGTGAGACAGATGTTGGATGCTAGGCTTTCACAGACATATAAGATAATTAATTTGCATTGTTTTAAGCTATAAAATTGTATAGCAGAAATAGAAAACAAATACACTTATTCACCAAGTGTTTTATTCTTTATTCTTCTTTGTTTCACATGCAAATTTATGCTTGTTCAAGTTGGTCCTGTTCATTTTCTCCTTTTCCTGAATACAGTGCACCTCAGTTCTGTTAACCTCAGTAGCTCACTTCCTATAGACAAGGCCAACCTTCTTTGACCCCAGTAGAGTCTGGGAGAACAAATGAAGCATCTAACTATCTAATTCCTAGGAATATAAATTAGCTCACAGAGAATACTGTACTATACCCTAAGTCCAGGGTCACCCACATGAAGGGGTGGTAGCAACACAGGGGAAACAACAGATTTATTTACATTTGTTCAGTTTACACCAATAGAATGGAGATCAACAGGTTGGCCTAAGATGCTCTTGAACACAAAAGAACAGTATGTATATCCCTTTTATTTGCAAATGCAAGGCTTTGCTGATTTGATCCCACTTATTGTCTTCTACTTAAACTATACTCAAAACCTCACAAGATGGTCTTATAAAGATAGCTTTACTTTTTCTTGGTTGCTTTGTATATCCCTCCCCCACAGCATAACCCCTGCTTTCACTGTATTTGATGTCGGTATAATTTGTGGAGGGGAAGGGGAAAAACAAGTCGTTTAAATAAGGATACAGGTGGACCCGTTGCAACAATGAGAAGTACAAGTTGTCATGTTGAAAACGAACTTTACAACTTTGGTGGGGGGGGGGGGAGGATTGGGTGGGAGGGGGGCAAAAGGGATGGGAAGGTAAACAAAGGAGGAGGCTACAATGCTTGATAAGAAATGTACTCATTATCTTGCCCATGTAATTGTAACCCCTCTGTACAGTATTTTCACAATAAAATTTTTTTTTAAAATTTAAAAAAAGATAGCTTTACTTGTTGGTTCCATTTGTGCACAGATTTTTTTTATGACTTTAACACACGGAGGAAGCTTAAGTGGAGAAATCTAATGGACTCATCTTTACTAAACTCCAGTTAACTAGTTGTACTTTTCCTTCATTCATTTAATAACAAAGATAAAAAAGTCCTACACTTCTCACTAAGTCCTCATATATCCAATTAAATGCATTTATTGGGTTCATTCTATTTCTATGAACCATATAGAATATTGCCAAATGTGAATACCCATATAATTAGATTCTGTAACTCTTTTAAACAAATGTATTTTATGTATTCATAGTATCTACTAATTAACCTAATACATCTCCTTAAACTCTCAATTGACTTATTGCTCAACCAAATTATTCACCATATATTTATTGAAATACTGGCTAGATCTACTTGAAAATTAATTCTTCTGTCATACCTCCTCACTTTAGAGGCAAATATTTCAGAGACCTTGTTAGAGCTGTTTTTCCACTGTTTTAAGAAGTATGTTCTTTAATAATAGCAACACAAAATAAGAGAAAATAAAACAAGTTCCTCTCTCTTAAGAAAAAACGTGCTTTGGGAAAAAATGTGTTTTGAGTTCTAGGTAGAACTGCCAGAGAGCTACATTGCAAAGCGTCTGCTAACAACTTGCAAAAAGTTGGACTCCTGTCCAAGAGGAGTCAGCTACAAATTCATTTTCATGAGGTAGAGAAAAAATGGTGCTCCCAGTCTATCTGTCTTGCTTTCTCTGGGTCCCTCTCCTAAGATACTGTTACCAGGAGACAAGAACCAATTCCTTCATTCCTTATTACTCTTACCTTTTCTGAAAAATCCTCACAATGAGGGAAGGGCAACATCTTTAATAATTTCATCATGCAATAGAAAGATGTATCCTTTCTCTTTCATATTCACCTATTATGCTGTCCTTTCATAAGGATAGCTTGACTAGAAAAGTGGAAGAAGACAAACAGTGGATAGCCTAGGGCTATTCAAAAGTACTGTCAAGAAAACATATAGATAACAACATATTCGGGGCTGGGAAGGTGGCTCAGTGGTAGAGCGCTTGCCTTGTATGCCTGAGGCCCTGGGTTCGATTCCTCAGCACCACATAAGCAAAAAGAAAAAAGCCGGAAGTGGCACTGTGGCCCAAGTGGTAGAGCACTAGCCTTGAGCTGAAGAGCTGAGGGACAGCGCCCAGGCCCAGAGTTCAGGCCCCACGACCCGACCCCCCCCAAAAAAAAACAAAACAAAAAAAAAAAACAACATATTCATAGAATGTCAGAATTAGAAGAAAAATTAGGACTCTGGACCCAACAGGATATAAATGGAGACCCAGATGATTCTCTCAAAAATCACATCTTTGTGTCAGGGTTTGGATTAAAACCCTGTCTACAGATTCCAGACACAATTTCTACTAACTCCTCTTCCATAACGTGATTTCCACTGGCAAACCAAGCACTCTACAAAGTCAGCCACTCTACAAAGTCAGATGAAGTAAAATAACACATCATGCTAAATACAAGTAAACTCATTTGGATTTGAAGGGAACGTGAATTATTTTTGTCGTATCTTAAATTTTTATTTTGTGAATCTAATTGGGCTAGTCATTTACTTAAGTGGCAGTACCAACATTTATTTTCTTACTGCAAAACTGACAGTCTCACATATGCTGGTACAGGAATTGTAAGTGATTTATGCTTGGTCATTGAGCTTCTCACCACAAATCACATCAGCCCTGAGGAAAACAGACAGACCCATATCTTCCTCTGAGTCAGTGCTCATTTCCAGGGGACCAGACCTCTTACCTGGCATCACAGACAGATAAGGTATGTTCCGGAATTTTAGGAGTCAAGAAAATAAAATTAATTCAGACCAAATAATCTTACTAGTCCTTTGCTTGAACAATGAAGACAGTAACACCCATCTTATTAAACTGCTGAGAACATGAAAGCTAACATATACATTGTGCTTAGGACACAGATGGAACTTGATCGAAGTTTTAATATGCATATTTTCCCTTATTTTATTTCAATATTTTATGTAACTTTCATGCTTATTGCACATACAATATCCTCCATATAATTTTATATCTATGTCATTAAAAAACAAAGATATCGTTTCTGACATCCATGTAAAGATTTACCTCTTCTCCCAGATGCCCCTCAGTAGATGAATAGATCAAGAAAATATGAGACATATATATATACACACACACACACACACACACACACACACACACACACACACACACACACACACACATATATAATGGAATTCTATGCCTCCATCAAAAAGAATGATACCTCCCCATTTGTTAGGAAATGGAAAGACTTGGAAAAAATTATATTAAATGAATTAACCCAGACCCAAAGAAACATAGGTCCCATGGTTTCCCTTATTTGCAATAACTAGTATATGTCTAGGACAAGCAGAAAAGGTCAAAAACTATATACATATGACCATATAAGATGATGCTAAGTGAAATGAACCCCAAGATAGGTACATAAGAGGTTTTATCTTTGTCACTGTTGTTTTTAATGTACTTATAATATACTATGTGATTGATTTTTGTTTCTTTTCTATATTCTTTAACCCCTGTTTCACTTATTTTATTCCAGTGCCCTGCATCTTGTATATACATTTTTCTAATTTGGGGAGGGCAAGGGAAATAACAAAATGCTGAAATAAGGATACAGGTTAACCCATTGTAACAATGAGATGTACAAGACACTATGCTGAAAACAAACTTCAAAATTTCAGGGGGCAGGGAGGAGTTGGGGAGGTGGGGAGGGAAGGGATGGTAGGGGAAAAACAAAGGAGGGGCAACAATGCTCAATAGGAAATGTACTCACTACCTTATTCATGTAACTGTAACCCCTCTGTACAGTATCTTTACAATAAAAATATATATTTAAAAAGATTTACCTCTTCTAAAAGCTTCATCAAAATTCATACTGGGGTCCACTTGTAGCTAACTCTCTTTTTTTCTAATTTTTTTCTGTATATATGAAAAGGGGTTTTTTTGTTTGTTTGTTTGTTTGTTTTGGTCATTCGTGGGGCTTGAACTCTGGGCCTGGGCCCTGTCCGTCAGCTCTTCAGATCAAAGCTAACACTCTACCACTTAAGCCACAGCACCACTTCCAGTTTTCTGAGTGGTTTATTGAAGATAGGAGTCTCATAACCTTTCCTACCCGGGCTGGCTTTGAACTGTGATTCTCAGATCTCAGCCTCCTGAGTAGCTAGGATTACAGGTGTGAACCACCAGCACCCGGCTGAAAAGGTTTTATTCTTTAAAGATGTACTATGTGATATGTTCATAGACATGTACATTGTGAAATTATGTTCATAGACATGTACATTGTGAAATTATTACCACAATTAATACAATAAACAATTTTTCCCTCCTAATTACCTCTGTATACTGTATTTATATGTGTTTGTGTATGCACAGCAAGAACATTTGAAATCTACTGTCTTGGAAAAGTTCAAGAATATATTTTATCTTTAGTCAGTGCTATACATTAGGTCTCCAGATTGACCAATATCTCTCCTTTTCGCACAATCTCTACCTCCTAATAACCATCTTCTCCTCTTTATTACTATAAGCTCTTTTTTCAAGATTACACATATAAGTGTAGTCATGCTATGTTTATCTTACTGTGTCTAACTTATTTCCCTTACTATAATCTCCAAAAGTATACAGTATTTTTCCTTATGAATAAGAGCATTATGTGTCAACAATAAGCAAGTTGCAAGTGGCAGGATTTCCTTCTTTTCAAGGCTGAATAATACCTCATCATATATACACATACACCACATATTCTTTCCCTACTTATCTCTCAATGGACACTCAGGTGTTTCCATCTATTGGCTTTTATGAATCTTGCTGTCACTTAACAGCTATCTATCTATATTCTCCCTCCCCCAGTAAGAGTTTTACTGCTCTCTAAAGTTGTCTTAGGAAAATTATCAGAAGTAAAAGTTCTCCTTTCGGAGTTCTTCAGTAAATTCAGTGGTGGAAAGTTTTATATCTGCCCTTCTTTAAACAGTACTATCAATTTTCAGTAGAGACACTCCAGTGAAGTTTGTAGCTCCAACTGTCTACCATGATAAAGAATGGGTTTCTATTGTCAATTCAATTGCCACTGACACTGCAATTAGTATTGTGATTCTGTTGTTGGGTTGATGTTATACATAAATTGAACAGATAGCATTATGTTTGACTTGAGCTCCGAGCTTTGAAAGTGCATGTTTTTTTCTTTTGGATTGTTACTTGTTTACTTCATTCCTTTCTTGCTCAATAAAAAGAGTTAGCCTTTAGGGATGAACCTTCTAACCATGTGGAAATTCACATAAGAACGTTCTACAAAATTTCATTAGTGTTTTAAATAGACATTACAGATAGAATTCATTGGAGGGTTGTAAAAGTTTTTTCTCAAACTAGATTATTTCACAACCAATCCTAATTTCCAGATTTAGAAATTAGGAAAAGTGACAGTGACATGAAGGGCTGTTATCAGATCATCATTTTCCTTAACTGCTCTCCACAGATCTGGACCATGCTCTGTTTAGTGTTAAAAGTCAGAGAAGTTCCCCCTGATGAGCAGAATCTAAGAGCACTGGAAGATCTCAAGTATTTGGGGATCATGGGATAAATCAAGAATGGTTTCAAAGGAAAATAGTTTTACATTTCCCCGGGAGAGTCTAGTCTTTAGAATAAACCCTAGGGGTAACTCTTCCCCAATTTCTTCCTGGAAACTTCTAACAGGACACCCAACCTGTGTTAAATAAAACACGCTTAATAGTTTTGCACTCCTATTTTGGAAAGCCAGTATTCTACAACTGTAACTTGGTCAGGATTTTCTCTAAGAGACCAACTAGTGAATTTGCTAGAATTAATTAATTTCCATTTAAGACTAACGGAGCACTTACTGGTGCGCCCAGCGTCATGCTATTTACCAAAGAAAATACTTTTCCTTTAACCTTTTCTCGGCACATCCAGTAACTTCCTACAAATTTAGGAGGGATTGAGGGATAATGCCTGTTTGCTTTTCCCTTTCCCCAAGATGACTATGGAATAAGGTTTGAAATTGCTGGAGGCTACACTAGCGCCCTCTGGGTATAGACTGTTTAGACACTCATAGCAGACTCTAGTGATTTGTAGCTATGGAAGATTTCACTGAGAGGCACTGTTACAGACTGAAGAATCACACTGCAGCTAGGAGCAGAGTTTCGGACCACTGGTGTCATGAAATTTCTAAACTACAGTGTCGTCACCAATACATGAATAAAAGCCACAGGTCTCTCTTTGGGCAAACGCACATCAAAGACACATATGCTTGCAAACGATTTAGAAAGTCCGTACATTAGATTTCTCTGGAATTAAAAGAAAAAAATATTTCCTGAGAATTACTGGCACCTGAACGCAAATGATTTTTACCACAATCCCAAGTGGCCATGGCCACCGTGCGCCACGTAGTGGCTGTAACTTGTCCTTCCCAACTCCTTTTTGAAACTCCACGGGAGCTCAGAACTTAATTTCTGGAAGAAAGAAAAACAACGCGGGGGAGGGGAAGCCCAGAAGCCCCCAGAGTCAGTCGCAAAAGTCGCGCCCAGGCTTTAACAGGCAGTTAGGAGATAAGCAGAGGAGGGGAGGGAGCGGAGCGAAGGAGACAGATCGGTGCGGCTCAGCCCAGTTCGGAGCCAGCACAGCTAGCATTTCCCAGCTCTGAACCTGAGGACTTGTTGTGGTCCTACCCCTACAGTTCTTACTACCTGGGGTCTTTTGAGGCCTTCCGGCCTACTGACCCTGTGGATCTGAGACACCCGGCCCCAGCCTTAAGTTGTTATTGCCTTCTGCCACCCCGCAGAAGGGAATCTTAGAAGTTAGGCAGGTCCGCTGACGCCTTGCGCATGAAAGCTGTGGACCCTCGAAGAAGAAGAGATGTGTTGTGAGGCAGGAGTACCCTAGGAAATGCTGGAAAACGTGAAGCCAGGATCCTCGTATCCATCCACAGCCCCTAGATGATGCTACTGCTGTACTTAACAGCCCTAACAGCATGCAAAAAGGCTGCAGTGGATTGAGCCCTATGAGCTCTGATTAGGGAATTCCGGAAAAGTGGAGCTTCTTTTGCGCACCCAACAAATGCTTTCGTCTATGCCTCAGTCATTCTAGGTGCGACGGGGGCGTGAAAGCTCTGGGAGAGGGCTGGTTTGAGAGGGATTCAGATCAAGCATAATCGGGTGCGATGGAGTGCCCTTATTTTTTTTATTTTTTATTTTTATTTTTATTTTTGAGAGTGTGAGCGGACACAGACGAGCTTCGGGAGGATACTTGGAATGTGCCTGCAGGAGAGAAGAAGGCAGGCTTGGAACACATTTGAGAGTGATCCTCTAAGAATACCCCTTGTGCGCCAAGGTCCGAGTGACCGAGCTCGTTGGCGTGTGTACTGAGGGTGAGTGTGAGTTGGCCAAGCACACAGCACTGTCAAGCCTATCTGCTCTCTAGTCTAAGACCTAAGTGGGGCAGAGGGGTGGAGAGCGGCCAGGCCGGAATAAATACCACTTAAACATCTTTGCAAACAGCAGCTGAAGCGCAGGGCAGCTGTGTAAATGGTTCAAGCAGGTGGAGTGGAAGGTGATGGATGTGGGACCGGAGGAGGAAGAGTTAGAAGTTTGGATGGAGGTTTTGGAAGCATCTGTTGCTTGCTTCTCGGCCCGCTGGGCTGTGGACCCCTTCCTCGTGCATGCAATGGGTCTGAAGAGAACCCCGGGACCCTTCAAAGCCATAGGAGGCAGTCTAGCTCAATAGGGATTGAAAAAGCATCAATAGAAATCTTCAGGACTTCCCTGCTGGGAAACGGATATCTGCCTTCCAAAAGCTGGGCTTTCTTGTAACATTTCCTCAAGATGGGACTAATGTGCCCATTTTAAAGATGGGTTCATTAAGAATCCTTAAAGTGATTTGCCTGTGACCGCACACCCTGGAATGACGCCGCCACACTAAAACTCTGTTCTAACAAAGTTCTTGTTTCCATCTGCATTTCCTGCTTCCCACCAGCTTCTCCCTGCGGTGCAATGTTACCACGGAATACGCGTCCAAAGAATCCATCCTTCGGCTTGCTAACATTCTAAGCCTAGCTTGGGCAGGCATCTGGACCCCGCCCTCCAAGATCGTGCAGCCGGGGTTGGGGGTGAGCATGAAAGTTCAAAGCCAATGAATGAATGAAATGGTGAGATCTGTTTTAACGTCAAACCGCCCTCAAATTCCCGCTTATTTTAAGGGCTTTTCTCGTATTTCCCCACCCCGACTATCACTTTTATTAATGACCTCAATGCAAACACACAAGTGAAGCGGTCCTGATGGACATTTCAGGTTCCGGAAGCATGGGGGTGACGCAATGTGGATGGGGCACAAGACCACTCCGCCCATTGGTTGCCCCGCTGCGCTTGAGGACCCCTCCCGACCCAGGGCGGCGGGAATAAGAGCAGCTGTTTGCGCTGGGCGGCTGGAGTCACTGCCCAGCGAGTCTCCTCCGCAAGTGCCACCAGGCTCTGGCTGGACTGGACGCCTTCGCAGCCGCCTCTGCTCTAAGTCACCATCAGACAGGTGAGCCCCAAGATTCTCCTGCTCAGGTGTGTGTGTGCTCTCTCTTCTTGCTCCTTCCCATCCCATCAGTCTATCTCTTAGTTTATATTCCTACCATTTCTCTGTCCACTTCTATTTCAGTCTCTTTGCCAATCTGTTAGTTCGCGATTCATTCGACACTCCTGCTCCAGTTAGATTCGGACGGGTATCTATCAGAGAACTCCTTGCTGCGCTCTTCCCACGTGGCTGCAGGCTCCTTTCTCCTGCTGCCGCATGCTTAAGCCAAGATTCAGTCCCTGAGCGTTCAGAACGCAGCAGCAGCATGCAAGAGTGAGCTTTCTGCAGATGAAATATTCCAGGAGTCAGGACTAGTACCTCCCGTTCCCTGGAAACTTGATTCAGAGCCTGGGCTAGCATGAGGGTGTGGCAAAAACTAGCTGCTGGGAGTTACTAAGGGAAGTGTCTTGGGTCCAAACTTGAGACTTCCTTAAACTTGGTTCTTGCAAACAACTGAATGGCTAGAGAGAGGAGCAGCTGAACTCAATTTCTCAGGGCTTTTAACCGCTGGAGATATTCCCTCGCCATATCCTCTCCCTCCCCATCCTCACGCAAAAGAAATCAGCTAGCTCTGGGTCTCCTTACCTGAGTAGTAGTTGGGACAGGGTCTGCAAGCCAAGGTGGTGGTGCTTTCCCGTAATTTCAACCACTCAGAAGTGGAGGCAAGAGACACTCTCCCAGTCGTAGAGAACTTAGCATTCCAGAGGCTCTGAATTCAATCCCCAAAACTGGATGCAGAAGGAGGGACTCCATCAACAGGTTAATGTGCATGTGCTGTTCATAGAAGAGTTCTTCGGACTGAGAACTCACCACCAATCTGTTCTGCCAAAATCACTCCTCCGGCTTGCCAAACCATGTGTGTTATAAGCCCACCGGACTTTCCCATTGGTCCACTTTGCTGATAAAGAAACAAAGAGGAAGAGTAATGTAGTATCTAGCAGAAGCCACATAACCAAGTACTTAGAAGCAAGCAGAAGCAAACAGAGAACTGCTGCAGATGACATCATTCTTCCTTTGCAGGGAGGCATTATGGGCTTCCAGAAGTTCTCTCTCTTCCTAGCTCTCAGCATCTTGGTCCTGTACCAGGTTGGCAGCCTCCATGCAGTGCCATTCAGGTAAGACAGACTAAAGATCTCCACCGGGATCATACAATCCCCTGACTCTTCATTGTGGTGTTCTGAATGTTCAAAAAAATGACATCTCTCTTAAGGGAAATATATGTTTATTATCGATTTATTGGCATAAAGATGGGGGTGCACAATTTATAAATAGTAATGAGATGTACAATGCTCTTGTTATATTTCATATTGACTATTAACTCTCACAAAATTCTTTCATTGTTTTCTGATTTTTATATTGGTAACCAATCTGTGTATCCAATTAAGCCATGTTCTAAGAAATAAACCTCATCTTAACCTGTGTATTAGTTCAGTGAGAAATTTGTTGCTATTGAAACTGATTTGTAACATGTTGATCTTTTTCTCACCTATGTCCAAATTTTATTTATGAAATTTAATCCTTTTCAGATTCAATACTAATTTTAAGCTTTATCATTTGATTTTTAATAATGGCTGTGCTTAACACTTAACTTGCAAAATTCCTGAAAATTAACCATCAGCATTCATAAGACTATAAGAACTGGCTCCAGTATACCACTGCTTGGAGACCATGCCAATGAAGTGAAGACACTAGCTCCTAGTGAAGACTCTGGCCTCAAGCCCTGCAGCTATATCCCCAGGGAAAGAAGCAGGGAGCAAGAAGCTTGGCTGCTTATTCTGGGGAGGAAGCAGGCAGTGGCTCAGAGCCTGCTTTGGGTCTACCTCCCCTCTGCAGATCTACCTTGGAGAGCAGCCCAGATCTGGCCACCCTCAGTGAGGAAGAGCTGCGCCTTCTGCTGGCTGAACTAGTACAGGACTATGTGCAGATGAAGGCCAGGGAGTTGGAGCTTGAGCAGACTCAGGAAGCCGAGGACTCCAGGTAAGGCTCCCTACCCAGTCCAGCATACATCCCCACACACACAGGTGCACACACACACACACACACACACACACACACACACACACACAGAAGGGAAGGGAGGATGGCAAGAGGTAAAGGAGAACATACATGGTCAGAAGTCCAGAAGGCAATGTTAACAGAACCTAGGTCAAGCTGTTCTCGAGCTCCATAGAAGACAGAGGTCACCTGGAGTGACTGGGTAGATCACATTTAGAAGATCCATTTCCAAAAGTAGTTAGAGAAGGTGTGGAATTGCTTACAGTGGGAACTGGTTCATCAATACTGGGGAAACCTCCCAGCACAGAATGGATTAAAACTAGTAAGAGTAAAACTGAAACCTGGGGATAGACCTTTGGTATATCTGGGGAGAATGTTTTATTTGGCTCCCCCACATTAATCTGCATATAATGTTCTTTCATACCTACAAGGAGTCCTTGTTATACATTTGCAAAGTGAAGGGAAGGCCTTTCAGGGGGTATGGGCAGGTAGAGGAGTGACTGAGGTAGGTCTGAGACTCTACAGAGATGTGCATGTTTTCAATGGATCCAGTAGAGCACCCTTCTCCAGCCCTACCTCCCTGTGTTCCTTGAGCCTGGAAAAAGACCAGCCCTGGCCTGGTCCTAGCACTGCCTGGGCAGAGGCATGTGGGGACCTGCATCCACCCTGAGAATGACCCTGTCAAGCATGAAGGACTGAACAGCAGAATGTCAGAAAATATCACCCTTTCCCAACTGCAGCCCTTCCTCACCCTACCCTAACTAACCCCATCCCTGAGTCCTCCCAATGAAGGAAGTATGAGTTGCCTTCCTGCCTGTGCCGCCTGCCCTAGCTTGAAGTCCTCATGCTTACCCTTATATTGACTGCATACAGAGGCAGCCCTTACGGCATGTTTTTTTCTGGCATGTTTTTTTCTTTGCAGCCTGGACAGCTCCAGATCTAAGCGGTGTGGGAATCTGAGTACCTGCATGCTGGGCTCGTACACCCAAGACCTCAACAAATTTCACACATTCCCCCAAACCGCAATTGGGGTTGGAGCACCTGGCAAGAAAAGGAATGTGGCTAGAAACTTGGAGACAAACTACCACCCTTATGTTGGCATGCCCCAATATACCAACTAAGCTTCCCCTTTCCTTTCTAATTTCCTTTCTTGCTTCCTTCCTATAACTTGATGCATGTCGCTTTTCTCTGGTTGCTCTTTGGGCTGTTATTGGTGGCTCTCCTGTGGCAGAGGATGTCTGGAACCTCAGATGGGCAAAAAGAAAGGACTCAGAGGCCCAGAGAGAACCATTTTGGAACATATCAGAGAGCAAGGTACTCCTCTGAGGCTTCTGAAGATTTCAGAGTAGAACTTCTCAATCCTGCTTCTCAATTGTGCTGGTTGGTTGGGAATAAAACTATTTTTTCTAAAAAGATCTGAGCTGGTGGTTTCTCTGACCCACATCTCAGGCTTCATGGTATTTAAGAACTATGCTTAGAAATAGCTTTAGGCCTGGGGTAGCTGGATACAAGGTATGACGGTGATCCTACTGACACAGCTCAAACAACAAGAACAGGTCTTAAAGAGAAGGTAGATAAGCACTTCTGGAATTCTGTTCTTTTTTCAGGTAAGATCCAGGGATTTTCATTTTCTTAAGAAGGGGTACTTGTGCCTGTGACTAGGATATAGATTCCATAGTCCTTGCAAATAAGTCTCCATGTGGCACCATAATTCCCCCTAGGCTCATAAGCCTTTGCTGATTTTTAACCTGTTTCATGGCTACTCATCCTGACACCTTCTAGGTTCCCCCATGGAGACCAATCACACCATTTTCCCTAATAGCCCTGTGATTTTTCATCTCTGATAACTGATTAGGAGAAACACTTAAGGTTAATTAGTGCTTCTCAGCACAGCAATATTACCATGATGATCTCAAGGGACAAGCTCCACCCAAGTCATCACCATCGGACCTCTTCCTTCTCCATTCTGATAATCAGTATCGCTGCCCAGAAGAGAGCCTGTAACACTGCCACCTGTGTGACCCAACGACTGGCAGGCTTGCTGAGCAGATCAGGGGGTGTTGTGAAGGATGACTTCGTGCCCACCAATGTGGATTCCAATGCCTTTGGCCGCCGCCGCCGCAGGAACCTTCAAGCCTGAGCAGCCAATGACTCCAGGAAGAAGGTGACTGCCTTGTACTGTTGGTTGGGAAGATAGATAACCACACATAGTCCATGCTTTGAGCCTCTGAGGACCCATTATAGTTGAGAATATCTACACAGAAAGGTATCTCTACTAATGTCTGAAGGAAAAACACTGAGACTTTATCTTCTCTGTTTTTCTACTCTTTCTTATACCACTAAGATGATCAGCCCAGAAAATGTAGACACTGCTAATTTGTCATTTTAATTATGATGGTTCTAGCATTTTGACTTAAAAGGTAATGACATTATCCTTTAAGAGTATAAACTGTAATGTTTTAAACTTTTGAATTAAAAGTAGGATCTTGTGCTCAACTGTGTTTGCCCTCTACTAGCTATAAGACCACATGTGGGCCAGTCACTTAACTCACAGTGGGCTTCAGTTTCTCCCTTTAAAAATCAAAGGTTTCAAAAGTATCAGGTACTAGCATTAATATAAAGAGTAAATGAGATAATAGATTTAAAATACTGTCAATTAAAATAACTAAACTATGTTTCTTTTTAGGTCATAAGGAAGCTAAACTCTACTTCTTTAAATGTGTAATGAAAATCATTATAGGGAAGGCTCCAAGGAAGACACGTATTTGCATCCTTCTTGCTATTGAAAACTTTCTCCTTTGTTGAAAGGAACTGAAGCTAAGTACAGAATATGCTCATTGCAGTTACCTGTTGTGCATCATTTTTATATTTGATTCTGTATCCAATAAACATGACAGCATGTCTCCTTGGCTTATCTGATATCATATCTGGTCCCCATCAACCATCCTGTTGATGTTGACAGCACTGTTAAACTTCCAGGGGACATGAAATCACTGCCTCTTGGGCATCTGGGGACACAGGACAAGGCTGTGACTTAAGAGAACTATTTGTTTAAAGAAATGTCAATGTTGTCAGTTGTGAAATTAATCAAAATTAAAACTGTATTTTCAATACTCTTAAATGGAGTCATTGCTGCTATTTATGCTGTTTGTCCCGGGGGAGCTTCAAGGGCCTATGAGTATTTTGCTGACTGAGCTGACTCACTAGAATCAAAAACAACATGCTTGAGATGGATTCTCTATGTCTTGTGCTCTCAGTTTATGTTCTCTATTGTGTATGTCAAAGAAGACAATGCACATTTATTTTCAGAGGGCTCTCTGGTTCTCAACCTAAAAGGTGACCCATGTACTTCATCTTTATGTATGCCCTTACCTGTTTCTGCCTTTCTTCCTTTAAGAGCTCCTTCATACACTCATTAGCCTAAAATGCTCTTTAGAAATGATGGGTTACAGTTTGAAATATGGATCTGTCTGGCCAACCATCAGTGTCATCCAGTCCAACTTCCTAAATTGTGAAGTGTAGAGAAGTATCTTGCTTAAAGACTTTGCAATAAATTTAACAGAGACATTTGTGCATTTAACAATACTGAGTGCCTATTGTATAGTATCACTATTCTAGACATCTGAAAAGCAAAGAATAGACCATATAAAACTCTCTTCCTTTATAGAACTTATAAGTGGGGGAGATTAAGAAGATAGATGTTGTAGAATTATAGACTCTCACTATGCAAAGAAAGCTGGGATGTCATAGGGTCTTGTGTTTTATTTAATGTAAGAATTTCCTTCTATCAACACCCCTAGCATCTGTGGAGACCGCCAGTGACAAGCTGCTCAGTGTAACTCCAAGGTAACTGGACAGCCAGTTTCACTGGTGGATATTCAGTTAATTAGGATTACTTACTCAGAAAAGGCAGCCTTTTCTGCTACTGACTCTAATGATTTTCTCAAATCACATACAATTGCATCCCTTTTTCCCACACCAAGCTATACTTAACACAGCAGACCAGCTGTCATTGTAAAAGGCAGATTAGACCACATGTCTTTTATTCTGAAACACTCCAGGAACTCCTTAATACACTGAGTAGATGCTGAGCTATTACAATGACTTAAAGGTCCAACTTGATCTTTCTTTTCTAGTCTCTCATTCCCATCCCCATTGCCTGCCTGGCTTTATCTCCTACACACAGGCTTTCTATTTTCTAAGCCCTGCCTCCCCGCACTCCACCACCACAAATTTTTGTACCTTGTGCTACCCTGTGCAATACACTCTCTTGCAAGATGGACTTTTCCTCCTGATCTTTACTCGAACACCACCTGCCCTGGCCACACTTTCTGAAACTGCACACACATCTGATATGCCTTAATATTCTTTGCATTACGCTTTTTCTCCTTAGCACTTTTTAACTTCTACCATACCATAATTTTTTTTGTTTTGCTTATTGTCTGTGCTCTCTATGATAAATATAAGGTTAACATGGACAGAGATACAGCCATTTTGCTAATTTCTAAATCCCTATGACAGAAAACAGTATGTCTGGTACAAGACAATAATCAATAAATATTTATTGAATAAATGAATGGATGGAGTTAAATCTCCTCTTTTAGTTTGTAGTCAACTCTCAGATCTCTTCTGGGCCTGATTTTCTTCAGTCTAAATTGTTTAAGGGCCTATGATTAGTATGGTTCCTATTATTAGTAAAATAAATTCAAATAAGGAGAGAAAATAGTGGGAAGACCATTTTAGTCTTGGTCTAGGGCAGCTTCACCAAAAAATAGAACTAATAAAGTATCAAACTCACATTAGGACCCTGTAGACATTCCTCAGTCAACTCAGAGCTCATAGAATGAAAGAATAATTAACTTGAACCCTAGTTGGATT
The DNA here is from genome assembly GCF_019054845.1 of Dipodomys spectabilis. Taxonomy (NCBI): domain Eukaryota; kingdom Metazoa; phylum Chordata; class Mammalia; order Rodentia; family Heteromyidae; genus Dipodomys; species Dipodomys spectabilis. Next base: position 19,483,645 of record NW_024870822.1, read on the forward strand.
CACTTACTTAGAAACATAAGAAGAGATGTACAGAGATGTACTGATTGAAACACAACATGCAAAAACAATGAATTTTGGTGTGGCTGCAGCATTAGTCTTTACTCTTCATTCCCCTCAAGAGAAAATGTAATGTAAAACAAAGGTCTTTTAACAAAATGCCAATGTACACTCATTCCAAAGAGTCAGAGCTCTAGTGTATATACAATGGCTGTCTCAATATTGTTCTCAATTTTTGACTATGCTAGAATATTATACACTCTGATCTTTGCCAGGCTGTGGGTAGATGGTGACTTCTCTGCTCCTTGACCACATGATTTGTTTTGGCTAAAGTGACATTGGTAGTCATAATGCTAGTAGAGGTTTGAAATGTGGTTTAGATTTTGTGTTTGAAAAGAATACACCCTCTGTGTACTTTGTCCTATCATTCTGGGCTCCAAAATGAGATATTTTGGATGTAAACCTGACCTGCTATGTATCTCCATACCAGCCTATTACATCGAGTAAGATCAGTCTCATCCAAACTACCCACAAATCCATAAGCAAGAAAAAGAAATGTTTGTTATTATAAGCTTAAGGCATTGAGACTGCTTTTAGGTATAGTGGGTATATTGTAGCAATGGTTAAGTTATATTAGAAGTTTATAATCCTGATCACTTCTGATCTCAGAAACTAAGCAGGGTTAGCCTTAATAGTTTACTTAATGGTCATAACTCATAAAACTTAGGGTAGTTCTAGACTGAATTGTGTCCATTTCACATTCATATGTTGAAGCCTTAACACTCCAAAAGGACTGTATTTGGAAAAAGAGATGTTAGGAAGATAACTGAGGTTAAATGAGTGATAAGGGTAGGGCTCAAATCTGATAGGATTTGTGTCCTTATACGGAAAGGAAGCTCTCTATCTCTCTCTCTGATCATGTAGAGAAAAGGCTAGGCAAGGACACAGCAAGAAAGCTACCATCTGCAAGCTAGAAGAGAGAGGCCTCACTAAGTATCAACCCTGACACATCTTGCTTTGGACTTCCAGCCTCTGTATCTGTGAGAAAATAAATGTTTAAGTCACTGAGTCTGTGATATTCTGTTTAATGGCAGTCTGCACCAACTAATACAAAGGGCATTAGAGAATGGAATTATTTTTGCAATAACAGCTTGTTTTTCCTCTTACTCAGATTTTGGGCTCTAGGTCCATTTGCCAAATGGCTAATTTATCAAATCTGCTTTTGAAAAAAGTCTAATCATTTTGATAAGCATTTTCATTTGATCTTAAAGTTTGTTCTCTTTTGTGTCTATTTTAGCTTGCTGCTGCTGAACTTAGATAATACAAACATTAGATAAATTAATTGTGATTTATGTATATAATGGGTATATGCAATACACTACATAGCACTGAATACAAATACAAATCAACTTGGATAAAGTTCACATATGCTGAGTGCAAAACTAAAGCTATTTACAAAGATACATGCCAAATAGTAGCATTTCTTTTTGAGTTTTGAAGAGTATCTCTGAGAGGACTGGAAAAAACTCTCAAGTATTTTTTCTCCAAAATTTTAATTTCTATAGTAGGTGATTGGCACATAAAGATGCTCATTCTATTCATCATTAATAGGAATAAATAAACATGGGTAATGACCTTTTTAAAGTTAAGGCAATCACTTAAAAAATAATACCCGAGAGTGGTGGCTCAAGCCTATAATCCTAGCTACTGTGATAGAGGATCAAGGTTCTGTACTAGCTTGGGCATAATTGAGACTCCAGCTCAATGAATGACTTGGCTGGGAATAGTATTGTCCCTAGCAAAATGAAAAGCACAAATATGAAGATCACAGTCCAGGACAGCCCAGGCACAAAGCAAGACCTAACTATGAAAATAGTCATGACATAAAGGGGCAAAGGGTATGGTTTAAATTGTAGAGCACTTGCTTTGCATGTGTGAGATCCTGAGTTTAGTCCCCAGTACTGCCAAATAAAAATAGTAATAATACATAACATTTAAACTAGCCAGAAAAAAATGTATCATAAGAGAAAACATGCCTAAAATACGTAAGTTCACTATGTGAAAACACAGTAATAAATTCTTTATATCTTTAAAATAACTATAAATTTGTTAAAGTCAAAAATTAAAAGACTAAGACGATCGGTGCACATTTTTTAAGGTCCAGCAGTGGTTTTGCCACACAAAAACTTTTACAACAAAAGGATTCCAGATGGACTAAAATAAAACAACAATTAAAGAAATATTAGCTACTAGAGCAAGCCACCCTCAAATTCCTCTTTCTCACAATGCTTTTTAATAATCTTTACACATACATTCATTCAGAATGAAGGTTGTCACTTAAAAAAAAGAAACATGTATTTGTATTTTGACTAACATTGAGTTTCCCACATAGATAATTGCACTATTGGGAAATAATAGTTCATCTTATTTCATATCTTGTTTTTGTTTTAGTTATTTGAGGGACTAAGATCTCACTTTTGCCTGATTCCAGACTCACTTTTTATTTTACAGTCCCACTAGAAATAATCATTTAATTTGCTCTATCCTCCCAATGTTTGCTGTTTTCAGTTCCTTCGATTTCAGCTGTCCTTTTTCTGTTTGTTTCTGTCATACTAGGCTTAAGCTAAGGGCCTTGTAGGCCTTTCCCACTGAGCCATGCTTCCTACCATTTTTGTTCTGGTTATTGTTAAGATGGATCTTATTTTTTGACAGGGTCCCTGCCTGAACCATAGTACTTTTTCATATTTGTTATCATAGCTGGGATGACAGGAATGTACATTGAGTTTCTTTCCATTGAGATGGAGTCATAGACTTTCCTGCGTGGACTGGCCTGGATGCATAATCCAGGACTTAAGCACTGGAGCCTGGCTTTCATATTAGCTATCCTTATAATTTGGCAAAAGCATCTCATAAGTTTTTATTCTTATTTTCTTTTTCTTAATTTTTTATTGTGAAAATACTGTACAGAGGGGTTACAATTACATGGGCAAGGTAATGAGTACATTTCTTATCAAGCATTGTTGCCTCCTCCTTTGTGATTCTTATTTTCTTAATGACTATTTTTTTTGGGGGGGGGGTTCAGTTGTGGGGCCTGAGCTCTGGGCCTGGGCACTGTCCCTCAGCTCTTCAGCTCAAGGTTAGCGCTCTACCACTTGAGCACAGTGCCACTTCCAGCTTTTTTCTTTTTGCTTATGTGGTGCTGAGGAATCAAACCCAGGGCCTCATGTACGCAAGGCAAGCGCTCTACCACTGAGCCACCTTCCCAGCCCTTAATGACTATTCTTAATTGACTAGATTCTTGTGAGATTATTAGCTGTTTGTATGTCTTCTTTTTGAAGTTTTTGTTATAGTTTCAACTTTAATTGGGCAGTGTATCTTATTGTATTTAGAACATCTCTGCATATTCCACTTAGGAGTCCTGCTTCTTCTAGAGACACTATTTCACTTGCTTGCTCACATTTTTCTCTCTCTTGGATGATTTCCTCCATGGGAAGCCAGATGTTATTCATGATCCAACTTAAATAATAAATATATGAAGAGACACATTTATCCAAAGAATTGAAGTTTCTGGCCCATAGCCAGCAAGGAGTATAAGCCTGCAATTTACAATGTATGAGCTCAAAAGTAGATTCTCCAGCACCACCTGAGTCTTAAGACAGCAGCAACCCTTGACTGCATCCTTGTGAGATCTTGCACAAGAACCACCCCTACCAAGCCTCTTCCTGATTCCCTACTCTCAGAAACTGTGTGAGATAATAAATGTCTGTGGTTCTGAGCTGTAAATTTTGAAGTAATTTGCTATACAGAAATAGATAAGTAATATCTCTCCAAATTATGATAATTCCAGTTTGACTTAAATCTGGAAAACACATCTAGTAGGATTGGCTAGAGGTTTAGCTCTGAGTTCACATTAGAAGACATTGCTTCCAGAAAAGATGCATTATTAGATCTCTTTCTCCTGGTTCCCAAGCCCAGATGAAATTAAATGCAAAGACATGGCATAAACTGCTTACATTCCTAATGAAATTAAGTCCTCTTCTTCCTTATTACTGAGTACTTTTACCAGCACCCTTCTTTCCTTTCTGATGTCTCATTTCCTGTAGCAATTGTCTCTGCCTCTAAGATTCTTATGGTGGGGAGAGACCCTGAAGATCATGTAGACCAACTCATGTGGCTCAATCTCCTCTAGAACACCACCACTAAGTCATCTTCTAACTGATTTTTGAAATTTTGAGGTCCCTGTTTAAGAGTTAGATCATGCTATTTTGAGATCACAATAGCTCTTTAAAAAATCTAATGAGTAGAACTCACTCTCTTCATTTGGTTCTCATTAGATTCACTCTTAGGAAGATTGTCCAGAACGAATTCACAATGGACTTCTAAATCAAAGACTGAGTATTAATTATGAGGGATTTAAAACATATTACTTTCTTGGTAATACTGTGATTCCAACTGAGGGTCTCACACTTGCTAGGGAGGTACTTTACTGCTGGGCCACATACACACACACACACACACACACACACATACTATGTATCTGAGGATGGGAGAGGTAAGATTGATCAATTATTTCAATCATCAGACATCTCTGTTTTTAAGTAATACTTTTCTGTAGCTGCTGCTACATTGAAGTGATGGGTAGAGCTAACAAATGTCTTGCTCTTGTCTCTGGTAGGGCCTTGAGCCAAGCACTATAAATCTGGCCTCATCTTTCCCATTTAGACTTGCCAGGACAATGATAAGATTAATTGTTTCCACAAAGAGGGGTACTTTAAGGACTTCCTGGAGAGTTTGGCTCATCTGTAGAACTAGAAAGTTTGTAGAAGTGGTTTCTTGTTTCCATACTCATAGCCAACAATGTGCTAGGTCTTGTACAAAATCTTTAGCATAGTCTACAAAGCTGCACATGATACGGCATCAGACTACCATTCCAACCTCATTCTTTACCATGCTCACTTTCCCACTCTGAACTTCAGCTATGCTTCTTCCAGTATGTTACATTCAGCATGATCCTCCTGCCACAGGGCCTTTTTGTCTGATAATTCTGTGGTCTGGAGTCCCTTTCTATTCTGTATTCCTGGCTAACTCTGACTCAAAAGGAGAAGAAAATGCAAAGTAAAGAGGAGTAACTGCTGAGTGGCAATTCTGTTTCAGCTGGACAAATGTTTCTGAATTAGGTGTTGAAGCCTGAGAATTCTCCTCCCAGAATCAGCTCTACCTCTGAGTTACTTTGCCTTTTTCAAGAACGGACCTGTGCAATTTTATCAGCTCTCTTCTGAGGGCTTTCCCGAGAGTTTTGAGGGTTTAAGAGCCCCTATTAATTCTGTACTTTCCCTGACCCTGTTAGTTTAAGGTGGTAGTCTTTCTGCTGAAACATTTTTAAGAAGAAGAACTCACGGTCTTTTGTGGATTGCAGCTGTATTACACAAGTTTTACCTACAAATCTATTCCACATAATACATACATTTTCTCTCCTTGGTTCCTGCTGAGATGCCTGAGGATCAATGCCTGCAAGTCTCCTGGAGACCCTCTGGTTTGACAGAAAGAACCTAACGCATGCTTTGAATCTATTGAAAGTGTTTGAACATTCTGATCTTTTTACTGTATAGATTGCTCTGATCTTAGTGTAATCAATGAGAAGAATTTCTAATGTTTTGTCTTCATATTTTATCAAAATGTATGATACCAAACTTAGCCTTCTCTCTAGATCATACCTTCCTGGGAATCTTTTGATCTTAGTATCTTTGGCCATTTGGAGAGTCTGAGACTTTTCAAACTCATTAGGTTCTGGCTCCTGTTCAGTCAATAGTTTTCCCCTCAATTTATCTCTTACTTTTCATCATAAACAGGAAGACACCAAATGACACCATCAACATAGCTTCCTTCCTTATCTATGTATTTATTTTAATTTCTGCTTTACCACATAACTGCAGAAAATTTTGCTAAGATCCTATTGCTAAGCGTGAGGATTTTTACTCATCCATTAGAAAGAATTATATTGTACCCACCAAAATAAGCACCAGGATATGGGTACTTGTAAGAGGATAGGAAGCAAAGGAAGAAGGATAGACAAATGAAGGAGGAAAGGGTTGGAGGAGAATTCAGCTAAGAATATATTGTATATACCATAAAAAATTAAGAGCAGTAAGGGAAGGGGGTGAGAATGTTGAAAGGGTTGACACTGGTCAAAATGCATTGTATTTATAAACTGCTTCATTAAATGGCAGCTCCTTTGTGCAAATACTTAAAGATAATTTTTTAAAGTTTTTTTTTTGTTGTTGTTGGTCGTGGGGCTTGAAGTAAGGGCTTTTCACTCAAGGCTAGCATTCTACCAGTTTGAGCTTAAAAAAAAAAGTTTTTTTTTTTCTATTGTGAAAATACCATACAGAGTGGTTACAATTACATGGGCAAGATAATGAGTACATTTCTTATCAAGCATTGTTGCCTCCTCCTTTGTTTACCCTTCCCATCCCTTCCCATCTCCCTCCCCCACACCTCCCCCCAAAGTTGTAAAGTTCGTTTTTGGACATAACAACTTGTACATCTCATTGTTGCAATGGGTCCACCTGTATCCCTATTTAAATGATTTGTTTTGCCCTTCCCCTCCACAAATTATACCGACATCAAATACAGTGAGAGCAGGGGTTATACCGTGGGGGAGGGACATACAAAACAACAAAGAAATCATCTTATAAATATGTTAGAAACTATCGCAAGAAAGAAAAAACATTTGAATCCTTATCTTGGGGTTCATTTCGCCTAACATCAACTTATCTGACCATTTCTGTGTCTCAGACATATACTAGTTATTGCAAATAAGGGAAACCATCGGACCTATGTTTCTTTGGGCCTGGCTTACTTCCCTTAATATAATTTTTTTTAAAGTTTTTAACTGAGGATTTTCCTTCTTCCAGTTTCCAATAACATATCCCTCACTTCCTTCTGTGTCCTTATGAGCAATGTTTTTAAAGTCTATTTAAGGTAATTTAAACTTTCTCATGTACACTTTTCAAAATCCTTCTACCTACTGCCTTTTCTGGTTCCTCAACCACCATGATAGTTTTAGGTTATTTGTTACAGCATCTTCAACTTCCAGGTATCAAAATTATTTATGACAACACAGAAAATTACCACAAACAGCTTACACCACTGTCGTTGACTTAGTTCTAGTCCTTAACCTGGATTAGTTCAATAAATTCCTCCAGGCTTATCTCTATGGACTTTCTTCCATGCAGTGTGCCCTCTTCATTTAAGTGAGAGTGATCTGCTCTTGTTCTTCTAGCCAAAGACCTTCTTGAATCCCAATTACCTACACTTTTCCTTTAGATATATAATTTTATTTTTTAAATTTATTTTATTTTTTGGTGGCACTGAAATTTAAATTTATGACTTTGACCCATACTCCCAGACAATTCATTTATCTCTTGCCTGGACCACCTCAGACCACAATTCTCCCACCTTCCCCTCATGAATAGCTGAGATTACAGGCATGTACCAACACTCCCAACTTTGCCTACAAGTCTTTGGCATAGCAAAAGAGATTTCTCAGAATATGTGCACAGTTTATATTTTCAACTTTATTTTTACCCACTGTCCTCACATAAGTATACTAGATATCATTCCCCAAATATACTTTTTGTACCTCATGCCTCTTTTTGTATCATTTCCCCTGACTAGACCTCTTGTCCTCTCCCACACCTCCTAAGCAAGACCTTCTCTGTCCTTTCTTGAGCAGTGTATGTCACCTACCCTGTGATGCTATCAAGGACATATTACTCCTTCACTCAGTTAGGCAGAATCATCCTTTCCTTTGTGCTCTGCAACTGCATTTCTCAAGGTATTGTCTATGTACTAGCAGCATTTTGCATCATCAGGTGACTCAATATGTTTAAGTACAAATTCTGGGCCGGTACCAGAGATACCCCAATTCTTACAAACTTTCAGTAATGCTAAATGCTTCTGGCTTGAAGACCACACTTTAAAAGGAGTAACTGTAGCTTATTTTCACTGTATCTAAGTATATGATATAATATATTGGCTAACACATGTGTCTCCTCTCATAGTACTCAGTGTTGTTGTTGTTGTTTTTTCTTTATAGTCTTTGGAGTGTCTTGAAACACTCAGCACTTGCAAGGTGCTAATAGCTTATTATATTTTACAGTTTAAAAAAACAATGCAGTTGGGCACTGGTGGCTCACGCCTGTAATCCTAGCTACTCAGGAGACTGAGATCTGAAAATCACAGTTGAAACCCAGCCCAGGCAGGAAAGTCCATGAGACTCTTATCTCCAATAAACCACTCAGAAAACCAGAAGTGGCACTGTGGCTCAAGTGGTAGAGCACTTGCCTTGGGCTGAAGAGCTGAGCGACAGCATAGTAAAGAAAACTTAGAAAATTATATACTGAACTTGGGACAAGAGGAAGACAAGGATCAAAGCAGTCTTAGGTAAATAGAGTGGATGAAGGTCTATAAAAGAGTCAAAATCAAGAAATATCTAGGATTATCAAACCAGGAGACAGATACATATCTAGAAAGAAAACATGAGGCTCCAGAATCCCCAGTCACCCCTGTAGCAAGAATGAGAAGCCCTATGATGCTGGCATGCTTGCTAGAACAAGCTCTTTGATAATCATTTTAGCTGGGATCTGGCTACAAACCATCTTCTCACACTGTGGCCAAGCAAAGAGACCTGGTGTAGCTGCTGAGTCATTAACTCCGTGAAGCACCAAAAACACAGCTGACAACAGGCTCTTCCTGTGTCCCTGTCCCTTCCTGTGTCTCTGCTGAATAGAGATAGACCTTCTGGGAATAGACCTTGGTTACAGGTACCTCCATCTTGGCTTAGGACACCCAGTCATTGGGAGAAATTTCTGAAATCTTCAGGAGAGTGGGGCTGAGGAGTTTGGATAAGCAAGTATAAAGATGTCTTCACACAGGTGAACTGCTTTCCCTGTGTTGAACAACCACAGATTCTCAAGCAGATTATACTACCATATACTTAGCAGTATAATATATTGGCCCGAGTTATGAATTAGGAGTCATGACTTCCCATTCCTGCTCTACTTTGGCCTCCTTTGTGCTGATGGCCAAGTCAGTTCTCATCTGGAAAGTTGGTCTCAGCTTTACTTTCTATTAAATGAGGGGACTGATATCACATACACTCTCTAGTCCCTTTTCTATGTCATATTCTATAGGGATGGTAGAATGATATGGAAAAAATTGTGATTTCTGGGATCTTTGCCAATTTCTACCATATTTGGATGTAATCCACTGTCATCATACCATGATCTGTTATCTCCATCACTGGACAGGGATTGAGGCCTGCCAGTTTATCAGCTATTTTTATGTTGATCTCACATCCTGATCACCTGCTCTGTGTAGATACTTATGGAAACAATGATACTACCATAATCTTGGAGATGTACTACAACAAAGATGCCCATTCTAGAACTCCCCAAAGACCCATCAAGAGACAATAGAGCTGACTTTAAAGTTAGAAACACTGAGGTTACGCAAAGGAAAGGGCAAACTGCTTAGAAGAATTGAAGAGTTTGTTTTCCTTATAGTGCTTTCAAGAGAAAAGTATTCAAACCCTGGAATTATATTGGAAACATGGTTGTGGACAGAAATGACCTCTGAGTTTCTCTGCTTTAGTAAAAGATTAAATTTTCAGTGATTCCCTCATTTTCTGGGAGAGGTAGAAGTCTCCTTACTTCCCAAACAAATTCCCCCTCCTTGTTATCAAGGTTGATTGACCCTCCCTTGGGATACTAGAGGGACAAGGACAATAGGAGTCTCAGCTGGGTCTCAAGTTGCAGAAGGATAGAGCCAAGGGTCTCAGTGCCCAACAAAAGCCCCTGACTTACAAGCCTTCCAGGTACCTACCAAAATACAACAGCTATAAGAGGCTTCATGCTTACTTCGTGTCCTTGATAAGACCCATAGGTCAAAATAGATGAAGAGATATAGCTTCTGGTAAAATAAATAAATAGTTTCTGAAAGCCAGAAGAATGATTATAATCAAATAGTTTCAGCTTTGGCCTCATATGTAATAGTATGTGTATACATGCACATGTGTACACAATTTAACATAGAGCAAAACCCCCACAGGTCTGATTTCTTGTTCTATTTCTCTTTCTGGTTCACCACTTTGAGCTTGGCAAGAAAGGCCTTAGGCAGGTTAGCTTTGCTACTCTATCCTGTGTCTAAGAAAATGAAGGTATGACTCAGCTATGAGCTGATCATTAATGGAGAGCTTCAAAGCCTCTAACCAAAAGTTTGCGAATTAAATTACATGGAAGTGTGAATCATTTCCATTTCATTACATTCACAAATGATGCTTTCATTTTTCCTTCAGGATTGTACTCTGTGAGATGAATTTGAAGAGATGCTGAAGGGATGGTAAGAGAAAAATCTTCAAATATGTGGGCTGTTGAAGCTAAATAACAAAGGTAGTCATATCAATCCCAAGTCTGTCATTATAAATAGTTATTTTCCAGGCAAGGATAATCTTGAGAAGAACTTGTATATAGGCTGTCATACTAACTATCTGGTTATATGATATTCTTCAGAAGTTTCTGGAGATTATTGGAGTCAACAACATTAAAGAGTAGTAGATAGTGGTTGTTATGGCACTGACTCACATTGGCTTTTGAGAGCTGATGCTAAATTTTCAGAAATTACAAGCCATTTGTTAAATTCCATTGAACATTAATAAAATTAAGTTACATAAACTTATAATTTGATTATATTTTAAAAGGTAATACTCAAAATTCCTGTTTATTTATAATTAATATTTATTTTCCTACTTGTCATTATTATATTTACTTTTTATTTATATCTATTATATCTGTACGGTGTAAATGGTATGCAATGGTGTGTTGATCATATTTCACCTCAATTTCCATTGAACGGTGTCACACTGGTAGCTTGAACTTGACCATGGGAGTACCTAAACCATGGAAGTTAGCAAAGTACCAACTATGACTTGATTTTTTTTGTTTTCTTCATTGTTAGCACTTAAGAGTTACAATAATAAGTCTTGCTTTAACTTTTCTATCTACAGATAGTATGGAAAAATATTAAAAGTAGAGATTAAACTTAAGAGTGTTTCATTTGTGTAACCAACTCCTTGTAGAACATATCAAAACTGAGGAATCAGTCTTTCAGTCACGTCAAATGGGATTGCATGAAATTGCAGTGTTTCTGCATGGCAAAGGACATAGCTAGCAAGATCAATAGAAAGCCCATGGATTGGGAGATCTTCACTAGCCATACAACGGACAAGGGTCTCATATCTAAAATATACCTGGAACTCAAAAAATTAAATCCCCCAACAACAAATCCTCAAAGAAACAACTGCCCAATAAATAAGTGGGCTAAAGACTTAAAGAGAAACTTCTCTGAAGAGGAAAGAAGGATGGCCAATAGACACATGATCAACCTTTCTAGCCATAAAAGAGATGCAAATCAAAACAATATTGAGATACCACCTCACCCGGGTTAGAATGGCTATAATCAAGAAATCTAATAACAATAGATGCTGGAAGGGGATGTGGACAGAAGGGAACCTTACTGCATTGTTTGTGGGAGTGTAAACTTGTTCAACCACTTTGGAAAGTAGTATGGAGGTTCCTCAAAAGACTCCATATAGAGCTCCCCTATGACCCAGCAATCTCACTTTTGGGCATTTACCCAAATGATCACAAACAAGACCATACTAAAGCTACCAGCACAACTATGTTTACTGCAGCATTATTTACCATAGCTAAGATATGGAACCAACCCAGATGCCCCTCAGTAGATGAATGGATCAAGAAAATGTGGTATATATACACAATGGAATTCTATGCCTCCATCAGAAAGAATGGCATTGCCCCATTTGTTAGGAAATGGAAAGACTTGGAAAAAATTAAGTGAAGTAAGCCAGGCCCAAAGAAACATAGGTCCCATGGTTTCCCTCATTTGCAATAACTAGTATATGTCTGATACAAGCAGAAAAGGTCAGATAAGTTGATGTTAGGTGAAATGAACCCCAGGATAAGTATTCAAATGTTTTTTCTTTCATGCGATTATTTCTAACATATTTATAGGATGATTTCTTTGTTGCTTTGTATGTCCCTCCCCCACAGTATAACCCTGCTCTCATTGTATTTGATGTTGGTATGATTTGTGGAGGGGAAGTGCAAAAACAAATTGTTTAACTAGGGATACAGGTGGACCCACTGCAACAACGAATTGTACAAGTCGTTATGTTGAAAAACAAACTTTACAACTTCGGCGGGTCTGGGGGGGGGGGAAGGGTGGGAGATGGGAAGGGATGGGAAGGGGGAAACAAAGAAGGAGGCTACAATGCTTGATAAGAAATGTACTCATTATCTTGCCCATGTAATTGTAACCCCTCTGTATGATATTTTCACAATAATTTTTTAAAAAGAGAAAAAAAACAAGTCACTTGTTATGAACTAGTGACTGAAATTTAACACCATGTCTTCATCCTTTCACTTTTGTTATATTTATGTAAATGAAAAATATTGATCATGCTCATATAAGAACAATATTTTTCATCAGTTATAAGTATAGATTGTCTATGGACGTGAGAATCCAGCAAAACTTAAGACAACTATGTTAGGACCAAATGGCTAATGGAGTTTTGATAAATATTACAGTATATTCCATTATTGTGTATAATCTCTGTAACACATCTTCAGTAATATTTATGACTGACATAAGTCCATGTTGAAAACTATTGTACTTTTGCCTAGTAAATGGATAGGACACTATAAGATGTATTGCAGAATTTGGGGCCTTCTTTTATATAAAGATAACTGCATGTTTCTAGGTGTGCAGCCACACACACACACACCCACAGGTAGACTTCAGCAATTTGTTTCAATATACTTCATAAAACTAACATTAAAGTAAAACACTGGCTTTGAAATCTCAACTTTTCTAAGTGTCATATTATATGTCTTTCATCTTTTTAAAGGAGGTAGCAGAAATCTTCCCAGCTTGTGATTATCTTCTTATCATAATTTGTAGGGGAAAGAGCTTGTCAAGTTTAACTCCTGCATGTGACTTATATAACGTGATATATATCCAAAGTCTATCCATATTAAATTAGTTCAACTTACTCCAATGATTTGCATATTACAGTTATGTCTATTCATATCAGAAAATACCCATGAGTCATTTGCTTAAAATATAACGCTTATTCATTTTCAACATTTTCATAGTTAATGACATAGACTTAAGGAGAAAGGCCTCTGAATTTTACATTTTTTTCTAAAATCGGCTGTCTTTCATAGTAGAAAATTATAAATTTAGAAAATTATCTCACCCCCCAAAAAAATGGAGCAAGATAGTCATGTGAGGTCTCAACATGGTACCATATTGGCCAGCCTCTGTCCTCTGATTTCTCTTTACTATTCTACCACTATTCAACTACCACTATTCATTGTTTACTCTTACCCTTAACATCAAGGTTAAGCCCATGACGTTACGACCACTTTGAAGCACCAGATAAAAAGGTATCATTGAAATCCTTTAGTCTCTGGCCAAGGATTTCATTCTCTTTTTTCTAATCTGAAGAATAACTTTAGGACACCCAATTTTTTAATTACCTTTTAGAGTCTACCCCTGCTTCTGACCAACTTTCTCCACAATGTCCACTTATCAAGGATTTGTTTGAAATTGGTTAACCTCTCCCGTGGTAATAAGGTTAGCAGTAAAAATATTTTTAAATGATCATAAAGTTTTTAGCTCTCCCCACAAAGATATGAGTACTTGGAAATGACACAATAAAACTCTTTTGTTCAATTAATATATGTTCATAAAAAGATGTACGTATTTGACTAGTGCATAATAGAGCAGAACCACCAGTCCCAAATTAAGATGTCAAGAGCCATAGAATCATGAGCAAATGAATTGTTGTTTGTGAGCCCCTACATTTTGAGGTATTTTGTTACATAGTTGAAACTAATGGAAACAACAGGTAATTCAGTCACAGGAAATCTTTCCTTCCTGCCACAGTTGGTTCATGACACAGGCCTATGTTAATCAGTGAATATATACACGGGGTCAGAAATGGTCGTCAGAACCTCAAGGCCTTGGCTGAGAATAAGAAGTCACAGTTGTTCTTCATGGCACATTGTGAAGTAAAGCTTGGAATTATGACAGCCATATTGCTACCATAACAATATCAGCCCAAGAAAGAAACCTATATATGAGAACTCTATGAAACACTGCAGTACAGAGCCTTGAACAAAACTTCTATCAGCCAGGCACTAGTAGCTCACACCTGTAATCCTAGCTACTCAGGAGGCTGACATCTGGCAATCACAGTTCAAAGGCAGCCTGGGCAAGAAAGTCTGAGACTTTTATCTCCAATTAACCACCAGAAAACTAGAAGTGGTGCTGTGGCTCAAACTGGCAGAGCGCTAGCTTTGAGCAAAAGAGCTCAAGCCTAGAGTTCAAGCCCCATAACTCACAGAGAGAGAGAGAGAGAGAGAGACAGAGACAGAGACAGACAGAGGCAGACAGAGGAGAGAATTTCTGACAAATGACACAGACACTCGCATCACCTTTGATTCTTAGAATTATATGAGCCAGAAATCTTTTGGTATAGGCTTTTAGTTATTGCAATTAAAACTGATACATTCTCAAACTTTTATCTGTTGTTTTCATGCTCTTTTTTACCAGTAACATGATTTTCAAACAAAATATAAGTATAAAATGAAGGACAATATGTTAAGAATACATAATCCTCATGGCTACTTCCTGACTCGCTGTGTACATTTCTTAGGACTGCTGCATCAAAGTGCCATACACTGAATGGTTCAAAACAGCAGAAATGTATTATCTCATAGCTCTGTAAGTTTAAAAACACAAATCAATGGCCATGCTGGCTCTGAAACCCAGAGGAAATCCTTCCTGCCTTTTCCAAGATGCTGCTGGTTTGCCAGTACCTTCTGCATTCCTTGACTTCAATCCTCTGTCTGTACATGGTATTCTTCCTGAATCTCTTAAGATCACATTCCTTCTGTGCTTGTCTGTCTGTACCCTAGTTTCCCTTTGTATCAGGACACCAATCATATTGAAACTAGGTATCAGCTAATGACTGATGATAACAGATTGATAAATATTTCTATGAAAACCATTTCCAAATAAAATCTCATTCTGAATTCCTGGAGGTTAAAATATAATCTTTTTTTCTTTTTGAGGGGAGGATACAATCCATCTTCTTTGTTCTCTACCCAACAGCAGTACCTGAGACAACTATCTAAATGAAACAAGACATGCTTTTATTCTAGTGGCATTTTCACATGCCAACTGTCTTACTTAAGTGTTCTTCCTCATCTTTGTTCTTCAGTTTCAAAGCTCAGAGTGAATAATATCTATTCATTCTGCTTTTCCCTCCAAAGAAGAGAGTCTTTCTTTTGTATCCTGTCACACTTGTTACCAAATCAATTACTGCTAACATTTTATGAAATTTAAATCTGTATTTGCGTGGCTATCTCCACACAAGTGAGTGATCCTAATGGCATAAGCTTATAGCCTGACACATGCTGATTATTCCATGGTAGATAGTCATATTGGATAAATAAAGTTATATATACTAATACATTGTATTAATTGCAAGAAGGTATTTTCTAAATAAATAATAGGTTTTTCTCATTCATCCTTTTAAAAACCTGGCAAAAGACTCAGGTTCTGAGGCTCTAGGTTTATGGCATGAAAATGGTTTGGGGAATGAGTGGAAGAGCAATCTAAATATTGCCAGGAAGTTACTCTTATCTCAGATTTTTCCCCATTAAGGTTTTCCTTGATGCTATAACTCCCATTATTTAAAAAAAGTGATCAAGTATAATGACCTCTAATTGTTTATTAGAGTCTTTGTGGTTTTCAGTTATTGCTCATTATTGGTTGTCTAATGTTCATGTAAAGGTTGGTATAAACATGGAAGAATAGCAAAATCTCACCACATTTGGTGGGTTAACTTATGAAACTTCCACTGTGTTTGTGTGTATGTGTGTGCATGAGAACATGTGTACATGCATGTGTGAGGGTTAGAATAAGGGGAGAGGGGGGCTAGGAAGGTGGCCCAGTGGTAGAGCGCTTGCCTTGCATGCCTGAGGCCCACCACCACATAAGCAAAAAGAAAAAAGCCGGAAGTGGCACTGTGGCTCAAGTGGTAGAGTGCTAGCCTTGAGCTGGAGAGCTGAGGGACAGCGCCCAGGCCCAGAGTTCAGGCCCTACAACCAGACCCAAAAAAATTTAAATTACCTAGCACAATGCTACATGTATGTTACTGTCCTTTGTGCCTTGCTTTCTTAGAATAGAATTAGAATAAAGCATCTGGAGTAGACTATGGCATTGATCTCTACCTAACATGAGACATAGCTAGGACCTACTTCTCCCTGGGACCAAGTAGAAACGTGTTGACAAATTTGTAGTATTTGGCTGTCCTCTTTCTGGGCTTACTTGGTTGCCATCATTGTCATGTTTATTCTCTCAGTGTGCTAACTTTTTTTTGCCATTCATGGGGCTTGAACTCAGAGCTTGGGCACTGTCCCTGAGCTTCTTTTGTTCAAGGCTAGCACTCTATCACTTGAGCCACTTCTGGCTTTTTCTGTGTTTGTGGTACTGAGGAATCGAACCCAGGGCTTCATGCATGCTAGGCAAGCACTCTACCACTAAACCACATTCCTAGCCCTCAGTGTGCTAATTTTAAAGATCATCCTCTACAGATCCCTCGTTTCAACCATTACATTTATGACTAGTTCTTTACCCTGATTCTAGAAAAGGCTCAGTTTAGTCCCATAGGAGGTAAATGGTGTTCTTATCTATACTTCCTCTAGATGAGAATGCCAACTGAGTTGTGCTGGTAGCTTTAGTATGGCTTTGTTTGTGATCATTTGGGTAAATGCCCAGAAGTGGGATTTCTGGGCCATGGGTGATCTCTATGTGGAGTCTTTTGAGGAACCTCCATACTGCTTTCCAGAGTGGCTGAATAAATTCACACTCCCACCAAAAATGTAGTACAGTCCCTTTTGGCCATATCCCCTGAATATCTGTTGTTATTAGATTTTTTTATTATAGCCATTCTAACTGGGGTGAGGTGGAACCTCAATGTTGTTTTGATTAGCATTTCTTTTATGGCCAAAGGAGTTGAGGATTTCTTCATGTGTCTATTGGCCATTCTTATTTCTTCTTCAGAGAAGTCTCTAAGTCTTTAGCCTACTTATTAATGGGATGGTTGTGTTTTTGAGGATTTGTTTTGGGGGGATTTAATTTTTTGAGTTCTAAGTATATTTTAGGTATGAAGCCCTTGTCTGTTATATACTAGTTAAGATCTTCTCCCAATGTGGGCCTTCTATTGATCTTGCTAGCTATGTCCTTTGCCATGCAGAAGTTCTGCAGTTTAATACAGTCCCATTTGTCCAAACTTTCTTTGAGTTGTTGTGTTTCTGGGTGTCTGTTAAGAAAATTTCAACCCATGCCAAGGAGACCTAACATTTCTTCTATTCCTTCCTGTAGTGTTTTCAGTTCTTTGCTTCCATCAGAAAGAATGGCCCTGCCTCATTTTTTAGGAAAGGGAAAGACTTGGAAAAAATCATATTAAGTGAAGTAAGCCAGACCCAAAGAAACATAGGTCCCATGGATTCCCTTATTTGCAATAATTAGTAATGTCTAGGATAATCTTATCAGATGAGCAGAATAGCTCAATAGCTATGTACATAAGACCATATAAGATGATGCTAAGTGAAATGAATTCCAAGACATGGACATAAGGTTTTTCTTTGTTGTTGTCTTTAATGTACTATGTAATTTTTTGTTTCTTTTGTATGTTCTTCCCCCTATGGTATAACTCCTGTTGTCACTGTATTTGATTTTGGTACTTGGTAGTGTATATACATTCACTGGAATTAGGGAAGGGAAGGGGAACAAGAGAATGGTAAGACAAAGGACAAATGTGCAAATGTGACATACACAAGACAATATGTTGGAAGTGATCTGTACTACTTGGGGGGGCGGGGGTTGGAGGAGAAGCGAAATTAGGAGAAAAATGAGGGAAGGGGTAACAAGTTTGACAAGAAATGTACTTATTACCTTACTTATATAACTGTAACATCTCTATACATCATTTTGACAATAAAAAATTTAATTGAAAAATAAAAAAACATCAAATATGTATTGAGCTTCTTGGTTTGATGTTGCATTCTTAATTATCTTGGCATTTCCATGTGAGTTACAGATAATACAGGATGAATTTCATTCTCTAAAATGGCTTTTCTCCACCATTTGCCTACATCCTAGTCATCTCACCTACCCCCTAGTTGATATATGTTAGAAAACCAGAGTAATTTTCCTCATAGCCTAAGCAATATACCAGCCAACTAGTTTTCAAATCTTGTAATGTTGGATACAGTAAATGTTTGTGGGAGCCATAGTAATAAAAACAGCTTGATACTGGCATAAGAACAGGCCTCATAACCAGTGCAATAGAATTGAGGACCCAGAAATGAACCCGCAGACCTATGGCCATCTCAGTTTGATAAGGGAGCCAAAAAATAGAATGGAAGAAAGCCTCTTCAACAAATGGTACTGTCAGAATTGGCTAAACACATGTAAAAAACTAAAGTTAGATCTTTATATATCACCCTGAACCAGGATCAATTTGAAATGGATCAAAGACCTCCAGGTAAAAGCAGACACCCTGAAAATATTACAGGGTATTAGTATTATCTCCACCTTTGGTCTCAGCTCTACCTAGACCTGAGCTCCTCCTAGTCCTGGAGTTCCCACCCTACAGCTGGCCATGCAAACCCGCCTGAGCTCCCACCTACCTCACTTCCTGCTCCCAGACTCTGCTGCTATTTGAATAGGGACAGGTGCCATGCACCACCCCCTTGGGGAAATGTGGCTTCTCTAACAAAGGATATATAATCTCTGGAGATTCAGTCAGTTGGCATCAGGTAGGACCTTAGAGAATGTGTCTTTAGCCACATGCTAGTGGCTCACATGTATAATCCTAGTTACTCAGAACACTAAGATCTCAGGATCAGAGTTTTAAGCCATCTCACACTAACAAATCCAAGAGACCCTTGTCTCCAATTAACTTGGAAACAACCAGACTTGAGGCATGGCTCAAGTGATAAAGTTCCAACAGGGAGTGAAAAGGCCAAATGAGAAATCTAGACCTTAAGTTCAAGACAGTACCAGCACAAAAAAAAGAAAAGAAAAGAGATAAAGAAAGGGAAAGGAAAGGGAAAAGGAGGAAGGGAGGGAGGGAGGAAGGAAAGGAGGGAGAAGAAAGAATAAAATGTGTTAATTTAGCACCTAAATGATGCTAGTATAATCAGCTTTCAAAGCTCTTTGATGACACATGGGTTTAGGGCACAATTCAATTGTCTTAAAGAAAAAAATTTAAAAATATATCTTTAGCATTTAAAATTTTTTTATGTCATCAGTTTTTTTCTGGCATCCCTTCCCCCTCTTTTGAAGACCTACAAGGTAATGTTTGTCCTTTAATAGGTGCCAAGATTCTGATTCATTCCATTGCAATTATCATATTAGGCTGTTATAATCTTTTGTGCTGAATCAGAATGAACTCCATTTTCATATTTTCATTGGAATTTAACAATGAAGTAAGTCTCCTAGAGTATGTGATGATGGGCTACTTGATATTTTAGTATTTACATTTCTTTAATATATCAATGCTTATTGTCACTAAGCTATATTGGAAACTTTTGTTGAAACTTCTTTGAGATTATTAACTCCTGGGATCTACTTGCTTGCTTTCAATGTTTGCTATAACTTTGAAAACATGATGAATCCTCCTGTGGTGTACCGTAAGGATGACTTTCCCAAGAAGTAAACTGTTATTATTTGGCATTCTTCAGAATTTACTAGCAGCATCTACAAAGCTTTAAGTCCTGTCCCTTTCCAATCCAAGAGCTCGCTAACTAGAATTCCTTACAGTTGTATTGAGAATTTTCATATCATGCCTCTCATTTTCCTCTATTTGAGTAGGAAATTAATTCATTTATTTAATAAGTATTTGAGCATATAGCTATATTTTAGACATCAGAAATCTATAGGTGAACAGGCTAGACAATATTTCTGCTTTAATAGTGTTCACAGTCTAATGTGCAAAAAGAACAAAGAATTATATAATATGGTATACCAATTTTATCACGAAGGATTCTAGCTGAGAAAGAGAACCAATAGGAAATATACAATAGATATATGCAGATACATGGATAATATGTATTTATGCATGCATATACATATGTATATGTATATGTGTACATGTGTGTATGTATCTATAGAGAGAGACAGAAGTTGGGGGTTCCAAAAAATCCAAATTCTGAAATTCCTCAAAATCCAAAAGTCTCTAAATGCTACGTGAAAAATTCCATGCCTGACCTCAAAGGTATGTGATAGTCAAAATGCAGTCACAGCAAAATTATTGCTGTGATTACCTTCAGGTTATGTGTTTAAAGTATATATGAAACATAAATCAATTCCATGTTTAAACTGGAATTACTTGCCCAAGATATATCATGCCATATATTCAAATATTCCAAAATATTCCCTCCCAATGCAAAATCTGAAGCATTCTGATCTCAACTATTTGGGGTAAGGGATACTCAAACTGTGTATAAATTGGAAGGAACTGGTTTACAGGATTACTGGGACAGACTAGCACAATCCATAGAGCAGCCATCAGAAAGGGAAGGCTGGAAATTCTCCGGTGACAACTGAGGCTATAAATCAGAGAAGCAATTGATTTTTCCTACGGGAAATTTCAATTCTGTTTTTTGTTAGTTGCTTTTTGTTAGTTGTTTTCTTTGTTTGTTGGTTGGTACTGGGGGTGAATCATGGCTTCTGGCTTGCTAAGCAAGCATTCCACGACTTGAGCCACACCCACAATGTATTTCTGTTTTTAAGGCCTTACAACTACTTAGATAAAGGCCATCCATATTATGAAAGGTAATTTTACATAAAAAACTGGTTATAGATGCAAACTACATCAACACAATGCCTACACATCAGTAGTTAGACTAATTAGTGTTTAATGGATGCCTAGAAGTAGTCTGGCTAAGTTGACATATGAAGCTGCTAATCAAAGAAAGCAAAGTTTAGGAAATGTGAAGGTGGAGAAATACAAATGACCATGAACACATATCATATATGTATCTTACAGACAGTATGTGTACCTGGCCTTTATCTAAGGGAGTCAGATAATACTTCCCAGAAGAAGTGCAGTTAAGATCTAAAGGATAAGCAGAGAGAGAGAATTGTGTAAGCAAAGGCATAAAGACCAGACAGATAAAACACTAGAGATGTAATTT